>NC_138580.1:15474370-16674370 GCF_964289735.1 Phaethon aethereus
TACACAATGAGAGAGATATGGGGGTTTTCATAGTTTAGTCCAGGCTAACTTCCAGCAGCTCAGTGATACTATGATTAAGGAACCTCTCTTAATCCCATTTTATGTTCCACGTCCTTCAATGTCTGCATCAAAATATATGACAGCAGCAGCCTTAGAAAGGCAGGCTGGGGTAAAACCATGGGCCCAAGGCTCTGAATCTCCTGTGCTGAGCAGAGAGCAAGACAGGAGTGCTCAGGAACTGCTCATTCCTGCAGGATTAAACCTAGAAATCCTGATGGCTTGTGAGAGAAGGTATATTCATTTCTTCCTCTTTTTTAAGGGAGTCTAAATTACAGTCTCGCCTTCCATTACTCTCTGTTGGCTCCTTCTGTATGATAATTGCAGCCAGGTTAAAAATGACCTAATGATTGCATTAGTTTCCACGCAACTTCCCTCTTTTCACTCCTCTCTGACCTCTATCCATAACAGAGATTAGTGAAGGACAGGCAGAAAGTAAAAAGAATGCCTGAATATAGGTTGTTATACCCAGCCCAGCTGTTGCTAATAATAATTTTCTGAGTGCTAGCACTGGATGAGCCATTTGTCACGAGTGGTTTATTTGATGAAATTAGCTCTCTTTTTCACTCCTTGCAAACTTTCTCTGCAAAATGATGGAGACATTCAAAGTTGTTCGTTACGTATATAGGCCCAGGTGATTGTTTCTCTCCTCAAGCATGAGGCTATGGATTAGTGGTGCACTGAGGTGCAAGCGTTCGACAGTGACTGATTTTGGATGCCGCTCATTCTAACTGTCCTGTTTGGACAGACAGATCATGGCACTGATATTCAGCCGGTAAAGGCCCAAATAAGTCTGGAAAATTGCTCCTTCAGGGATACTTTGGTTGTTCATGCAAAATCACTAATTGCTTCTGAAAATTTATCCCAGTGTCTATTCATTATATGTCATTACTGACATCAGTGACATGGCAGATATTATAATTCTGTAACTGAATGACTGAATTTCTGCAAAATGGAGACTTGATACCCACAAATGAATAACAGAAAGATGCCTTCTTTAGATATGGAAATAGGCATTGACACAGACAACATTGTCTCTCTTCCAACTTTGTGGTCTGAGCTGGAATGTCTGTAGAATAGAGATTTTTGCTAAAATGCCTCTTCACCCCGTCTTTTTTTTTTTTTCTTTTTTTTTCTCTAGTTTGCCTTGGAGTTGTTAAGCACTGTAAGGCAGACTCTGGGCTTTGACCTCAGCTGGGACTCATAGGTCTTATTATGGTGTGTTCCCATTAGTTAGCCAGCTGTTCTCCAAGGATTACATCCATCCTGTGACACCTAACTGTCCAGGGACCTTTTAGGGGTTTCTTCATGCTAATTTGTGTGGCTTCAAAACCGGGGAAAAAATTGCATTATTTAGTTTGTGTATGTGTTCTCTCTTCAGTGCTGATTGTGGTTTATTAGATAGCAGAAATGAGTTTTGTATTTATGCCAACACCTCATGAAGTCCATCCTTCCATTGGACACTGGTGGAAGGCTGGTTCTGGGACAAGAATGAGCCATGATGACACTGCATTTTGGTAAAAATAGAGTATCACTTACGAAGAACTGTGGCTGGCCCAGCTGGAGCTGACCACTGTGATGGGGAACCAGCACAGAGAGCAGACCATGGATGGTGTCCTCTGTGACCTCTGTGACTCTGTTCTGAACTGCAACATACAATGTGACTGGAATTACACCAGGGAGGAGTGTGTCCCATATAAGGCCTATTGAATTCCCTAGGTAATTTGTAGCCATAGCCATTTGTACTATTATTTATTTGGGTTATTGATCTTTTAAGTACGGTAGCTGTATCTGGCCATGATTGACACAAGCATCTTCACAGGCAGACAAGACAATGTAATGAAAGCCATAATACCAGCAGACTGTGGTAAAATAATGTAGGGAAAGGCAAGGGGAAGGAAGAGGTGATTTTAGTTCTTTGTCTTCCAATAATCACTGCACAGCTTGACATCTGATTTCTGTTACCCTAATCTCAGCATGCATCTCAAAAATGCTACTGGCCATCAGATTATCCCAGCAGATCATTAAATTTTCTTATCCTCCAGACTTATGTGTGTTGTGGAGCTATCCAAGGATAATGAGCAGCCTGCTGTTGCACTCACCTGGTTGGGGTCGATGTGTTTTATGAAAGTTCCCCACATATTCTCTCTAATGAATGAGTCCTTTCTTTTTATAGGGGAGAACTCTAAGGGAAAAAGAAAAAAATTACCTTTAGGGTTTTTTGACATGACCTTTAGGTTTTTTGATCAGAAAGATTATATTCTTCACACAGTTTCCTAGTTATCAACAGGAAACAGCAACACATGATCCAAAAGCCACATACCATAGAGTTTGTGGTAGTACGTGCTCTTCAAAATTCATATACATAATGCTATTCTCCTTCCCTGGATGCTATATTATTGGGGTCAGACATAAGGCTTCCAGCTGCAATTACCCAAACAGCTGGATTGATTAAATTCATGGGCTAATCTGTCGTTGCTTCTAGTGGCAAACTAACCATGGGTTTAGCAATACTAATGCTGTTTACTGATTCTAGGAAAGAAAACAAGTGTATCTGATCACAGATAAACTTACCTCCTCAGATAAACATTTAAATAGAAAAGCTTTCTCCTTCAAAAATGCATACCCTTATTTCCCTTGTGGCATTCAGCTTTTCCTGCTCTTCCTTATGTTTTCATGTCCTGTTGCTCTCCTATTCATCTTCTCTCATCTAATTCCCACAAATATTTCCTTCTGCTCAAATAACAAGGCTCCACACTGGCAGAACAAACCTGGGTAGGACACTGGGGCTGAAAACCTAAATGCTGAATTTCAGTGATTTGTTTCTTGCACTGTAAAGCCAGTAAGGTAGGAACAGCTACTGGTCTAATGCTGCTTGTGTTCCTCTCCCCATCCTGCAGGTCATACATGGTTGTGTCCTGGACAGCATTAATACGGGCACTCAGCTGCCCTTGGGGAGGAGGATAATCAGATGCCCATGTTAGATTTTCTCACCCAGAACTAATGTAGCCTTTTCTATACAGTCCCAGATGACCTAATCATGATCTACATTGCTTCTGAAATTATAAAGGTGCTCATACGATCACCATGACTGCAGACTCTGAACATGTGCCAGACATGAGGATATTTCTCCTCCTGCTATCTCTATGAGATGAGGTAGCGTGTGTTCCCCTCATTTAACAAACAGGGAGTGAACACCAAGTGACTGGCAAAAGGCTATAAATGAAATGCGTCAAAGAAGAGGCAGGGATTGAAAGGAAAGCTCTCAGGCGTTAAGGTCAGCTTTGCTTTCATTGTGGAGGAGAAAACATGCCACAGTGGAAGGGAGAGTTACCACTGAGTTAGAGAGGGGTAACCACTACATGCATAACAAAGCTTTCACTCATTGCTGAGGCTTGCAATGCTTTCAGTGGCAACCATCGCAGTCATTTTGAATAAAGTCCAGATACACTAAAACTAAACCAACAACTGAGTTTCCCCCAAACCCAGGGTACCCAGATCTACGGCTGAGGATGAGCCACACTTTTTGTCTGGACAGCTTTAATAGTGATTAATAAATTTACTCTAATAAAAAAACTTGCTGGCAAAAAGCCCTTAAACATGACATTATTTACATAATTTCCTGCAAAGAACAGCTGCATAGCCCTCCACTCCGGTCATAACTTCTCAGTTGTAGTGCTCCTGCACCCGAACATTCACAAATCTTATGGCACCTGCCTGGCATTTAAGGAGCTTAGGGAAGAGGTGTGCCTCCAGCACCTCGCAAGTGGGGCTTGAAAACCCATGGTGTAACCGGGGTCAAGATCCTGCAGTCAGATCTGTATTGGTGACCACTGGGGTGCATTGCAGGACTGGGCTCATATTTATTGATAGCTTTTAATTAGTCTACATAGATCATTTCCACATCTGCTTTCCTATAAACAAACCACTAATTAGTTCAGTGAGTCAGTTAAAAAGTGTACCATTGTGCCAGATAGTTTAAAGAGACACTGAAAATATTTGAAACACAGTCTATTTAATTTTAATTATTTTTTAAAAGGAAAGCATACCCCCCTCCCCCATTTAATCTCCTTCTGAATTCCTCTGCTGATTTCAGAATACGTAGTTACAAATTGTGACTGCGTCAAAGACTTATGTGTCTCCAGAGCAAATCCACTCTGGCTTTAAAATCTCTGACACATTCTACTGCTTAGCTTTACTCAAGCAATAGCTCTGGAAGCACTGCTAGCACCTGAAGCTTGATTACTCACCTGAAAAAGTCAAGTTAATAACATAATTTTCTCCATACTCCAGCCTCCTGGCCTAACACAGTAAAGCAATATGGTTCTTAGTTTCTGGGCCAGAGCCTTGTATATGATGTGCACAACTTACAGAGAAGATGAGATGATGTTTCTGGCCGGGATCAGAAAGCATCAACGTGAGACCATCTCTCCATGGCCTCAAGTTGCACCAGGGGAGGTTTAGATTGGATATTAGGAAAAATTTCTTCACTGAGAGAGTGGCCAAGTATTGGAACAGGCTGCCCAGGGAGGTGGTGGAGTCACCATCACGGGAAGTGTTCAAAAAACGTGTGGATGTGGCACTTCAGGACATGGTTTAGGGGACATGGTGGCGCTGGATTAATGGTTGGACTTGATGATCTTGAAGGTCCTTTCCAACCTAGTGATTCTGTGATTCTGTGATTCTGTGATTTCTTCTCTTCCACTGAGGGCAATGAGCAGAGATCACTTCCTTCCAAAATGGGCCTGCTCTAAGATGGTATCTGCCCTTCCGCAAACATCTCCTAGGTGATTAGTTGAACACCTCCTTCAGAGCCTTTGGAAGGGACAGCAGACACCTCACGTAGATGCATTAGCCTTGGACTGACTCCCACCCACAGTTTCTGAAATCTCACTGGGCTCCAATGTTAAGTGAAGCACAGAGCAATTGAGTTAAGTCTTTGCATGAGCAAAGAGGAAACCTTGGTGTGTGCAGATGTATTTAAAGACAAAAATGAAAGAATTGGAGAGCTCATTAGGCTTTTAAGTTCCTCCTAAGTCTTGGTTTTGTCTGACTAAATCCTTTATTGACTTTGACTGAAAGCCTCAGTGCTAGGCAGCTATCCTTCCTGTTTAACCTTGTGTCACTTGTGTCACTTGTAACAACAGAAGGTGAAATAATTGGGTCATTTTTTAAACATGGACTTTTGCTTTCCAAGCTGACTGCTCCTTTAAAAGGTAAGACGTCCCCCTGACACCTCTCTTTGATACAGCACCTAATAGCTAAGCACAATGTCTTTCCTCCACCCTCCTTACTTTTTAATATGAGCCTTACAGCATGCCAGCATTTTAAACCTCTGCTCTCCACTGGCAAGTCAGGATGACTTTGGTGAACTATTTCTTCTGATTATTCCTCGCCATTGTGAGGGATTATGGCTGAGGACCAGCGACTTTCCCCCCACAAAGACTTTTAATGGTCCAAACATACTCTCTTTGCAGATTACAGCAGAATCACTAATGCAATTTGGACCTGACTTTGATGCAGCACTCTATTGATGCAGGGTGACGCTGCAGCAAAGCAACAAGGTTAGATCTCAGCAGTGATGAAGCTGGAGTTGTTGAAGGGACGTTTACCTCCCGAACGTGCAGGCAGGTAGCTGGGCGAGCCAGGGCTCCAGCTGCCTGCACAGGTCGCGATGGGAGGGCTCGGTGCTTTTTAAACTCTGCTTTCCTGTATACCTCCCACCCCCGGGAAGATAATCCCGACCTGTTCAGCTGCTGAGTAGTCGGGTAATCAATCAGTCAATCAATCATGAAATCCGGTATGGTCAAGCATACCCCTCGCCGGGAGGGGATGGTGCGGGCCTGGTCCGGGCCGCAACCCTGGGGTCCGCCCTCCCCTGGGGGGGGGGGGCACTGAAGGGAACTCCCCGGGGCGCTGCCAGCACCTCGCTTTTCAGCAGGTCCGGGGAGGCTCCGGCCCGGCCGCGCCAGGAGAGCGGGGTGAGGCTGAGCCCCAGGAGTGGGGCTGGGACTCGTTGGGCTGCGCCGGCACTCTGTGTGCCGGGACATACACATTGTGTATGCGCGTGTAAAATGTATATTTACAGGCAAACAACCAATTGAGCTGGGGGCTCTTTAAAAAATTCCAGGCACACTGGTACCCAAAGGAGGAGAAAAGAAGGGGGAAAAAAAAGGAAAAAGGGAGAAGCAAGAAAAAAAAAAAAAAGGACAATTTTTTTTTTTTTTTTCCCCAGACATCTGCTTTACTCCGTGACTCTGATGCTTATCAACAACGCGTGAAGCTTGCCAGAAGGATCCTCCCTGGCAGGCAGGAGGAGTGACTTCCAGGGGGCTGGGAGGAGGTGGAGTGCGGCGCGGCTCTCGCCTATAAGGAGGTGCCCGGCGCCCGGCAGCTGCTTCCCGGCCGCACGCAAGGTGAATTTCCGCGGCGGCAGCCGGGGGTGCGGGCTAGGCTAGGCTAGGCTGGGCTCGGCGCGGCTCGGGCGCTGCCGCCGGCGTTTGGAGCGGCTCCTCCGAGGGTCGCGGAGGAGGGTCCCCCGGCTCCGGCTCCCCTTTCACCCGGAGCGCCTGGATGCTGGATGGAGTAAATGAGCGGAGGGAGAGGGAGCGCGCAGAGGCTGAGAGGCGCTCCCAGACCGGGACCGGCGGAGACAGACGGGCGGCTGGCTTCCCCCTCCGGGGCTGAACATGGATTCCCGAGCCCTCGGGGGCTTCACTCTCATGCTCTTCGGTTTTTGGCACCTGGGATTAACTGCTACAAATTGTGAGTAGCTGGAGCTCAAGGAGTTGCCTGGGGTTTGGGCAGGGGTGGAGGGGGGTAGGAAGAGATGGGGGAAAAAACTCCGTGAAAAGGGGCTTATTGCAACATGACCGCTAAGAAAGTTAGCCCGGCTCCGGTGTGGTAGTGGAGCTTAGAAACGCAAAGTTGCGGCCAGACGGAGGGATTGCTCGCCACACTCCTGCCGGTGCGGCCGCGGCAGTAAACGGGAGCCGCCAAAGCCCGCAACGAGCGGCTCGCCGGGCTTCCCTCACGATTTTCCGCCGGCCGCATTTTTGTGCGGCCAGTGTCGCTGCTGCTCGCCCTGCCTCGGCTGCCCACCGCCGGCGGGGCCGGGCCGGGGCTGCGCGCCCCTGCCTGCCGGCCTGGGAGGGCTCGGGGTGTGCCCGCAGGACTCGGGGGTGCTGGGATTTTGCGGGCGCAGCATCGGCTCAGCCCGGCGGAGCAGCGCTGGTGGCACTGGCGATCTCTGCCCGGCCCGGCGGCTGCCGTCGGTTCCCCGGGGTGCGGCGGGGTCTCCGCTCCCCCCGCAGCATCCCGGGGGGGAAACGGCTGTCCGCTCCCTGTTCATCGGGAGATCTCCTTGTAAGTGTCCCACGCGTTACTGCTGGCCCGAAGGGCGGTGCCGGCGGGGTTTGTCCCCGCGGGCAGGAGCCTCCCTAGCTGCTGGGCTTCGCAGCGCCGCGGTGGGCGGCCACCGGCGGCCGCTTTGCGGGCGCATTACGGCCAATGACGGCGGGCGCCGGTGGGCCCTGGAGCCCGGCGGAGGGGAGATGTTCCGTGACCTGTCCCCCCAGCCCCGCGAAAGCGCGGGGCGGGGAGGGGCGGCCGGTGCCGCATGGAGCGGGGCCCCGCGCTGCGCGGCCTCCCCCGCCGGCGCGGCCCGTCGGGCGGAGCTGGGCGGGCGGGCGGGGGCCGGGCTGGGACGCGGCGGGCACTAGAGGGCGCTGTTGCCCCGCCGGCGGCGCGGGGCGGCTGCCCTGCCGGCTGCCCGCTGCCCTGCCCGGCGCCCGGGGCCCAGATGCGCGCCCGCGCTGCCGTCCCCTCCTTCCCGCTGGCTCACTGCTTCCAAACGAGCCACCGCGCGGGAGGCGGTGAACTTTTTTTTTTTTTTAATTTTCAGTCAATTAAATTACGGTTAATATGTTTTAATAATGTTCACGAATACTAAATGGCAGGCGATTTAAGGCTGAGACTTGCCATTACTGATGCAGTCATAAAGTTAATTCCTAACACTTAAAAAGAAACTCTGCATTAATGAGTTTTACTATTTCACGGGTGACAGTTTAATTTCCCAGTGCCAATAAACATTTCCATTGAATACACACTGCTTCCTAAATATTTAGGAGTCAGTCTTTTTAAAGCATAATGATCAATGGTTTTATTATACTGTACAGATTTTACTTATTCATTGAGCAATGAATTAGCATGGAGTCAGCTGTAAGTGCTTTCCCAAGAGCTGAGTGAAGGAGCCTGTGAATCTGCAATAGCTACAAGTTCCCTAGAAACCTCGTTATATTTGCGTGTTAAGATATCTGTGTGCATGCATGGACCTCAGTAATTGCATCCAGTATGAAAATTCATCACCTTCTTAAATAAATCATCTCTGTATGTTGGAGCTCAGGGAACCTGTGCTCCCTTCCTCAGTTTTGGGCTAAGAAAGCTTATATACGGGCAAAAATATTGCATGTTATATGCCTATAAGTAGCATCCTGAAGTATATTTAAATAGCTACATAAAAGTGCCACTGCTCTTAAGGATTACTGAGCTCCCAGGTACCCACTAAACTTTCCAAAAGGAGAAGTTACCAGATTCTGCAAATGGGAACCTTCAGCACAGGCCCCTGTCAGGAGCTGAGGTCCTTCTATTTGAAAGCCAAAGTGCAAATGGAAAAGCATGTTTTCTGGCCTTCCTCAGTTTGCAGTTTGGCCAAAGGAATCGCATTCAGATACCTATTCTAGGGTATTTACATGACTTCAACAGGCTTGTTTCTGACAGATTTTGCAAAAAAGAACAGAACTGGGGACAGTATTTACAGTGGAAAAGGACTATGCTTCTGGGAGGAAGAGCGCAACTTATTTAGTTTTCTTCCTAATATCTAACATGGCATTAATGTAATTTGTTGGGTTTTTTTCCTTGCTTCTAAATTATGAAACTCTTAAAAATTATTATCCTCTCATTTATTTAGTGTCTGTAAAGCAAAAATCCTGAGTAAGTCAAATCTTCCTCATCACTGAGATATTTTATTCCAATTTCCTCTTTTGTAATAGTTTTTAATTAAACAAAGAATTGCTAAAGAAACTGCTTTGAAACACAGCTACAGGCTAGAGGTCAGTAGACACCATTAGAAAGATCAAAATTACCAAATGCTAATAAAACACAGAAATTCCTCCCACTTTGATTTTTGTAATAATTTATTGCATTAGGTAAGTAGAGTGGTGATAGGATTTCTCCCTAGGATACTAACTGCTAGAAAATGAATAAATAGCCATGTATGTAACATTGGAAACGGGTGGCATACCGTATCTTGGGGAACTGAAACTTCTACATTCATCAGGTAAACAAGGAGACACAAAGCCTTGCCTGATGTATAACAAATTAGTTGCCCTTTAGCAGCATATGCTGTGATTTGTAAACATCAGTAGCTTTTGTAAGTCTAGCTTTCCAGTTGTTGAATGTAATTTTTTTCTTCCTTTTCTTTTTCCTTTTTAAATTTGGAATGGGAAAATAGGTTAATTTCTCTTTTCATATTTTCACTATGTTTTTCCCAACCACCTTGACCTAGCAGTTCAGGACTAGTCTGAAGATGCAGAAAAGAATCAAAGAATCTCAGGAGTGTTCCTGGGTAGTGGTCCTCCACCTAGTTTGGTGTTGCGTATCTTAGAAATTTTTCCTGTTATGTTACATTTTATGCGCACACACACCCCACCCCCCCCCCGCCAATCTTTCTTGACTGACTTTTCTCACATGGCCAGAAAGATGTAGCAGGTTAAAACATTTCTTGGAGAAGTAGCACCTTCTAACTCCCATTGCAAAATTTATTCTCGGAAATGATTACATGTTTCCATTCCTGAACAGTCTCCTCTTCTTCCCACAGAATCACTAGCGTTTATTATCCCAGTTCACTCATTACCCGATCATGAGACTTTCAAACCTTTCACTTAAACCCAGTCATGACTGTCAGTTGAAGCTGCAGAAATTCACTGTGTGGTAGAATCAGGTCTCCTATTGAACTTCTTTTTGAAATACATGGTCAATGTATGGCCCGCTACACTGCTGTAGATTTAGATGTGGCCTTGCAGGAGACCATCTCTCATAACTCTATTCAGTTAAAAGGTAAGGAACGCGTGTCTATATTTCTACTTATTTTGAAGTAGAAAAAAAAAATATTTTAGGATTTGAAGTAAACATACATTTTCTTGGACAAGGAGACTTATTTTCTTGGGCAACAAGTGTTTACTGTGACTTTATTCTTCCTTTACAGGAATTAATGGTAACTAAAATTTATGGTAAATTAAAGGTAACTGTGCAGGACTAAGGCAAGTGTAAGTGAAAACTTACAAGAGAAAATTTGACTCTGGATACTTGAGGCCATCAAGATCAGGAGGTGTATTTGGGACTTGTAACAGCATGAATGAGACCTGTTGGGTCAACAGTGGTAAAGGCAAGAAGTCTGTTAAACCGTGACCTTTCTACCCATGTGGTCAGAAATGCTAAGTTTTGAAGAGATCTGCTGAAATAGGTAGAATATTGATCATCTGATCTCAGTCTGCAGCGCATTTGCTTGCAGGCTGAGTAAAGTGGATCAGACACACATCTCTGGCTTTTCCTTTGGCTCCAGTACATAAATATTCTTTACAAGAGACTAGTATTCAGGCATGCTTTCCTCCTTTTAGTTCCATACTGGGGGAAAAACATACACAAATGTCTTCGTGCCTTCAGATGCAACAATGAAGAAATGGTACAGAATAATGAGATTTCCTGAGAGAAAGGCTGTGAATGAGATTCCTGCCATACCAAAGTTCAAGGCATCCACTGCTGATCAGTGCCTCTCTTGCATGTCTGTCATTATCTAGCATTCAATCAGTTTGACTCCACTAGTACTCCTTGGCTTTGAATCAGTCTTAAAGTTGATCTGTCCATGGACTACAATCGTCTTTGGATTCTGCATCCACTAGGCAGACGGCATTGCCAGCCCACAGGAATCTATCTAGGGTTATTATGACAGTATCAAATACATTGTCTGCTTGGACAATTTTTTTCTTTTTTTTTTCCTCTTAATGTCATGCAAATGCAGCAGGATTTTTCATATAAATTAACAGCAAGGATAAATTGTTTTCAAATGTGCTTGGTACATTTGTACAAAGTATAGACTTCAAGTGGAAAATGTGGTGATTCTGGGTAGAAAAACACACTTGTGAAGCTCTCCCAGCACACGGCAAGTACAGGCTTCTGCCAGCACCTCAGTGAGTAGGACTAGTGAATGTTTTTTTTTAATCACTATAAGCATTCTTTTACCAATGGGAAACTGAGGCAGTGTATCATAAGCAAGCCTGGAGATAGATTCTCACATTGATTATACATTTAAATATGTAAATTTTTTGGTGGCAATTGAGTTAATCCCATACGGTACGATCGTGTCCCATGCTCTATTGATAGATCGTACTTGTATTTGCCCTGCTATATATAATCGTTTCTAAATCCATGGATTACTCCCCATTTCCTCTTTCCCTCCTTCCCCTTCCTCTGCTGGTATTTGAAGCAAGTGGGATTGGATAGCTGAATACTGAAATGAATAAGAATCTGAAGGCAGTGGGACTGTGGGATGGCATTTACTTATTTTTAGCCCCCAAAATGCATTTTCTATAAATGTTACAGGTTTTAGCTCATCTGGCAAACTTGAATTACTGTCTTACCCACCCCTTCCCACTCTGGGTGAGATGAGGATGAGAGAAATATAGAACTGCAGGTGTATCTGCAGCATCACCCATGACAGAGGCTCTCTATATGTGTCTGCTTTCCCTTGGCTGACCTCTCCAGAGTCCTAAGCGCTCAAGGGAGAGAGCTGTCTATGCAGGGCACCAGGTAACCTGCTGTGCTTTTTTTAATAATAAAGGACTCTGTGTTTTTCAATGCCAAGAATTGGGGGAAAGCTATTCTGGTCTTGTAGCATTCATTTTTTCAGACTGCTGCTGCCTTACTGATGCAAGGGCCGCATTTGCATCGTGTCTGTAGGATGTGGTTCTCACTGGGCACATTTCTTCTGGGTCTATGCAGAAATGAAGGATGCAAAAGAGAGAAGAACAGGTAGATTTGCATGAACGTTTTCTTTCTACTGTCAGTGAAGTGTCTTTAAGAGACATGGACTGTTGGGTTTTTTTCACTCTTAGCTAAACTCCCTCTACTCAAACCAAGAAAGAGGAGAAGAGAATAGCGTAAACCTGGTGTAATAAAGGCTTTGAATGCATCAACTGGTAAAGTGGGAAGCATCAGTAGACCTATCAGCATGTCTCTGTAGAGTCAGAGGAAAAAAAAAATTTTTTTTTGTATGCAGTGCTGGACTGATATCATTGATAATTAATTTTCTTGTATTAATCTTGTCTCTGAATTTTCTAATTGCCCTGTGCAGATTCTTGTGGGCTGATAGTGCCATCTGTTCACTGGATCAGTGCAACTGATCATGTTTTAAATTATGAAAACGATGCAATATAGAATCTAGAGGAAAAAAGAGATGCCAAAACATTGATTTATTTATTTTTAATTATCTGCTCTGTTAAGCAATTAAAAAAAATTGGTGGTTCATAGTGTCGTAATCTAACTGCCCTTCTAAATATATACACAGAAAATATTTCAGATTTTAGCTTGTATTTGCTCCAAAAATAAAGTAACTTAGTAAGAGAGAGAGCATGAAGCCATTTGTAAATGTCGTGAAGGATCTTGCCTGATCTGTATTCCAGGAGAGGAAACCCTATTTTTCTGGCTGTGTTTTGCCTCTGCATGATACTAGCTCTTTCTATACATTCTTACAAACATATGCTGGCACTCAGATAACTTGGTCCATTTCCTACAGGAGTTTGTGCTCAGAGATTATCAACACAGGTTCTGAATAAAGCGGTGGCAGTCTGTATGAACCTGCCTATTTACAATACTAAACAGGTATTAGAGTGCCGTTTGGTTCAATTATTATTGTATTTTGTAACCTGTGAATTAAAAGCTTCCAGGGTTTATTTTTTGAATGTACAACTGTAGCACTTTAACTGAAAATAAGATACCGAGCTCAGAGAGACAAAGTGGTCTTCTAGGTAATGATAGCTTTTATTTTATCCAGTGTTTCTCTACCATGATAAAGATCTCACCAGTGCTCAACCCGTCAGTGTCTAGTGCAACCCCAGAGGTTTCATCCTGCATAGGCGTTGAATAACCCCAAATACCAGAAGTGTGCTACAGACAGAGCAACAGGGTGTGATGAGTTCGTGGACATCTGTGATAAAAAGGTTTCTTTCTTCCATGGCAGAAGTTGTCTGTGGAAATAATTTTGGAAGAGATGCTTGCTCTACTCTTTTTTCAGACACTGTATATGTATTTGAGAGGAAGGCTTTAGTGTTAGAAAGAAATGTCAAGAAATGATTCACACGGCAAAAGCAGCACTAGTGCCTTAGTTTCCTTCTGTATCAGTGGCAGCATATCAGCGTAACTTTTGTCCTCGTCCTATGCGCACGCCAAATCAGAGGGAGAGAGGGTTCATGCCTGAAATTGCATCCCTGTGTGCAGATGGGAGGAAGTTTCTATTGACCCAAGGTGCAAATGGGTTTTTGAGTGAACTAGTAGATTTTTCCCTCAGTTTGAGTCTAACTGAAACTGGCTTTGGACAACAGCAGCTCAGTGATTTCTGCTTTGTCATGAATGGTGATTAGTGAAGTAACTAAATTTAAAGTAACATTCATCAATATCACTGATTCAAGATCTGGAGGTTGCTTCAACTCCAGGATTGTGTTGGTGTGCTTGTGTTGGGCCAGGGAAGTCCAGATTCCTGACCATAGATGCTGGCTTATCAATGAGTTGGATGTAGGTTCTGGAGGTTTGCTGGGAAGAGTGCCTGTGACTCCCTCCTGTCATAGTCAACATCAGAAACATTACACCAGTTACTAGCCTATAACATGCCCACACTCTTTCCATGATGGACAACACAACTCCGAATTTGAGGTTAAGGGGTATTCTTAATGAGCATTGCTGTTATATGGGTTCATAAGAGCAATAACAAGGAAAAGCTAACTTTGTAATTGCTCATTCAGTGCCATTCTAGACTATAAAAGGTTTTTACTGGCTGGCGTTAATGCACTCTTTTCCAAAGTGTTAATTGTCTGGGATCTGTGTGATCTTTATGGTATAAAAGAGCATAGAGTTGCAGCAGGACATACTGCGCTCCTTTCAGCCTGGTGCCCAGAAATACTTAAAAGATATTCGGCAACACCCACAGCAGTGGAAACTGCAAAGCATAACTGTGGTATCATTCTGGGGAACACTTGCTTTTTGACATCGGTAGTTAGAGTTTAGCATAGAGCTGCAATGCATGAAGCAGAATGGTATTCAACACTAACCATTGTGGCACAGTAGGAATTGGACTGGAAAGGAAATAAATGTGTTTTCATTCTCTGTTTTATTGTGTGCATTGAGAAGGATTGAGTGTTGGCCCTTAGGAATTCTGGAGCATAAATTCTTCTTCTGAAACCATTCAGTGCACTATGTTGCCAATATAGTAGTAAATAATAATAATAATTTTCAAATGGGTAGAATCCTCTCTTTGTTCCCAGCTGGGCAATAAGGAGTTGATAAATGCTGTACTGCCTGGCTAAGAATTGGCAAGTTCCATTTACTTCTGCTCTAAATGGTGAGGCATTGTTCCTCGATGACAATGGTTCTTCACTGGTGACAGCTTGTCAGCAGTCCAGGAACAGAGACAAATACCTTGTGATCTATGTCACCAGTGACATAGCTGTAGTCATTCCCATATTGGTTCAGTGATATGTTTGGGCCTAAATTGCCCCCACTTCTGATGTAGATACTATGAGCCATTGCTTTCTGTCCTTCTAGGTCATAAAAACAACCTATTGAGTATTAATAATGCCATTTTCTTCGTTCCCTCCATGCAAATTTATCACTGGAGCCGGAGGGGAAATGGCATTTTTTTACTGGAGAATATCTGGTGTGTCAATAAAATTATATATAAGGAGCAGGAGATGGAGCCTGTTCTTTGTAGGGAAGGAGAGGAGTCACAAAGGATCTTCTCCCAGTTTCCCATTACTAGCAGCAGCTTCCTAATGCACTCAATGAGGAGGTCTGAATTAATGGTCCAAGTGAGTTATCAGTGAACCGTTAGGAGTAACACATTCATTTGGAGTAATCAGGATTGATTTATGAATAGGACAAAAGCAACCAAATATGCTATGAAAATGCATGTTGTAGATTTTTTTCCCCCCTGATGAATAATTCATCCTTTTCTAGTATCCATGAAAACAAAAACACTGTGCACATAAGAACCCATTAAAAAAGTTAATCCCACAAATGGCTGAACACAGAGAAAATCAGCCTTTGTTTTAAAAGGTAGATTTACTCAAATCTTCTCTAATTTGATTTGCCAGTGGGGTATAATTTAAGTCAAACAAGTTAGCAGCATTACTTGCTATATGAAGGTCTAAATATTTAATAGATTATGAGAAATGCCTGCCCCACAGAATAATGAGCTAAGGAGCACTCATTCTCCATAGTGCAGAGGGTAAGCTAAACCCAACAGAAAGAGTACACAAAATGGAGAGGGAGCTTCTGTTCACAGAAAGCTGACCTGTTCACAGGTCCTCTAAAGCTGGCTTTGGGACCACTTACAGTGCACCTGCTATTCTAAAACACCCTGGGGAAACTACCTCTTTGAGTAATGATAGTGGCTTTTCAGTAGTTGTAAGGGTTCATGGTCTTCCTGTGGTCTCTACATGTCTGTGAAGATGCTCACAGTGAAAGTCTCCTAGCCAGAGCACATGCTCTGGAACATGCAGGATGCTGTGTACTCGGATAGTCCTGGTGGGCATCTGCCCATCTGCTCTTGGACAGTCATGTCAGCAGGAGGGGGAGCATCGGTGCCTCTACAGAGACTGCTGCTTCAGAGGATCTAGTGTTTTGTCTAAAGATACCCAGGAAGTCTCTGAAAAAAATAGAATATGAACTCAAATGTATTGGATTCTAGGTGGGTGTTTTACCCATAGACTGACCTACCCTTGGTACAACTGCTCACGTGGACACTAAACAGAGCAGCAGAGAGAAGGCAGAAGAGAAACCTTACACAGAGAGAACAGTGCCCTTGTATTTCTTCCCACCTGCCCCCAAAACTTCAGAGGGGTTGGTTTGTGTTGTGTTGTTATTTTTTAATTTTTTATCCAGATAGTTTGCATTTTAATTTTAGAAAAAGAATCTCCTTCAGCAACACCTAGCAAGATTAAACAGCTATGGCATTTTTCAGAGAGACTGTTTGTTTGGAAAAGAAAATGAAAATTTGATGAATTTCAATCAGATGTAGCTTGCAGCATTCAAATATTTATAGATTATCAAATTCCCTTTTCCCAGCTCTGCTTCTTAAGTGCAGAGCTCATCTTATATGTAATATTAATTCTTATTCTTCTTGGACAGTTATTCACTGAATTTTTGTGCAGACTTAGTTCATCTAGGACCTGGTCTGAAGTTCCTGAAAATGAAGGGAATGACTCGTACTTGAATTTCAGATCATCTTTTCCTCAGAAGTCAGTTCATCCAGTGTGTAAATCCTTGTTATTGTTCTCCTGTGAAGTTTATTTTCCTTAAAACCTGTCTGGCAATGTATGCAATACAAGATGTGTTTGCACCTCTCGGTACGAAGAACTATTCATTTTCCTCATGGTTTCTGCTCCTTTTGAGTACATCATATGAAAGTGCACTGGCCTGCTCTTTTGTCATGTTCTATGCCAACCTTGTATCCAACTTATTGACAATATCATAAGTTAAAGTTTCACACCCACACCCTTTTGCATTCCTCTTTGCATTTTTTTACCAACAGTTGCTCTGTTTCCTGGGTCTTCCTGTTCTGTTGAGGTGAATACTAGCCACGACAATGCATAGGATTACATTGTAGTATTAATTTTTTATAAGCATTACAGAAAATCTTTTAAATGCTCTGAAAGGCTGATAGTCCAAGGGTATTCCTGGTTGTCTTCCAGGCCTGTATGAGGTGACATTACTGGTGCTGCTGGGTGGACAGAAGAAAGCTTGATCCAGCCTGGAAAACATATAGCTAGCTTTTTGTAGGTAACATTAGGTACACGAGGTTGCTCATGACTGTGTACAAAAGTCTGCATAGATACTTTAAAAAAAAAAAAAAAGAAATACCACATTTTTTCTGATCCCTATCTCCCTGCTCTGAAGAAATGCATTAAGTCATTTCCTTTGTTTTCTGTTCCAGTTCTCTGATGGAGAGCTACTGTATGATTTCTGTGCTCTAGGAAAGCCACCAAAGAATTTAAGAGTTTGGCTCTGCTGTTCATGTGAAGCATACAGGCTGGGACCACGTATTATGAGGAGGCAAGGATGAACTGAATTGGGCTGAAAACTAATATTGTCAGTCATTCGCAAGTTCCACATTTCCCTAAAATGACTATCATTAAACATTTTAACTATAACATTAGATTTGTTTGCAAATTATAAACTCTTCTGTTTTTGAAATCTGCATCTGGTAGCTGGTACTGTTCTGTGGGGCCTCCTCCAGAGCGGCTGCACATGAGTCGAAGTAGTCTGTCTACTGCATTGTTATGAGTTTGGATTACAATCTCCTTTACACACCTATATTCATCAGTGAGTGTTTGCAAAAGCCCAAACTGTTTTTCAGAAAAGCCACGGAGATGTGCTTTTCATCTGTACTTTTGCTCAGGAGCTGTGGCTGGCTTTGGGCAAGGTCAGCCAATATGAAGGAGGTGGCCTACTTTCTTGAGACCGCAGCCGAATAGATAGAAGAAAGATCTGCTCACTAAATCATAAGTCATTTTCCAGTTTAACTTATGGAAGGAGGTATCAACCTCCATGACTCATCCCATTTCACAACAAATACGTGTTATTTCACTTGCTCTGACAGGGTTGATCCAAACCCCACCAATTCTGTCATTGGGTCTGGACATCAATACTTGCGTGAATTAAGTAAGGAAGTCCTGATTTGACAGCCTTTCTCTGATCACAAGCAGACAGTGAGTCAGAACTATAATAGAACAGATTTTCCTCCTACCACTTCCAACCTTCCCCCCCAACCTTAGTAGCATCTGATTTATAGTGCCTGTTTTTTTGCAACTTCATCTAATTAGCACAGGCGCTGGGGTCAGTATTCTAACACCTGACAGACTTTACAAGGGAACACCACAATTACAAGTGCAATTATCTGTTTTACTGCTGCACTGAAAAATGTAGCATATGAAAATTAACACAAAACTTCTAAGTGCTAGGATGAAAGTGTGGGTGTTAGGGGAGAGGCACTGTCTTCAAACTTGAAAGGCCTAGGTTTGATGCTTGACTTTTTGAAAGTTTTCCTGGGCATCATCAGGTGATGTGTTTGACTGCTTCAGGCTTGAGTTTACCTGGTTTATCACATTAGGACTAAATGTTCATCTCTTCTAGTGTATACAGACTTATACCTAATGACAGGGGTTAGAGAAAGAGGCCCTTATGCTAGGCAGTAACTTAATATAAGCAATAATGCTGTTAGCACACTTCATTTAAAAGTACTGACTGCATCAACAAATAATGGAGTCTCAAACCATTGTGATTGTGCTGGTTCTCCCTGGTGACTTCCATAGGGGTCTGCATGCAGCAATTTTTAGGATCTTTTTGTACATCTACAATTACGCAATTGTGCAGTCTTCATTGTGGGAGCTTTGGGCTGGTTGGCTCTGAGCCTGGAAAACAAAACTTTTTTTTTTTTGAGTACCGTACCCTTCCAGTAATTTCTATATGGCGTGTGGGTAGAGCTAACTTGCATCTCCCTACCTGAACGTGTAAATTTGCACTGATTTACCTCCACTGGTGCTAAACTGAAATTGTGTTATAGAAATGGGGCATTCATGTTAAATTAAAGAATAATAGCCAGTTAAATATGACTATAATGTACCGTCCTGAGATAGACAAAAGAACTGCACAAGAGAAGGGTTATTCCTTTTTATTTCTTACATTAAGGAAAACTGTAATCTTAGCTTAGCGGAAATTTAGAGCAAATCTATAAAGTCATGTTCAAGCTAAGCTTTGTAAATTCCATGACAGGCACTTAATTCAGTGTTCAGGCAGGGAGAAAAACAGTTCACAGCTGGAAATGCCTGTTCTTCTCTTCCATGAGATGCACAGAGAAGGGTAATTGATTTGGACTCGTTCAGGATAGGAATGGGTTTTCTGTGTTAGTAAGTGTGAAGCACAAGGTCTTCATTGTAGTGGGAGGATCTCTTCATGCTGGTGGTAAGAGTGAAATCTGCCCTGAAGACTACATACAAATGTAAATGTATCTTCTGCTTCTTCAACATATTTGTAAGTATGCCACTGACTGGTGGCAGTCTTTGATGTCTTTGAGGAAATATCTGATTTGATGAGAACAGCCAGACTGTTCTAGTCTGGCCTAAACCAATCCTTCAGCCCTCAAGGAATGAAAAGTCTTTTGGAACAGCCCTTAACTAAGAAATAGGGAACTCACTACGCTGATATTGAGGGTCACAAAATTTAGCTCTTAGATATCCACAATCTATGCATACCTGTAGATTTTATTCAACTGGGAAATACTGATGATGGAAAAACCTTCCTCTTCCACATGTCTTTAACGTACTTTTGAACATAAATATATGAAAGAAGGTGGGAGTCATTCATGATACTTCAAAGTGCTATATTAGTCAATAAGTCCATTTATTTCATCAAGGCTATTCTTGTATAAAGCAGAATACCAAAGCCAGTACTAGTATGTTTGAAGACAAATGCAACCATATTATTATCCCACTCCATGATAGTTTTGCCAGAGTGATTAAAAACTGCTTCCTGTAATATTCTTACACATACTAGCAAATAAATCTTGTGTTCATACTTAGCCTAAGTATTAGGAATAAACAGCACATAACACATAGCCTCATTTCATTCACTGAAGTGACCAAGACCAAAAAAATGTGAAACAGTCATCAGCTGTGTAAATGAACAAGGCTTGGAGCAAATCTGCCTGCCTATGTTAAGTCAGTAATTTGATGGGTTGTTTTTTTGATTAAGCTTTTGTGGGGGGAAGGAAAGACTTAATTAAAAAGACATTCAAGGGGAATCCAGAATAATAAGTCATGTCTATTTTATCTCTGCCAGAGCCTTGGAAAATTGGTGGCTGCTGAGGGAACAGGTTGAGGTGCAAACAGGAAAGAAGGGAAAATAGGACAACCTCCTTCACAAGTTTGGACCTTCCCATCTGGACTAACTAGTGTTTTCAGTCGTCTCCTTCCTGATAGCAACAGAGTCAGCAATGGCTGCTCTTTCTCAGCTTTGTCCTTTATTTCTTTTTCTGCCTAGAGCAATTTCAATTATACCAACTCGTCAAAGACCTGAGATCTGGCAGGCTGCAATATCAAGCTACTTACGCATTGGTGGTATCATTTCAGCTAGATTAAAAGCTGAGTCACTCAAATATTGAAATGCTGGTAGAATCAAGTGTCTGTTGAATAAGTAAAGTAATAGAAAAGCCCTTTCTGAATACAGAAAGAAAATACACTGGTATTTTACAGGTCAGTAAAGGATTTGTCTCAGATGGATGTTTTCTAGAAATGACTGAATAGTTTTCTAAGGTTGTTGGTCAGTTTTCATGAAAGAACAAGTGAGACAGCACTTCTAGCGCTGCTTCTAAGAATCTTTGGGGAAATTATCTTCATTTTTCAGGTCACATTATGTTTCTATTCCTGATGTTCTGTTTATTTAACATTTAAATATCTGCCTTTGTAATTTGAAAAGCAAATGGCTGCAGAATCTCATTAGCACTGTTGAGGTTAGGTTTTACAGTATAAACCTGTTTCAGCTGATTCCAGAGGATTTAATTTTTAGCATATCGTTTAGAAATATGATAGCACACTTAAGCAATGGTAAACGGGATGAACCGAGTGCTCTGTATGCTCACTGAAGTCAAATGTTCCAGTAAACAGTATCAGAAGCCAGAATAGTTCAACTGGAAGAAAAGTATTTATTCCTCCTAATAGGCTCTGAATATCAAAAAGTATGTGGAGCTGATAAAAATAAATTCTCCCTCTTCCCCTTCTTTTAGGGGAATGTATTTTTTTTTTTTTCTTTCTATATTCTAAATGGTGGTTCCTCCACCTTGAAATCAGAGAATGCTCAGGCCTGATACCAAATCCCCAAAATATGCTGATCCTGAATACTGGTGACTATTTGGTTTGTCATTTCCTGTTGTAAACTGAACACTTGAGATTTGATCTCAAATAGGTACGTCCAGATCTCTCTACTGACTTCTGGGTGTTCATTTACTTATATGACATTTTAACATAAAAGTTGTATGTGAGTATAACTTGAGTTCTTTGTACAGAGCAGGATAATGTTTTAGATGTTGCTTTTACAGAAACCCATTTTGTTACAATTACTAAAATAATAAAAAATACGAGGTGGTGGAATCAAACAGTTAATTTCCATTTTTATATGTTGTTATTGCCTTCATTATATTTTCTTTCAGGGAGGGAATATTTGTTAAGATTGAATAGCTTCAATATTCTGTTTAATCAAACATTTATACATTTTTTTTTTTGAAGATGAGTCATTAAGAATTTGACTCTCCAAGAATTTCTTTATTTTGTAACTTTCTATCATTTATCATTTAATGATGGGTAGTGAGCCCCCGATGCTCCGCAATACCAAGAAAAAGGCATTGTGATGAGCTTAAGGAATCTGCTATGGTTAAACTCTCCCTGTTTCACCATACAATTCATGCGTAGAAATTTTTCTGTGGTGTGAGGGGTAGACTCTTCGTACTGATCATGCCACATTTTAAGAATACCAAAGAAGTTGCCTAGAAAGGGACATCATTAGTTACCGTTATAGCTTCTGAGCCCGCTGCTCAAGAGCTTGCTGCTGTTCCTGGTAAGAAGAAAAATTACATCCAGAAGGAGCTTCATACAGGCCATGTGCTCCGATTTCTGTCTCTGCCACGTAGCTGGTTCTCTCACTAGCTTTCAACTTATCTTCAGTCACACTGCAAGTACTGACCTCTTCCCCACCTCCCCCCCCATTTTTTTTTTCTTTTTCTCTATTCCTCTTGCTTATTCTGTTCAGCCCTCTGATTCAATGACTAATCTGTGTCTGAAAGTCAAAGAAACAAAACAGTGAGCTGCTTTTCCTCCACGATCTTTCTAATTCTCATCACTTTTAAGTGCAGTATCCCTGTCCTCTGTGTCCTTCAGGGCTTACCACTGTAGGCTCCCTTGGCTTTCCCCAGTCCAGCCTGTGTCCAAATCTTGCTCCTTGTTCCTCAAGAATAAATACGGTTTTCATCCGCCCCACGTCATGCGGATAGTTACAATCCTGCCTCTCTTCTGCTGGAGGTGGCTGAAAAATTGGCAAGTGTTGGTTTATGGTGAAAGTCTACATAAAGCGGCAAGAGAGGGGAAACTGAGGGTCTTTTGATATAATAACAATAATAATAATGAAAAACACCAGTAATACTCCTGATTTCAGGAAAATCACCTTCCAAATAAAGAGACACAGCCCCTGTTAGAAGAAGGAAAATATATCATTTTATCTGAAACTGCAGATCAGATTTACTTGTGTTCAGTCTGAACGAGCAGCTCAGAGGGACAGCAGAGTCTGCTTTATCTGCTTCAACCTAGCACCTCTCTGCTATATCTGTTGACTATTTGACTCTGGAAAATTCTTTCTTCTAAGCCTTGAGGTCCAAAATCTTATAGAACCTGCTATTCAAAGATGATTGCCATTTCCTTTGAGTGCTTTTATATTTGCACAGAGGTATAAGTATGTATATGTATATAAACATACACAGGTAATTATCTACATTTTATGTACATGTATGTACATATTTACAGATATGTACCTACAAATAAATATAATTTTATATATATAGGTTATGTGGCAGCTTTCAGATGTTCATGCTCAAAAAAATACTAAAAACCTGTACAGAGCTAATAGAATATAATGCGCTTCTCTGGAGACTGGAGATCTTTACATTTTTACATCTCTTCTACTGCCTCTTTATGAAGCAGAGCCCGAACCTTTCTGTGGGACTTGTGGCATTTAGCATCTCATCTGAAAAAAATCAGATATAAATTTTGGATTAATTTAATTAGAATGTTCTAAAAGATTTTTCTGTGAAATTTAAGGCATAAATATGCTGTCTACAGACTTGTCCTCTCTGTGAAAACTATATGGTTGTCTTATGCGGTAATAAGGATTTTAAATTACTGCAGCTACTAAGCAGCTGGACAACATCATCATTCAGAAGAAAAGAGAAATTTCTTCTGTGGGCTTGAACAAATTACCAACTTGCTTTATGCCTCAGATCCTGCTGGATATTCCTGCATACTTTTCAGAAGTAGGGAGAGTGGCTTGGTGGTGGTTTAATCATGTTTTTCCCCCTAAAAAATGCTGACTCGGTCAAGCCACAGAAGGCTTATCAAGGGATGTTTTGATATAACACTAAAGTTATTCGGTTTATTGAATTAGTATTTTTATGGTTCCTTTTATCTTCCAATGATCTGAATCAAAACCTATCTTGTTTTGCAAACTGTTTTTATTATTTCGATTTATGTTCTGTTTTAGACTGGAGTGGGAGGAGAATGGAATGACAACAAACAAGGATTCAAGATTAAAATTTTCACAGGATAGGAATACATGGTTTTTGGTTCTCTTTAGATGTAACTAACTTCTTTTATAAAATATGCTGGGGTTTTTTTGTTTTCATTCAGGAGGAATTGTTGGTTAGCATATTGTACCATATTTATAAAGATGAATATATAAATCAGATTTCTGATAATGAAGCATTGTTACAAATATGGAATTGCCTACAATCCAATTAAGGTTAACCGTTAAGGAAAATAAATGGTAACAAATGTTTGAACCATCATGTTAAAAGATCCACATCATTTTCCTCCTGCATGATGGGAAAGTAGTTACTACAGCAGAATAGTGAAAATACAACATGAAACAAGCAGATTTGCATGACTATTCATAAGCACACACGTGCCTACACCAACACATTGACACAATGTACACTGAAGAACAAGCAAGAGCCCTGAAACAGCACTTTGGAGGCAGAGCCCTCCGTGTGCTATATCTGCATATATACTGGTTGTAAATATCCCACGGCTTACTTTGCTCGTTCTTGTTGGCAAACACAGGGCTTAAACAAAATGATCCACAGCTACCCTGGGGTGTCTCTCATGCTTGCTTTCCTGGGTTTATATGGTATCTTATTTTTCACCCCTAATCTCGTTACCTTGCATTCTCTACAGGGAGCTGCACAAGACTCCTATATGCCAATAAGACAAATCCATTTGTGTTATTTTGACTTTGATTGTGGCATCTTCTCCAGTGGTTTGTGTGCATATGTCTCATCGAGAAAAATGCTGGCACAGGATGAACTGGGAAATACTTCTCAATTGGTGTCTGAAGTTACTGCCATAAATCTTCCCCGTTAGAGTCTTTCAAACACGCCTTTTTGTAGCATGTCTAATATGACCTTTTGTCTTCTCATCTTCAGTGCCATATCATGTGTCTTGGCAGATTGACCATGCTTGGGATGACTCAGAAGTGTGACATTTGGCCAGTACTGTCCTCTTTTCTTCCATTTCTGGAAAGCAGAAAGCAGCATGGTGGCAGGATTTCCAAAAATTTTCTATAAATTCAGCTGGCCAAACATGGGTCACAGAGCAGCTCAACTGTTTCCCATCTCTAATTACAGAAAGTAATCAAGATGAAACCTGGGATATTTTTTCCCTGTATACTTTTTAACCTCTGTTTTCAGAATGAAACTCAGACTAAGACTTGAGTATCTCCTGGAGGCTGAGAGAAGGCAGCTAACTAATATTAGTGTAAAGTGTGTGGAGCTGTAGGTCCAGGAGATGTTACACTGTAAGTCCTGGTTTCAGAGTCTATGACTGGAGCTGAAGCTACCCACAGCACAGTGGCTGTCAGAGCAATATTTATCCCAGTAGAAAACTGAGGAGAAGGATGAAGTTTACATGTGGATGTTAAATGTTGTTTGAAAATAAAATGTGGATTTGTGGTGACTCCTTGCTGAGAACTACCTCAGACAGAGGTAACTGGATGTATGAAGGAGGAGGACAGAGTCTTAAACTCCCTTTTACCCTTTTGTAGGGACATGGACTCCAAAAGCCATTAAAAAAAAGAATGTATGCAGAGAAAAAGCTGCAGAGAAATAATTATTTCTGCAGTGTCCCACTCCAGTGGGACTCTGAATCATACCGAGTGGGAGTGAATCATACAGAGTGTGCCGATTCTCAGTTTCCTATCCAATCTTAAGAATACAACAGTGGAGAAGGAAAATGAAGGTTGGAAATCATACGCACTGGGAGTTGATGAGGCAGTCTAAATTATGTTGGAATTGGTAGTAGTGTGGGCAGAGGTAAAGAATGGAGCATATTTGGGGGAAAAAAAGCAACGTAAGAATCTGTCTTTGCTATGTTTCTCTCCTTTCTTATACATGGGCTAAGCATGTCTCAAAGTATTCTTATATGCAAAGGTTTGATATTTCAAATGAAAAGATTTGTTACTGAGAAATTATTTTGATTTGTTAATAAGAAGGAGGATTCTCATTTGGTTTTATTACTAGTGCAAAGAGCCAGTTAGGCTTCCTCCTCTACCCCCTTTATTTCCATGCTTTCCCTCCCTTCCCTTTTTCATTTCTTATCTTTGTAATTTTCTCAGAGCTGAAGTATTATAAAAAGAAAATGAGTCTCTCCATTTGGAGGGAGAGAAATAGAGAAGCAGGAAGGAGAGACTTGATCATTGTTTTTCATTTCAAAACCTGTTTCCATTTTTTTAACATAAAAATGAAAATTTCCATTCAAATGGAAATGTACCGTTCAAAAACTTGGGGAAATTAAGCAGATTTTTTTTCCTTCTCTATTGTGTAATATTTATTTTACTGTCTTTGTAATGGATATTATCATGCTAGGAGTCTCTGCCATTTAGCCTGCTAATAGTAGTGGACTCAAATCCCTTTTATCAGATAGTGGATTCAGCTTTGTACCACCAAAGTGACTGGAGATTTTTCAGCATCATTTTAGCATGCTGGCTTGATCAGGTGATGCTGTAGAGATTCCTATTGCTGGCTCTGCATCATCTTTCGTGTCATGCAATTTGCGCTATTCATACAAATTGCTCCCAATGATGGCATTCAAAGCCAAATTTAAACATACCGCTAAGCCATGGGAGCATAGCACATAACAAGCTACAATGAAATCCAAGAAGTATTGGATCATATGATCACCTCTCACTCAGAAACACCTAATGAATGGTAAATGCAGTTCAGTTCAGCTAAATGTTGAATAATGAGCTCAGAAATTATGAAAGAAATCTGATCTGATGAAAGGGTGTCAGCACGGTAAGTGAGGAATAAATGTGGGAGTTATTAAAAGCACGTCTCCTAAAACTTTGGAGCAACAATTTAGGCTTGCTGCAAAGGAACAGCTTAGGCAAAAGAAATATGCAGCCAGAGGAAAGCAAGTCACAAGATAGAAGAGGTGTTTACTTGGACTGCTGCAGTGGTGAACTGAGACAATTTCCCTTCATGGATTGGAAGAACTACTCAAGTGTGAGGCATAGGTTAATCTCATATGCTACCTCGCAAATTTTATCTAAATCAGTAGGGAGAAGGGGAGCTGTCAGTCAGATTAAGGAAGAGTTATAACACCTTTCTTGAGAAGGAGAGTAGAATCATCATTAACTGTGGGCTAAGTGGGTCTCAAGGTAGCTCATAACCCTCCAACGTGTATTGTTTGGCATGGAAGAGGGTGGGTCGGTCCTTCTGTCCTTGATCCCAGCCCAGTTTAGGTATAATTCCAGTTATGCCCTTTTTCCAACTAAGTGTGGAGAGTACTTGTGTGTTTCTCATCTTTGGTGCCCAGCCCTCTCCCACAGGGGAAGCTTCCTTTTCTGCCACCCAGAGCCTCTCAGCCTCCTCCCAACACCAAAACAGAGACATATATCCAGGTGGGGAAGTGCTTCTGGATGTGAAAGCTCAAGCACAGTTCTCCCTTCCAGCATGCAGAAGACCTCCAAGAGGGCAAGGATCTCACTGGACAGATGTCAAAGCTGGGGGAAAAGGGTAATGAGCTTCCCCACCTGATAACAAGGGAAAAACGTATTTTGGGCAGGTATTCACATTGAGATGGCTTAATTTATGCATCTGGTTCAGCCTTATCCAAATGATCTGGAACCAACATACCCCATGATATTTTATTCTCTGCATGTGACTTACAGTTCTCTCCCCATTTCTTATTTTCTCCTTTATCCTCTTTTCTGCCCCCCGCCCAGGGACAAAAAATGAAACCTTTGAATCAGTGAAAAATTCTGATATTTCCATTTGGGATGAGCTATAGCACCCAGGTTTTTAAAAATATATTTTGTTGTTCAAATGGGAGACTTTTTCTTTAGGAGTTTACTGAACAAAATTTTGTCAAAATCAATATTTCTGTGAAAGGCTTTTGACCAGTTTTAGGTACTTTCATCATAGCTTTCTTCAGTGAAGCATTTTCAGTTAGAGAAAGTCTTTTTAATTGTGGTAAAAATCAGGCATGCAAATACAACCGAGTGCGCTCTGCTCTGCTGAAGGCTGTATGGGCAAGATCAACTCAGCGGATGCGAAACACTAACACGTTAACGCTTGACATTCATTTATTTTCTGGTGCCTGCACAGAGGACCTGCTCACAGAATCACACCGAGTGTGCCGATTCTCAGTTTCCTATTCAATCTTAAGAATACAACAGTGGAGAAGGAAAATGAAAGTTGGAAATCATAGGCACTGGGAGTTGATGAGGCAGTCTAAATTATATTGGAATGGTAGTAGTGAGGGCAGAGGCAAAGAATGGAGCGTATTTCGGGGGAAAAAAAGCAACATAAGAATCTGTCTTGTCTATGATTCTGTCCTTCCTTATGCTCCAATCCTGTGACTTGTCTCTATGAGAGAATTCTTTATGTAAAACAGCATTGGCTGTAGGGTCTAATTAATGCTACTTCAGCACTTGCTTTCTCTGAGGAAAGTGTGCATCTCCATTCAGTTAGACTGTATCATATCTTAAGTGAAGTAACGCGCTCTTGGCAAGGGTTGGACAGACACCAGCACAGTAGCACTCGGTCAGCCCCAACATGCTCCGTAAGCAATTTCTTTAGAAGCTTTAAACTGAGAAAAACACAGCTCTGTATTACTGATCTGTTCCTTCCTTTCCTTATGCTGCAGTCTCTTGCTTGTCTTGTAAGTGAATGAACTGTGACCACCTAAAATATAATTTGCTCTGCATGGTGCTGACTGAATAATTTATTGAGCTAACTGTTTGAGTACAGCATGTCTAAGCACTTGATCAGATATCCTTGACTGCTTGGATGGGTGACAGGGAAAGCTGAATGAACTTTTTTCCATCAGCTTTTCTGGTGGTATAAACCTGAAAGTAGTGAAACTGTTAGACCTTCTAGCTCTGTGAAATCTCTCATGTGAGCCCGGACGCAAAAAATATGACAGTATTTGGAAAATAATTTATTCAACCAATTCTCCAGTAACTTTAGGCGTTGTTTTTTTTTTTTTTACTCTGATATACTTAACACTGCTCTCTGCATGTGGGATTGCAGGTAGTTATTGAATTTTTTTTTTTAAATCTTATGTGGAAACTTCTGATGTTATTTGATGTCTTATATTTATCAGTGCAGGGACAGCGTTTATGGCAGTGATGCTGTGTAGTCTAAAATGCATGGCGCACAAAAATTATTGATCCTTTCAAGAAGCCCAGATGATTTTTAGCTTTGCCTCAGGCTCTATTAGCAATGTGGAAAATTGAAAAGGGCTCTCAAGAAAAAACTAGCATAAGATTGAAACTGCAACCAAAGAGTTGTCAAGTGAAGAAGTACTTATGAATTATAATGAGCATGATCTAAAGATGACATTATTCTTTAGGAGTTTGGTTAAATTTTCCTTCCTATCATATGACTCACAAAGGTCCCTTAGAACAAACAAAGCCAAAATAAGAGCAGTTTTAGGGGATGTATTTAGAGGTGGTGCACATTGAATACAGAAGGGATTACAGTATGATGTGCAACAGGGACAGGGTTGGAAGAGAGCCAAAGGAAAGCTCCAAATTATGAGGCTGGCACAGGGGTCCAAGGTACCTTCAGCAGAAATTCTCTTATATGGCTGCAAAAAGATCCCCCTCCCTTTTATTTTACGTACATTGAATGTTGCTTCAAAATATCGTAAGACTTTTCATGTTATGCTTCTCCATATATTTATATCTGTGTAGACATTTAACTCTGGTTCATATTTTTGATGGAAGGAGAGACCATTTCTGACTCTGTCTGGCTTTAGTTGTGTATTGAGGTTTGTGGTGCACGCCGTCTGGGGTGAAAGGAAACCTATTCCTTTTTGAAGCTTTCTCAAACACCTTTCACAGTGCAGCACGTTAAGGATATGTTAGCATTCACTGGTAATAATATGAAGAAAAATACTATTACTGTGAACTGTATGACTGGAGTAGAAGGCCACAGTTGGTCCAGAGGCCACTGCTTCCAGCAACTGGCCATAAATACCACTCAGCAGTATTTCAGGTGGAGGGAATTATTTTTTCCTTCAGGCTGCAGATATTTTTTCCACATATTCAACTCATATAACCTTTACTTTCCCAAAAAACCCCCAAAACCAACCCTAAACCCTTGCAGAAGATTTAGGAAGTAGATTTTCATTTACCTTGATACCTAGAAGGAATGCACTTACCTTTGACAAAACAAGTAGATTTTTTTTTTTTTAATTGCTCCCATGTTGACAGAGTGCATGAGAAACGCAATGAACAGCAGGTTCAAAAGCATTTTTAGGATCAGAAGAATGATTCCATTAGAGCTGCATTTTGGTGCTACTAATATCACTTTCCTGGATACCTTCCAGGTGATATCTGTTTAGGTTTGCTGCCAGAGGAAACTATTTGATTCTACTGTTGTTAGTGCTGTGGAGACAGCGTGGGTGCAGAAAGGCACACTGGATTTTGCTCAGCTTCCATGCATTTCAAAATATATACACACTAGAAAATTGCTGGCAATGAGCTATACGAAGCAAGAAGGGTCTAGCCCTTTCCAGATTCAAAATCAGTATGTGAGCATCCAGTTAGAAAAATCTTATCTTAACTTGCAAGTTACCATGCAATCCACTGAGGAAAAATAAATGCAGAAAAAGGAGCAGCCTTTACAACCGCCTTTCTGAATACATTTCAAGTGCTGCTCCAGCCTTCTGACACAGTTCAGGATTTCCGGTGATGTTCCCTCCCCCCATACAAATGTACATCTCATTCATGAGTAATATATAAACTCATGGAGCGCCCCTATTTAGACAGCTATAAACTGAATTCATTGAAATGTGATTGATAAGAGCTTGCCCAGGGAGATGATATTACTAATTAAACAGTGATGCCTTAGAAATCCTGGAAATTAGTTTCATTTTACATCATGCAGTATCCCAGTCAAAATGTCCGGTAGTGACTGATGAGAGCTGAGACTCCTGTACGATCTCCGCTGGCTTTGCTTTTATGTGGAAGAGGGACCGGGTCTGGCTATGGATGTTTGCTTGGAAGGGAGACTTGGGAGGGATTTGGAGTTTGTTTTTTCCCCGTTCCACGTTGAGTTATTTGGCACTTATTTGCCACGTGGGGGGCAGCATGGATATTGGGGGGGGTCTAGCAGTCTGGTGCGGCTCTTGCCAGGCGCCCTGCCTTGCTCTTCTCTTGAGGGGACTGAACCTCATGTCTCTCTCTGCACATATGAACAGAGCAACCTCGTGGTGCTCTCTGTGTGCACGCACAAATACGTCTTATTATGAAAATAAGTATTTGGTTCCGGCTTTTAGAATCAATGCTCCAGTGGATGTGAAGAATATGAATTGCTTCCTTTTCTGCTTCATTTGAAGAAGGTCCTCAAGAAAAGACCTCGTGTTTGCATCTTTCTTATTAATGTCTGGCTAACGGTATTCGCTCTGACAAGTTATAATACTGAAGAAATGTATCTAATTACCAAAACTTAGACAGGTGCCTTGTTGAAGGAACCTTTTTAGATGGCTGAGATCATATGAATACAGCTTTTTTGGTTTTACTTTTGATTATTGTAAGTATTTTTTAATCAAAGGCAAGGTTCCTGCAGACTTGATTACAATTTTGTGAGATACAACCTTCCATTTTGTTGAGATAAGAAGCGCTTTTTAAATACTGCTTACCTTCAGCACAGTGTTTTCCCCCTCACATTACTCTTCCTCCCCTGATATGGAGTAAGCACCGTTGTTCTAAAATACACTGTCTTCTTTTCAGAGGGCAACAGGACACCAATCTCCTATTCAGAAAGCTCAATAAAGCACCTTCTTTAGACATTAAATTCCACATTAGGACATAATCTCAAGCTCAGGGAAAAATGAGGTCTTCTTGCCAGGTTGTATCTTATCACTTGGGAAGCTTTTATCAGGGTAAATGGATAGTGTGGTAATTACATTTCTGAAACCTTTCCCCAATAGAAAATTATTTTTCCCTGATTAAATCCTGGTTCTCCTGATGCAGGCTTGGTGCTTGGAAATAATTTTGGAATAGCTGCCAGCAGTTCTATCATTTCATCTTTCATTTTCAGGCCACTTTAAATGATGTTCATTGTTAGGGCTTTTTCAAATCCTACTGCGTTGCCTAAAAACAATGAACTTCCTGATCTTGAAGGAGCAGTATGGATGACTTTCTCACGACCTGTAAAGTGCGGCTTGACAGCAGCATTGAAGGCGGCTCGTTGTCCTGACTCTGCGCTTCGGAGGAGGAAGGAAAGGGGATGCCTCTTCCCTGCAGCACAGGTGAGCTGGCCGGAGGAAAGGGAAGGAGAGGGACGAGCAGGTGGAGAACCTGCCCAGAAAGCACCATCATGTACCTGCAAGAGCAGTTAGAAGAAGTTAGAAGCACTAGAAGAACAGTTATCAGACACACAGCCATGCCCTAATGGGAATACAGGATTTTTTCTAGCGACCTAGAGAAGACAGTGAAAAAAATGCTTGTAACACAGAGGTTGCTAAGGTTTTAGTTACGTGCTGGCCTGACAGCAGACCTAAGGAAACAACTTCTCCTTCTAGGACACTGTGAAAACATGGGGAGATTTGTTAGCCGCTGCTTCTAAGTTTCCTTTACTTTAAAAAGTTCTTTGTTCTAATTCACCTGTAAACACAAAGGGTTTCAGGTCGGGACCCCATTTGGGATTGTGGAGGTACTTCAGTGAGAAGAGGCAGGCACGCCGCTACATCCACTTCTGCTCTCGCTGTGGTGGGCTCCTGTCAGAGCAGCTTTACCAAGGCTGCGCACGGAGACTCTGACCTTACACGGATGTAAAAGCCTCGTGGGCCTACGTCTTTGCACATAATCCCCCTTTGAATTCCTGTGTGTTTCATCCTGCTGCTACACCTTTTCAGTAGTCAGGATTGAGCTACTGAAGATGGGCCCTGCTCTTGTCTGTAGAGGCTGGGCAGCGCGGGTGGAAAGGCAAATGAAGGTCTGGGGACACGGGGCTCTGGCTCGGCTGCTGGCTGTCACGCTGGTCCCTGGCAATTTCCTTGTGGAAAAGTTTGCGCATCACAAAAATCAGCATCAGCTATGCCCCAGGGACACCCTGGTCAGCTTGTCTTCTCTGCCAAAGTGAAGCTTGTTCTTTCTAGCTGCAGAAATTATTTCAAGATAAAAACTTTCTTTTAAGCAGCTTTGCTGCTAATGAGTGTTGAACATGCATACGCCGAGGAATGATTGGAAAGTACAAAGAAGTTTCTCCTGTCGGAATATATTCCGGCTTTTATTTTCAGGTACATTCCCCATGTCTTTACCTCTGTTCATACCTGTCTTTCACTCACACATCTCCTTCAGCATGAATACAATATGAATATTCATAATATGAACAGGTGTAGTCAGAGGTACTGTACATAGTTTTCCTTAGTATTAAAGAAAAGTTGAAGCACTATTAGAATTTAAAAGAAGTTTTAGGTTAGAGTTTGGGCGTTAGGTAAGTGATCGAGGCATTGTGATTCAGTGCAATTCACCCAACAAAGTGTACTGGGGAAAGAACTGGCTTGTTTAAGATTTCACAGGTCATGCTGTAAGACAAATTCTTACTTTAAGGTCACTTCAATGGCTGATCTTTCCAGTGGCTTGCTTTTAAGGTCAAGAAAACAGAATTTCTTCATTCTACAACTGATGTCCCCTGTTATGTTGTAGTTAGTTTGACAGACATTAAATCACACAGGTAAAATTCTGTAAATTTCCAATGTGAATTAAAGGTTCTTCCCCAACGTGAATTACTCACATGGGCAAAAGTTCTCATTAATATAAACCCCAGCTTGTTGTTAGCCCTGCTCTTAGTCTTTGCTTTTGCGGCTATATGAAGAAATTTATCTTTAAGAATTCATCTTTTAAGAATAAATAAATTTATCTTTTAAATATAAATAAATAAAATGCAATGCAGGAAGATACTTAATGCATAGTTTTAGCTTAATGAGATTTAAAATCTTTGATCCAGCAGTCTTAAAACATGAAGGAAAAAAAGGATACTAGAGGACAGTGATGATAACTGATGCCATGCTTTGATGCAGTTGCTCTTGAGACTTTTTTCTCCCACTTTCTCAACATCTTGCATTTCAAAACGTAATGGGAAAATGAAGGGGGAAAAAATTCCATGTTGAATTTTTGCTAATTTGTAAAGGCCAAAGCCTAACTAATGTACTTTTCTCACTACAATGCCTCAGCAAGTTCACAGGGCTGTTCATCTGAAAGGCTCATTAGGGACCTAATCCATCTCTCATGCTGCTGTTGTAATGAAAGTAAGAATTACAAGGACAATGAGATTTTCTTCATTTGGGAGAAAGAGGTGCAGAGCTATTAAAACTCTCACCATCCTAATTAAGTTGAAGAAAAAATATGGGTAGAAACTTCATGGCATTTACATTAATTGTACTTAAGCTGTGGCTAGTAATAATGGTTTCATTAATGCAAAAGTAGTTTTGGAACAATATATAGGAAGCTTCCATTAGATGAAAGGCTACTGTGTTATATTTATTTATTAACTGCTTAGCCATAAAATTAATCCTATAATGATGGCACATAGACAAAGGTTGACTTCATAGAAGTTCACCAGTATTTTACACAACACAGAATTTGAGTTGGATTTCTCCTCTTTTTTTTTTTTTGTGTGTGTGTGTGGAAAAAAACAATTACCCAAGTGAAATAATGAGACATACAGGAGGAAAAAAAACTATCTTCAGAATGAAGTTTGTGGTTATAGCCCAAAAAATTATAAACTATTTTCTTCCTTCCTCTCAAACTGTATTATGACAGCAGCAAATTTAATGAAAATCTAAAATTCCTGCTTGAATGTATCAAGTTTTCCTTCAGTGTCTGTATTTGGGGGCTTTGTATGTCTGCCAGTAAGGGCTTTTCAAGAGTCCATCTGGCTTCTTCTGGACAAATGGGAGTGATTTATGAAGGAAGCTTTAAAATGTTAAATGCATATTTCATACATTACAGGTGGGTGTGAGCTGCCTCTTGATGGAGGTGGGAAGCATACTTAGTCTTTATTGCCCATTTGACATATTCACATTACCACACAGATATTAACTAATCGTTTACGTAACTCTAAGGTAAATTAATAAATATTGTTCATCCCATTTTTATACAGGAGGAAACGGATGAATTGCCTTAACCCTTGCGAAAAAGGAGGGGCAGAGCCAGGAACAGCATCTTAGTTACTACTCACACATAACCTCCTATCATTTTTTTCAGTTCATCGTTACCATCTAATGCACTGAACAGACATTCATAAGGTAAACAGCTCTGCCCGCTGGAGGCATCGGCACCTTTCTTTTTTGTGAGCCCCTGTGCCGCACGCTGCCTTTCTCACAGTTGTGCTGATGGAGGGATTTGTGACAGCTTTTCCTCCACCACATTGGGACAGCCTGTCCGGGCTCACTGAGCTGCGTGGGGGAGCAGGACCCGTTGACTTGGTCCAGAGCAGACAGCAGGGGAGGTGCAAGATCCTTTTTGCCCGGTATGGGAGAGGTAATGTCCCGATGGCCAGTGTTGACAGGTTTTGGGGACGAATGACATCTTCAGCCGATGAGGCTTAGAAGAGGCTATTTGTATACAGTATAAGAAAGAAACCCAGTAAGTAAAATATCTAATTCTGGAGAACTTGGTATTTTCAATTAAACTAGTAGTTTTTGATACATGAATGATTGTCTCCTAGTCACATGTGTTAAAAATACATAAAGATCATATACAAGAAAAAATATGACCATAATTACCACACTGTCCAAATGTCATGGGATTGTTTATCTCTGAGAAGTACTGGGTGTCCTCAGATTATCTTGAGGGACCTGCTCTGAAGCACAGCCCTGGTACCCCTGCACAAGGGATTCCTATCCAACAAACAGGTTTTTATATGTGTTTTGCTGTAGCCAAGCAATAAATAGGACCCTGCTTTGGTGAATGTTTGACTTCAGCTTATTTTTGAGGAAGCTGCACATTCAAATGACTGGGTGATAAGTGTAATTATTTTCTAATGAGTTCCTAAAAACTTCACATCACCTGTAATTAAACTTATTAACAAATAGTGTTGTTCCAACACTCAATCTGTAAAGTGTGAAAAGTAGCAATACACTGAGCATCTGTTTTAATTTCTCTTCCTGGGTTTGTAGTGACACAACCTCCCCCATTTGCTTTAGTAAGAGCTTGTTTGGTCTTAGCTGTGTTAATGTGAGTTACTGTTCCTAGGAAGAACAGACGGGATATTTTTAAGACAGACTCATGACAGGTCAGTAGAGGTGAGTTTTGGGAAGATAGAGAGATTAACTTCTGCTCCAGTTATGTCCATTTTTAAGTTCAGAGCCAGCTCACTTAGTTGGAAAGCTGTGATGATATTTGCTAAGTTTAATTTGCAAAATTTGCAAATGAGACTTTCAGTGTGAAGATAGTAAAAGGTAGCCACACCTGGCACTGTTAGACTTCTGAGTGGCTTTCAGGATGTATACGATGCATATAGCAATTTGAGAAAAACACTGTGTAAATCCACAGTAAATTACCTGCTCAGACAACAGTGGGATAGGATCTATTCTGCTAGCCTCTAGAGAAGTCCCTCCTTAGACTGGTTATATATTTACTGATATGGAGGGCCTTTGAGGGGTCTTACCACCTGCTACTAATAATGTCATGGGTTTTGCTTTTGTAGTACCATCAACGGCAAGGAGAGAGATTAAACAATGCCAAACATCTTGTCTCTGTTATTCAGGTCTTTCATATCCATAACCATCTCTCTTCAGTCATGTTGATGTTATGGAGTTGGTGTCTGAAGCAGCTACAGTTATGTCTGGAATTGACAACAAAGTGTTCATTGAAGAACATCTATGCAAGATTTCCAAATTCCTTCTTTCAAACTTCTCTAACTGTAAATAGGCAAATGCATTTTAGGACTTCTGTATTTGCTTTTGGATTTCAGTTGTAGATGTGGAACTGCAAACCCACTTCAACAGAGCACAGAACTACTTGCTTTCTGCTGCCTTTCCTCCCTTTTTATTAGCTGCCTCTTGGTACTCCTGCAGCTCATATAATTTTCTGACTTAAATATAGCAGAAGGCAACAAATTGATCCTACCAATATTATCAATAAGGAAATAAACCAGTCAGAAAACAGGAGGAAATACCTTAAGAAATACATATCTCCTCTTCACTTGGATAATTATCTATTAGATTTTTGGTTTTTTAAGACCCTGAAACTCCTGCTTCCTGCTGCCTAGTTTAGGATTGGTTCAGATCATGAGAGAGGCTGTGCTGTTGGTATAGCCAAAGACACCAACGGCTTGAGCAATCCAGAGGAAATTATCTTTCAGAGTCATTCTCAGTTTTGACCTGTGTTTCCTCCTATACTGGAATCTCATATTTAATATATTCTGTGCATAATTTCAGGTTTCTTTTGGGTCACGCCCATTTCAGGCAATTGTATGTGTAATTTTGAGATGGGCAAAGGACTGGCAACAAGTGCCTGTAGCGTGGGAGTTTCCTTTCTTCCCGAATCTCATTTCCTCTTTCCTGAACGCAGTTATTCAAGCTGCATGGTAAGGATTAAATTTATCCTTTTGATATTTTCATGTCCTACAGCAAAATAATTAAGATGGTATTGCTACATTCATGGTTTGTTCAGTGGAAAATCTACCATGATCTTGAACAGTATGTTATGTGTGGGTTGACTTCATTCAGGGAATTTAAATTGGATCCATTTCACATAAATGCATATGGCAAATAATTCAATGTAAAAATAAACATCTTGTCCATGTAAATACCACTCATTTCAACTGACTTATTTTCATGTTTCTTTAGAGCAATTACTGCCTGTCAAGTTGTTGTATATATATTTCCTGCTGTCTTGGGGAAAAAAAGAGTGTATTTCTTGGCTTTAATTTCCATTGCACTTTTAGCAGGGAAGAGTCTCTCTATGTTATAGTTACAGATGAGAACTAGCAATCAAATGAAAATACATTTTGTAATTCAGATTTATTAATAAAGTCAGATTAATTAGCAATATGCAGAGCTCATTTGAAAAACTAGAAAGTTTTAAAGTTTAATAGGGAGTTATTAACCAGTATTGTTCCTTCTTTAAAACACCAGAGGGAGGAAAAGTACAAAATGCACAGCAGGAAAATAATTGCACAGCATCCATGTGAATGACTGTGCAGTATGAAAAATATTAGTGTGAAACAGTCATCTGGGGCTTATTAGTAAGGAATAATGCCAAAAAATCAAGAAGGTACATTTTCTGAACCAAGCACAACCATCTGAAATTGCCAGGTCATCTTGTAGAAGTTTTGCCACTGCCTAAGTTCTAGCGAGCTTCCTGGGTTACAAATACAGGAATTCCCTTTTGCAGTTGCAACTATCCCGATTCAGGAAACAAACAGAACCACAGATGATCCAGCAGAGCCACATTTGTGCTTTCAGCTGTGCTTTTGCTGTGTGTCAGTGCAATAGGGTATTCACTTTTTTCCCCCCCAAAGTTATTTGCTTTTCTCTTAGTGGATATCACAACTGAGAATTAATCCAGCATGGCTACATTTCTTCTGTAGTTTTGATGGAAAAGACCCTCTGTGCATTAAGAAAAAGTATCTTTTTGAGTGAAGCAACTAACTTAAAAAAAAAAAAAAATCTTTTTCCTTGTGCTGTATTACATCTCTTTACAGTGGTTACTGAAGTGCATGTAAAATGGTTTCATTCCACTTGCAGTCAGATTTGTCAGCTAAGATCCAAAAAGACGTTTATAAAATTCAGTGATGTTTATATTCTTCTTATAGTCCTATTAAATATGACTCCGTAGAATACTATGTCAGATCAAAGATGGAACTCCTGAAAGAGGCTGATCATCAGAAAGTAGACGCAACTTTGTAGCCGTTGGAACTTATGGACAAATCTGTAAGTAGAGCTATCTTTGACCTACCTAGCCATCATACATAAAATCAGTTTGAGACACTGTAATGAGTACAGAGGAAAGGAAACAGATCTGGAATAAGTAGTTCTATGAAATTCAAAATTACATAGTGAGGGAGAAATGACCAGGAAGATTATTTTCTGTGCTATCCAGAAAGTAATTTACAAGAGTTAAAGGCCATATGATAATTTCCATTATCTCTAGATGATTAGGTACACATTTTAACATATTATGAAAGCATCTATCAGCGTCACCAAGAACATAATGTATTCTTATGGTGAAATATATAGCTAGTCATGCACTAACTTCAGTGGAGCTGAAGGAACAAACTCATGTTTGGAGTATGATCATTTTGCTCTATAAATAATCAAACACCATGTTTCACAGCCAAAACAAATCGCTGCTAGAATGTGAAAATTTCTTCCCCCCTGTATATATTAATGCACATGTTTAATGAGCATTACTCAGACAGTTAGGACAGGTTATGGAACTACAAGAGTCAGTAGTTCAACCTAACAAAGCACATCTGAGCAATATATTCTACAGAAGTATCTGCTAACTGAGGGTGACTTAATTCATGTGCAGACCTCAAACTACATAGCTGCTTATATTAGGAAAGGAAGGCAAAGAAAGTGAGAGGGAAAGAATGGAAAATCCTGAACTTTATCAGGAATAAGTGCAAGTGAAAGAAGAATAAAGTTCTAACCTTAAAAAAATTCTGAACATTTCCAGTCAACAGCAGTCTCCTCAACAAGCTCTCAGCTGTAGGGAGGAAAACAAGTATTCAGTGCCTTAGAAAGTAGAGGGAGTAGGAACCTACAGAATGATAAGACATGGAGTGAAGAATTACAGTTGGAAATTTTCCATCTGAAAAATTATGGTTTTGGCAATCTGAAGCTGTAAATGTCCGTTTGCCTCTATTCTGTCTACTTCCTAAATATCAGATATAATATTTGAGAGCCAAGCAAGCTAAGCAGTACATGTATGAGCATGCACATATGTACAGAGGGTTAATTACCATCGTTTCTATATAAATTAGGTAGAAATAACCTGGAAAAAATTCATACAGTACATATATAAAACAAGCTGGGAACAACCAAACATACTGCAAATGAAATGCATTCAAGATATACTTGCTGTAACCTGTTGGCAATATCACTTAACATCTCAGCCTTTGTGATTCTTTTAAGTGGATTCCTTTTTTTCACCTCATTCTCATTATTTTAAGATTGTCTGAATGGACTTTTTCATATTTTGTGCTAGTTTTTATATTCTGTACATTCTGTACAATATTCTCAGACTGAAATATCCTCGTCTGAGAGTTTTCTTCAATGGAAGGAAGGAATGCAGGAAATGGAAATGCAGGAAATGGAAATGCAGGAACACTAAGTGAAGCCTTTTGTTCAAAATGCTTTACATCTATTAAATACTCAGATAGGACATGCTTTGGTGCATCACAAAATTGGATTTTTCAGGCTCTTAATGTGCTTATTCTCTCACTTGGATCAGGGTTTCTGGCTCAGTTATGTCCCTCATGATGCACTTACTCTCTTCCTCCTTTCTGATCCCACCACAGAGCATGATGAAGGATGAACTCTGAGCAGGGTCTTTGGCTCTGAGAAGAGCAGGGACAAAGAAAGAATCTCACAACAACTGAGTGGTATAGTTTGATGTAGAGGAGAGAAAATAAGCCAGCATTTATGCATTTTTTGGTCAAAAAGCTTGGTCTTCTCATGTCATGTTTATTTGGAATGGAATAACAAAATTTTAGAATTTCAAGAAGGAATGAAGTCTTCATTTTGCTTTAAAATTTCATAAAACAAGTTGGGAAAATACAGGACTTTGCTGGACAGCTGGCATTCTGAAAAATTAGATGTATACTCTATTTCACTGACTACAGTTGGACCACTTGTGTCCTTCACATTTCAAGTATGCTTAAAGTGTGTTTTTGGATTGAATCCAGGGATGAATGTCCTTTCTCAAGTCTTATAAGTGGTAATGCAGAAATAAAGAAAGTCTAGTAAAATGGATTATGGCTGGATGGGGAAAAAGAAAGGCAAGACAACTGTTGTAAAATCTCACTGAGTATGCGGAGACATAGAGACCAAGGAGAAATGTTCACCTGTAAGGTTTCATGTTATTATGTGACCCAGATTTCTATGTTCTCTTCCCATGGTACAGTAGCTTCTTGAGGTGTTTGGTATTCTATGTTCAAGGCTTAAGTTTGCTGTTGAGATGTTGGCTTGCAGATAGGACACTGCAGATTACAGACTGTTGCTCTCTAGTGCTGCATTGCAGTCCAAAACACAGGAGTTTATTTTCAGATAATGTATGCTGGCATCATATGGGTCATAAGAGAAACAAGCCTTGTTAATACTGTCATTGCCCAATGCTTTAGGAAGGTACACTGCTAACAAGTTTTCTTCACAGTCCTGTACTGCTTCACTCAATTCCTCAGGTGTCAAACTTTCATGGACTCCCCAGACTGTGGCCAAGAGCTCAAATTTCCATTCTGCCCATTGTAGTGGTGTAGTTTGTAATGTAATGCTTGTCTCACAGCTTGAAGGCTAGATAAAACTTTGCGTAAGAAAACACAACCAAGTACCCCCCAAACAATACATTGGCATGGAGTTAAATTATTTGTTGCTGTCACATGCTGCTTAGAACACCTCTAGCAGTTTTTTGAAGGAACAGAGAAATGGAAGCGGTTGGAAAACTTAGAAATCTTGCTTTATAACAGTGGAAATGCCCTAGGCCTTTGTGGTCTGGCCCATATGGACAGGACTGCAAGAGTGACCCCCTTACCCCTGCTCAGCTGTGACCAGGTGGCCGTTCACACCTGGGCATGGCCAGCAGAGACCCATGCCTGCAAAGAGGTTTCACCTGCTGCGGTAGGATAGATTTCAGGCGGAGTTCTGGAAAGAGCAGCTTTGGGGAGGAAGCTGTTGCGATACAGCAGTGAGGCATAGACTGAGAAACCAGTGAGAAAGTGGAATAATCTGCCTATGTAGAATTTCAGGAGGAGGCTTGAACCTGCATAAGGTCAGTGTTACCCTTCTTTCCTTTGGGGTGGGGATACCCTGTGGGAAAGGTGGTGGTTTTCAGAAGCAAAAAGCTCCAGGTAACAGCAACTGCTGGCTGGGAAGTGTTTTATGTCTCCTGTAGCGTCTTGGAAATGCCCTGTTATCCTGGGGTGTTTTAGACCTGAAGTCTGATAGCTTTAAGATGACACAAATGGCAGACACTTTTGCTAAAAACTGTTGTGGGGTGGTGTTTGGGGTGTCCTTCAATAGCTGGTTAGTTAGTCAAAGTCTTTGATGTTCCTGGAAAATTAGCTTTGAACTGCTTAAATCTGACTTGATTGGGGAGGCACGTTATTAAGTATGTGGAGCTTGTGCAGCTGCTGTGAAGTGTTGGTCTCTGAATAATAACGTGCAGTAACTGTGTGGGTCTGGAAGTGGTCTGCCAGGGAAATAAAGCTCATCTAACTATGGGTACCTTATTAAGCACATCCTGCATGAACGCTTAGTACTGTAACTTCTAATGGGATCTGTGTGAAAACTAATCAAGATAGGCATATAATAGCTAGAGATAAAGACATTCTGGTGCTCAGAAAGCAATGGGGAAAGCTGTTAACTTCCATGTTCTTGTCCTCAGCCTCAAATAGGTTACCAGCCTTAATTTTCAAAAGAATAAAAGGTCAAAAGTACTCTAGAGTTTTAAAAGCCTTTTTCAGGAGGAGGAAAGGAAAGCTGACACCTTCTATGGGGTGTAAGGGAAAGTATATTTGAAATAAAGTAATTTGGAAACTGTGTCCCTTATTAAACATTAGGAGAGGCGTGAGGCTGAGCTGAGTCTGTGAAGAGGCCCGCAAACCGAAGCGATTCCGCTCAGGTGTGGGAAAAGCAGGGCTAAAGCCAGTGTGGTGCCCGACCAAAATGTGCTCTGCAGACAGGGCTGACAGCTGTAGGTGGGAGCCTGAACGCAGCACAGGGGGGAGCTGAGACGACTAGAATGTGGTAGTGTTCTGTGTTCTGTTCTTCACTGTAAATGTAAGCCAAAGCATGAGTGAATCATCTTAACCTGCCCACTTTTTGCCCTTGCTTTCTGAATAAAGGTGGTAGCTTTTGAGAATGGTGCCACCATGTCAGTTCTCGGGCAGTAAGGCACAACCTCAGGAATGTGTAAATCACAGATGAACCCGTCCTGGTGCTGTAGCTTTGTCCACTCACCAGAAGATGATGTTCTTTAATCATAAATTGGCAACTGGAGTTTGTGTGCAGATTAATCTTTGGGGGAATCAAGGAAGCTAGATGACCTCCTGGGTCTCTCCTGCCCTCTATTTCTTCTTCTCATCTCTTATCTGGGGAAAAAAAACCCCAAAAACAAAAAACAAACCCAAACAAAAAGCCCCAAAACAAATGAACAAAGCAAAAAACCCAAACAAAAAACCTCCTTGCCTTTGCTCCAGAGCTACTACATGAGTAACATGGTCACTCAAGGCAATAGATACCAATTGATGTTGATACCTCAACATCTGAGGATGTTGAGATGTGGAGGAGGCATTTGTGTATTTTGTAGAATAATGCAAAATTACTAGCTGGTCTCTGGGTTTGAACTGAACAGTACCTCTGTAGGCACTGGCAGTGATTTTGTGAACTCCCTGCTTTGTATCCATCACAAGCTGTGACCAAAGCTTTGTTCCAGAACCCTGTGCTTAAAGTTAACACGAGGCAATTTCCCTCTTTGTGCTGCGGGGTTTGTACATTTATATTGTACCAAATACAGGAAAATCCTATTTCCTTTTGACAGCATGCTATACACTTGGCATTCTGACTGTACCTCAACTTTGTCTGCTGCAGAGATTCTGTGTTCCTGTTACGTTTAAGTAATAAAATGCATTTTTAATATTTAAATTGTTCAAGTTATCTTCCTTAATTACTTGGGGGCTAGGGGCTTTTTGAATATTTGCAACAAGTTGGGCAAACAGCAGGTATTTCCTTGCCCACATTCTACTTTTTCTTTTGATTTTTTTTTTTTAATGAATTTTTCAGAGATTGCAGTGCAAGTACCACAGCCCAAAGAGGCTTCAAATGTGTAGTGCTGCAAACAAAAACAGCAGGAGCATGGACTTGCAGAGTTTATGCCACTGAATAAGATGGGCATCAAAAATAATGAGGCAAACTAAAAAGATACTGTTTGCTGCCCAAGAAAAAGGGGGAATTATGCCTATTATTAGCAAAAGGAACTGGGAGTGGAAATGAAGTGAATTATGGAAGCCTCAGCTATAATAAAAGTTGGTAAGGCAGTAAGTGAGCTGCATCAGTAGAGAGAGAAGTAGCATGCAATTTTTGCAGTATTTATTAGTAAAAGGGAAGTCACAAAGGTAAGATAAATTACTAGTTTGGGGAGGAGGGAATATCTGAATTTGTTGCAGTAGAAACTCAGAACAATTAAAAAAAAATGATGTGCATGAAGTAAGTTGCTTGTGTGCTTGTTTTTTCTTGTTTCTTTTATTCTTCTAGCTGAAATATCAAAGTGTAATTAGGTTAGGTTTTTTCTGAGAAGTCAGGGTAATGACTGATTTATGTAGTTGTTGCTGCACTTGGAACCTAAACTGAATGCTTGTTAGAATGGTCCTTGCTAGCTAATTTGCCAGTTGAAGATAGTCACGTTGTGGTGGAAATGCAGAAAAATACCTCCCTGGCTTCTAAAGCTGTTTAATTAGGTAAATGGAAAATCAGGAAGCTACTAATAACCCTTCCCTCTCTTTATTTTTCACCTAATCATTCTTATGCTAGATGTAACTCCTCTAGCTTCAGTAGGGTTATTCATTGCTTAGTGTTTTTTTTATCGGTGCCCCACGGTAAGATGTTTCTGAAGGACCATGTGTGCTGTTTGGAGGAGGAGGTATATGTGTAGAGCCTCTTGTTATACAGATCTATGCCTGGGTCATATATGCACCATCACCAGTTCTCATAGTGTTTTATGCATGTTTTTGAGCGCTCGCAGCTGCAGTTTAGTCCCAAAGCATGCAGACAGGCTAATTGATGGCAAGTTGTATGTGATAACTTTGAACCATGGTTTATTAAAGCAGTGGATGAAAGGAATCCAGTCTATAAAGTCAGAACAAGAACTTCCACCTTTTGTGGGGAAGTTTGAAGAACTTGTTTTATTCCTCTCTAGCAGTTGGGATGGGAAATATCGGGAAATGTTTTGAAAGAGATAGATCTATGGTGTTTCTTGTGTCCAACACAACTGCTCACTTAAGTACTTACTGCTTCTTGAACCTTTTGCTTTAAAAAATTTGTAGCCCTTTTAATGCTTGCTTGTTGAGAGAGGCCACTGGTTATTGTGTTTATCCGTTGTTCTTTGATGAAGCAGACTGCTTGTTCTAGTCAAAGTCCATTTCTTCATCTGAACTCATCTAGGCTACATGGGGCAAGAAAATCATCAGCTAATCTTCCAAAGTAAAAGATACATAGCATGTGGTGCAGCACCTTCTTCATGCTACAGTGGAGGGTGTGTGCTTTTTTTTCTTTACATCTGGTAGCATGCATTTATTGCTTCCAGACTGGGTTATTACAACAAGCCAGGTCCTTAGCACAATGAATTGTTGAGTATATCCTGTTGGTGCTTCACATATTTAACTTCCTTCAATCTCAAAGTCTGTTGATGGGACAAGATGTACTACAGTTAAAGCCTTGCTCCATTTGTGACTTACTGAGAATATCCTATTCCAAGAAAGGATGATCATCAGAAGACCTACAGAGAACATAATCAGGCATGTCTTTGTCTGAGAAAGGGATCAAAACCTGTCTCACTGATATGAAATTATCAACTTGCAAAATGAAAGGAGATGCAAAGAGGAAAACCACTTGCAAAATCCTCAAAGCACAATACTCTATAATTCTAAACTGTTGTAGTTAGTGTCTTGATGCTGTAGTATAAGACACTCTGGAAATAATGAGGGTGCAACATAGGACTTGCAAAAAATATTAAGTGAATTTTATTGTTGTTCATTTTCAAGCATTTTAAATCATAGTAGCTGACTCTCAATAGAGTTTTATGTTCCTTAAATTATACTTAGTGGGTCTTTATTCCAAAGCATTTGACAATGTATGCTTCTCTCCCTTGATGAAGCACGGTTATGTTATCACTGTACCTTTGTATTATGCTGTTGTCTTTTAGCAGGACAATGCCTCAACAGCAAATGCAAAGTTTTAATATACTTAAAAAATAGGTGCTATGTAGGAGAAATCACTCCTTTTTAGTATGTTGAACTATCTTTGGGCTGTCTCAGAAGCTGTTACAAGTGTTGTCTTATTGTACATGTTTTAAACTTCTCATTTTTAAAATGTTTTTTTCACCAGTTTGAATCTTTGGCTGAATTGGTGATAGTCTCCACAGTTAAGGTTTTTTTTTTTTTGGTGTGTTCTTTTCTTCTGTTTCCCCCTCCCCCCTCAAATCTAGAGGAAGGAGAAGTTCCTTTTCTGTTTACTTTTTAGAAATAAACTGCATTATAATTCTCAGGGAATTATCAGTGAGGGGAAAAGGTTTGGTTTCCTAATATGTCAATAACTTCTTCCAGTGCTACACAAGTAGGTTGCAGATCTTACAAAATAAAACAAAACCTTTTTGAAAACACTTCTTTCTTGGTCGTATAGCAGGATTGAGAACACAACTTCTGCAAAACTAAAAAGATTCTGGTATCCTCTTTGTGATTATGTCTTCTATGTTGTTGTGCAAATGCTTCAACAAGAGCTAAGCTTCTCTTAAAAAGAGTGTTTTATTAGAGAACTGCCTGTGCATCTTCTCCACTTTCCCGTCCTGGATGATCATAGGATCTTTGGGTTGGAAGGGACCTTTAAAGGTTGTCTAGTCCAACCCTCCTGCAATGAGCAGGGACATCTTCAACTAGATCAGGTTGCTCAGAGCCCCATCCAACCTGACTTTGAATGTTTCCTGGGATGGAGCATCTACCACCTCTCTAGGCAACCTGTGCCAGTGTTTCACCATGATCATTGTGAAGAATTTTCTCCTTGGATCTAGTCAAAATCTGCCCTCTTTTAGTTTAAAACCATCACCCCTTGTCCTATCACTACAGGCCCTGCTAAAAAGTCTCTCCCTATCTTTCTTATAGGACCCTTTTAAGTCCTGGAAGGCTGCAATAACGTCTCCCTGGAGCCTTCTGTTCTCTAGGCTGAACAACCCCAACTCTCTCAGCCTGTCCTCACACGAGAGGTGTTCCATCTCTCCGATCATTTTTGTGGCCTCCTCTGGGCCTGCTCCAACAGGTTCATGTCTTTCCTGTGCTGAGGGCTCCAGAGCTGGATGCTGTACTGCAGGTGGGGTCACTCCAGGTCAGAGTAGAGGGGCAGAATTGCCTCCCTCAACCTGCTAGTCACACTTCTTTTTGATGCAGCCCAGGATACAGTTGGCTTTCTGGGCTATGAGCACATGTTGCTGGCTCATGTCCCGCTTTTCATCCACCAGTACCTCCAAGTCCTTCTTGGCAGGGCTGCTCTCAATCCCTTGATCCCCCAGCCTGTACTGATACCAGGGGTTGCCCTGACAGAGGTGCAGGACACTGAACTTGGCCTTGTTGAATCTCATGAAGTTCACATGGGCCCGTTCCTGAAGCTTGTCCAGGTACCTCTGGGTGGCATCTTGTCTCTCAGGTGTGTCAACCACACTACTCAGCTTGGTGTCATCTGCAAACTTGCACTCGATCTCACTGTGTCATTGATGAAGATACTAAAGAGCACTGGTCCCAGTACAGACCTCTAAGGGACACCGCTCGTCAATCTCCATCTGGACATTGTGACCCATTGACCACTACCCTCTGGGTGTGACCATCCAACCAGTTTCTCATCCATCAACCAGTCTACCCATCAAAACCATATGTCTCCAATGCAGAGAGAAGGATGTTGTGGGGGGGCTGTGTCAAAGGCCTTACAGAAGCCCAGATAGATGATATCCGTAGCTCTTCCCTTGTCCACTGATGTGGTCACTCCATCATAGAAGGCCACTAGGTTGGTCAGGCAGTCTCTTTGCAGTTTCTTTCCCAAAGGTGGGTGCTTGTGGAGAGGATTTGATGTTTCAGTCAGTCTGGAGCTTTAGGGCTGGAAGGATAAAGCTAAAATGGTTCCTCTTTTACTCCAGAAACTGGAAGTCAAGTGGTGAAGGAAAGCTTAGATTATTTGTGTTGCTGGTTACTTGTAGTAGAGTTCAGTTCATGAAAGTATTGAGGGTGAAAAGTGTGTTTGAAGGGAATTCTACAGTAGAAAATCTGCTGTGTTGGACGCTCATGTTCTTACTCACATTGACTCTATCAGTAGTGGCTGTGCTTCTGTAATACAGTTGCTCAATATTTGCACAAGAAGTCAAGCGTGTTTCCAAGGAGCTTAGCATTTCCCTTCTATAGTAACCAGCTGCTGATGCAAATAATAAACATTCATGCAGCCTCCCTTTTTAACTCCTGACAGCTGTAGGCACCCACATTCTGCATTGTTCATTCCTGGCGTGTTTAACTACAATACGGCCTGTTCATTTAAGATTAAATCATTCAAAGCAGCCATTAAGTTCAGAGTTGTGCTTGAGTGCAATACAGCGTACCTGGGGAAGCTGAGGAGGGTTTACAGGAGTGGTCAACTCAAGAACACCTCTCCTGATGTCTCTGAACACCAGGAAGGACCTTGAGTGCATGTAGGACTCCATGAATGGAAGAAAGCCATCTTGCACCGTGTCCACTGTCCAAAACCCAGAAGCATTTGGGGAGTTTTCAGGAGTTTTAGTGGGAGGTTGCCTAGCTGCGTTGAGGCTAAGTAGCTCAGCAGCTTCGTGGCTCCAAGGTGGGTAAGCTGGTGGCTTTCTATCGCCAGTACAGCTTCCTGTAGAAACCTCTCTTCAGTCTGGCTCATGTTTTCAGCCTGCAGTGTGGGCTGTAGGAAGTTGCACATCCCATGTCAATTTATGACTTCTTAGTATAACAGAATGGAAGAAACTTTGAGGAGGGAGGTGAAAGGAGAGTAGGTAGCATATATTTTATTGGTAACAGTTTGGAAGCTGCTGCTTAGATATGGAAACTATCAGTTAAGGCTTTTTCTCATTATGAGTCAGAGCTTTCAATAAAAACCTTTAAATTAAAAAAAAAACACCCCACACACCAAAAAACCCACCAAAAATTGATACACCAAAATCAAGTCTCTGAAACATAATGGTATTTTTTTACCAGACTCATTATTGCTTTTTTAAAATTGCTCATGTAAATGAATTTCTCATTTTAAATCTCTCTTTTGCAAATTCAACTAACTTTGCCTAAAATCTTTAAACTGAAGAAAAGTCCTCTACACCTTAAAGTTTCCTTTCCAAAGGAGAAAAAAAAACCTTTAGACTGGCATGGGGAAAAATCACTATGAACCTCCTGGGTTTGTGTGGCATATCTGTGGATACCACCTTGGAAAGCTCTATATTCCTGGAGAAGGAAGGGTAGAAAAATTGGATAAATCTGTCTTGAATTTCCCCTTGGACTGTAAGGAATTGTTTTTGCTCTTACTGCTTCTAGTTTAATATATATTAGATCTCTAGAATTAAAAGGATATAAGGAAGCATTTATCCATGTAAAAAATGTTTCATATTTTTTAAAAATCTTGTAATATTAAAAAAACCCCTACTTTAAAATTTCCATATTTCATCTGATAGTTAAGCTGAGAAGGAAATATCAGTCTTTCCTCCTGTGTATTTGTGGGGGTAGGCATTTTTTTTTGTCTATCTTAATGATAATTTTGGTTTTCTTCAGCTGAAGCAGGATATGTCATAAGCTCTCCTAAAATAAGCTCCTAGCATGAAAAGAGGTTTTGTTTTACATTGGACTGCTGCTTGTCATGTAATCATCTGAAAATGCAAAGGGGAGGGAAGGATGTTGAGAACTCAGCTACTTAGCCTTCCTGTGATGAAGCAGACCTTAATTTACTTTTAAATGCTAGTGAGGGGTGTGTGATGTTTTTTAATTTTTTCAAATTTTTTTCTTAAATTCTATGTCCTGTTGATGCCATTTTCAATTAAGAGGCTGGCTGAAGGGGACACCAGGTTCAAGCTTGGACATACGGGTTACGGAGCAGGGAAGCATCAACACTGTTGAGGTTTGCACCCTGTTTGCCTTTTCACAAGGGCCCGGGCCTCGCGGAGCAAGGTTTGGCTTTAGCTGCAGCCACTCTGGTGTGACCCTGCGGTGAGGGAAGGACTGCGTTCTGCGTGGCTCTTCTGCGAGCTCTTAGCAAGGGTTTTTTGTGTTGTTTGTTCGTTTGGTTGGTTGGTGTTGTGCGATTTGGTTTTTTTGTTTGTTTGTTTTTCCAAAACCAAAGGTTGACTTTGAATACAATTCCTCCTTTATCTGCACTTCCAGCATCCAGGTTTTTCTAGAAAGCATGGCAGCTTTTGCCTGCACCTTTTACTCATTTGAAGTCCCCTGAACCTGTAGGAATCACTGAGCTGTTTGTGCCAGCTTGGTCTGGTCAGTGATACCATGTTTTAGTGAGAACAATACCTTCAACAGCTGCTCCTTTAGGAGTAGCGTTTTACTGTGTTTCGTGCTTAGACTTTACACTGGAGAGCTCTGTACTTTGTGGGAGCTGTTTGCTGGGGGATGATCTTAGCAGTGCAAACTAAAACTGTACCTGGACCATGCGAAACGGTTGCGTGCCTTTATAGTTTTGAACCATTACCTGTTAAATGAGGGTAAGGAGCTGGTTTCAGACTTGTGCAATAGTGTAGATGAATAACAACTTTCCTGGAACTTTACATGTGGGATGAAAAGTAAGCTTTTATTAACAAATAGTTGAAGCTCTTCATAAAGACCAGTCAGCGTAGTCCGTGTTGGGCAGTTGATTTATGTGCCCCCAAGTTAAAATGGATGCAGGAAAGAGCACTAGGACTGTAAATGTTGTCCTCACAGAAGCGCAAAAGAGCAAGGAAAGAATTGAATAGGGCCCTCATGACTTCATTTCAGTGTTCAAAAAAAGTAGTTGACACCATAAATAGGTGTACCAAGCAGGTCTGTAATTGGCTCATCATTTATCTGTGGCAGAACAAGTATGAACCAGCCCAACACGTTAGCAGCTCTTGAACTGTACACAGGGCATGGATTACATTGCACGCCCTATTGTTCAGTTTAAAATTAACATGCCATAATCCTCATTAAAACATCATATGTGATATTTCATTGTGGTTGTTATACAGTTCTCATTAAGGCAAATTGTATTACTGAGTTACATTTAATAATCCAGTGCACTGTAACAACTGCATATATTTCAATTAGAAATAAGATTATGCCTGTAGGACAACTTAGCATTTTGTTTCAGTCTAAAAGATGTTAAAGTAAAATTTCATAGGGACAAGGCTTGTGTGGCTTTTTTGCTTGTTTCTTTTTAATAGTTGTGGATCAGCCGAGTTTTTTATTCTTTCACACATCTTTGCCACCTCATTCATAGTCTTTCAGCTCTGAGGCTGAATGTCTGGCTGAAGGTGGAAATAATGTCAGCAGGACAGGCTTTGTGAGGGGAAAATTAGTCCTGCTCTGACTACCTTTTATCTTTTTCTCTAAGTATACAGAGAAATTAATTTTCACTGCAGCAAATCTCTCGCCTTCTACAGGCTTTAAATTTACCGTAGCTCTAGAAATTTAAATTTAGCGGGTCATATTCTTATCTTAGTCAGAGGAACCTTGGGCTTTTTTTGCTGAGGAATTGGCTTGATAAAGTAGTTGTCGTCATCCCCCCTCCTGACTATCACCTGGGATTTGATTAAAAACAATTTTCCTCAGTGCTGCTGTCATCAAGTGTTGCTGATGTAAAATGTCAGACAGGTTGCATTCTGGTCTTGCTGTTTTCATCCTCAGCCTGGTACTGTTGTGCATTTCCATGTGAATCTGCCACAAAGCCCCATATGTGAATTGTCTATGGAATGTGTATGTCAATGTGTTGTACATGAACAATAATGGCTACATAAAATGGAGTGTAGGTACATGCTTATGGGTTCAGGTGCTTTTTGTTTTTTTTTTTTCTGTTGCATTATGGAAATACCTTTTTTCTACAGGATAGAACAAGCTGAATTTAATTCTATTTATGGAGACTGGACCAAAGTGTGTGTGGGCTTGCATTACAGGTGAGATGCAAGTGAACAGTAGCTGCTTGTAAATATGCATTCTTGGTACAGACAGGTTGGTAGTCCTGCTAGCATTCAAATTACTGAACTGCGAGAGAGTTATAATTTTCATTCTTCTATTTATCACTGAATGCTACTTGTTACACGAGACTTATGAACACAACTTCCATTCACTTACAGTATTGAACAACTATCTACTTTACCCCCATATACTTTGTGCAGCAGTGCATACATAATTAATATATATCCAAGAACTATTTGAAGTGAGGTCAAGTCCTCCATGTTTGCCTGGTGTTGGCTATTGTAGACTAAGGAGAATTCAGTTACCTTTGTGTCTTCTCTCCTTTTCACAACTGGACGCTTCCTCGACTAAGGCAGACCTAATTATTGCACTGGATGTTTTCTACGTCTAATGTATTGAGAGTATTATGTTCTTTAGTATGATCTATAACTCTCATGGGGCCATAACACTCTAACGGACAATGTCGCCATCTCAATATAGAAGGGGTATACTGGTGCTCAGTTACACAAAAGCCCAGGGGCAATTTTAAAAAACGCCAGCTGAAGACTGACCAGGTACTTCTGCTGTGTTTAATAAGTTTGTTTATAGAGAAAAATTAACAAGCTCATCTAGAAAGAAAAGGGCTCTCAATGTAATCTCAAACCCTATAATTGCAAACTACAGATCATGTCCTTTAGTCCTTACTTACTCAATTTATACTGAAATAGTGAAGTGCAAACTGGGTAGAAAGGGCCGGTTTGGTTCTCTAAGTTCTGAATTTAGTCTGCTGAATAACAAAACATGGACAGAAGAATTGTCTTGAGTTTAAATGATACGGGCTGATTTAATTTTTGTTTTCGATCAGAGAAAGCATACTCCATGGGAGACTAAGACTTTGTAGAAAGTGTTTTTGATAAGCAGGAAATCATGATAAAAATTTCCAGACAGCTGTAGAAATGTAAAGGTGATCTTAACTTCCATTTACTAGTATTATAACTTAAGGGAATTGAATACAAATAAGAAATTGTTAACTTGAAGTGTTGTGCTGAACTTAGTGATGCATTTGCAGTATCGTCTATTTTCTCATTCATGGTTGAGGATTTGTCCTTGTTTGGTTGCTGAGTATTAAATAAAAATATAATCCTTCCTAAATATGTCATGCCAGTCTTTTGGCTGAAGTAATTGGTATGAGGATGGAAATATGTCAAGCTGGGATCCCAGCAACACAGCTTGTCTTTGAAGGAGATGTGGAAATATATTGATACTTCGTATGTGATCCACACTGTTAGTAGGACCAGCAGCATCATGATTTAAAATGAGTTAAAGACATATTCAGAAGAAATAACTATACACTTTACTGTATACTCTTGCTCATTTCTAGCTTCATCTGGCTTGGATGATTCATGGTCCTGGCTGAAACTGGAAATACAATACAGTTCTTGTATAATAGCATGACAGAATGTCTTCCTTCCATAGTGTGAGCTGAGACCAGAAGCTGCAGACATCTAATTTGTTTACCTCTGCATAATTTAGCGTTTAACAGAATAAATTAAAAGCCTCAAGTCATATTTCTCACCACGGAGGTGAATTGTAATCTGGAAGAAAGTTCAACCATGTTTCTGATGATGAATGCCATACATATTTATTAGTCCTTACCTAAAAGATTACTTTAAATCAGAATCAGGCTTGTAAAGTTAGCACAGAATTTCACTAATATGAAAATATAAAATCAGTTGACTTTCAGGTGTGCTTGTGCTTATAATACTTGCTTAAATAATAAAAAGTGTGTTGAAACACCACTTTCTGCAGACCTTGGGAGTGAGTGACAATAGAAGTTAAGATACGATTTTGAATCTGATAATCTAAGACCCACTAAGAGTTGAAGATTTTCTATCCTAATGTGTCTGAAGGCATGAGTGCTCCAATTTCCTTTCACTAAAACCCTAAAACCTTCATAGCTTTTGGAGGATTAACAGAACTTTAGTGCATCTTTGATAAATTTGATTTTTTAGGTCTCGGCAGCTGGTACTTTACCTCAGACTGACTGTGCTCATCTTTCCTCCCTGCAGACATGCATATTATAGAATATTCATTTTAAGATCTTCATCCACGTCAGGTGGAACTTGGTAGAGAAATGAAAACATAAACTTTGTTGTTGTTGTTCCTACTGTGATTTTTAGAGAACATGTGCTTTGTGCTGATTGATGAAAAAGTTTTTGGCAGCAATTAAGTTGGAAAGGAAGGTGACGTAAAAAAAATTATTAAATTTCTTGTATCCAAAGGTATCTTTAAAGCAATCAATAACAGTAATTAATAATATACTTTTTTCCTCTCCTTTAAACCAATTAATAACTTAATACCTTGTACACAGAAGACTGAAAATAGGGATAAATTGGAGCTGACGCTGATTTGTATCCCACTTTCACCCTGGGAAGTCCGTAAGCAGTTAATTAAGTCATGTCTGTGGTTACTTTGCCCAACAGCTGGATGAGAAGAGCTCCAGGGTGGTGAAGACACCTTTAAAGCGTTTTCAGGACTGAGCCCTTAAAGCCTGAATCTTGCTGTAACTAGCATTGTTACTTGCAAGCAAAAGTTAATATAATATGATGTTACTTCAGATTTGTTCAGTGGCTGAACAAAACAAACCAGAGGCTGGTCAGTGGAGAGTGAGGGGGGGAGAGCAGAAACTACCTTTACATGCTCTGAATGGAGGAAACCCCTTGCTGATCAGCAGATACATGAAGACCAGCCTTCTCAAACCGCTGTGCTTGCTCATCTTGGTGCTAAGCCTCCCTCTGCAGATAGCAGGCAAATTTGTGTTAGCTTTAACCCTTCCATGTAGGAATACCTGCTAGAAACTGTCTCGCTACCTTTCCAGCCAACTACAAAATCTCCTGCACAAAGATGAGGGTTGAAACTGCCTTTCTCTTCTATTTTCTATTATACCTACTACATATTTTTTAACATGAGCAGAGAGGAACGGTCCTGTAAAAAAACTCCTGAGGATAATGACCCTTTGTATCACTCACCCCACAGACTTTATTACATGGGTTTTGATTTTTGTCTTGTGTGCTGAGTGACCTAGGAGCCCCACTGTAGCCAGTGATCCTAGAGGTGTGTCACGACAGCCTTCAGATTCAAGAGTGTCCAACCAGCATTTCACAAACATCATTCTTTCTGATGCTTTTGGGACGTTGGGACCTTTTGTTTATTTTAAAAATGCAGTGTCTGTTGATTATAGCATCTTTAAATAGCTCTAAATGTGTTCCTGAATTTACTTACTTCTCTATAACAATGAATCACTTGAAATTGCTCTCCAGTGAAATAGCTCAGTGCTTGTAGCCAATGTGTACTGTGATTGCTATCATCGTCTGTGTGAAGCTCCACTTCGCCACTCAGTGTTCACTATGGAAATATTCACTATTGTGTTGACAGTGATTAAGTACATTTAATTCCAGCTCGGACCTAAGAGGGTGTTTGTTTTGTGCAATGAAACTCTCTTTAAAAGATATGAAATAAGGTAACTACACCAGTGTGTAAATCGAAATCAATCGTTATGTTGCTTCATTTTTTAAAAATTTTTTTTCCTCCTTAACCCTTTGCTCAGTTCTGTCTTAAGCTAAAACAAGCTTTAAAGTAATTGAGATTCCTGTTACTTTTTAGCAGAAATATCTGTGGTGGCAAATACATTTTAAGCTAGCTGGAGTTACAGAGAGGACACAATTTCCTGCATGCGTGATAACTTTCAATACTACTAAGAGACAGTTTCTTTTTTTTAATATGTATAGGTAACATCTGGTGGGCAAAGGTGAATAAGTAGTCAAAGGCAGCCTTCATTATGACAAGTTGATTGCCAAGGTATGCAGGTGAATTTGATGAAGATAAAGGGTTCTATCTGTTACTTCACAGTTAATAGGTTGCATTCAGTGAGGAAATTGGGTTTTCTGTACTCTTACTTAATACCTGAATAAATTAAAGCAATACACAAACTAAAAGCCACACTGGAGTTTGCACAAGATATATATGGGGACCAATAGTTCTTACTCTTTACTGAAATAAGAGATATTTAAAAAAAAAAAATGTGCACAACCCTGTAGAAGAATTTTCTGACAATAAAAATGGTCTCTTCAATATATGACCACAGTAAAAGTGCTGCTTCTGCTGAGGTTATCACCCAGTCATGTGATTTGAAGAATAAAGACTTTCAGAAAAAAGTTAACTATGGTAACTGCACTTTGAAATATGTCTGTTTCTAAAAGTGGGTAAAAAAATAGTAGTGAAAGGAAGTAGCAAAGATTAAAAAAAGCATTCTATCATATGCTTTTAGGAGGTGGTTGTTCTCCTTCCTCCACCCCTCACGTTTTGGGCTGGACTGGAATTTTTGTTATCATGTTTCGGCTTAAAATTAAATATTCCCAAGATGATAAGCTGACATTCTAATGAAAGAAAACTTGGCAAAGCTGTAGATTTTGATAGGCTTAGTTGTAGGGCAAGGGCAAATGCCCACTTTTTGAGTCCTCTTTTATGAGAGCAAGTCAGAAAGAAACCCCAGGATATATGAATCTGATTATAACCAGTAAAGCCTGTAGTCAAAGCTCACCTTGTTGTGGTGAGCTCAGTAGTAAGACTGACGATAATAAGACATTTTGCCAAGTGACCAAGTATGTTAGCATACGCTAGTTGCTAATGCATGGCTTTTCCTTAGAACTTTTTTCTAGTGAGCTTGTCCTTGCACGTAATCAAATCCTTCACCAAGGCATGCTTGCTCAGCCTCAAGGAACTGAAAGAAGTTTGAATGGTGGGGGGGAAAAAGAGAGGTGTATCTTTCTCTCAAGAGCTTTATTCATTGGGACTTCAACACCTTCATGGTTTCCTAATAGTAGCAGCTGTATAGTTTCTATTTCCAACATTGCTTGAAGTACTCTTGGGATGAGCCTAAGTGATCTGCATTTTGTTCACATTCCCTGAGGCATCGCTTTTCCTGACCCTACCCAATGTAATGTCAATAAAACTGGGCCTGACATCTCCTCTAAAATTATTACCAATTTTTCCCATTGTACTGTAAGTTTGATGTGCCCTGTGTAGGCAGAGCTGTGCTGTGCATCATCCCTGCATGAATTGATAATCACAATGAAGTAGCAATTAGAGATGCCTGGTTTTGAGCTAGTACCACAAAGCATAAGAAAATGGGTCTTATTTGCCTCCAGTTAAGGCTTATTTTAGGAACTGAACTGATTTCTGCATAGGGAAAACCTCTTCTTTACTCAACTAGTATCTGTTCTTAATGTATGGGATAACCATATGCCTGTGCTCCAGGAAGATACAGGACCCTGACACTCCTCCTGACTCTTCCCCTAAGAGCTAATTGCTCTCCCTAGCACTTAGAGGATTTTCAGCCTTAAACATGCAGGGAAAGTAGTGTAATAAAAGTCAAAGTGAGATCTTATGAATGGGGAAAGTGCTATTTATTTCCAAAACGTTTAAGCAAGTTGATTTTAAGTGTTCATACTCTACATTCAACAAATTTCGTTCTCTCACGCCTGTGTACTTGCAAGCACTAAGACCAGCACATGCAAGTGGACTGGTTGCAGAGAATAAGGGACAACAGCGGATGACAAGTCATCATGTCTGAGAGCTACCTCCTGATAATGGTGACAAACTAGTTTCTTGGAGAGGTCCTTTCTGGTATTTGGGAGTCATCAGCTCTTGTGGGGTGGTCCTTTGCCTCAGGACCTTGCTGACTACACCTTCCATAAATCTTCATGATGCGTTCAAGACGTCGCTGCGTCTTGTCTGTTTTTTTACGCATTTTGAATACGGAAGAGGTCTGGCCTCCTCTTGGTTAACAGGAGAAGGATGGTTATACATGATATGCTGCAATCTTCTTGCCATCCTCCTGCTGGGAAGACAGAGTTTTGTGCAGATAGCTGTTGTGCTGTGGTCTCATAAGAGTGCAGGCTTTGCGGTTGTGCCATAAGCAAGATGTTCCTCTCTATTCCCGCTAGAACCAGCGTCCTGGGAATGGGGTCCTTCATTATGAATATAGACTTTTTTTCTTTCCATTTGTGTTGCTCTCTGATGCTTCACGCACGTTTCCATTCATACTTCTTTCACACTGATCTCTAGATAACATTTCTGTTGCAAAACCAAATGGTCAGTGGGTAAAACACTTGGTACAGTGTACCCTTTGCTTAAGTTGTATATAGGTAACCTCCTACTACAAACTATATTTTTGAAAGAGCATTATTTTTCTCATTCCTCAAGCACCCAGAATGCTTATTAGTACCTGAAAATTTAGAAGAAACCCAACCAAATAAAAATAAACACATACACACTTTGGCCGAGCATGCAGTAATTTATTTCTGCTGAAAAAATCTTTTTTGGATTCTTATAGCTTCCTATTGGTAGCATAAAAATCCTTAAATTCAATGTGCAACATTAAAATATAAACTGATAAACCAAAACCAGTTACTTTCTTCCCTGTGCTAAGTTGTGTTAAACTATGCTGGTTGAAAAGGAAGACATTGCTATAAAATTACCCTTGAGGGTTTATTGCTAGTAGTACAGTAATGTATAGAATTGTGGCTGTAGCTGTACAGGCAAGAGTCTTCTAGGACAGTGGTATATCATCTGTCTTAATTTACCCTATATAAGATCTTGACCACTGTATTGGTCCAGGAACAATTTTTGCAATATTTCTTGTGTAAGCCTTTGTGTGGCACTTGTCTTTAAGATGCAATAGCTGAAATAGCAGAGCAATTAAAAATAACAGAAAGATTCTTGGCGGGTGAGGGTCGTGGTGGTGATAGGTGCTGTGATGTTGTTAAACATCTTTTAAACTGTTTTCATTTAAAATCAGAGGTAGAAAATTGTGTGGCTTCTATAGGCAGTTTTACAGGGCTTGCATAATACCTGGGGGTATGTGCAATTTGCTGGGAGTGATGGATGATTGATTTTGTGCTAAGAGAAAGTGGATGGTTGCATTTGTATGAGCTTGAGTTTAAAAATCCAGAAGTTAGGTACATGGAAGGAAAACATTATGATGAAGAATTGCATTCTGGAGAATAGAAAATAAAGTGGAGGATGCGTCTAATTAGTAATTAGTTCCTGGGCTGTGCTTTTTTGCTTTTTTTTTTTAAAGAAATTTCAGTTCTCTCTGAAAGGTACTTAAATAAAAATTTGCTACCTTCTCCTACATCTTGCTATTTCAGTGTGAAGATGCATCGCATCTGTATTTGAAATAGTCAAGAAGAAAAAAACAGGAAAGATTAATGACCTAGAGTATTTGTTGGTGTCGTGATTTAGCCTTTAGTTCTTGAAAAAGTCAGGTTTTAGTCTTTTCATAATTTGCTTTCTTAATTTCCTTTCTGTCATTCCTCAAAGAAAAGTGAGATGAGCAGTTGGAGGAAAAAAATACTACTCAGGAAAAGCAGATAATCTATGTGCTTCAAACCATGAGAGAATGCTTTTTCTTTTTTTTTTTAAAGTGAAAGTTGTGTGGGTTTTAATGCTTTTTTGGGAAGTGGGAAAATAACCTAGATGTTGTTGCACTCCTAGTGCAGTTATCTGAACATTTTGTTGGCCATAAAATTCTGCATATTGCAGTCTTATCCATGGAGTGCGGAGACACCATTGCTTCACTTCCCCTTGTTGCTGGACTGCAGTTCTCTGATCTGTTGTATGCCCCATGGAAGTGTTTCTGAAGGAAGCAGGTTGCTTTGTAGGCAGCTGTTCCTCTGTCCGACTAACTCTACTGCATGTTCTCTGTTCTGTGAGACTTGGAGAGAACCAACACCCTGTGGGTTAATAATGTCATAATACTGTGAAAAAGTACTATCCTGGTGTGTTGTAGTCAGGGTTAGATAGTCTCAGCTCTCAAGTCGGGTCATTATCTTTAAAAAAAAAAAACAAAAAAACAAAAAAACAAAAAAACCCAAAAACAACCTTCAACTGGAGTCCATTTTTCATTGTGTTTCCCTCTTCACTTGCCTTTCTGTTGATGCTGGTAGGCAGCACCACTCTCCGCGCTTGGTTCTAGACCTCCGCCTTTCCGAGTTGCACGATATTCAGCAGCAAACCTTGCTGGCTTTGGTAGGGGAGAACTGACATTGCTTACTGATGGTTTCAGCTTTGTGTGGCATCAGCACCAAGGTGTTTTGTTTTGTTTTTGTTGGTTCCCCCTTCCCTAATATAGCAGCCAAATATAATATTGGCTTAATTTTAATATTAAAAATCTTTAACTTAATCCGTCTCTTCATGTCACCTTTTCCTGGTTGTTTATCAACAGTAGTCCAGAGTCCACAGTGCGACATAGGAGTGTCAGTGATTGGAGATCTTGACTGATACCGATTGCATCGAAGAGGTGTAGTGAGGTTCACCGGGATGTGCATTTGTTCTGCCCATGAAAAATGTAAAGGGCTGAATCATGCACAGGAGCCTGTGTTGGGTTCGTTTTTTTGGTTTTTTTTTTTTTTTGGTCATTTTATCAGCACAGCCTTACTTTTGCTCATTTGCATAGCAATGCCATTCAGTGGCTTGGAGGGATCTTTAAATAACACCTTTGTTAGGGTTCTTATGCAGGGAAGTGCAGGAAGGAACATTTTCAGAATTGCCTTTGGGGAGCTGGATATAGTCAGTGCTGACCCTGCAAATGTTCAGAGATGAAAATAATGGTTGGATTACAGTAATTCACAGTGCAGGAAGGAAGCACAAGATTGCACATTAGAAAAAAAGTTCCTCATGCATTTAAAAAAAATACGGTATCTCTTTTGTAATTTGTTCTTCTCTTTTAAAAAAAAAACTCCTATACTAATTAACATCCCCCCACCCCCCCACCCGACCTCCAAAACAAAAAAAAAAACCAAACCTCAAGTAAGTTTTCCAGCACTCTATCTGACAACAGTCTGTTGTGTTTGGTGTAAGAATGGTAGGGTTGTAGAGCCTGAGTTATGCTGGAGGTTAAACAAGGTGATGTAACAGTCCCTTCAAACCTCAGAAATGCATAGATCTAGGTACGGAGTGAGACTGTGTGAGATGCATTACTAGGAGTTTCTTTCCATACCACCCACAACTAGTAGCCTGCTGGGACTAATCCCAAGTATAAATGAATCCGCTGGGGTTTGTATTCGTGTCTTTTGAATTGGTAATGAAATGAAGCCTGAAGTGAAATGCCTTGGTGGAAAAAGTCAGTGACAGCATGTGGTGCAATTAGTTCAGCAAATCAGAGACCTGTGATTCTCTTCCTTTGCATGTTGATTAAATCATCTGCAAAATCATGAAGAAATAGCCTAAAGGCAAACTTACTTGGGATGGTATGTGATGGTCTGTTTTCTAGCAAGTCTAGCAAAAACCAAGGAGTGAAACAGTAGAGGACTAGAAGATAAAGCAGAATGAGCAGTGGCTTGGAGCATGTTGTCATGGAGGGAGAGGTCTCTCACTGCACTGCAATGTCATATTGTAGAGGCACATCTGGAGGTCCCGAAAATGATTATGTCACGGGCTTCTTCATCACTGATTGCTGATTCCCAGTGGCAGCAAAGGCACCTTGCTGTACAGCACCAGACAAGGCACTTCCACTGCTGCTTTCCAAAAGGGTGGAAGGGATGAACCAGACGCAATAGTGGCAGGGCTTTCTTCAGGCTTAGGGACACTTCAGCTAGTCTGAGAAGCTTTCGCTCTGAAGCTGTTCGCTGATCCTTTGGGAAGAAGGGAGGAAGGAGCTCTTGGGTAGGACCTGCTCTGCAGGCTGTCATCTCTCACCAGAGAGCATGCTGAGGTGTGGCTGGACCATAAAGAGCTTCAGGACAACATGATGTAAATGATCTTTGGGTCCCAGAGACTGGTGGGAGCTGTGGTTTAATGCAAAAAAGGGATGAAGGCTGTTGACTATAAATGTTAATAGCCATCAACAACAGAAACAAGCACCTTCAAGTGTAAAAGATAAGACGTACTAAGAAATTAATAAGAGTTAAATACGGCCCAGTCCTGGAGAACTTGTAAGAACGACGCATATAATGTTGTTTGATAAGTTTCACAGCAAGAAAAACATGTGCTGTTAAAAATCAAACTTCTTTTTGTGGGGTGCCAGGTTGTTCCAGGTCTGAGCTAAAAATAGGTTCCAGTCCATAGTTTGTTTGGATCAGATGATAAAGTGAGAAATGTAACATTTACTTGCATCAGACATGTAAATGGCAGGTCCATTACCGAGCTGCATGACAATGATTCAGATTTCCAGTGTAAACTCTTAAAATGAGAAATTAAAAAAAAATTCTATGGAAGTATTTGTTTAAAATATGTTCCTCAAGTGGAAATTACTTCTAGAATATCTGTGGGATTTAAATACACACATATTCAGGTCCCTTCCTCTAGGAGGGGAATGCAGATAGATATATTGACATTTGTTAAAACAAGTGTTGGATACTTCTAGCTTACTGCAATACTTTTCCATCTTAGTTGTTGATTGGAGTTTTCTCCGTACCCAGTTTGTTAAATTATAGGCAGATAAGTACAGCTTATTTCACATGCCAAATTGATAGCAAAGTGTAACAATATTTGTGTTTTCTTTTAAACTAAATGTTACTGAGGTTGCCTGTAAAAAAATTATGGAATGTATTGGGAAAGAGTGACTGATTTGCAAGATTGGAAATTAACTAGTTTTCAAAATAAAAATAGTTCTAAAATTATAAAACTTTTCCACTTGTCCAAATTACCTATGTTTTTATGGGTTATTTGTTGAGCTATGGAATGCTACTTAGTTAAAGGAAGAAGTTAAAGCCAAAACTGTTTACTAGTGGTTGAAAAATAATATAAAATATGAAAGCAGGCCTCCAAGACCTAGTCCCTACTTGTGTTTTCAAAGGGCACTTTTCCATGCTGAGGTCTCTGCTATTAAGAGAAGTGTTATTATAGTAAACGTTGCCAGAAATCCGTTTGGACTATGTAAGGTGTGAAAAGCTTAATTATGAATGAGTAAGCACACTGTGGTTGGCGTGGAAATGCAGAAGCTAATTTTGCACCTGTCACATTTTCATGCTGCAGTTGCTTGGCTTATTAGCTATTACTTTTACACGAGATCCAAAATCCAACCTCCTCTTTCTATACTTCCAAGAATAATAAAGTTGTGCTTTCAGTAAGAGACACTGCACAAATTCTTCCTTGTGAGAAGTGGGGGAGCAGGCAGGAATTTGTGCCTTGTTTCTGAAAAATGTACCTTGTCTGAACACAGGTAATTCACCTTTGACTTCTATCCTTGGCCCATTGAAACTAAGGGTTTCTAGGTGACATAATTCAGAGGGCTGGAAAATAAACAGATCTCCCAATGTACTTTAGATTGGTTTTGTATACCAAGTTTTCTGAAGTGCTGCCTCTCCTCCAACTCTAGCTCAGTACTCTCGGACTGAATGTTTTTTAATGGAGGAACTATTTTTGAGAGCAGCCTTGAGTTGCACTGGTCTGGATGATCCTGTGCAGAACCAGTGGCTTGGGCATATGGAGTTCACAGTGGAATCAGAGTTATAAATAAATCTGGCCATAGACGGGAGCTATACCTCTCCAATTGGGTCTGTAAGGCGGAATTAGATATAAGCTTGCAGAGGCAAAGACCCGATGCTGCTTCCAGCTGGAAAAAAAATAAAGTCTTCTGGCTTTATAATGTACCAAAAGAGTAATTTCTGCTTTGGAAGAAATGTAAGTAGTCGGACGTGAACTCTCAAGTAGATAGGCATTCTTGAGACACATCTAACCACCTGTAGTTTTGACAGGTGGAACTAATACAACTGATGTCTGAGATGTTGTTAAAGCTTACAAAAGATTTTATTTTGGGGGCATAATTACATGTCTGCCTTGTTTTACTATATTAACAGTATGAATCAAGTTTCTAAAGGTTGCCAGTGACATGAATTACTATGAAGCTGAGAGAGAGTGTATGTAGTGACAATGTGTATTAAAAACAAAAAAAGTGCAGTTTCTAAGAAATGAAAGCAAACCACCTTTGAGTCATATGGAAATGTCATGAAGTTATGGATATCTTGAAATAGAAAACTTTGAGTGGCTTTGTTTTTTAAAAAGTAAAAATGATTCCAAGTATGGAGGTTGTCCTATATTGTATATCTATTGTGTAGCAATGAAACTTTCCAGATGAGGTCTTACTCAACTTGAACTTCTCAGACCAGTGGCATGAGAACATGCTTTCCTCTAATATTTATTGGATTTGGTATTTGGGGAGTGGGCAGGGAGCTGGCAGATGGGGCCAGCGGTAGGGGACTTGACAGCAAATAAGAAGATTCTGTTGAATGACTTGCATTAGTGCATCTCTACAAGGTCTTATTTGAGTCAGTAAAGCTATATGATAGCACATGTTTGGCGTTGTGATTATTCTTACAAGATTAACGTCGTAGCTCTGAATTCAAAGTGCTTTGCAGCTACCCATATGTGCCTTGTACATGCTGCTTGGTAGGCAGGTCTAGTGATGGGGAAAGTGCTATTTAATGCATTTTTCCCCTGTGAATTTTCTCGATTCTACAATCTGTTAATAAAATTAAAAAGAGTATTTTCTGGCTAATTGTCATTAAATCTTTCAAATTTCAGAGAGGAGGCTCTGAGTCTTCAGCAGATGGTTGGAAATGAAATGCACATTGGGGGTAACAGAGGCTCTGCCAAACCTGGACCTTGAACAGAACCAGTCAAATAAACAGAAGTGAGACACAGCAGGGATGGTTTGGAATAGGCTTTATTATGGCCAGAAAGCCTCAGGCTGTGAATGACCTAATCAACCTAAGCTCCAGACACGTACCTGAATTAGCTTCTACTCTACCATCGTCATAGCACTCCATTTTGCTTCATTCAAATACTATACTAACAGGTCTGAACTCTTGTAAAAGCGGAAGGTCGTAACTGTTCTGGCTTGTCCTTTTCTCATTGTATTTGTCCTGTTAAACTCTCCTAATGCCTGTAGTCTTAATTTTCTCCTTTAGTTGCCCTGTCCTTTTCCCAGACTCAATTCTAGCACTTTTCATGCATTTGATGAGTTTCAAATGACTTGTTCTTGTGGTTCTATGAGAACAAGAAAAAGGAGTAATGAGAGCAGAGCTGCTCGATGTTGCAGGGCTCTGGAGGGCAGTTCAGTTCCCACTTATCCCAAAGTATTTCTGTGTGACCTTGTCACCTGCTTCATTTCCATGTTTGCAATGCTGAGATAAAGTAACATGCCCCACCAGAGAAAGGGAAGGCGTGCTTTATGTTTATATGAAGCACCATTCCAAAATAGTCTCTTGCTGCATGTATTTCCTACCCTGCATGGTCCCTGCTTCAGTTAGGGCTGCTTGTATGTTACTTGAATATCAAACAAGCTTGGGCTTGCTTCAGTTCATTTAACCAGGCTTGGCACGATTTCATATGTGCTGCCCACAGATATTACTGTGTGTAGTCCTGCTAGGACAACTGTCTGCAGAGAGTGTGAGTGTCACAGGGATGTGGACTTGCTCTGAAAACAGTTGTGCAGACAAGAAACAAAAATGAATAACGTGACTCTGATCATATTTAAGCATTAATCAGGGCAAAATGCTATGGCATTCTCCAGTTAATAACACGATGCTACTTAGCAGTTATTTAGTTGGCGACAAATATTTAAAAAATTGGTTCAGTGTGAAATTCCGTATGGCAACAGCTTGTCTGTCACTGTGCTGTGAATTTGGTTGGCAAATTGGCCTAGCTTTGTTTAAAAAATAAGATTATATATGACAGTATAAACCTTTCTCACTTGATACTTTTTATTCATAAAAGATATAGTGTCATGGCCTTTGAATCAGACTCTGTTTTATACCAAGAGACGAGAACTTTCAAAATCTTTTTGTGAGAAGTAGATTACTTTTGAGAGTGAGAGAGGCTATTTAGGGGTTTTGATGTAAGTACATGAAAAGTCATTCGGATTTATGAGGAATTATTGCTCTGGAATTCAAGGGGACAGGAATTAATCTGGTGTACTAAGTGCTGGTTTGCATTGCCTTAGGTGGTATTCCTAAGTTCTGGGACAACATTATTGTGGTTTTGGCATGAATTCAGTGGTTCACACAGTGACATGCAAGGGATCATGTAATTTCCCTTTGTCATTCTGGTTTCAAGTGTCAATAGTTGGAATGATTTACTGGGATTCTAATTCCCTTTACAATTAGTAGGCATGCTTGAGCCCACTGGGTTTTATTCAGAGCCCATTGAAGCTAATGAAGGGGAAAAAAAAAATATCCCTTTGACCTCATTTGGCATTGGCTCAAGCTCTTTTTGGCTGAAGCTGATGGCTTCATCAAAATCCACTTAACCTTCCAGGGATGAGTGTGTGACAGGGACTGCTCAGGTCATTCTGGAGCTTCATGGGTTTGCTGGGAGGGGCTTGATCACTTTCCCATGTTATTCCCTTTATTACCAATATAGGGGAAAGGAGCAATTTGAAAAGTAGCAAAAGCCAGTGTGATATCTTGTATGGTCTCTAATAATATGGGGTCCAACCTCATCATCTTTTAGGTAACATAGGATTCATACAGTTAAAAATGAGTGTAACACAGAAACATGCCTTAGAGTAAACTTTCTGACATGTGGGTGTTTTTTTTTTTTTTGTTGTTTGGTTGGTTTTTTTTTTCCCTGCCCACCCCGTGTCCCCCCTCCCCCAATTTTGGAAGTCCTTGAAGTTAAAAAACAAACTATGCCCTCCCTGCCCCCAGCCTCCCTCCCGCTATTATTCGGGCATATTCCTGAATGTTTCCATATTTTCAGATGTCTCTCCAATTAACAAACCTACCCAAATAAACACTTAAATATAAGCAATTACATAGCATGCTGATTTGGAACTGATTTTTTTTTTTTCCGCAAGAAAATAGGAAAACAAATAGGAAGAATACAGAAGAAGAGAAGAAAATTATTATCTGCCCTCCTTAACCCTTCCCCAAAGATACACGACAAATTCCATATAATCATCTCTCAGTTTAATGCTCTGCATTATCATATAAACAAAAATTTTGGGATGTTATTATCATATTAAAATATTTTTCTGTCCTGAGGAATTAATTTATCTGAAGGTCTTCCACTTCCATTCAGCTTAGGGCACAGAAGGTGACTTTTCATAGAGTTTCTCCAGGCTACAGCCCATCAGGACACTGGAATAGCTTCTTTACTCCTGAATGCTGTGTTCTATTGCAAGATAGGGTAGATTTAATGAACCCACAAAGTGGACCTTGGTTCTCCGCCCCTAAGGCTTACGGAAGAGACTTACGAGCACCAACATGAGTCTGGACGTGGTCCTGGGCAATCTGCTGTAGGGGACCCTGCCTGAGCAGGGGGACTGGACAAGAGGACCGCTGTGGGTCCCTCCCAACCTCAACCGTTCTGCAATTCTGAGTTTCATGACTGATTCTGTTCAATGGCATGAAAAGGATTAAGAGCTGGTTGTTGACTCCTCCAGGGCAAAATTGAAGGGACCAGATCTCTTGCAACTTTTCATTGGGCTGATGTACTGAGTTAGAATGCTGCAAATAACCACTTGAGACAACTGTGCTCTGCATTTCTTTGGGTGGAGGCCTTGTCCATGGAACTCCTGAAGATCTATACCTGGTCCCTTTGATTAGCGCTGGTAGCGAGGAAGGTTACTCCCACCATTGAGGGATATGTTTTCAAAGCAATGTGCAGGGCTTTGGTATGTGACACCATTAAATGTTAACGTACATTTTCAAACAAGGGCGCTAAAGGTAATGCTTTGATCTTTAAAAAGCTTGCCACGTAGGGGAGTGAGTTTGAATGTATACTTATGTGTGCGAACACTTGCGGGTAATTAGATTTTTAGTTTCAGAGCTGCAGGACTTTGCAGAAATGTTTCAGATTTCAAAGGGCTCAAAATAAACATCAATTTCTGTTTATCTCAAGGGATTTAGAGGGGCATAAAGCAAACCTTTAATGGCTTGAGCCATGCTTTATTAATTGCTTTGTTGAAGAGATAAAACCTGTGGGAGTTTGTGTATTAAAATGGAATGTGAACCAGCAGGATCTGCATTTGGTTTAAAGAGAGTAAGAAAATACACAGCTGAGCTTTATTCTGTGTTTCAAAGATTATTAATATATACAGTTTCTTTGTTTTTAAGGAAGATGCCTGGATTTAGCTATAATTATATATGAAAGCATTTGAGCTAGTCATTGAGTATTGAAGGAGTAGGTTCTGTCTAAACAAAGTGACAAGCAATTAGGGAGCCTGGGGGAGTTGTCTGTTTGTCATAACTGAAAATAAAGTTATCAAATTATTACCCAAACTGTTCCATGTCTGACAGCTGTATCTACAAGGCTCATTACAGTAACTTTGCCAAGATGGCTCTGTTTTGTATACTGTTTTTGACAAGGGGCAGTGGAAAGTAGGGTTTTTTTTTTTAATCAAGACCTTTTTATTTTCCATCTGTAAAATTCATCACAAGGAGTACTACTGACAGAAGGTCAACCTGTTTCCTTGTTGGGTGAAAAATGGCCTCCTTAGACAAAATAAAAGGTGTCTGACTGCTAGAGTTCTGCTGGATTTTAAGCTGATACGTTAATCAATACTTTAAATCAAAATTGCCATCTTGCTGAATTCCCCCCTTCCTTTTCAGTTGTTTGAATTTTCACCATGTTTTTTAAAATGAAGAATACCTGGTTTCATTTAATCCCATGTGAAAGAAATACTGCACTGCAATCTTTAGTGTAATTTATGTCTTAATTCTGTTATTAATGTTTGTGATCTTGTTGCAGAACAAATTTTGTAAACCTCTAGTGTGAACAGTCCTGCTATGTTTCGGTCATGTCCTTTTCCCTTCTTTTTCTATTATACTGTACTTGCATAGGTTATGAGAGTTTTCTCCCCCACCCTCCAGTCCTCCTGTATTCTGTGTTAAATCCTGGAGAGCTACTGGTGATCTGTCTTTTTGAAAATCTTTGATGCATTCAAATTATCATGATAATTAGTAGAGACGTTTATATCAAGTCTGTATCTTTGCAAGTAAAGCTTCTATGAATTCCTTTGAATAGGGCTGGGAAGTGAGCTGCTAACCAGGTGTGACAAATGTGGCCTTGACCTCACCGCTTTAGCTGGCTTCCAAGATTTCCACTAAGGAAAAATATCTCGTTCTTTGGGATTGTCAAAGGCATTCTTGGGTTCTTACAGATTTTCCTGGATACCGAATTAAACAGCATCATCAATGTGGATGAAGGGAACACGTATGCTGAATCCATTATTAATAGATAATATTATGCATTTATAATGGATCTTTTTGGGCATATCTGTTCTCTAAAGTATCTTCAGTCGTGACTGAGAGGGATATGGTTTGTGCATGCAAATGAAGTTCAGGTTTTGGTAGTTCCTGTCGTTCCTGAGTAGCTCTGCATTTTCCCTTGTCCTCCGTACCCTCAAGTGGCCAGACGACTCTCATACTTGCTTTCTACATGAGTGAGAAACATTTCTTCCCTCAAACTGTTGCTGTCTTAACTAATGAGGGCCAGAAATAATAAATTTGAAAAGCTGATCTCAGCAAGGCTCAAATCCTGAATGGGTCTATGACTGAACTGGTAATTAAAAATATCTTTATCAGTTCAGTATCTGGACCACAAGGTCATCCTTCCTAACAGCTCTAGGACTGTATTTCAGGGTGATGGGATCACTGGGAAAGATGATGTTGCTATCTCCCTCGTGGTGTGCCCCAGTCTTCTGATTGCTTGCTCGGGAGTCCTCTGTCCTTATGTTTGCTAACATCTTCTAGTATATTTGCTTAATGTTAGCGGGTGGTGAAAGCTTCTCAGGGGGTCAGGAAATACCTCCAACTTACAAGAAAATTAAATGACACAGATGCTGAAGTGAGTCTAAAGTCATGGGCCAGAACTGTAGAGATGTGAATGCTGAGGACTGTCCATTTAGTGCTATAGATCTTGTTCAGAGCATGGGATTGGAGCCTAACATTGCATAAGATTGTAGCAAAAACTGTAGTATGAGGGTCTCGATACTGATTCCCAAAATATTCGTGGTTAGTTAGAAAAATAAAAAATTTGTGTATAAACTCTCTTGCTTATTTGACAACGTGTTTGCTCTAACAGTTTTATAGGTTTCTCTTCTCCTGTGGCATTAAAAATGCCACTGTGACTGATGAAGCGAGAACGTGCTGCCCTAAGAAATGCCTGGCAGAAATTTTCATCTTTAAACTGGCATCAAAGCTGTATTCACCTTGCTTAAGAATGGGAATTTTTGACTTTTTTTCTATCTGGTCTGTTATCTATACCATTAACTTGCATAGGAGAGTCTTAAAAATTGGTGTTTTGGGGCTAAATAAGGTGTTTTTGTTGGAGGGTATTGAGACATGAAATGACTACTTATCATCCCTTGAAATGACATTGCATTTAAATGCAGTGGTACATGGGCACTTACTACTACCTTCGTCTTTGTTAATCCTTGCTCACAGCCTGCAAATTGAACATTCTCTCAGCCTTACAGGATACCCTGAAATTCTCAGAGTTATAATTGCAGGACGGCATACTGAAAAGCATGTTACATGATTTGAAGAGGTTCTCTTCCAAACAGAAAACATTTAGTGAACCCCATGCTGTGTATTTTTTCCCCTTTAATCAATTTTATCCATGAGTTCACCAAAGATTCAAAGGAAAAATAAAACATGAATTGACTTGACCATGAATGATTTGAAAATTCAAGGGACAAGCTGTTGGTTATTGAAGGCTTTTAAATTGCTGTGCATTGTTACCTGGGTATGCCTGTGAAATTCATCAGCATTCCACACCTTTCTAGCTGCTGCTGTTGTTTGCTTAGAGATAGTGGCTGTAAATATAGATGTGCACAAAATAACCTTAGCAGACGAAGATATGGCATTGTCTGAAAGTCTTTGCAATGACTGCCTGCATGAATGAGCACTTTTCCATAGAGGTCCACAGGAAAACCAGAGCAGAAGAAAATCTCTTTGAGAAAGCTGAGGCCTGATCAAGTTTCTCACGTGATAGAAGTTGCCCAACTTCATTGCCCTTCTGAAGTGGTGGTTGTGTTAGAGAATGGGAATGGGGCATCACACTGATGCAGATACTCATGGGTCTTGCTCCAAGGTGGGGGGAAACTGCAGCACTGCAAAGAAACTGAGAGTATGTGAACTATAGTACTGTACTGGGAAGCACTAGGAGACAAGAACTTCTACATGGCTAATTCTCTCTTAACTTCTCTTTTTACATTCATCCCTGAACTCATGGAAAATCCACAAAAGGAAACACACCATGGGAATAGTATTCTTATTTTTGTTCTCTAAGGTAACCCCACTAACATGCTGCACCTCCATAAAGGCAGAGTAAGGTAATACCAGTCCTTGCTTAAGTCTCTGAGCTTATGTGTCTGTAGTCATAGGTGTGATGGTGATAAGCAGTTGGTGTTGAGATGCTTCACTGAGGTTTGCAGCAGTGCTGCTACAAGCATGCTAAATTTGAAGGTCACTAAAGGTGTGGGGAACAGTATAGATGACAATCTGTTTGAAAGACTCATCCAGTTTGGAGAAGTAGTCAGAACTATATTTCTGTCTTACTGGACTGAATATCAGGGGGTAGAAGGTGTCATGGCTCTACTTAGATTGCTGAAGTTATTCTATTTCCAAATGGGACTAGAAAACTGATTTCTTTTTCCCCAATGGTGTTAGTAACCTGAGATGGTCAACTCTCCCCACCCCTGCAAATAAAGCACTTATGTTTCTCAAACAGGTTTTCATGTTCTAGTCAGCATGCTAACCTATTTGCCGCTGTTGTTGTGTGGAAAGCTTTTCTTTATTTCTTTCCTCGTTTCCACCACCCTCCCCCAAACATTATTCTCCTTGAAACAGGTATTTACATTGCCATTTAAAAATTTGTATTTAGGCAACTTTGAAAAACTGCTTCACCAATGAATTCCTGAACTATCTTAACACTGAGTTACATCAGCAGAAAATCTGCCTTACTCCACTCTGCATTTTAATTTTGTGTTGGTGAATGCCTATACTGAACTCACTCCAGCTGCCTCTGATCATTCTTGTGTTTTTCTTCTAATAATGAGCTTGGCAGCCAAGCACACATATGATGTGTGCATATACATCAACATATTTTTCTGCAAATCCAGTATTGTTTTAATTGTATGTATTATGATATTTTAAGGCATACACTGCTTGGTTTTTTGGAATCCATTTGGTTTAATTGATGGAGCCCTGAACTCCTCCCTCAGTGATGACCTCTGGTGAATAGGGCATGATTGTGGCAAAGTCTGATGCTTTTGAAGAACATCAAGTTTATGTTTTTGTGAGTGCTGCTAAAACTTCTGAAACTTTAAAAAACAGTCTTGATCTTTGGAAAATATCAACTACTTTGTTTGAAATGCACAAGTAACAGATCTTATGTACGCCAGGATAAAAAGGATGCTTGTGATGCTGTGTGGCCATAGCGAAGGGCCTCTGTTCTTGGATTGTATTTTTCATAATGTAGCAAAAACTGCCCTGTGCTGACAAAATCACTCACCTGTGTTTTCCTGTACAGAACAGCAATCTCTGGGGGTATTGCCCTGCCATGGATTGAAGGGATATATATACTGTCTGTCTACTGAAGTGCGTTACATGTCAAAAGGGTAAACTTCAGATATAAAATCTGTTCCACCCGCTGGGCCAGCTTTGTAGCTTTCCAATCTCAGGTCAAAGATCAGAGCGCTCTTAAATTAGCAGGATCTCACAAATGTGGAAGGAAAAGACAAATAAGCACAAGAAGCATTATATTCTGAGTAGAAAGTGGTAAGAAGCCCTGACAACTGCTGTTACACTTGTTGAGAATAAATCACAGCTTTGGACAATGATATGCTTTTGCAGGTTTGTTCATTGGAATATGAATGTTGATGATCTGAGTCACCACATCCTTTTGATGTGGTCTTTTTTTTTTTTCTCTTCTGTATAGAAGTAACAGTGATTTCAGTAATTTTTGAGATCTCAGACTGTCCTCTTAGTCAACGGATTTCTGTGATGGATTTGCCGTTCATTGGCAACAGCTTATTCCTGTTCTAAAAAATCCCCTGTGATCCTAATGAAAAGGGTGTAATATAAGATGAAGTGAAGGGTACCTTCACTTTGTAGAGGCAGACATTATGATTCACCTAAATGGCATGGACTATGACAGAGCTGGAATCTGAGAACTTTCGTTCCTTAAACACAAAGACATTTTTCTTTAATGTTTGTTGGTAATTGGCTTTGTCAGATGTTCTTTGACCCTCTGTCATGTTTTAGCCAAAGCCAGGATACCCTCTTGAAACAAGAGTTGCTTCTGTATGTTAGTTCACTGGAGCTGCATTGATGGTTATTTGAAATTTGCATTTTGGCTTCATAAGCCCACGTGTAACACGATTGCTCTGTTCCTCAAATTGACTCCTACTTCATTATTGTGAGTAGGAGTTACACAGCAGATATGCTTGTTTCAGTAAAAAAATAAGACCCACTCTTGAATCAGAGTTTTCTGAGAGCCTCTTGCATCATTCAAAACCAGACCTGACCACTTTTTGTAGGATAAGGTTACATGTGTAGACTATCATAAAAGGATGCTCTATAAATGCCCTGAGTAATGTTTTTATGTCAAGGTTTACAGGCATATGAAAGAACACTTATGTAATTTACAGTTGTTTAGGAAGAGTTCATGATTAGCTAAACTATTAATGTTTACCCTCAGTACAGCAAGGAAAGAAAAAGGAACATTGTTGTATTGTTAAGTACTTTCTCTAGTGTCTTATATCTCAAAAAATATGCCATGCTTTTCAGCTAACAGATGGAGGCCACAGCTGTGCGTGCGAGTATAGCCGGTCTCAGGGAGGGGGGGGGCGGGAGGAAAAAAGAAGGAATTTCTCTTTACAGAAACTGTTCTTTTTTTCCTCTTCATCTTTCCAAGAATCGCTTACTAAGATATTCGTGGTAGTAGAACCTACAACTATGTGGTAATCCCGGTGAGATGTTTTGTGTAGGACTCTTGATATAGAAATCGTCTCAATCTCTTCTAAATATGCAGCCATACTCTGTGTTACTCCATTTCCTATTTCTTTTGTTTTTCCCCCTCACAGAAGCGCCTCCTTCTCCCATACACATGCACCTCATTGGACTGTAAAGGTGGAAGGTTAATTTCCACAGTAAATCCAAATATTTATTTCTCATCTTTACAAAGGAGAGTTTTAGCTACAGAAAGCAGGAGACAAACAGATGAAGTGGATGGCATCAGTTGTCACTCCTGAGCGCTGTTAGAGGCATGGTACAAAATGCACGGTTTATGTCTTTAAAACAAAGTATGCCATTAAGTGGGTAATGCTAAAAGGAATTTTATCTAGCCTATAAATACCAGTGAATCTTTTCCACTTCAAATCCCAGTACAGAGACAATTTACAGTTGCAATCAAAATGATGCACACAATTTAACTTCAGTACCATCTGTAACTCTGCTGGTATTTTAATAATGAATAAAATTATATCTTGGCAACAAAAGTCCCACTTAAATAAAATACCTTTAAGGTCCAAGTGAGGCTTCCAAGAAGAAGCTACAAGGCCTCTGATTTACCCTGAAATATCTTCCATGTTTACTATAGAATAGATATATCTACATTTAAATAGCAAGCTGTGGACAAAAGGTCTGTGGGATTACATGAAGCCCTTGTTAAACTACCTCTGAAGCTCAGGGATTGTGGTTCGGGCAAGGGTTTGCACCACTGGTCACAAGCACTCCTGCCCTCATTGCACAGCTTGTATCTGGTTCAGCTGAGACGTATGAGCGAGGTCTGATCTGGGGGCTGTTTGCTGATGCACCAGGCCCCATATACTGGAAGGAAAGCACCTACAGGAGGCAGTTATCTTCCCCTAAAAAGTCGCCTATTACTGTGGAGTGATGTAGGAGGCATGTCACTTATCCTCTTCTGAATTCCTCTTTTGAACTCCATTGTAAGGCCTACCCACACCAGTTTCTGGGTTATAATTTTCTTTTTTCATCTTCTCCAATCTGTACATTTTGCAGAGAGGAAGCAATTTTCGCTCTGTTAATAGTTTGCATGTTGGGTCCTGTTCCCTACCCTTCCTTCAGTTGCATTGTTGAGCAATACTAGTCCCGTGTTCCTACACTAGTCCCGTGTTCCTACTCAGGGTACTGCTTTCTTGTGGAATTTATGACTATTTCATTATATTTATGGTCACTAATAGAGTAGCTGCAGCACAGACCACAGTCTTACTGTGGCTTGTCAAATACTTTCTCTTTACGGTGATAAGAGATTGTTGGTGTAAGTGTGGTGCTACTTATCATACCGATAAGAGATCCTGACTAACGATATACTACCAGGTAGAAGTAATGTGAGCTTCACAGTCAAAGGCTTTCTGCACTTTTGTCTTGGTGAGGGTACAATGCTACTAAAAGCAGTTCAAATCTGATGTATGGGAAATCCATGGAGCCCAGGGATTGGTGATCTTTCACTGATCATGTCCTCTTCATCAAAGCTTTCATTAAGGAAATGATCGTGACCTTTCTGGACGGCCCTCACAAGTGGAAATCAATGTGTTTTGTCCAACTGACTCTTCAAGTGGACAAGGGAAATAGCAGCAGGACAGGTTTGTTAACACATCTCAGTTATGGCTAGTAATGACACTGCCTGTGTTCTAGGGGATTGATCCTCTTCAAAGGACAGGATGAAAGAAACATTAGTGTGATCATGATGGGTTTTGAGTGTTTATGGCTTCCTAAATGTTTTCAGTGTCCACTAATCAGAATTATTTTGAATTCATGTTGGTTGCTGCCACTAATGTTATATCAAGCTTGAAGAAAGTTATAAACTGCATCACGCCACGCCTACCAACACTGATATAAAGCATATACTTGAAGAATTAGTAAGATTGAGCTGAATCTCTGATTTCTATGCAAACTCAATTTTGGTAATATTAGCTATGTATCAAAAGACTGCTGTGCTTCAGAAACATTTGAAATCCTATCTCTCTAGGATTTGGATACATTTTCTCTGTTATTTTTTCACACTTGTCACAGGTTTTAAAGGCCTTCACCAAATACAGAGCTTAATTACATATTTGGGCAAAAGGACTTTTTTGAAGTTAATTATTTTATGGACTACTAACTAAAGCTGGTATTATCTAGCATGTTTCAAAGGAGCCCAAGAGTTTTTGTGTCTAAATCTCACTTGGATGCTTTTGAACTCATAACATTTCTGTTTTAAAAGAGGTGGTTTTGGACAAAATTAAAATAAATGGGGCAAGGGGGAGTAAAGATTTCATTGTTTTTACTTGGAGGACTATTAAAGCTACAAGAAAGGTGTCAAAACCAATAATCAAAACAGCTTCATAAAAGGTTGAGTTTCTCATTTGTTTTTTGCTAATTTATAATTTTCTAAAAATCAAACGTGAATAACAATCAGAAAAATTGAGTTGATATGGGTAAGTATTTTTCTAAATTTCAGAAGCAAGATTGCTGGTGACAGTACTAATCACACACATGACACTGTAAATGCTATCTGTAATTGTGTGTTTCTCTGAACTCTGCACAGTCAAGGCCAGCACTCATTTCTCAAATGCAAGTCAACATCTATATTGTGATGTGATTTGCATGAAGATAGCTTATAAGTACAATTAAACACTTTTTTTTGCTGTTTATCTAGTTGGCAAGGAAGCATAGGAGAAAACAACTGACTAGTAAATGCTTTTCTTTGCGTGTCCAGTTATTTTTAAATGATTCTGTAGTGTGGAATTTTCTTTGTTAAAAACAAGGTTTTTAGTAGGTATATAATGCAGTTCACTCAAAGAAGCAATGTTTGTGTTCTGACAGGCAAATTGCCAAGGCAAAAGGAGTAGGGTCATAAACTAGAAACCTGGGAGCAGCTGGAATAAAGGTCTGTTTCTGTCACAAGAGAGGGAGATGAAGTCTCTTGAAATGTGTGTGCTGGGATTGTATGGTTGGAATCCATATACATTGGTTCTGCTTCTGGTTTTACCATGGGTCTTCTCTGACCTTGCATAAGCACAAAATGTTTCATCTTCATCTCTTTCTTGTCTGCACCCATCAAAAAGGACATATGATAACAACATCCTTTCTTGGAGGGTTTCATAATCTTGGGAGAGGTGTGTGCTGGGTTTTCTTTGTGTGAGTTTGGTTTTTTTTTCAACTCTGCCTTCTCATGGAAGCAGGACCTATGGGATGATCCTCACTCTTATGTGCACATCCTACGTTTTTGAACCCCATGGCCTGTTTCAGCTAAGTTTTACAGAATCACAGAATCACTAGGTTGAAAAGGACCTTCAAGATCATCAAGTCCAACCATTAATCCAGCACCACCATGTTCCCTAAACCATGTCCTGAAGCGCCACATCCACACGTTTTTTGAACACTTCCAGAGATGGCGACTCCACCACCTCCCTGGGCAGCCTGTTCCAATGCCTGACCACCCTCTCAGTGAAGAAATTTTTCCTAATATCCAATCTAAACCTCCCCTGGCGCAACTTGAGGCCATTTCCTCTTGTCCTATCACTAGTTACTTGGGAGAAGAGACCAACACCCATGTCGCCACAACCCCCTTTCAGGTAGTTGTAGAGAGCGATAAGGTCTCCTCTCAGCCTCCTCTTCTCCAGACTAAACAACCCCAGTTCCCTCAGCCGCTCCTCATAAGACTTGTGCTCCAGACCCCTCACCAGCTTCGTTGCCCTTCTCTGGACACGCTCCAGCACCTCAACATCCTTCTTGTCGTGAGAGGCCCAAAACTGAACACAGGATTCAAGGTGCAGCCTCACCAGTGCCGAGTACAGGGGCACAATCACTTCCCTACTCCTGCTGGCCACACTATTCCTGATACAGGCCAGGACGCTGTTGGCCACCTGGGCACACTGCCGGCTCATGTTCAGCCGGCTGTCAACCAGCACCCCCAGGTCCCTTTCCGCCGGGCTGCTCTCCAGCCACTCCTCCCCAAGCCTGTAGCGTTGCATGGGGTTGTTGTGGCCAAAGTGCAGGACCCAGCACTTGGCCTTATTAAAGCTCATACGGTTGGCCTCTGCCCATCGATCCAGAGATACAAAGAGATACCAATCTCAAAATCTCTACAGTTCATGTGTAGTGTCTCTAATAAGGTATACATCAGAGCTACTCTGCATATGATCTGGATTGTTGTGCACGTACAAATTGACTGATGCGTCCTAAGCATCTTACTGAACTGTACTTTGAAATTTCATTTGGTATGTAAAAGCTGTGCTATGTCTTACATTGTAGCTCTGTGCATGAGGAGCTGTGGGGTGCAGCATCCAATGTTGCAAGGTGAGTTTTGACTGAGGGAAAGGTGGAAGAGTGACCTTGCATCTCATCAGAGTGTCCACTGAAGAATTAACTTCACTTGGAGGAAATTCCTGCTTGCACTCTCTAGTCAATCAATCATTATTGTCTTATATCAGAAGTTGGACTGTATTGATCCTGGTGCTCTCAGAACCGTCTCCAAATTGTTAATGATGTCCTAAATCGCAAAGCCTTAAAATAACATGGTTTTATAGTTAGATATAAATTCAGAGAAGAATCCCTGGCTGTAGGCTTTGTTTTGTTTTGGGGTTTTTTTTTTCCTTTTTTTGTTGTTGTTGATGAAAACCAAATAAGGAACCCAGAATTCGGTGTAAAAATGATGTTGTAATGCTATAGTAGCAGAGATCCAGGTAAGTGTGTCTGGGGACAGAAGCAAAGGATGTGGTGGTTAAAGAGCTAATTGTCCCTTCCCAGGCTGGAACCTCCAGAGATCCCAGGAAAAACTTTAAATGCATTGCCCTGAAATGGTTTACACTTGCTGTTCTGCTGAGACATTTGGTGTCCTGTAGGTATCTAATCAGACCATCAGGGAACAGTAAGAATCCAGATCTTGCCATGGTCAACTTATAGATCACAAGCTGACGTGCTGAGTTCTCTCCTGGTCCAGGAGCAACGGCAGGGAACTGAAAAGAGCCAACAGTCTAGACAGTACTTGAATTGAAATCTTTGTGTTCGGTTATTTTCAACTTCAGGTTTTAAGTGATGCTGAATAGTCATGTAGATCTGTTGCAAAGACCTTGAACTGCCTTTTGAGAGGTTCCCAACCTCTCCACTAGGTTCTATAAAACACAAAAGTTTGGGTGAGTTCAGTGCCCTGATGTGCTTACCATTTGAGATCTTTGTTTAAATCACTGTTCAGGTCAGAAGTGACAGTGAATTTAAGAGCTTTATTTTAATTTATGGATTTAAGTCCAGACGCAACAATTATGGCTTGATCTCACGCGCATCAGGGAGCACGGCACTCCACAGACATTTCTGCATTGCAATCATAAGTTCTCTTTGAGACTCAAATGCTGTGATAGAAAATCTGCTCAGGGCTTCAGTAACTTGTTTTGTTGGCTAAAAACATCAGTGGCATACTTGTCCTTAGTTTGTCTAACTTGCAGATCTTGTTAAACCTTTTTGCTGATGGTAACCCAAGAGATGGAAAGGATTTCATACTTAGGTTTGCTTTTTGAGGTCCATCATTTAATGCACTGATATCAATTATATTGATTACAATTTTTTTCACATAGAGATGGATTTTTATTAGAACAGCCCAGATACTTTTGTAGAGAGCCATTGCAGAAGGAAGTGAGAAATATTTTAATGCAATCTGGTTCATTATGGGAAAGGTATCACCCAGTTTTAGAATAGGCTAAATTTGCTGTCATACCTGTAATTTTTATAGTAATTATTGCTTTTATTTCTTTTCTTTTGTAGCCCTGAAATATCATTAATGCATTATTCCCTGACCCTCCCTATCCTTGGAAACTGTATATTTACTCTGTGAGTGTGAGAATGCTGTGGTGCCTGAGATCCTGCTAATGTGCAGGACTTTTCTTGTAATTAGATCCATGTTTGCTTCATGGGAGATTCAACTAAAAATAAGAGGATTTATTATTACCATTAATTCTCCACTGAAACCCTACACTATGTTCTTGAGTGTGTATGTGACAGCGTTGTAATAAGCAAACTTACTTTACCTAATTCCATCCTTATTCAAATAGTACGGGCTCAAAAATTCAACTTGAGTGTTAGCCTAGCCCATCTGTCCTCAGATGAGGATGTGAAAGCAAGAGGGGAAAGGCAGCATAGACTACTCATTTGAGTGAGTAAAACTATCTGCATGTGTGTGTGAGCTTGGGGAAGAAATGAAGGAAATATTCTCTGGAAGTAAAACATTTTTAAGCTTTTCAAATAGTCTGATGCCTGAACAACAGCTCCTATCCAGTTGCCATCCCACCAGACTGTTGTTTTTGGGGGGTAAATTTCAGCCTCGCACATGAATTCAAGTACAAGTGTGCTCTTTCTCCAGTCTGTCTACTAAGTAGAAACAAACACCACCTCAGGATAGCACAAGTCGGCATATTTGTTGCTCATGTGATGACCTCTGTATGTTTTGTTTTTTGCCTTTTTTTTTTTTTAGATAATTGTGATGATGCATTGGTATCTCCCTTACCTTCAACAGCCCTTACCAGTTCCTCTGAGCTCTTCAGTACTCACAGTCCCAGCTTTGCAAAGCTCAACAGGCGAGATGGTAAGGTTGCAGTATGAAATGCCTAAACTATTCTTTTTAATCACATTTATAAAGAATAACTTTTTATGCTGTTTGTATGCAGTGCGTTCAGAGCCAAGTTGAATAGAGGTGTTAGTTTATGCTTCTGTGAGACCTCTATTTAGGAGCAATTCCTTCCTTTATTACAGAAAACTTCTGCTGAATGTGAAGCTCTCCATTTCACTTGTAGAAACGTCTCAAAGGAAGTTCAAATAGTCTTTTTGCTTTTGAAGAGAGTTCCTGTAATCTTTAGAGCTTGAAGGTCATTAGGCTTGAAGACGCTATTCTAAAATGTAGGTGTTTGTTAAAGCTAGCAGCAGCTAGATATTAAAGTTCTGGTGGAATTCAGCGATAGCACCACTCTGCAGAAATAGTGAAATTTAATGAAAAAACTTTGCAGACATGTGCCATGAGGAATGTTTGAGGCTTGGATAATGAGTTCATACATAAGGTGAAACTATTAGGATCAAACTTGGTATCAGAAAAGAGAAGTTGGCAGCATCTAGGACATCATTTAACAGTACATTGCAAATTTTTGGGTTGTTGGCTCCCATTTTATTCCCAAGTTAGAGCCTCAAAAAGAGGAAAACCCCGTATTATCACATTACATATGATTTTCATTATAAAAAACACTAGGAAGTATATTACTAGAAAATAAATTAGAATTTTCCTACTTAAACATAATCTCTGAAATGTCTGTTTTAATAAAACACTGTTTGATAAATCTACAAAAAGGCAGTAAAGGGCTCTCTTAGATACTTGGCACTAATGCTAAGGAGTTGCTAGGTCATTAGAGAAGTGTCAGACAGGAGTTACTATATCCTATTTAAACTACTGAGCCAGAGTTCCTCAGCAAGCAAAAGGTGATATGGATGTTGCTCAACATGCAGGGAGTTGTAAACATTGAGCATGATATTTTAGTTTGACCTGCCTTTGTCCCAAACTGCTAGTTGGGACAGCAAATAGACATGCTTACATGATTTTGCGAGGGGTTCTAATGACTAATTTTATCTGCAGAAAAGAGGAAGAGATTCATAGACAATATTATTGCAAGCAGAACTCTGGCTGTACTATGGTTTAAAGTGATACTAACAATATCTAAAATAAATTGAAAATGAATGCAATTCAAGGGCAGAAAATTAAATGGGTCTTATTTAGTTGTGCTACAATAGTTTTGCTGTATAGCGGGATATAAGATACACTAATTTTTTAGACATAAAGTATCACATTGGTAAGGTCCAAAGTGTCTTTTGGCACAAATCATGGGAACAGGAAGACACAGTATTGAAACTGAGCCCTAAGCAATGAAGTCATTTCAGCAACTTTTATTTCATATTTTGAAGGCTTACGTGATAACTGAGCTAAGACCGACACAGGGACCTAGAAGCTAAATTCTACCTTGCTTAACTCCTTTGTTGCACACACTTTTGTGTAGAAATGCATAGATGTAGTGCCAGCAGAATTCATACGGGTACTTCATCTTGGGTTTGAGGAGCAAGCAGTGCTAGATGGTGGCTGAAGGAACTTTTTGGCTGGCACTTGAATGCAAAGAGTAGATATCTTTACATGAAATAATTTTCACTAACAAGGACTGTGCTATGGCTTTCTGATAATGTTGGACTGTTTTGATGAGTTGGCTTTCCTTTGTTTGTAATTGATAAGATAGTGCTGCAAGTAACAGTGCCTCAAAGTAGAAAGCCAAATAAATATATTTGTTAATGTAAATATGAATGCAGCAGGTGAAGATGAATTTATAAAACACAATCCAGACCTACATCAATAGAAAGTTCTAATTCGACAAGTTGATTCAGTAATAGACAATAACTAAAAGGCTGTTGCTTAAAAAAAGGCCTGCAGCAGTGAAATGTGCCATTAAAAAAAAAAAACACAAACCAAAAAACCCACTACACAAATTACCCATGAGTAAAGCTTTCTATGAACTGCTGAAAGCGTTCAATTAAAATGCTGATAAATCTGTACTGCTAATAGGAAAGCAGTATAATTCTGATAAACATGATTCTGAGGTATGAAATGTATTACTTACCCATGAGTGGGATTAATCAGCTTTTTTGTTTACAGTAAATAAATAATGAAAACGAATAAGAAAATTGCTACTATATGACTGTATCAACTGAGCTTTTTCAGTTCTCTACCAGCTCTCAGCCTGAGTAGTCAGTATAAGCAATTATGTATGGGAATATAAAACATATATAATGTCAAAAGGAATTTGTTCTATGGCCAGGAAGTGTTTGATCTGGGCATTAAAGTAAAATTCTGCAGCAGGGAAGCACTTAGTTGCAGCAGGAAGTCAAAGAGTTTGTAGCACAACGTAAAGCCAGTTGAGCCGTTTGTAAGGCGCTGTAGGGTGGAAACAAGCATTCCCTTTGCTTCGTATTAATAAACTACAAATAAGTATGGGCACCCTGAGCAGCCCTGTGGAACATCAAGAATCACTGACTGCAAAACACTGGGCTTAAGTGCAATTTTTGGAATAATTATGGCAAAATGTAGAAATGGTCTGAAAAAGAAAAAAACCATATTTGATCATATTACTTGGAGTCATATGGGTCTCCAACTGAGGAACCATCTGATCCTTGTTCTCACATTTCTAGCGTTATGATTTGTTGCCATGGAGAATGCAAGTGATGTATCTGATTCCTGTGGTACTGTTTCTCCACTAGGACTTTTTATACATACCCTGTTGAACCTCTCCCCTGAAATGCTCCACAGAAAATGAAATGTGCGAGTTGTGAGGCGTGATGGTGGAGCCTTTTTTCAATGCGCGGAATCCTATGAACCTTAGTGGGAAGCTGGTGGGCAGAATGAGGAAATGACAACGTCATGTCTGAAGTGCATACAAAGCGCCAAGCATGCGTTGACTTTGAGCATCTCCTCTTTCCTGTTGTCTTGTGAGAGGGGCAATGTGGCATCTTCATACATTAGTACTTTCCAGATTACCTGAAAACAAATGTACAGATCTGGTGGGTGTAATCAGAGCCCCATTTTAACTGGTTTATATTTATGCCACACTATTAATAAAAGATTTATAGTCCTCTTCAATTTCCTTGTGCCCAACTGCAGGAAAATGGTGTCAGGGTCATGCTTGTATCTGTTCAAAGGAGTTGATATCCTGTAAATATTGTGTCTTCAGTAGTCCTTGTTGTCACCTATTAGAGCCTTTACATCCTCTGTTCTTGTCTCTTGTCCTGGGCCTGCCCTGACAAATGTTCCCCAGGTGACCACCACTGGTGAGTAAAGGAACAAATGGCTGTGCAAGAGTTGCTATACTTTGGATGTGCTTTTTTGCTACTTACTAAAAAACATGTGGGGTGGTGCATGACGCTATAAGGAATGATGTGTGTAAAAGAAATGTGCAGATACAGATTTTGCTGGAAAAGATGCCAGTATCCCTTGTGCCACCTGCTCTGTATAAGAGAGCAAACATGGACGAAAAAGAACATTTATTGATTTTTGGCACTCACAGCAGTATCGGGTAAGGATTTGGGATACCCACAAAAGTAAGCAGAACTTAGGTGTTTGCTTAATCTGTTACTAGCGGAAGTGAGAGAGGCCCAATGGGAAAAGCCCTGGTTCTGCCCTCGGTCACGCAGCCAATGCAGCTTCGCTGTTGCAGGGATTTTAACTGCCATCCTTACAAGTCAGTAGAGTTACTGCCTATCTGTGGAAACAGGAATGGGGGAAGGTTTGGGAGAGGAAAATACAGCGGGTTTTTTCCCCACAGGAAAGTGTGTGAAGCTTCTGGAGAGGTGATGCTCTGAGCAGGCGTCACGGCCACGTCACGCAGTGCTGACACCTAGACCGACATTCCCGACAGACAGACATGCTCACGTGCAGACACATGCAGTTCAGAGATACCGTGCAAAATCTGCGATTTGAGAGCTCAGGCTTGCCACACATCTCCCAAATTTCCATTCCATGTCTATTGTTTGTTTAACTGACTTCAAAAATATAAACCTGTTGTGCTGTGCTCGAACTGGAAAATAGCAGCGCATAGTAAAGCGAAATACTTTTGTGGAAAGCATATCGCCTCTCTGCCGCTTCTAGCAGCAGAAGGGAGAGAGCATAAACTACTTAGATTAGATGCTAGTTATGACGTTTAACACACTACTGGAAAGTACCTTTGGTAATAAGCTTGTCTTAAGTTCTTATATATCACTAGAACAGAGAAAGCAAAGATTTTTTTTAAAATTTTTTTTTATTCAATGAGAAACTCATCAAGCAAATTACTTGTTATAAGTGATTTTCTTCCATCTAGTTATTGCTGTTTATGTTGTGGAAAGACTGATTGAAGAGACAATGAAGGAAAGGTTAATGTGCCCACCTTTCTTTTAATATTTACTGAAAAAATCTAGAATAAGCACTTTGGAGTGTTGAAGGGAACAACTTTGTGCCACATACCTGCCAGAACTTCTGCTCTGAATTTCTGTGTCCTGCCAGTTCCTGGAATAAGACTGTAAACAAAACGGCAGCTACCACGTTTCAGATATTGGGTATCACAATCCAAAGAGAGGTTTCCTTTGGCTCCTGTGTATGTTAGTCAGACTTCTGAGTAGGAGAAATGTGCAGCTTGTTCTCTTGGAACACAGTTACATAGTTTGTACCTTAAAAGAGAGACAGAAATAGTCTTTTATGGCATTAAAAATAAAAAGGGGGAGCAGGAAGAAACATTGTTAAGATTTTGAATGGGAAGTACTATAGTATTATCTAAGCTATATACTTGTATGCATTGGAAGAGAGATACGAAGTAGTCAGAGAAGAATTGAGTGATGAAATTCCTAATATTCTCATTAGGTCTTTCATGGCATGCTCATAGCGGGGAGTATTCTATTTAAGGCAGGTAAAATAATCACAATGACAATGTTGTGGTTGAAAAAGGTAAAAATAAAGCATGGCACTAGCAAGTATTATGCATTAGTTTGGTTACAAACTATTTTCTCTGGACAGTTTTGTTAGAGAAGTGAAGACCGAGTCATCCAGGGGAGCAGGGATGATACTCAATTCTAGCTATGGAATAAACACATCTGTTTCAGGAATTGTGACTAAATCCTAACTTAATGAACTGTAAATAATGAAGATTGTAACACCTATTTTTAGACAAAGGAATTTCAAATGTGAATCAGCAAATCTGATGTGGTCCAGGAAAATGAAGAATTTTTTTAAAGGGCAAAGTTATTGAAATTGGCAACTTTGATATAAGCCACATCTGTTGATCTTTCAACTCTGTTCACTCCAATAAACTATTCATGGAGCAGCTTTGAGACAGATCAGTTAATGAGTCAAAAGTATTAAATAAAATACAGCTACTTAATAACCAAAGTTTAGTGATGCTTTTTAGTTGGAAATGTATATTTGGAATGATTCCTGTAGCTTACGTGAAGAATTGTTAATGCTTTACTCTCAACTCTGCATTTCCCCTTTTCCTTCCCAATGTGATTTTGTGTTCGCTGTAATGACCCAGATGTGCTTTTGTAAACTTCAGTAATAATGGCAAAACATAAAGGATTACGGGTTATAAGCAGTGACAGCCTGAAAATTTGCTGCTTTGGATACTTTCTTAATGGCTTCTGTGTTCTTCATAGCTGCATTGTTCACTTATTTGTAAGGCTGAAGTGAACACTGGGTGCTGGGTGTACACGAAGAATAAATGTGTGCAAGTAGAAACAAGTTAAAAGAAAATAAACACAGGCTATAATTTAAGGGTGTAAAGGAAAGCAAGGGAACATAAAATAATATATTCAAGCCTGGAAGGATTTGCCTTTTTTAATCGTAAGCTCACATTTATTGTAATGGGTGAAGTGGTGAAATTCACGCAGTGGCTACAGTTCTGGGTTTCAGTGGCTTGGCGTTACCATGGGCTTGTTTCAGCAGTTTCACCTCTAAAAGAATTCAAGGAATAATGCGTATCTTTACTTTTAAAGTACAAACACGAGTTACAAGCTGTCAGCTTCTATGTGATCGCAACTGCTCGTCTCCATTCCTGAATGGAGATGTGGATCATGGAAGTTGATCATTTGAAACTCATGTTTGTCCTTATGAAGATCTTGTTTGTTCTTTTCTTTAAGATGAAACACACGTTCACTTAGCAAGCATCCTGTGCAAGGAAGAGGCTATTTTCCAGTGTGAAGGCAGTCCTTTCAGTTGATCAATCAAATGGTCTCTAGCTTTCCAATGTATTCTCTGAAGTGCGTTCACAACCTGTAATTAAACTGTCCATTTAAATACGGCACAAATCAAGATAAGTAACATTTTTGCATGTCTTTCAAAACATAATAAAAAAGAAAACGTCAAAGCAAATTAGAAGTTAGAAATCAGTATTTCCAGATTTGCACAACCATGCAAGGAGAGAATAGATACAATTTTTTTTGACTGAGGATGTGCCAACCTCACTGACATGTGTCCTGTTGATAAAAGAAATATATCTCCTTAAAATTTCTTAGAACTTCAAAAATCCTTTGTAACTTTAGATTAATTAAGAAAACCATAAGGAAGCACACCTTATGTTTCCTAGTATAAAAATACGAACAAACAACTGTATGTTCACGATGTAGACTCCTCTGTGTTATTATCTGAAATAATAACATGGTTCTTTCTCAAGTATAACTTCTTGTGCTGTCATTGTCACCTAAATTGTCTTCATCTGATCTGTTTTAGGAGCTGGTGGCTGGTCCCCGCTGGACTCAAATGAGCATCAGTGGCTCCAGGTTGATCTGGGAGACAGAGTGGAGATTGTTGCGGTCGCTACCCAGGGCAGGTACGGGAGCTCAGACTGGGTAACCAGTTACACACTGATGTTCAGCGACACCGGACGCAACTGGAAACAGTACAGACAGGACGACACTATCTGGGTAGGTCCGAACTGCAGATGCGTTTTGGCCCCAGATCTTCCTGGTTCAGGCTTATTTTAGCATTTGGAGAAACGGCTTCGGTTTCAGATCAGAGGAGTGCTGTAGTGGTGAGAGAGCAGACCTGAGTGATTCTACAGGGTGTTTTGATCTAAATGAGTTATGTCGCTGACTGTCTGTGTAATACAAGTTTAGGCCCTCAGGACTATGTTGTTTTTCAGACTATGAGGATGCTCGGGGCACTGACAATGACCCGTGTACTTCTGTGCCTGGTTGGCTTTGATTCAGGCACACCAGGGTAAATGGGGCTAATCACCTACATACTTTCTCCAGGAAATACCAAAATTAACTCTGTGTCTTATGGACGTTTGCTGGCCAGAACAACAGAGCTCGTGCTGGGGGAGGTGGGTGGTAAATTCCTCCTTGGCTGGAGAAGGCTGGAGCTGCAGCATGAGTTGTGGGATTATTTGGCAGATACACTAGAAGTGATCAAGGCTTTTCCTAAAATTTTAATGGAGGCTTGATGTGACACACACAAACTGTGTCACAAATATAATGTGTGGCCGTGCCAGGTGCTGTCGGTAGGACTGCAGTGCTGCTTTATGTGTGGATGGAAAAGTTTAAAAGCCTTCCTTTCACATGGAAAACGTGAATTGCTAGTGAATTCTTAATGAATAGTAGCGTTCTCTCTGTACTATATTCTCTATTTATGAGGATCAATGACATTATTATTATGACAGCACGTAGTGGTAAATGAAACACGTTCTTCATGAAAATAAAATTGAATGTTTTGAGGGTGATCGAGTAGACTTCTGGTTTTGTCTTAAATTTTTTTTTGGTTAACACCTTGGTTAAATGCTGTGCCTCAAAAGCAGATTTTGCTTCCAGAACATAATGATTGTTACTGAGGAGAGTTGTGGTGCAGCAGGAAGAGGGGAGAAGGGCTGCTCAATTTTTTCCTGAGCGTGTTGCAGGCAGTACGGATGCACATACAGGGAGGTTAACTTCTGCAGTTTTAAAATCCCTTGCATTGCCACTGTCTTTGTTTTATCATGGTTTGACTTAAGGAAAGCTAATGAGATCCTTCTTCCTTTAGAAAGGCAGCTTTGGCCCAAAGATGGTCATAAAGTTGTCAAGTGTGGCTCTGCTTCACCTATCACTTATAAATTTCTATTAGGATGGCTTTCCTCCAGATACTTATACCTAGTTTGTTTTTGGTTTTTGTGTTTGTGTGGGGTGGGTTTTTTTTGTGTGTGTGTGTTTGTTTGTTTTTTAATGTTTAAAAACAGTGGAAATTCATTCTGGGCTGAATATAGTGATCATTTAATCTGGCTCTCAACTTCCACCCTTGGAACTCAGAAATCCAGAACTAAGATATTTCTACAGACTTGGTGTCATTAAGTGCTTCCTTACCTGAAAATATTATATGCTTTGTTAAAATTTTATATTAAGGCAAATTAATCTTTTATTACATGTCTAACTTTTCAGTCCTTTCCTTTTTGGAAACCCTTGACCTTTTATTTTCTTTTGCAATTTTTTCTTCTTAAAGGGAAGCTTGAAAAGACAACATGTAGAATTTACCATAGAAAATCTTAATGTCCTAAGGATCTAATTTTGCAAGCTTCTGGTCTGGCACCTAACACTGCGCACAAGAATAAGAACAAGCCTAGCAGGCATTTGACAGTGAATTATGATTTATTAAGAACCTGAACTTTCTTGTTTTACTAAATGATCAGGTATGAAGGTGATTCAGAGCAGACCCTGACACAAGTTCTAAAGCTTCAGTAGATCTGGAAGCGTGCTTTCTGGAGGGGTAATTTTTATACGTGTGTTGGTTTTTTGGGGTTGTTTTTTTTTATTTGTTTGTTTTGTGGTTTTTTTTGTTTTTTTTTTTTTTTTCAGAAATCATCATAGGGTACAAAGGATAGTTTTGTATATAATTGAGGAAAATTGAAATAGAATTTATATCTGGAAAAGGTAATACTGAGGGAGGGATTTGGATATTCTTCCCCTTACATTAGTGTCTAAAAGTCACACTCATCATGGGAGCCAGTAACATAATTCCGGTCCAGAAGAATGATTTGCTCCATGTCCCCAGGCAGAGAGCTTGAAGGGATTGTTAGGATGCATCATCAAATTTTGTTCTTAGAAGAATCTGAACTTCGTTGTTGGAAGAATCTGACAGTGAAAATCCGAAGGGGACTCATTTGACATTTCATTAAACTGTACAGCCCACCTAAACTGGCAAGTCTCATTAACACCTAGGAGCTTGTATGCCTGCCCATGGAATTAATGAAGATCAAGAATTACTTCTGTACAATTTTTATTCTAACTGAAGAGAAAGTTGATTTTTTTTTTTTCTTGGTACTTTTGGTTATGTTTCACTGAATTAAATTAGACCTTGAGAGCCATTCAGAGCACAAGAAGAAAGCCAAGGAGGCTTTCAGAAGTGTGTAAAGAATTATAATTTCACATTTTTGCAATGTTTCTGTTTTAATGGCACTAATCCTTTCCTTAGGCTTTTTTCGAACTAAAAAGTAAAATGGAAGTGTGCCGTCTAGCTGTATGTTGAAGGCTTTTCTATAAAAGGCAGACCCTTGGATGAAATGAGGATAAGCACACCATAGTGCTTGTCCTAAACATCTGTCTGTTAAATAGCTGTAAGGGAAGTTCTGCATTGTGCACCTCTAGGAAAGAACCGTCGCCCTTGACTTACGGGGAGGCAGTGGAGTGGGCCATTCCACAGGGGTAGGAAAGCAGCACCCCGGGGTAGCCTCCCCTGTCACAGTCTGTCACAGTGTACACTGCACCAGCCTGCCACAAAATTAATTAGTAGTTTCAACCTTAGCAAGCTGTATCCCATTCTTTTTTTGGGGTGGGCAGGGTGGTCTGTCAAAGCAGGATTCAAGGTGGGAGTCTCCTACGTCAGGGCGATGTGGCGAGTTAGTAGGTTACGTCTCATCCACAGGGAGTGGCGGGGTTAAAATCTAGGTTATTGTGGAAAATGCACCAGAAGAAATCTCAGATGGTCAGGTGGGAAACACATTTACCCTCGCAGGCTTTAACTTTGAAGCTTTTTTCCTTTGTCCTCAGGACAGGATTTTATTACTCTATGTCCCTCAGGACTTTGAGCTTTTTAAGATTTCCTTTTTAAACTTTTGTGTGTAGCTAAAAGGGATAGAAGTTTACCTATTTTATTGCGTTTTGTTTCAGAAAGCTGTGCTGTTCCTAACTTATGAGGTGGTCAACACTGACTCGTAGCTCAGATGGGGCTGTGATACCTACGTCATTATTGCCTGGAGATCATTCGATGAAGTCTGCTGTATCAGTGTGAAGCATTGATGTGTGCTGGACCGGTCAGGTTCACTGATAGAGCTTCTACTTTAATAAAACTAGCTGGAAGTTTGTGCTTTGCTGTATGGATATTACAGAATGTCTCACACCAATTGCTCATTGGTGACAACTTATCATTCATTTGCAGCTGTTGAAAGGGGAGATTATGTATCAGTATAAGGGACCTGGATAGTCTGATGAATTTGCTTTCTGAAAGCAGTATAACTATGTGGGGAACCATTTGACAGAATAACAATATACTGAATTGATGAAAAGGAGGGTGGAAGAAGCACCTGGTTTCAAGGCAAGCATTTGATTTCAAGTAGAAATTTGAGGTTTTACTTTGTTTTAATTTGTTTGCATTCCAGCAAAAGGAAAGCAGGGTCTTGAAATTTCTTCTCAACTAAACCTGGCAGAAATCCTTAACATCTACTCAGACCAAGTCAGATTTGAGCTGCAATTTCTCCCAGCCCATCTGCATGACCCAGAGACAAAGTTACGGGGCATTCCCAGGCGGCTGTACTGGAGGGCTCCCTTGGAGGAGGATATACTGGCACAGCCTTTCCCCGCTGCATGTCATGGGCCATCGGCCACCTTTGGTGGAGGCAGCAGGAAGGCAGTAGCTCCTTTCATAATCCCTGAGTGAATCTACCCGGGTGAAGCTTTTCCTAATCAAGTCTTCACAAATGTCTGATGCTCCATATTGCAAGTGGTGCTCCTGAGGAGTTGTTTCCAACCATCTGGGTATAGGTTTTGTCCATCCATACGGCATATGTGTCCTTTAGTGCATCTAAGACCTGGGTACGTAAATTCTTTTTTGGACTGCCGATATACTGGCATGCAAACGTCTGTCTTATATGACATATCACTAGTAAAAATCCCTTTCTCTTTATAGAGATTACAAGGCTTATTATCCTCCTCTCACGGCACGCATACAGCTCCCATCAACTTCACCGTTAATGAGCGCTGCATAGACAGATCGCGAGGAGAATCAGAAAACCTCTTGCATTTTCACTCAGCCTGTGTTTATGATGTTAGTAAATTCTGCGACTGGAGTTGAAGACAAGACAGATTAGCCATTTAAAACCAATTTTCCAACCCCATTTGTATTTAAATAATCTTGTTACAAAAGGACTCTGTGGTTCAGAGCAAACTAGACTTATAATTATATTTTCAATATGGATAAATCAGCTGTGTGTGGACACACTAGCTATTGATTGGGAGACATAAAACATAAATCTTATTGCTTGTAACAAGTAAATGATTTTTCAGTGTTTTTAAGTGTAGAATAATTCACAATTTACTTTACCTGCATATGCACCACAGCTTGAGTCAGTCCAAATTGTGTATATTACTCGGACAAAAGTGTGGGCTGTGATACAATGCTATTTCATTTTAGATAGCAATTTTTATGTCATCTATATTGAAAAATACTTTACAAAGCTGGAAAACACAATTATGCAGGAAGACACAAAGGAAAGGAGATGGAGCAGGCATAGATGTATGCAATAAAAGAAGAAAAGAGATGTTCTTTAGACAAAGTTTTGAAAGGAGAAAGGGAAGTTGTAGAATTGGAGATAAAGGGAGAATGCTCTGACAGTGGCAGAGAAGGCTCTTATATTAGAACAATGAGCCTGTGCAGAAAGCCAATGAAGATGAAAAATGGCAAGGAGATGCTTCATACTCTGTGCAAACACAGGTACATACTTGCACATATTAAGCAGAAGTTTGGAGCTGACTGAGTTGGTGAAGCTTCTTAGATGTTTGCATGGAAGGGAGGGAGAAGATGGCTTTGGGTAGAAGGGGGACTGTGAGCCCTAGCCTGGATCACAAGGCAGGAGGTGTACCTTTGGTGTTGGATCATGACACCTGGGCCGTGCAAGGTACCGAGCAGAGCTTTCCCCCCTTTACCCCCTGGAGAAGTGCCACAGTGTCAGTCCCGCTTCTTGCAGGTGGGAGGGTGCTGTGCGAGGGCTGGAGAGTTGACAGGAGGCTGAGGATGTGTTAGGCATGTGTAATTCTCAGGGGAGCAGGAAAAGTGTTTCACAGAGGTGATAAAGATCCCTTGCATCCCCTTTCATCAGGAAACCCCTTGCTTGCATGTGTGAGCTTTTGCTGAACCAGAGGCTTTTCTAATGAAATCTAGAGGAGGGTCACTCTTAATTAGCTTATAAATCTACAGGAGTGCTGTAAACTTTCCCATTTCCACTCTAGCTGGATAATGATTGTGGAACTGTTTTGGTGAGTTAATTATCATGAACATAGTTAGAATGTTAATCTTCTTGTCAGATTTATAGTTGTACTAATTTATTCTAAAGCCTTTTTTAGCTCCTAGTCCTAACGCCCTCCAAGCAAGGCCAGAGCAAAATTCTTCCTGTAATGATGAGAAGTCCTGCGTTGTTTGCTTGGATTAGAGAATGAGGTTCTGCTTGTCTTGTTATAATGCTTCCTCCTGTACTAGTATTCAGATATATTTAATCTCCTCTATGCACAATAATTATTGCCAGGCAAATAGGTGTTAAACAGTAAGTATCTATGGATTATTTTCTGTTCCATCACCTTTATTCTAAGAAGCGAAAAAGAAAAAAAGCCAATTGCTACTTTCACGTAGGAATGAAGAAACCAATTCAGTCTTGCTGCAGGGAACAAGGCTTTTCAGAAGTTTTCATCGCTTTTCCTAAAGAGCTATGTTATTACAGGTTTTGAAGAGGCAACCATTACACATTTGTTGTATTTAGGACTGTTCTAAGACTGCTGGATTCTGAGATGCTGTTTGGAAGTTACTAATTTGCTTCTAATTCTGGTTTAGCTTACTGAGCTGGCTTCAAACCTGGCCTCTTGAGCATGTTCTCAGGAAATGTCTGTCTTGATATTGCCAGGGCAGTTCTCCCATTGGGAGGATAATTCAAAGTGTCAGTATATCTGTTTTTGTTAAGTGCACTCTGTATGGATTTATGCCTGAATAAAATGGATATACTTAGATTGCAAATTACCCTTTAGTGTTGAGATACTTGAGTTAGCCTTGAGCTAACTGAATTTTGTATGAATTCTGTGACCTTACAATGTGCTTTTATAGTTGGTTAACTGTAAAGTGATATTAAGGTGGGGTCTAGAGAATTTAATGCTGATATTAACATGATATCCATCTGTAATGTCTTCAGTAATTCTCCATGCTTGCTATTGGGCAGCAGTTTGCTCTGACCTAGGAAACTGCAAGAAATGGGGTTATTTGCAGTCTGTGCCATCATCACTGACATCCCAGTTTTATTCCTTTGCAAGTTGCCTGAAGTCTACCTGTTCTGTAACCATTTAACATAGGAAGGCTGTGAAATGTTTCTTGATTTCTCATTCCTGCATTCGAGATCTTCTGTATGATCTTGTCTCTCTACTGCTCCATGCCACCTACAGAGACTATAGGGTATGACCCAGTAGTGTTGGCCCTAATGGACTGGAGTGGAAAGAGGGGTTGGCATGATTCTTGTTGGTGAAGTCTGTCCCTAAAACATACGTGTCTTCCAGCCGCCTCTGGCAGATTCGTCTGCTACAGCCAGAGAGCTGTCGTCTTCCCTTCCAGGTATCTATTAAGAGAGTAAACGTTCGTGGCAGCATACTAAGATGACTAATGTGGAAAATAGCGGACATTTCCTTTCAGACGGAGGATTTTAGCCAGCAACTCCTTTGTATCAGTAGACTGAGTTTCATTATTCTTGTTTGCAAATCGTGTTCTATGGTATGTGAAGCTATAAATAGTTGCCCTTGCAAATTATAAATAAATATGGAACAAATAGTGCTTTAATCCATTTGTAGTTTCACCTCTGGTGAGCAAATGACCATTTGCAAATGGACTAAAATGAGAAAGCAATGTAGAGCAAAGAACAAACGGTAAAGCTGTTTTGCTAAAGGAAAACGCATCATTAATTTGTTCGTAGCAAACAATTTACAAAGATTAGCCAAATAAAAACGTCCCAGGGATAAGCACTAAAGCTGATCTGCCTACAGCTGAACACCATTCTGAAACAATAATAGTTGGATTGACTGCAGTGCTGCAGAGAGAAGTTACCTGACTCCTCAAATTGCTTCCACAGCGATAGATACTCGACCAAGAAAGAGCCTTTACAGAATACAATACGCAAACATTTTTCTTCAACAATTTCCCAGTGAAGCTTGTGCTAATTTCCATAGTCCTTCTGGGTCATATTAACCAGGATTGAGTGGCTTCTGTGGTTGGTAATGAGATCTGGATTTTTTTTATCATCTTAAAAATTTCAGTGTTCAAATTGAATGATTCTAATGCAGACAGCTCATTTGTATTGTGTGCTGCTGAGCATTCTGGTAGCAACCATATTAATGGCTAAATGCACAAGGAGAAACACTTGACATCCTTGGGAGTTGTTTGTACAGAGTCCTTACTGGGAAGGTGATGGGAGCTTTTGGGGTGTTTGCTCATGGAGTATGTGGAGGCAGGAAGATGAAAAAAAAAGTGCTGCTAGTCATCACTGGGTATGCTTCCAGAGCTCAGGTCTTAGTGAGTTTCTTTGCAGTTGTTTGGCACATTTTGGAGCAACTGAGAATGGCTCTAGTTGATTTAACATCCAATTCTTTTGGGGAACTGGCTAACAAGAGTATTCTTAACTGTACTATCATGTACTGTAAAATAAGACAGGTTGTCCCGCTGCTGAAAAGTGTGTCACTTCTACTAATTCGTTTTTAGATTAGATTAATCCAAATAAAAAATTATGTTATCAGCTCTGCGGGTTTGACTTGGAGCATTCAGGCCTTTGGGAACTGCTATAAGATTGTACCTATTTTGCTCTGAGCCCTTTTTAAACTTTGTTCGTGATTCTCTTGCTACAGGAATAATCCAGAGTAGAAACTTGTTGCTTATGGCTAGTGGAAATGGCACATGAGAAGAGGCCAAGCTATAAACCATTGCAAACCACTTTAGGACTGTGATTTTACTAAGATATTAAACATTAATAGAGTATTGGCTAAGCAAAGGAGTGTGATGTTATATAGACACCAGATTTAGTGATAAGAAATGCTAGTAAACTGGTGAGCACCTTGGAAGAAGAGGACAAAGGAGAGAATTACCATGATACCTGTAAATGGAAATGAGGAGACAGACAAGGAGTTAGCAAGTTATAGATAATGACCAGAGCTTCAATACCTAAGGTGGAAATAAAGACCTTCTTCATTACATCTTCAGTCAGCATCAGCAGAAACCAAGGGTCTCTTATTTCTGCTCATCCTCTTCTTGTCTCCTTGGTTAGCAGATTTGTATCCCACTTGGAGTTAATATACTTAGTGTCCTACTACTAGACACCCATCAGCTGCAAAGAGGTCCGTCCCTACAAACCACTTCTGAGATACTTTCTTTTAACTGACTTAGATACTTTTTTAGGGGTTGTGTTCACAGAAACTTTTCTTCAACTTCTTTGCACAGTGGCAATGCAGGGGTGGGGAGATGGAAAATCAGGTATCGCGCAAGGGCCTGGATGATTTAGACAGACGACCACGTTGTATTAAAACTTTAATTTTCTTGGACTATATGTTAAATGTTAGTGTTCTGTATTCTTCACATAACTAAAAAGACTTATTCTGCTGCATTTCTCCTTTTTGGTCTGATTGGGAGCCTGTTGCTGTCCCTGGGTTCCTTCATCTTCAGGGTTTGTAGAACTGTAAGGATAAACAAATGTACTGGCTAAAAGTCTACCCCACAATTGTTCCTTGGATGAACACAGGGATCAATTACTTTTTCACTTTTTCTACCGAGCTGACATATAAAGTAGAAACTGATGTTTCTACTTATATGCGGTGACCTTGTTATTTATTTAAAAAAAAAAAAAAATCGTATAAGCAGCCACCCAATTAGAATTGTCTGTTAAGTAATATTTTCTTGCCTTAGTACTAACCCAGAAATTCTGTAGTGACATCATCTTTACAGTGTTGGAAATACTCTCTTTGTAGATTTCTGTCCCTCCCAAGCCCCCAGTAATTTCAGTGTAATATGGATTTATTTTTCAGAGCCTGAAAAAAAGACCTTTTTTGGGGTTTTTTTACCTTGCAGAAAGAACTTTAAAATTATTTGTTTCATTCTCCTTAAGAAGTTTTATCAGCTTTAAACACCAGTGCCTGTACTGAATTATTCCAGGTCTTGAAATAGTGTTTCTCTAATGCCTAATATAGGCAAAATATAAACATGTAACATGTTTTATTAGGTATGTTACCTAACTAAGAAAGAAAGAACAATTAGTGATACTACTGATACTTTAAAAAATTAATACAAGTATTATTCTTAGTATGGAGGACATCTTTTAATACATTGCTTTTCCAAATGTGTGATGTATATTTTATGTTCTTTCAGTGGCTTCCAAGTTTTATTGCATGAGAATTTTAAAGACACTTATATAATCATTAATCTTGAAGGTCATTATAACAATCGTACTTTTGATTCTCAAAGCTGTTTCTCAGGGGAATGGGGAAGGATAGAAATCCTTAGAAGATCCCTTAAGGTACAAAAAAAGTAAGAACAAAAATTGGTATCTGCAGAATTAATAAGCCTGTCCATGTTCCTTTGAAATTTAACTTAACTGTGAAACTTTTTCATATGTCTGACACTTTTGGGGAGCTGCATACACCTGTTCTGCAGGATTCAGCTGATGTTTGTGGAGTTGGTAATCAAAGATAAAACAAAGTGTGAGCAAACCAAGATAGAGAATAAATCCTGAAGTAGTATTACTTGAAGAACTTTCATCCTTCAGGGAATAAGTATTCATGAGCTGGAGGTAGAAATGCAGTCCTGGAAACATGATAAAAAGTTCCAACCTTTACAGCTTAAAGGGGAGATGAGATTCGGCTCAAAATCTAGTCAAGTTGTTTTACCCAGGGAAGATTTAAGGTGAGTCACTTCATTTTAAATATGCAGACTCCCACATCAGTGATAAGAATGGGCATATCTTCTCTGGAGAATATTCTTGCTTTCCTGAGATGCGGTTTGGTAGACTTTGGAAAATTTACATGGAGAGACTGGCTGTCTTGCAGTATTTAAAGTTTAGGTTAAGTTCTCAAAAATAATGATTTCATTTACAATAGCTTCTATTTGGAAATTAGACCAGTCAGCTCAACATATGTGTCATGGTTGCCTCAGGAGGGTCTGTGTCTTCATAGAATATCAATAAAGCATCAGAACTTGGGCCAGTTAAATTAAGACAGCTGATCCAAAAGAACTTTACACCATCTACTTTGGAACTGTTTTGAAGACTAAAGCAATTCTGGCAATGCCTAGCAATTCTATATAATCTCCTTCATTAAATCCCCACAAATCAAGAGGTGCAGGTCCTTTCTGAGGGTACTGGGATGATAGCTGATTTTGGCTGATGCTTTCAAATATTTCCTTTGGGTAATGCTGGGGGAGAATTGAGATTCTTGAGATGGCAGGAGTTTTACAGTAGTATCAAAAGACAACTGCAGTCTGAGTTCTGGATCCAGGTTTTCTAATTCTATTTTACACCTTGTTGTCATCAGGAGGCTTTCTAAACATCTAAATTGCATCCTACATACTCCGAGTGAGACCCAAACCTCTGTTTTCATAGTAGTCTCTGGGCACAGATGCTCACCCTGTGCTACAGAGCTGGTCCACAGTTACTCACCTCACCTTGTCAAGTCCTTCAGACTGAGAGAACTTGTACGCCAGTCATAATATATGTGCGCCCGCTGAACAAAGTCTTTCCACTAGCAGTATCCATTAGCAGTAACACTTGCAAGTTGCATATGCTCATCAGTTGCTTCTTGGTGCTTTCTCATCCGGACTTCAGTTAAAAAATATAAATAGGAGAAGCAAAGAAAAAAACACTGAAAAAATGCCTCCTGAAAAGGCTTTTGTAGTCTCTTGCTCAGTAAATAAATACAGATAGAACTTAGCCAGGAGAGCAGATACCAAGATTCATCCTCTTTGAAGAATATCTTTCACATACTGCCTTCTTGCATCAGCTGGTGCTTCAGGGAGAAGATTTGCTCTCTGAGGAAGAGCGCACACTTCAGCATTTTTCTCAAAAAGCAGCCTCTGGGGGAAAAAAAACCAACCCACTATTCTTTAAAAATTTAGCAAAAATTTCCACCTCATGGCTTCTAAGTTTGTTTACAATGGAATCGTTGTTCAAGCATCTGTGACTGTGTTCACTACATGCCTTTATAATAGTTAGTTTTCCTTGCTTTTAATTTGTGTCTCAGATGCATATATTCAGGCTTTTATGGGCATCCAATACGTGGTCCCTTATAAGCACTCTAATACCTTTAAACTTTCTAATTTCAGCTTGTTTCGTGTTGCAAGGTCACAAGCACACAAATGAAAACATAAATGACTTATCACGTAGAAGATTTGGAACTAATGCACTGGTATATCTAGTCCACTGTCAGTTTTGTTTTCTCTGGATGGAAAATCAAAACTTTCTTACTTTTGGTGTTGAGAACAGTTCTGTACTGTCTGAGCAGAGTCAGATCCTTTCCTGTCTTTCTTAGTCCCTCACGTCAGTTCAGACAGCTGAAATGTGCAGCTGACTTCTGTAGGAAGCACGTTGTGTTAACAAATTACAGCCAACAAACCATAACAAAGTTCAGTCAGCCAAAGCAAAAGCTATCCCTGTGGAATGATTCTGAAAATTTCAAGTAGTTGTTGGGATTTGTATAGCAGTCACATAGTTCATGATTGACACATTTACAGGTAGCAACTTCTTTTTGGCAGTAAACCTCAAGATGAGGTACTATAGTAAGGAGAAAGCGTTCAGATGTGCTCTACCATCCTGCTATCTGCACAGCCTGTGGGACTCGTATGAACACACACAAAGAAAGGGAAAGATAGTCACCCTTGGAGAAACTGATTCTTTGAAATCTGATGGCCATGGAGGTCATGTCTGGTAGCTTCTGGGTGTACTGCTGAATTTCCTTGTCGGAGGAGGGAATTTTATGTACTGCAGGAATGCAAAAAGTAATGCATCTTCAAAACTTCTTCAATTCATGTCCCCACCCCTCTTTTTTTTTTTTTTTTCTTTCTCTCATTTTACTTTTTTCCTTGACTCATGTATCCCTTTAGACTGGGCCACATTAGACTACTTTTGTTTTGGTTGTCTCTCCAAATTTGAGTATATATTATAGTAAAGAGGATAACAAAGATTAAAACCTAGATAGCCTTTACTTTCCTGTATTAGGGTTCAGAGGGATGTTTAACTTCTCTGTGGAAATTATCAAGTGGAAAAGGATCTAAAGACAGTTATTGAGGTTTTGGAAGTTCTCAATATTTCTCTTTGTAGCAAGGCCACTTTCTGTTTCTTGCACTTAAAGTAAGTAGTTACTGACTTTGAACAATGCTTTTTAAAATCTGTGAGGTTATTCAGGTACAAGTAACTACTCATCTGAATGAGGATTTTAGCCCGTGATCTGGCAAACATATGGGCACTTAACTCACGCATTTACATTTGCAGAATGAGCCATGAAGCATAACAATTTAGAAATGAGGAAATCTGAAATGCTGATTCCAAATAACACTATAATAAAACTTCCAGTGGTGCCAGGATTTCATCTCACACCTGTAATTAGGTACTGAACATAACATATTGTAGAGTAGGGGTTATACAATTACATACTTGCTGCACTTGGAAGTTACTTACTTAGTTTCCTCATTTGCTGTGGAGTTTCCCCCCACCTCGGAAAACTGTTTCTCTGCCTATTTGTTCATTTTGAGGGGCTTTCTTCTTGCCTACATTTCGTGGCTGGCCAGAGTAGTTAAAAATCAGACTGCAGATATGCATTTGTAAAACAGGCTGCAGCAGCGCATTGCCATGAAATAAGGGCTTGACTTCTCACCATCCTTCACCTAACTTTGTTTCAACTTTTCCCTCTGCTAAGCTGGAGGTCAGCTTTTAGTGCTCAGGTACCATTATAAGTCTTCAAATACTAAGTCTATGTTTGTAATCCATGGACATTATTTGGTTATAGCCTTGAAAAATACATGTGCTATTTCAGCCGAAGAAATTCGTGCATGTGGTAATGTGTACATCATTGTAAAGGTTAAGAGAAATTGTGGTCTTCAAGGAATAATCTTACAAAATTACAGATTTGCAGATATTTAAGGCAGGTTTGAAGAGTTATTGGCAAACATGCAGAGTGTGGGGAGTGTAAAAATAAATTCATAGGACAGTGGAGAAGCAAACCTGAGACATGGAGGGAAGGCAGAGTTTCAAGTGGCGTTCATCCAGCCATATCTGAGAATGCAACGATGATGATTTATAATTACTGTGATGAAAATAATGATGATTCTGCTGCCATGTTTTTACCATAGCTTTGGGAGTATAAGTAATTATGGGATGATCAGTTGATTCTATAAATTCACAAATTTAGCTATTTATCATAATTGGCTTAGTCCCTTGGACTTAGTCCAGATTCTTATTTCATATAGCTGGTTGTAAAAGGGAAGTGGAAAGAAGTAAACTTCCTTTAGCTGCATATATCAAATCAGAGTTGGTTCTGCACTAACAGAATCCTTATTATAGAATCATAGAATAGTTTGGCTTAGAAGGGACCGTTAAAGGTCGTCAATTGCAATGGTTGTTTATTATTCCAGCTTGTAAAAAAGCAATAAACAACAACAGCAAAACAAGCCCTCACACAGAAGCGCCTACATTTCATCTTTGGACAACCTTTTGGTGGGTATCTAAAAATAAGCCTATCCACACTTCAGTGTACCCCTTTTCTGCTTTTTATCTACATAAAAGCTGGATGTTCAGTGATCAAATGAGACTGAATTTGGGAGGTCCGGGTTTCATGTTTAGTTCCATGCCCACCAAAGGCTTTCCCTAGTGATCCACATCCCAATATTGTCATTCAAGGAAAACTCGTTGATTTCATGGCCCCAAAAGCCCTTATTAATTATAAAGCCATTTTATCCTAGACGCCATTTTTGATAGCTTTGTAGCTGTCAGAAAATATTTTGTCCTAACCCCTCCACCCTCCCCAAAAAGAACCTGCCAAAATTGAAAACACCATTGGCATTGAGGTGTGAAAAGAAGGAGGCATGCTAAAGGGTAACTGGTGGATGTCCAGGTATAGAACCAAATTCTTGGATATTACCACACAGTTGAACACTAAGTTGTACACAGATTTTGCTGTACAAAGTAACCAAAACCCTCATGCTGCCTTCTGGGGACCCTTACGAATTCAGGCACAAAACTTAATGCAGCATCAAATAGTCCTAGAGGGTTTCTTTGGGCAACAACAGTCACAGTGATAAACAAAACATCACAACGTCACAGATGAAGTAGTAGAGCAGTCAGTCCTAGATGTCTAGCATCCCTAGACAGTGAGCCACGGCCAGTCTTTTATCAATTTGTCTTAAATCCCCCAATTAGACATATTTCTTTGTCATATGTTAATAACTACTTTCCTGGCCCAATTATACCTGCTAACTTTCAAGCACATGGTTATGTAAATGGGTTCACTGTAATTCAGATCTGGCAAACAGGCTGAAGTTTTCACAGGTTCTTTATCATGGAATCACAGATAGTATCTTTGCATTGAAAGGGACCTTTCAAGGTTACCTAGTCCAACCCCACTGTAATAAGCAGAGACATTTATAGCTGGCTAAAGGCTGAAATCCCAGCATTTGTATTGCTCAAAACATACAGATTTTTCATATCTATGCAACCATATACTTCTGTCTACCTTGGGCTGTTCTGCTAGGTCTTGGTATGCCTTGGACCTCCTTCAGGGATGAAAGCACATTTGATCAACACCAAATGCTTCATCTCCTGAGCTTTTCCTATGATAAGTTAAGTGGCTTTGGCCCAGAGATACACTTGGGTTCCCTGTTGTTTTCTGATCTTCTGGCCCAGTGAGCCAGAATGAAATGGCTCTTTTAGTAGTGGCAAACAGCAGGAGAAATGATGGCTTCATAGTGAGGCTTCCTTGAGATGGGATGAAGAGCTGAACCCAGGTCCTTCACTTCCAAATGAGCACAGGTGTTTCATTCCCAAGGTACCTCTTTCTTGTTATGTCATGTTCTTTTCTTCTGGCTACTTCCATTCGTAATGACACCAAGGGCACTGCTAGCATTGGAGAACACTGAGTGTTTAGTAGCTCCAATGTTAGGCAGCAGCAAAATATCTGACTGCATAGATTTGCAGGTCTGGGTATCCAGAGACACAGAGCTATAGGAAAGTGGGGAACCTTCATGTCAAGTGGTCAAAGAGTTTAGGAATCTCCTGGGTCAACTGGATGCTTTGCTGAGAGGTTTAGAATCACGGTTTTGAACTTCAAAGGCTTAAATTTGCTGAAGTCCTTTTGTGAGTCTTTAGATGAATCTAGTTTTATAGTTACATAAATTTGGGGGCAGTGGTAGAAGGGACTCTGTTCCATCACAAAAGAATTATAATGAAATGGCAGTAGACTTAGGCAGATCAATATCACTCTTCTGTGCAATTTTTAAAAACCAAAGTTGCAGTAGAAAAGCCAGTTATTGCAGTGCTATTTAATTCATTTAATAATAGCATGCATTGATTGATATTGTCATAAATAACAAACCGCTTCATCTGTGCCTCCTCACCGCCCTATCATATTATGCATACAGGCTAAGTCAAAAAAAATAGCTACAGCCTTTCTGAGCTTCAGGCTAACAAGCCTTATTGATTGCACTTGTCATGAGTAATCTGAAGCTAAAAGATAGCAACCCATAGGATTTGTATATAACCATTGTAGGCCAGGTTTGAACCCACACCGTTATTTTCTATGTGGGTGATGCCTGTAGAAGCTGTGCTGATGTCTCGGTAGCTGACATGTTTTACTAGGAACCAAGTGCAAACAGAAGACTCATGTTCTGAGCAGTGATTGGTAAAATCAATCTTAATTAGGCTGCAGATATTCAAGGCCACTTCTGAACGTGAGCCTTTCTTGATCCCCTTTAATTATGTATTCAGATCAAAATGACATCCTGAGCTGTTATCCTGCTTGTTAAACCCACTCAGTCATTTGTTGTCTGAGTAAATACATCTACATTTTACTAAGCGGTATAAATGGTTTCCTCTCTGTTTTCTCACTGTGGGAGCTGCAGCTGTGTCCTTCAGCATCTTGGATTCCAGAGCTCACTGCAAAACTTTGGAGTTCCTTTGTGCAAGTCGCTGTTGCACTCGGACCATCCTGTCATTTGGCCTTTCCCTCTGCTGGGTTCCAGAGGCATCTCCTTTCTGGATGGTAGATCAGAGCATTTCAAAAGTATGTATAAGGGGAAAAAAACAGATCTTCTGTTTGCTGCTTTGTTTTTATCTCAAATTTGAGCTGCCACTGATGTGACTACTCCTTCCCTTGCACTGCTCAGGAAGGGGCAGAGAAGAGCATGTTAGGGGTGGGAGCTTAGTTGCTTGAGTTTGCTAATTAGCAGGGCTGACATTCAGGAGCAAAGGCTGCTTAATCAGTGTGCATTTCAGGGCTAATTCAGTGTTGTACACATGACCTTTTCTTTAACAGTCTGCTGTAGACACTGATTTCTTGGGCCTCTGTGGCATATTGAGGTATGAGATTGTCAGTGACACTGAGAAAAAGGCCTGAGCTAGCATAAAAATCCCCTCAACTTGCATATGGGTGAGATAGCAGGTGGAAAGGGAAGGTAACAAATATGTTAAAACTATATTTCTAATATATTGATTGATTTTTTTTTTTTTTTTTTAAGGGGTGAGCAGAATATTGTGGGGCAAGGCACCATACTCCTGGGGCTGCTCATTCGGTAAAAAGCTAAACTAATACAAAAATGAAAGCTAGAAAAATGTTGAGTCTTAAAATAGGTGCTGTTGGGGGCCACAGTGGAGGTTATGCCAACGAAGGTGTCTGCTTCACGTGGAGATCAGCAAATTTCAGTGTTTATTCAGACCAATGAGTCATCTTCCCTGCTTAGAGAGACTGTTTGGAAGAGGTCCTTCTGTAGAACCCCTTCATCTACTTTCACCTTTCATTTCTAATTTTTTTTTTTAAGCGCTTCTGTGGAGTTTTGCTGCTTCTATTACTTAGTCTTTTTTGCAAAGTTCTGCTGGATGTAATTTCCATACATACTATTCATTGTAGTGTTTTTATTAATTTTTATAGAACAGCTTTTGTTGCCACTTAGCTACTAAACATTAATGTAGGACAGACAAAAAAATATACTTTGCTACTTACTATGATAAGTAGCAAATGGAATACTTTGCTGTCAGTCCTGTAAGAAACGCATGAACTCAAGTTTTCAGGAATAAAAACTAAGAAAAAAACCCAACCCTCAATTTCATCAAGCTTAGTTCTCTGAAAGTCACTGTATCCTAGTTTTGCTAAAAGACATAGTCACGTATCTAGAGAGGAGTTTTTTCATTTTCCTTTGACTTTAGGATACAACTGAAAATTCTGGTCCACTACAATTCTCAGAAAGAAGGCTCTAAGTAAAGCTTTTATTTGCGTCTTATACTGGACCTTGGAATTCATTCTGTGATCCCAAGGGTAGTTTCCAGGGTTCATTAATCCTTGTGCGTTGCAGTTTTCTAGTAACGTTTGAGGTTCTTGTGGACCTGCTACACAGCAAGCAAAACTTGAGAACTCTTTGGAGGTACATACAGAATAATGTTGTTCATCTGCTAATATTCCATAGTTTAGTCTGAATTTGTGTTCTTCAAGCTTTGGTAATAGCTTGGGTTTTGGTTGCTCCAATATCAGTTCTGATCCCTGGTGACTTTTTCACTGTTATGAACTAGTGCCAACGTTGTCTAATTTTTAAGCTGCTCTCCTCATTGAAAACATTTGTACAGGAGTGAGACATAACCTTGAATTTCCTTCAGGATGGCTCTGGCCTGGCCAAAGCGTCCTAGCCAAAGTGTCAAAAGCAGAACGAAAGAGGTAGGACTTGGAGGAAGAAGGGAGCTGTATTCTGCACAACACAGTGTTGACTGATGAGAATACAGGGCCCCAAAGGATCATATTGCATGCATAGGTGCTTATAAGATCTTTAAACATCTATTGTATATTGGTATTCTTTTACTCTATTTCATCTTTTGATCAGAGAGAAAAGTTTTTTGTTTTATTTTTTTTAATAGATAATATGGTTGTTTACTAAGGGTTATGTTTTTGGGCTTGCAAACATTGCAGGTGAATTTTTTCCTCTTTTTATCTTTTTTTTAAATTTTTTTTAAAAATTTAAAATTATAGGGAGAAGGAAAAGGTTTGTTGACCTGACAAAATGTTAAGGCTACCTAAGTGGGAGGATCTAAATTATGTGCTGCCTCTTAAATTCATTACTGTATCAATGAATATACTTTATCACCAATTTTCAAAATGTAGCACTGCAGTGCAATTAGTAAATTATGAATCCAGAATTCCAAATAATTCCTTATTCTTTATTTTAGAAAATAATCATTCCAAGATTTACCAGTAGCACAAAAATCTGTCTTTTCTTATCTTTTATTTGTGATCCTTTATATTTTTTGTTGAAGTTTTGACATGTCCTGGAATTTCCGAAAGAAAAAGAGGCTTTTTAATTTTTAATTTTATTTTTTTTTTAATTTTAGTTTTTTTCTTTCTGGGCAAAATAATGACCTTCAACTTTCCCACATCACTGCTGGCTAATCGCCAACTTTCAAATTAATATTCTTCTGTGTAAGTGATTATTGCAGCATGACTTCACAAAGTTTGCTTGAGTTTTAGCCCAGATTCATGTAGGTCTAGATTTATAATGCATTCTTGCCAGGTGTCCAAGGGGGATGTTTCCTCTTCATAAGGCTATCAGATACCCTCAGAAGTAACATACACATTAACTGTAACGTTTTTCTTAGTTTTCATGATCTGAGTGTCCTGGAAGCATTAAGAAACATGTAATGATGGGACCTGGGCTGGATCTGACCTTTTAGTACCCGTGACGAAGCAGAGGGTTAACCAACCCCTTCAGACAGGAGTTAACGTTAATTCTACTCCACCTCCCCAAACCTGCCAAAGGTTACTACTCATCTGGGCTATTAAAATGCTAGTGTTTGCAGACTCAGAGAAAATTACTGGCTCTTGGCAGAACAGTTCTTCCACCCACCATGAGAAATTTGTTTCTAAGGTCTTGTCTACCTTTTTTCTCCAGGTCACATTAATGAAAGTCACCTTTTGCTATGATAACTTGGTGGGGTGCCAAATCTTTATTCGAGGTAATTAACTACTCTATTTTTGATATGCACTTCACTTTCATTTTTTTACAGTGTACCATTATCTTTTCCAGAAGTATTGTGTTCTGTTTCCAGGCATAATAACTTTCCATCTGCACTATGAGCAATTCTTTGCAGTAACACAAATCTTTTTGTTTTAAGCAGATGTGCAGGCGTTTTTACTGTAAGGCTCAGTACTTTGTTACCATTGCTACCCAGTAATGAATAGGTAAGAACCAAACGTGGAGAAGCTGGAGCACAAACAGAAAAAAGACTTACCTGAAGACGCACGGAAAGCTAAAGTGAAATACAAGAACACAGCTCAATGTTTCTTAATGGAGTATTTTACTCACCAGGTACCACTCCGCGGCTAATCTCAGTTTAGCCGAATGGATGCATGAAGCCTAATTCTGTTTTTTCTTGGCTTTTTGTTCAGGAAGCAAAAGGAAACTCCCACCGGTGTTCTTAAATATAGATTAGATCTTTATGATGAAATAAACTAATGTATTTGATTCTTTTTTGAGAGGGACATGAACTAAGATGTTTCCCAAGGTTCTCCAGCCACCCTAAATGCAGGACTTCGGAGAAACTGTAAAGCACATCCACCCATGCACCCTGACCTTGCCTATCCCAAATATCAGTACGAGCCATGTCATCGTCCTCCCCGCCATTTTTCCTGGTTTGCTTATTGCCACTGGAAATCTGGGTGCGTTGGCCTGGAGGGGCACATGTAACTTGCACAAAGTCCCCCCAGTGGGCACAAATGGAGGTCCAGGGCAGTGGGGCTGTCTCTGAGGCTCATTTGTTCTGCAGTTCAGACAGAGCATCTGTATTTGATTTTTCAGGCTCCACTAGGGATTTCTGTAAAAAGCAGAAATTAGCAGCCGTGACTGGTAACTTCAGAAATGCCCTTTCCTTATTGCAGCCTGATGTGTGTGTGGCAAACTATAAAGTCATGCATAATATTTACAATGGTGAAAGACGCCACGGACAGACTACAAGATTTTGATTTGCTCCAGGAGCCAACTCTGTGACTCATGAGCATTTTAGTAAGGATGACTTGTTTTCTCCCACATACAGTAAAAATAGGAATGCAGTTAAAAATATATTTAAAAAAAAAATTCACAAATGTATTTTTTTTTCCCTGAGGAAAGCAGTTAGAGATGACAGAACAAGAAGATTATGAAAGAAAATTGTCCCATGAATGCTGAGTTTTCTTCTTACTACCTTAAATTAAAGCTACACAGGACAAAGTGTAATGGTAATCTTGTATTCTGGAGGTGCATGTGTAATTCAAATACATAAAAGTGCTGAGCAAAATCAGTGTGTTAGTGATGCATGTGGGATCAGAAGAAACAGAGTATTTCATCAGGCCGCCTGCCTAAGCACAGCCTGTGTGTGCATCTCTTTTACTTTCTCTTCTGGTAGCTACTCCTGAGAAATGTGCAACTGTGGCGTTTCCTCTCTCCCACAAAACTCTCTGCTCAGCAGAATATTTTTTCTTTTTTTTTTTCATTATGAAGCATTTGGAGGTTTGCATTGCTTGACATATGGATGGAAATTTTATGTTCATATTTAATCAACTTGAAGTATGTCCTTGCCCAGGACTGGGGCATCTTCTTCAGAGAAAGTGTAGACTGGCATTTCTCTGCCATATTACAGAGAAGTCTCAAATCCCCATAAGAAAATCTCATAGTTTGATGTTGTAGTTTGATATTGCTAGATCAGTGAAACAGTGTCTCATCCTGTATTACATGTGTAAAAAGCTCCCTGTAGAATTTTGGTGGTGTTTCTATTCAGACCCTAGGTATAGTTCACGACTATACTGTTAATTTTATTATTAATGACAGATAAATTCACTCACCACAATAGGGAACATGCAGCTGTGCGTATCGCAAACTCTCAAATCTGCTAATACATTCAGATACACAGCTATGTACAAATAGAAACAGCAAGGCTACGAAGTCAAGCAGAGAGTTAGGAAATAGTAGAACTAGTTGCCTGGGCAAGATTAGTCTGGTTCCGTTAATTTTATGCTTTTTGATCTAGGGCTTAAGGGCCAGATTTTTTTAATTATTTCCCTCCCCTGCATGGGGGATGCCTACAGTGGAAAAAAATACCTACAAATTTACTAACTCTGATATGAAGTGCGAGATAACTATAATAAGGGGCTCTCACAAAACTCCTGCAATAACCTTTATCTTTATTGCATAGATGGAAGGAAAGGTCAAGATCTGTTCAACTGGTATCTTTGTGTGACAGACTTAGTGTTAGCCCCATGCTTTATATACATAATGTGTCCTTGGAGATTGCAAGGAAAGCAAACAGACCTCATCAATTTCTCTAATGATTCCTCTGAAAGATACTTTTTTTTTTCTTGGTTTGTATTTTTAGCTCACTTTAACAACACCTCTATTACCGGGCTGTCAGAGACCTCATACATAGAATTTATGTTGGCTTTCATAAAGAAAAATTAGATGCTATCTCAAGGACAGGCTCTACTTTTAATGTCATTAAAACTAAATAAGTTATTGTTGATGTTCACTGAGGAACAGCAAATAGAATTAGATGGAGAAAAATCTTAGTGATAAGATGATGTGGTGGCTTAAACTGTCCACTGCAGAGACGAGGTAATTTATAAGCATTGCTTTCTTTAATGTACACATAACCTGTACTTTATGCCGTGGTGGTTGGTTCTATTAATCCTAGGGAAGGGACGGAGGTTATGGAGAAGAGGTGTGGGTTTTAGTTGCAATACTCTGTATTTCTCCAGTAGCACTGAGTGCAGGGCTGGGCAGTTTGGCCCCAGACATCCTCAGCACCTCCGAATGCCGCGGAGGAAAAGGCAGGGTGTTCGGGCGCGTTGGCTGCTCGTCCCTGTTCCTTGTCGGAGCGTCTGGAGCAAAGCAGAGCTCGTGGAAAGAGGGAAGATTTTAAGTGCCACTGTGAAAGATGGTGTTCGTCAGTACAAGACTAAGCGACACCTCTGTTCTGAGGACTGTATCTTCATGTTTCTTAGGGTATAACTGCGTATGACTGAATGCTTTTCAAGTCTTAGTAAGAAAAACTTTGTTCTTCATTAGGATAAAGAAGTAGAGCTGGGGCAGGAGCGTTTCACACACTGGGGGATTCCCACATCTGCACACTTTACATTTTGATTTATGCTCTTTGCTTTAAACTGTCTGGTTCTGTAAAAGAGGGAGGAAAGCAGCAAAGTGGGGTTGAAGATTTCCCCGTTCTTGCATGGCTTGCCCAGGCTCACAGGAAAAGCTGAGTGCTCTGCAGAGAGAGTTTTATCAAAGTCTGCGAAATGGATGTTTTCTGCGCTAATACCACCTATCTGTAGATCTGTGGTACAGATGCCATCAGCTTTGTTTCTTGTGTAACTGAGAGCTCTTCAGCTGTTGACTCCAAAGCTGGAGATCCCACAGCGTATTCTAAGGGCTCAAAGTGTCTGGGGAAAAAAACGAGGTATTGAATTTCCTGGTAGGCATGAAAGTGCTACATATTTCATTTTATGTCTGTGGTATAAAGACTGAGAAAGTCTTTAAAAAAAAAATCAAAAGCAGATGCACTTATATATAACATCTTAAAGTATAAGTGTTTTGTTGGGGCATTGTAGAGAGCTATTACAGATGAAGAAGAAATGTTAAAAGAACATTATTAAGCTGTGAAGTTAGAAACCTGAAGGATAGAAAATGTCATTGCAAACTTAATTAGACTCCCTAATGTGTATGCAGTAGGAAGGGCTTTAATTACATGATCACAAACTATTTTTTCCACAGTATCCTCCACTCCTTTCAGCTTAGAAACCATGTAGTCTTTAATTAATAAGCAACTATTCAATATTTTGTTTTCTCCTTAATATGTGGCCCTAGGTTTTATTCACTGTATACTCTTCAAACATAGCTCAAAAAACTTAATTATTCATTTCTGGATGGGAAATCCACAAGAAAATTTATTTTACAAATAATTGTTTATTTTCATACTATTATTTTCATCATCTAAAAGGGATGATGGGTTGTTATGACTTTTCAGACAGTGAATTGTGTCACAAAGAAAAAATGTGCATTAATTTGGAAGCTTAGTTTAAGGCAATTAAAACTGTCAGCACTTTATATTGCATTTGAAGAAAAAAATTGGCTTACTTCAGTTGCATATACTACCTGGTGAAGCAAATCAAATAACAGAAATTTAAATGGATTTTTATTTTCCCCCACTTAGCTTAGGCTGAAAACAAGACTTTGACCCGTTTAAAGAAAAAAAACAAAGTGAGAGCAAGAACGTGCCTTGTGCCACAGAGAGATGTTGCCTCCCTAGCCATGTCATTAAGGCATTAAACCACAATCTTTGAGAAGTTAGAGAGCCACATTTAAAATTGTTGCTGTGAATCAGAAAGACCAGCCCTGGTGATAGTGAGAGGTAGCTATCAAAATAAATATACCTTCTCTATTCCCAGGAATGGATGCTTGCTCTGCATTTAAGAATTACTGGGTGGTTTTCCTGGCAGCTGGGGCCTGAGCCTTTTGCTGATGAGGAGAGAGTCATGCTTGCTCCTTCTTGGTAATTCCATCCACATGGTTTTCCTGCAATTGTACCCTTTCCACAAGGTGGCCTTACTCAACTAACTTATGGCACAGCAGTGTGAGTAAGTTGCCTGAGGGGCAAGAGAAGTGACCTGTCACTGGGAGCACTGAGGCAGGGTCTCTCGCTTCCAGGTGCATCTCTTAGTAACAGGATTAGTGTTTAAAGCGAGGGGATGGAAGCACCAGCACTAAATGAACCAGCTTTTTGTCCCTTAAGGCACAATTCAAAACAGGGTTCCAGGTGGTCTTTCCATTTCCATTTAAATGCCCACATTGCAGGTGTGAATTAGAGTCAATAAGGATTTGAGCCTAAAATTCCCCAATTGTGGTTGAAAGCCCTAAAATTTGGGTTAAAAGGCCCCAAAAGTAATTCTGACTGGCTTTCATACTAGACTGTAGGAGTTCTTCCCATGAATTACTATTTTTTGATTAAATGTAAACAGTATTTTAGAACAAAACTCTTCATGCTCTTTTACCTATAGTTTGTCTCCGTAAAACTGGTATCTTTGGTAGTTCCTCTGTCTCTGAGGTGCAGGTGGGATTTAAAGTGTATTCTCCGAAGCCTTATGAAATCAACTTATTTCTTCTAGCTGCTTCTCCTCTTGCTCATTTACTGCTGACCCCCCAGGTTCTGTAAGGATGAAGGTATTAGAGGCCACACCTGCTTTACTGAGGAACTGCATCTAACAGTAGAGCTTTCTAGGAACATTCTCTACCACTGATTGAAATGAGGGTCCTGCAGAAATAATAAATAACCATGTAATCCAGAGGAGGGGGGGGAGTCCACAGTAGTCTCTATGCAACCGAATGCCAACATTTCCTAGTTTTTTAAGTATCTTCTTGGCAGCCTTAATATTTTCGACAAAGGATGGTGGATGGATGTGTGTGCATGTGTTGGTGTCAAAGCATGTAGATATCTGTATGTTCATGCTTTAAAAATGAAAAAAAGATGTGTAATAAACAAGCCCTTTTGTGCAGTGTCATTGAGTCTTGCATGGCTCAAAACTAGGGTGAGAGGTCCATATCTGCTGCTTTTAAATACCTGCAACAAGCAGGAATACCTTGTTTTCACTTGTCTGACCATTGGTAAAAGGGCCTGAAATCAGAGGTTTTTCAGAAAGACTGCAGAAGCAAGGTGATTATTTTGAAATAAGAATGGCCACAGTAAAATGCCATTGCTTCTTCTGGTCAGCTCTACAAACTCTGCCATCTTTTGGATTGGATAAACCATTTAAATAATGTGTTCTTTATCTATGGGCAAGGTCTGGGAGAACAGAACCAAAGGGGAATGTAATCTTCAGGGATGCTCTTGCTTATCCTCCCTAGGACACCTCCTTGCAAAAGTAAATTCTGTCCATTGGGGAAGGAAAGGATTAGGCTGTGATGCAGAATTTGTCATGCTAATGGCTAGCAATTCTGCCTTCAGTCAAAAGTGCACAGAGCAGCTACAGGGAAGAATAACAGTCTCTGGATTACACTTAAGTCCACTGAAATGTGGCACTCCCAACTTGTGTCAGTAATTTCTACATCTAGCCAGGTAATCGGCAGATTTAGCTTGCCAAAGAAATAAAAGTTACTCCAGGTTTAAACAAGCATACGTCATTTGAACCTGCATATTTATTTAATGTAGCCCTACAAAAAAAGAACTGAAGCTTGCTTAAAATAAGTCAATAGTCTGGACCTTTTAGATGATATGCTGGAGTCTGAGCTTGTTTGTTTAATTCTTCTAACTCTTCACGTAACAGGCAATAACATAGCTTTGCTGCAGCATCATGGGATCATAAATGCTGATTCACTTCACTGGTAGGTGAGGGACTCCCCCTAAAATATCCTCCATAAAAAGATTATGTAGCATCCACACAGGTTCTAAATGTAGAGAATTTTTTGGGGGGGGTGGGGATATCAAGATCTGCCCAGTCCATTAATTTTCTTTTACAAGCTGTTTATATTGTTAAAGCTGAGTATCCTTGCAATGCCTCTATCCATTATTTCCTCCACTGTTTAGCCATTACAGTTTCTGCATACCTTAGAAACCCTTTGTGCATTTAATTATGGAATATTTCTTCAATTTTTAGCACTTTGCAGTGATCTCAAGCTTCTTGACACTTACAATTAGTGGTAATTGCTTGGTGGACTGTGGATAATGGTTTTCTAGCAAGAAATGTTTCTACATTATTATTACTTCATAGCATTTTTACAGATGTATATAAAGAATTCTTGGCTAAGATCAGAGCTGTGTGCTGCTGTGCACCGCCAACATCTATCAAGTGAGATGATCTCTGTTTAAGAGAAGTTATAAGTAGGTTAAAAAGACTGACAAATTATTATTACACCTATTTGACAGATGCCGAGCCAGGTCCCAGGGGCTGTCTGAATTTAAAAAATAGTATGTGGCTCTTTGGGTCCTGGCGTGCTGTGTTGTTCAATCCAGGGACCTGGATCGGGAGTGTGCTAGAAGTTTCTTATGGTTTATGCAGTTAAGATTCTTTGTCATGGAAAGTGGGATGCAGAAGCAGGGGAGAGATGGTTAAGCAGTCAGTACAGCATTTTGAGACAAGGCCAAGGTATTCACATGGACCAAGGAGCTTGGTACGTCCACTTCAGATGTCACCAGAGAGACTGTGCCCAGCCTGTGGGCCATGCAGGTATGTTAAACTACAGACTGGTGAACTTTCCTTCTAACATTTAACCTGCTAAGTACCTGTAATGGCTAGTTCTGAAATACTTAAGTCTGGTTGTAGGCAACCCACCTGGTAGTCTGGCAACCCATCTGTGGTGGGCTGACCCTGGCTGGATGCCAGGTGCTGACCAAAGCTGCTCTATCCCTCCCCTCCTCAGCTGGACAGAGGAGAGAAAATATAACAAAAGGCTCCTGGGTCGAGATAAGGACAAGGAGATCACTCAGCAATTACCGTCATGGGCAAAACAGACTCAATTTGGGGAAATTAATTTAATTTATTGCCAATCAAATCAGAGTAGGGTAATGAGAACTAAAACCAAGGTGTTTTACACCTTCCCCCACCCTCCCTTCTTCCTGGCCTGAACTTCACTCCTTACTTCTCTACCTCCTCCCCTCCAGCAGCACAGAGGGACGGGGAATGGCGGCTGTGGTCAGTTCATCACACGTTGTCTCTGCTGCTCCTTCCTCCTCAGGGGAAGAACTCCTCACAGTGTTCCCCTGCTCCAGTGTGGGGTCCCTCCCATGGGAGACAGTTCTCCATAAACGTGAGTCCTTTGTATGAGCTACAGTTCTTCATGAACTGCTCCAATGTGAGTCCCCCCCATGGTCACAAGACCTGCCAGCAAACCTGCTCCAGCCTGGGCTCCTCTCTCCATGCATCCACAGGTCCTGCCAGGAGCCTGCTGCCGCGTGGGCATCCCATAGGGTCACAGATTCCTTTGGGCATCCCCCTGCTCTGGTGTGGGGTCCTCCCCAGGCTGCAGGTGGTTATCTACTCCACTGTGGAGCTCCATGGCTGCAGGGGCACAGCCGGCCTCACCATGGGGTGAAGGGGAATCTCTGCTCCGCAGCCTGAAGCACCTCCTGCCCCTCCTTCTGCATTGACCTGGGTGTCTGCAGAACTGTTTCTCTCGCATATTCTCACTCCTTTCTCCAGCTGTATTGCTGTTGTGAGGTTTTTTTTCCCCCTTCTGAACTGTTACCCCAGAGGCACTGCCACCGTCGCTGATGGGTTTGGTCTTGGCCAACAGTGGGTTCCTCTTGGAGCCTGCTAGCATTGGCTCTATCGGACACAGGGGAAGCTTCTAGCTGCTTCTCACAGAAGCCACCCCTGTAGCCCCCTCCACTACCAAAACCTTGCTATGCAAACCCAATACAACATCTTAACTGGCAAATGCAGCAGTCAGTCATATATGTTATCTGTTACAAAATGCTTTTTCTCACTGTCAGTAGAAATCATGTATTTTTTAACTTTAATTTTAGAGGGGGGAAAAAAAGAGAAAATGCAATGCTATTTGATAAGAATAACATGATGCTTTTGGGAGAGAGACACCCAAATTTATTCAATTCAGAAAACACTGGAGGTTCATGTGCTCTGTTCCTCACTTCGATGGGATCACAATGGCTTGAACTTGGCTAGAGATGTATTAACCAAGCATGTCACTTTGTGGTATTCATTTGGAAGGATGCTCAACAGGAATGCTGAATTAGCCCTCCTCCCGCGTGACCCAAGATGAGCTGGAGTTGAGCGATTATAGTGTCAGAATGAGAAGTAGTTCAATGGCATATAAGGGGTATAATTTCTGTGGATACCTCAGGACTCGTACAGCACAGGCTGGGCTGTTAGTGGAGATCACTTGTGAGAGGAAATATGATTTCCTAACTATCTGTGATAACATTAAAAAGTTACTTTAAGATACACTGAGCACTGAAGCACAAGAAATTGAGACTCCAGGTTTAAAAATGTAGATACCAGGGTCATAAGCAGGGAGTTTGTGGGGTAGGTGAAATGAGCACAGTGCTGTCTTGGAAATTTTGGTGCCAGGTTGTTGCCCGAGAGAATCTTCCTACTTTAGTTGCTGTTCAGTGTAAAGCGTCATATTACTGCAATAAATTAAATGCATTTTCTTATACACTATTTCAAGGGACAGTGGAGGATAAAGCAATTGTGGAAGAACTCATACTAGCTATCTGCCTTTCTGTGCATTATGGAGTTGAAGCTGTCCCATTTTTTTAAAATGTTTGCTGTCCATCTCCTCTGCCTGAGTGCATTTTAATACACCATTCACCACTAAAGCCAATTTCAGCAGTATTGCTGCTTTTCTAAAAATAGACTCCAAGAGCATCTTTATTATCTGCAGTGTGAATTGTTTGTTTTAATAAGAAGCTACAGTACCGTTTCTTAAATTGCATGTTACTTTAACAATCACATCCACCCAAAACATAACAGTTGTGACTCAAGAAATACAGCTCTGAATCATGAAGTAGAGGGCACAAGAGTTTAGGTGTGAATGAAACCAGTTTTCATTTTGCATATACACACAAAAAACATTGAGAATCGTGATTACAACACGCAGTGTTCTGCTTGTAGCAGTGCCAAACCAAACTTCAAGCGTGAATAAAAATATATCCCACTGAAACGAGCAGGATTTCAGTAATGAAACAATGTATTGCTGAGAATCATTTTAACAATATTCCTTAATCATGTTCTCAGAAGGTGATATGGTATACGTGTTCAGCAGTTACAGCGTGGGTCTGTGAGTGTTGTCATCCAGAGCAGCATAAACCTTGAGAGGTGAGCCAGCTTCGCGCGTTCAGAGCAGCGTGTTAGCCACTGGCTTGTTGCTGAATAGTCCCTTGCTCCTTCTCATCCCATCTCGCAAATCCAAGTTGGTTGCAATAGCTTCCTGCAGTGAGTAGGCTGAAGGCCAAGGGCTGGCAGAGCCTTCATGAGGGGCTGGTGAAGAATATGCATCTACTACTGACTTGTCATGGTCATGCTGACTCAATAAACAGCCTTGCCAATGGTTGTTGCAAGCAGCTGTGAAATGGCTTTCCTACTGCCAGTACTTGATAATGGTAGAGTCAGACATCAGTAGAGAGTCCAATATGCTGAATTTTCAGTGACCTAAAATAACACTGCAGATAGACAGTAGGACAGACTTTTACTCCTTAATACAGGTTTTTGATGTTGCAGTATAGGTATGATTCTCACAGCTTGAAATTTTGGAGCTTTGATGCCAAGCACACGCCCAACCCCCTAAAAAAAAAAAAAAAAAAGCTGAAGCTTTTGGAATTTCCTTGTACTCTTCTTTTGAGAATCAGAATCAGTACCTTGATTTGTTTAGTCTGGGTCATGTTTTGGGCTCTGTAAGATCCATATCCCTCCAAGCAAGCATTCAGGAGGTTATTTATGAGACTGAGATCGGGGCAAGCTGCAGATTCTTTACAATATTATGCTGTCATTGCTATCGAGGAGAATATAGCGCAGTTTGTCATACAAGAAATGTCTGTCCCTCTAGGAGCTCTTGAAATAGAGAAGAGACTCATTCTCCTTACATATCTAGGCAATGCAACAAACCATAGAAAGGAATTAAAAGGTAGTGACAATAGCCTAAAAAGGACAATAAATGCATAATTTCAAGTTGACATTAATTGTGTTCTGATTAATTCATAGTGAGGCAGTTACCCGACAGTAACACATTTAAGAAACAAGATATTGTTACTGTGATATTTTTTGACAGAAGTAGTTATGATACTCACTGACTGAGGCTTTGTATTAAGGTTCATGCAATGTATAGTTTCTTAAAATCAGAAAATATAAATTTCAATTCCTGGTATTGTAATACTTCAAATCCCGAGGTGTTGGTGAGACTCTAACCTACATAGAGACGGGGGATGTCCTGTGTATATTATGATATATTTCAGTATTCATCTTCTGGTTTCAGTGGAGTTGCAAAACTCCTACAATTATTTGCAAGTACCCTCATCTGTACCTTCAGTAGAAATAGGTTCAGTACCATTGCTCTAGAAAGAATTGCCGCTAATTATGCACTACGTGGTAGGCAAGTGTAAATAGCAAATACAGGACTCGAGGAGAAGTGGAGGCTAAAGAATTTTTTTTCCTAAACTTTCCTCTTGCTGTAAACCTGTGTTCAAATGCTAAGTAAATTAAATTTTACTGGCATCCCCACTCGTATGCTGACATAAATAGATGCTACCTGTTAGATTTCACTGGGGTTGGGATTTGAGGCAAACTGCAGGTCTGTACTCCATGGCACAATTCTTCCTGCTTGTGGAGGTGAGGAACCTGATCAGAGATATTGTCTAGACTTTGTCAGCTTCCAAAATGTTTAGTTTTATTCTTCTTAAGGAGATATTTAAAACTACGCTCTTGTTTTGATTTTTATTTAAATAATTAGATTGTGATTTGAGATAAAGGATTAATTTTTAGATACTGCTACAGGCTCCTGTCCTCACCTTGGGCAAGTTTCTCTGTGATTCAGTGACCCATTATAACAATAGGAATAAGAATTGTCTGCAGTCAAGCTTTTGTCTTGTCAGTGTGGACTGGGATCATTTTGTGAGGGAGGATTGTCCTTTGAAATTCCTGGCAGAATGAATTTGACTTCTGGTTTGGGGTTTCTGTACTCTAGCAAAATACTTATCAGTGTGCTGTCATATCTGGGATCATCTGGGATAAATGGTTGAATAACTAGAAACTTGGTATTCTTTTTCCAACATCAATGTTTCCTTCTTTAATTTTTTCTTGTTAAATTTGTTTCCTTCATCCAATATTTAAAAGTAACAAGCACGAGCAAACACAGAAAAAACTTGAAAGGCTAAAAATCAAACAAATGAAAAAACCTTCCCATTTATCTAATTCAATTAAAGACATTCTTCTGATGACTCATTGAGGAAATATATTATTGCAGATGCAAATCACTTTGTCGTGTTGTATTATTAACTGCTTATGAGGCCAGATGATTCTTCTGCCAGAATAAAAAGAAAGAGTGATAGGATGTAATGTCAGTTATCCTAATTGTTATTGGTCCTTCAAGACTAGGGCTTTTGTGAGTTCACAGAAAGGGGATGCAAAGGTGTGTATATTTGCACATACTGCTACAAGCCACGTTCCTGGGTAGGGGTCTGCCCCAAACAGCCTGGAATCTGAGGGTTGAACATGTCAGGTCAATGTACCAAGGAGATGCCGGATGCCCCAGGAAGCAGAGGGGTGGTAGTGTGAAGTCCCAAAGGTCGCTCCTGTGAATGAGAGGTGTAAACGTTCAAGCACATTTCAGTAGCAAATAGGGATTTTACTAAAATGACGTTGCAAGGGCAGAGGAAACTATTCAGGAATTGTTTGAAAGTCATTTTGCTTTGCTGATTCAGATATCTGTAGTTTTCATTAAACTGCCTTGTAAAATCATCACAGTAGGAAAAATAAATGGCGGGGAAAGGACTAGGCGATTCAAAGCAGTCTCAATCCACCGGGCTCAGGCAGGAGAAAGAGGCAGGTATTGCCCCCACTGCAACTGGCTGTTTGGTGTTTTAGTGACACCCTGATCAAGAACAGAAACAGTATAATACGTTTTGAGAAACTAGTGATGGGAAGAAACTTTTTCTTTTTTAGTGCATATCACTTTATTCTGAAGCCTTGTCTTCCCCGTTTTTTTTTTTCCTAGAGATTCATGCCAGTCATTTAAAATGCCTTAAACTTTAGGATTTCTAGATCTTTGGAGAGAGCTTAAAATGCTGTGGAGATCTCCCTGGTGACAGCTGTGCACACATCTGCCTGAGTATTACTGAGTATTAAACGTAAGCTATTTTTATTTAATTGAACAGTGGAAAGCTAGAGATTTCTCCACATCACTCCGAAGGCAGATTCAAGACTTTACGTATGTCAAAACAATGCCATCTGCGTTTGTTTATATTGCTGTTAGCCTTTTGCAGGAGTCCAAGTGCCTATTTGAAAACTTGTATAGCATCAACTTGAGAAGTAAACAGCAGGTCATGCTACAGCCCCTTCCAGTTTCTTTGGCTGATGTGGAGAACGGTTTGCTTATACAAGTGCTGGATGAGTGTGTGTTAGTCAAAGTTGTGGAAATGAAGACAATGTCACAAAAAACCCTAGAAGGACATATGGAATCATATGAATTAAAGAACTGAGTACCAGTTTTAAACATTCTTATTACCTTTCCTTTTTTCTTTCACCCTTTCAATTCTCAAACCCTTTGTGTTTTATGGGCATATGTTATATTTTTGCATTTACAAATGCAAGGTTTATGCAATAGAAGATTGAGTACTTTAAGGTGTTTTGCATAACTAAAACATTTTACTTCCGAGTTTAAAAAAAAATCTGCTTGAAATAACAGAAATCTGGTTTAATTGATTGAAGGTAATAAAGAAGAGCGATTACTCATCCCCCCTCTAATCTAGTTTATGATTGTCAATTAAGTGGTAAATTTGGATGGTTTGCAAAGTTCCTGGTGGATCTTTGATTTCAGATTAGGGTTTTGTAAAGAATCAGGAAATGGAGTGCTAAACCGAAGCTAACAGGTGGTACTGTCTCTCCTTTAAAGAGACTTCCAACTTAGCTGGCAAAACTCACAGTTTTTCTATTTGTTTAGGAGGCCAGCAATCTCTTATTTTTATCTTAGTTTGGGAGAGGAATAGTTTAACAAAGCTCACAGAACTCATACAAGAGAAATTAATATATAATGAATGGGTTCTCTAGGGCACAGATCAGGTTAGTCTCCAACAACCAAAGGAGTTTGTAACATTTCATAATCAATGGGATGCAAAGTCCTTCCATCTCAGTTTAATTTCCTTTCTGATATGGCAGAGCTCATGGGTAGGTCTCCCTGGCTTTGTGCTTTCATTTGCTTTGGCTCAATTAGGGCATGTGTCAGCTCATGTTTCGTCCTAAGCACCAGGCTTGGAACTTGCCATATGCAACATCTGAAGACGCTTTTATTCAGCCTGACCCGATTGTGCCTTGGGTGCTTATGATAAGGAAGTATATACCTTGCGATATTTGACCCAACTGTGATGAAAACTAATGCCAAAGGTGACTTTAGAAATAAACCATGCCTTTTCCATGTACCTCTATGGTTCCAAAAAAAAAAAAAAAAATAAGAAAAAGGCTTCATCTGTTTAAAATGTTTAGTTCTGTTTTTCTTTAGTAGGTAACGGTAGCTCTCATTAAAGTTCAGAAAGCGTCCTGGCCCTCCTGAATTCTGCCAGCTGCTCCCCACAGGGTAAGGGAAGGCTGGTAGCCATCGGGCCTGGAGGACCAGGGTATTCCCTACCATGCCACACTCTATCTGTTTGGATTTGGAACTGGAAGTCCATTTGGACTGGACCTTGGAGAAAGTCAGCACTGAACAGCAAATCCCTGAGAGCTGCCAAGTGTGGTACTTGCCAGTGGCTGCCATAAAGCCCTTTGGCTTGGAGACAGAGGGGAAGATGAATAAGTGATCGTCCTTGCTGGGATGCAGCTGAGCTTGTTTTGCCCTGTCTAAGCCAAGGCAGAACAATGATATAAATTAGACACATTCAAGAAAGGGGCTGCTTTTGTAGTATCAATCTAACCAAAGGCAAACGCAGACAAATAAGACATCCACTCGTAAGTTGGGCAATATATAGAGTGCTGTGAGCAGTCCCCCCTACTCCTTGCCCTCGGTGTGCCATCTTGTGCGGCGGGTGGCCACTGGCTGGGGGTGGGCTGGTCACATACCCGCTTCTGCTTTAAGGGGTCAGTCAGGGTGGCTGGCGAGGCGCAAGGGCGTGCGGCGCGCTATAAAAGCAGTGGCAGATGCCACGGGGGACGTGGGCTGGAGCGGCGGTGGCTGGGCAGCAGGGCCGGGATACCCTGGGGCTGGCTGCTCCCTCCGGGGACTGTGGGAGGTCTGCATGCGCACTGTGAGCTTAGGTTACGGTGATACAGCGAGTCTGCAGAGGGTCTGGGTTAAGGTGAAGTTGTGATTGTAACTACAATTGCACTGTGTCCTGGTTCTGCTGAGGGTTCCCGGAGACCCCACCCGTCCATGCAGCGGTGGGCGGCGGCTGCCCGTGGGCTCCTGCCTGGGAAGGCAACACGGGGGCATGGTTGGTCTTGTGTCTGCCGTGTAGCGCTTCTCGGGGGAGCATCCTAAAACCTTCAGAACTAGTGAAAACACAAGATTTCTTTGCAAGAGCCATGTAAAAATATTCAAGTAATGTCAGGTTTTTTTCTTGGTTCTTTAATTCTGGATGAATTTGAGGCAGAAATGCCCATTTGAAGTAATGAAGATATTCAGGGAAATTAGGATGTCATTAAACCAAGCTGTTGTATTCATTAGTGTGAATAGCCGTGTAGCTACTGACGCTTCATAAATGTGATACAGATTGTAAAGATGGTCAGCTATGAAGGAGTGGAAGGAAACCAATGGTCTTGTGATGCAAAGTCTGTATTTGATTTCCAAATAACTTGGACATTACAATCCCAGGTTCTGACTAGTCAATTCATGGAGAAATTTTCCCTTTGAAAAATAACCTGTATCAGTACTGTTTTGTTGATTATTTGTTCTTCAAATAACTTGAACAAAAAAACCCAGTACTGATACAGGTCATTTTTCAGGAACATTTTTGGTGACAGTTTTCAAAGATAAACTTGGAAATCAAACCGAATTTTTATTGTTTCTCAGACTTCTTTTGTTCAGTGTAGTTGTTCAAAACGAAGCCAATGAATAAGTAGTCCAGAAACAGAATCAGGGTGTTTTTTTAATGCACAATTTCCTATGAAATGTCACCAGTGCCAAATAAGAAATTTTCTTAATCTTTTTCACTGGGGGAAAAGAAGTAAAATTTTTCAACTTTTTTTGCTCTGAGACACTAAGTAATTATGAATCTCCATAAACACATCTTTATCCAAGAGATTACATATTTTATTAGTTTTGTAGTTTCTGTGGTCTTTTATTTCTTTAGAGGGTTGGTGGAAGGATCACCAAAATGTAGCAGTAGATTTGACATTTCACGTAGATGTATCTAAAAATCTGACTAGAAAAGACATGTTCAGGGATCTCTAGCAAAATGAAAGGTACTGGGTCCACAAGTTGTCTGAAAATACTGTTAGTTGTTTAGCTTTCATGTGCTAGTAAACAGGAATAGTAATTCCTCAATCTCCTGCTATGTCTGTCATTCAGTATTTTATAGCCCTGTGTTGTATTGAACTTCAGACACTGTTTTTTCAGGCTGAAAAATCCCGGTCTGCTTAGTCTTTTCACATTTTGAATATGTTTTATACTATTGGACTACCTTCTTCCAGTTTTCTATTTTTTTTTTTTTTTCCAATTCAACTATATATCTGTCAGATGGAGAGACAAAAGCTTTACAGTTTTCAAGTTGCAATCACATAGCTGTTTAATATATAATGTCATATTGATGTTTTCTGGTTGGCTTGTTCTCTACTTTTTCTAGTAATTCCAAATATCCTCTTTGGGCTTTTGGCCATGTTTGAGTCCAGAACTGATGCTTGCCTCCAACACTTGACAAGGCTTCAAGATTCCTGAATGATGGTAGTGGATTTACAGCCTATTTTGAGGGGGGTGTGTGGTGAAGGTGATTTCGTTTGTGTGCTGTGGTACTCCATATTTGCTGACACTATTAATTTTCCATTTTAGTGCCTGATCATTCAGTATTATCAGATTCTTGTGCAGCTTCTCACGGTCAGTCTTTATTTTTACAATCTGCCAAATTTCACGTTATCATAAAGTTGTGTCTGTTTTCTTGTATTCTGTGTTTTCTTTGGCATAGTATTTATGAAGTCAAGAAATAGCATAGATCAGCGGACAGTAGGGGAATCTAGTCTGACAATTTTCTTTCCAACCCTTCTTTCCTATTCATTAATAAACTACTAACCCATAAATGCGCATTCCCTTTTGTCATATATTAGCTTGGTTTGTTTGCTTTCTGTCTTTCAGTGATTTTCATCAAAAACTTGATGAATGTGCAAGAGCATGGTATTAATTATACCATCATTATCAATACATAAATTGATTCCTTTGAAGACTACTAATAAATTTGTGAGGTCTGTCTTCCCTCTGAAAAAACAAGACATCTTTCAGTCATTATACAATATGATCTGCCTGTTTGCTTATTCCGATTTTTAAAATAATGTCTACTGGTTTATGGATGTATTTGTATGTGGATACCTAGGCCTATCTTAAAGCCCTTTTAAAAAGAGGTGCTGCATTTGCTATCTTCTGTTTCTCTGGTAATGAAGTAAATTTCCTGATAGGATAGTTAGATACTGCAGCTAATAATTGAGCAATTTTATATTGAATTTCCTTGTGGAAGAATATTAACTGAGCTTAGTGGATTGCTTCTGTTAATTTTATATATTAATTCAGTATTTCAATTTAAAATGCCTTTTCTTACTTATTCCCCCAAAAGAAAGAGCTTAGAGTTGGAAATATGCTAAGCTGTATCCTACTTGGCTGTATGCAAAAAATTCATTTAATATCTCAGCTATGGCTTTGTCTTCTTCAAGGCTGTCTTGCAGACTTTTTCTCAGGCTTTTTTCCTATCACGTGTTTAAAAAGGCATCTTTAGATAGTTTTTATGCCTTATATCAAATGACTTACTATTTAAATTCTACTTTATGCTGGTATTCTGTATTTACAAAGCTGAACCTGATTTCCATTTTCATCATTTAATTGTGACTCCTTTAGAAGGAAGTCTTCCTACTTCAAATACCTTTAGTCTCTTCTTTTACCAGATTGTTTTTATTTCTTTCCTTTTAAATAAATTTGTTTTCAGAATAAGTGGAATGTATTCATTTTGAATCTCTAATATGATGACTTTTAAATACCCTGTGGTGCTTAAAATAACTTGTCCTGTTGTTACTTTTTCTATCTACCAAGTCATAATTTTTATGTATTTCCTCTTTTTGAAATTAAGCTCTGTTTTAAAGGAGTATTTTTTTCTTTGTGTGTGTAGCTCTGCACTTGAGTGTGTTTGATTTCAATGTCATGTAGCCAGTGTTGCAGAGTAGTTGCTCAGTAGCAGTGTTTTCATCCTGAGTGCTCCTCACTAGCAGTGTTTTCGTCCTGAATGCTGCTTAAGTCTAAAGCAAGCATTGTGCCAGTGTGTTGGGTATCTTGCCTACCAACTCCAGCAATTGTGCATTTCTGTTTTCTAAAATCTGGAGTTTAAGTCACTGTGATGGCTACCCTCTCTATTCAAAGGTGACAGAGGTGTGTCTGTTTTTCTGCTCATGGATCTTTTTTTACTGCCTTATCTACCATTGTGTGAAATGATAACATCACCTGGTCATGTTCTTGATAACTCAGATCTAACACTCTAATGTGGAAGAATTTCAATCCATATAGATATTGGGATGATCAATAGCAACTCATTGTCCATACTGGGTTCTAACCTTTCTTTAAAACATAGCACCTTCCTTTTACCAGTGCTTCCTACTCCATCCTTACATTATTTGTACCCTGCAACTGCATTGCCTCCTCCAAGTTTCTGCTTTCCACTAATATGTCTGCTAGGATGTATTTTCAAATACACAAGGAATTCACCCAGGTTAGTTAGACTTCCAGAATTAGCATGTGTACACTTGACATAACCCTGGAAACCTGTATTGACATGCTCTACTTAAATGGGACTTTACTTCTGGAAACCATGCTTCACTGGTTAAAACTGTGCGTTTTGTCCATTTCTGTCCTGTTCTATAATCAAGAATAAGGAATTTGGCTCAATTTGTTCCTTATTACATCTTATGAACACCAGCATAGAGGGAAATCAAACTCTCTGAGACGCTCCAAGGATATCCTATAATAAAAAGTCTGGAAGCCTGCAGAATCACTGCATATTCTTTTAGACATAATGTGTTGATTTAGTGGTGTTCTAAATAACTATTGTCTTAATGCTGTGTTTGCTCAGCATGGGTGCTGGTTCAGGTGTTCATTAATGCTGTACTGCAGAAACCTGATGAGTTCAAATGTGCATAAGACTATAGATGCAGTTGAAGACATATCAGCGTCCTTCTTTACTAGAAGTTAATTTTGTGTATTTGCACAGTCCTCTTCTGTTTGACAGAAAATGAGCTCATCTTTGCTGAAGACTGAACAGTGAGCATACCTCCTAGCACAGCTGATTATGCAGGCCTCGCAGTATGCAGAACTTTTGAAAGGAAATCCTGTAATAGGTTAATTTTCCTCTCTGTGGGTTGCATTGTCTAAACCACTCATTTCTTTTTTCCCTTCTTTGTTACTTTTCAAGGTGTAGCTGCTCATACTGCTTTCAGGAAAAAAAAAATCTTAAACACAATGTCTTCATCCTAATATTTAAAAAAAATGTTAGGTTTTTCTATTTCTTGCTCTAAAGGCAAGCTCTTTCATGGATCCAACTCCTGGGTCCTTTCTTTCACCTACCATCAGGAGATTATAAGGAATATGAGCCCTGTGTGATAGATTTCGCACCTCATGAGATGGGCTTGTTAAGCATCTATGGATTTTTTTAAATTATTTTTTTTTATTATTATTCCTCCCCTGGCCCCCAATCTCATTTTCCATATTTAAATGGGAAATATTGGTACCATTGGAGAGAATCCTAAGGTTTTGAATTTTTAAGTGTTTGTCTGGCTATGATTTAGGGAAAAACTGTACGGAAATGAAAGGAGAAAGGGTAGATTACAAGAAGTGTGGTAAAAGAACACTCTGGGAAAGCAAACTGTCCAATTAATATTAAGAGGTATTATATTGAAATTATTCACATGGTATTTTAAAATATAATTCTACTTTTCCCTGCACTTAAGCCATAGCTCTGGTTTGATTTCTTTAGAAGTATCCATTAAGGTAAAACTTGGACTGCAGGTGCATGCAGAAATAAATCAATTTTCTTAATATTCTCACATCTCTAAAATGGTGTGTGAGGCTCCTGAATCTAGTGCCACGGAGTGCAAGGCTTAGGAATATTTCCACACCTCATTCTCTGTTGTTCCTTTCTGAAATAGAGGATGACAACCAGCAGTCTTTGTTTGCCTTCCTGTGGGTGATCCATTACAACTGCTTAAAAACTGGTGATCTTTTTGGGTAAATCAGCATTGCATATGTTGCTGTTAGAGGCTGCGAAGACGTAGTTTCTCTATAGATGATCCTGCCTGGTGAAAAGACAAGAATGCAGCTTTTATCGAAGGTCCTAGGGACAGTCCAGCATAATGCAACACATCAGACGTTTTTACAGAAACGTCTGATGCACAGGAACTCCTATTGTTGCAAGAAACAATTTTTATGTTTCTTCCCTTATGTTCAGCAACATGGTGATCGTGCTTATTTTGAAATATGTTTTTTTCTATTCCTGAAATTTCCAACTCACTGATCAGTTCCTGTCCTCTTTCCATTTCCAAAATAAAAGTATGGAGCACTTCTTATTTATGGCCTACTGTGATTTTGAACCTGCCAAATGTATCATGACTTCAGTTAATGTCGTACCTTAACAACAGTTACAGACTTTCTGCATAAGCAAGCAAAATTTACATTTCAGAGTCAGAAAGCCAGGTTACCTCCTCCTTCGATCACTAACAGAAAGTTGGGTTTTTTCGTGCTGCAGTTTAGAGAACATCATGATCTTCAGACCTTATTGCTGAGGATTTTTTGGTGTGGTTGGTGTAATAAAATGTGTGGTTGAAACTTAATGGACAGACATGCTTTCGGAAGACATTGCACATATGCCCACAGAGATATTGCAAGAGCTCATCTGCCTCTATTTCAGGAGGAAGAGAAGTGGTTTCTTTAAGTTGCTTTAGTGTCCTGGAGATTAATTTAATGTGGTTCAATGATGGACCCCCATGTGAAAGTGGAATGACAAGACTGAAATGTAGGATGCTGTAAACATTACAGTAATGGTTTTGTAGGAGGAAGCTATGTTAATTAGATTTAACCCCCCTGTGGTAAGAGAGAAGTCTGTGTAACTCACTAGGCCAAGACTATGGCCGATGTACATGAGCATGATTTCACTGCTTTGAAGGGTGCGGTGGTGATTTATACCAATACAGGGCGTAACTCATAGCATATTGACAGAGCAGAATTTGCAGTTTAACAAGGCATGGTTGAAACAGTCTAGACAAATACATGGGCAATGAGATGTATTTTTTTTCAAATTTGCAATTGCATAATGTTTTTGTAAGCAGAGCTTAACAAACCTTAGAAACAATCACTATTGTAAGTATTATCTGTAACCTCATATTTGTGTACTTTATGATGATGGCTTTCCTGAGAAGATCTTGAGTAAAGTAAACAATACGGATCAGCCTACAGTGCCCTTTTGCAATGTTAACTGTTTTTACCTTGGCTAGGATGTGAACTTTCTCCTATTCAAAGGAGAAAAAAGAAATACAGAAAGCAGTGTATAGCAAAAAAATATGTGTGTATGCATGTGCATTTCAGTGCATTATGAAACACTGGAGAAAATCAAGCCTACCTATTTATCTTCTTCCACAGGATATTACTTTACTGATCCAAATGAAAATGCTATCAAACTTCATAACAGGGAAATAATGTAAGATAATGAAGCACAATGTTCATCTGAGGTCACTGTTGCATGGCATAACTAACACCTCTCTGGTGTCATCTTGCCGGATCTGTCTGGCAAATTATAACCGGAGAGATACCAAGTGTGCAGTGCTGACTATTTAAACGTATTTTGATGAAGCTAAATACAGGGAAGGTTCCCAGAGTTCCCCAACATTGCCAGACATAAACACATTCACTGCATTGTTAATCCCACTAATTTAATGTAAAGCATGAATGTGTCCATGAGATTTATGCAGAACAACAGCTGAAATCTATGATTAATGTTGGCAGTGGAAAGAGCAGTTTCAGTCTGTTGGCTAAGGTTAATCTAGTCAAGGTGCTGGGGAAATATTTATCCTTTTCTGCGATATAGCTTAAAATACTATCTATATGTAGGATTGCCTTTAAGATAAAGTGCAGGAGGCTGAGCAGAAACAGGAATTAGCTGCTGACTTTTAGCTTAGACTTGTAATTTATGGGTTTAATTTTGCTGCTGCTTACTTCCATTATTATTAATTTATGTAGCATTGATAATAATAACAGCAATAACAGCTTCACCTCCAAGTGCTTCAAAGACAGAACTGATTCTAAAAACTAAAGATGGGAATCAATTCTCCATCACTGAAATGCAACTGTATGTGATATGCAACATCACATCTGTATGCAAAGAGTGTCTCAGTATGACAGGGAAATTGCGCTTGGTCCACTGCTGGGAAGAAGGGCAGTCTGCCCAGGTACAGGTTGGATAAGACACTTTGCTACATCTGCACGAGTAAATAGAAGAGGACAGGGACCATTTTCTCATCCTGAGGTCAGGTGATGTATCTCCATTTGGTAAATTGTCTTTTCATCAAGAGAGATCACTGTACCCAAGCTGCCTATTGGGAACGGTCTCTGGTGGATACGATACCTCAGACTTTGCCAAGGTACAGTCTGGCAGACTCTGGAAACAGACTGACACTAATTCAAACTGTTTGAAGAGCAGACTGTCATTGCAGTATAGAAATCCAGTATTTTGGCAGGTGTTGCTGACCAAAACAAAAGTAATTAGAATTTGCTAGGAGTGAATCAGAAGAGGAGGAAAAGAAAAGAAAAAAACCCACAACTAATTCAAAAGTTCTTCAAGTTTTTGTTTCATTGTCTTTGGTCTAAATAGAAATGTTTCATTGTTCTGAAAGGACCCAAGAAGCTTCATTTTTTTAATGTCACCATCATTAAACTGATGTTTTCTGGATTCATACAGACCTGTCTCAAACAAAGTATTACATAGATTGTCTTAATAGATAGTCTTTTAAAAAAAATTAAAAGGTTTTCTCTTGCAAAATATTTTGATAGTGTAAAAATCTGTGATTTTTAATTGGAAAATCTGTGAATAGTTCTACTAACTCTTAGCACAAGTACAATAAACAACATCCTTGATATAAATGTGGCTCACATTGGACAGTCATCTATCTGAGGCTAATGATGTTGTTAACAGTATTTGTTCCTGTACTTGGAAAGCAACTAACCAGAAAGTAGGGTATGCATTCAGTGTAATGGGGTAGATCAGAGGCAAATAAGCTTCCCACTTGAGCAGATTATTCAAGGAACTGATGAAGTAGTATGGACCCTGCCACATTATCGTATCTTCTCTCCCCTGGACTGCTCTGCTGTGTACAGAAACGAGGTGACTAACTAATGCTTAGAAACCCAGGTGGACATTGCATTGCTGAAGCACAGCAGTCAGTTCCTCAGCAAGTAACAAATGTAATGCATATTTCCCAGTAGGATCCCTGCTTGATAACGCATGCTGCAGCCATTCATTTTAATTCTTACTGTATGGGGAAGAGTTAAACTACCTCCTCGTGAAGCACCTTTTTTTTTTTTTTTTTTTTCATTGGGGCGGAGGAATGGGAAGGGAAACTGTCACTTCCTCGGATAATATTGAGGATAATAATTTTGACAGGTACCTCTTGTATTCCTCCCCCCCGCTTCCCTTCCTAGCAGCAGCTCTATCACTGTGCCAGGGGAGATGTTTTTGAGCTTCTTGTCAAGGATGGGTGTTTCAAAGAGGAAAATGTAGCTGCTGTTGGGAAAGAAGAAAAGAAACATAAGCAAAATGGAGGCTTCTGTTTCTGAAGGTATGAGCCTTTAGACTAGCTTAGGGTCATAGTGTTCAACCTGGAAGGGAAAACGTGAGCCTGGAAAGAGGCAACTCAGATCAGAACGTTGTTAACCAGAAATGACTGGTTACCTTTTGTTGTGAAGACCATGGTGCATTAACAGGACAGACATGATGTAGGAGGAGGTGCTTGGAGGTGAGTGATGTACTAAGAGGACACATCCCGATTTCCGGTTCCTGGACCAGGCTGGCAGCCGTTTCCTCTTTGACTCAGACTGAAAACTGCTTAAATCAGTGGAAAATTATTCCATTGACCCTCTAAAGAAGGCAAGTTTCTTTTACTTGAGGTAAAAATGTACTTAATTTTTAGAGATGCATTGAAAGAAAATTGAAAGAAAATTTAACTTGCCTCTTGAGAAAGAGAAGTGACAAAGCACAGTGCATAGGTTTGCTGTCCATGTGCCAAATGTGGCTGCGTGGTAGGTGAAAATAAAGATCTAAACTGCAGCTCTTGAAGGAGTTGAGCCGTCCTCCTTGTCATCCTTTCCTTCTCCCCACGGTCTGACCTCCAAATAGCAAAAGGATTTTTAAAGCTACATGCTCAAAGAGGACAACTCCCAGGGCCAGGTTGCTGGAGAGCTGCTCCTAATGCATACTCCCGGAGCTTTTAGCAGCTTCCAGTCTGGACACGGGGCGATTGAGAAGAGAGCAAAGCCATTTCACTGTGTTTCTTTGTGACAAGATTAACAATTCCTGCCTGGTGTGTTGGGCAGGGCTTTTTCCATTTCATGAGCAAAGCAGCGGTTTTCACTGTTGATACGCAGTGAAATACAGTATGTAGGAAAGGTGAAATGTAAAAAGAACATTTAGACTTTGAAGTTGTATTTTTTTCCTTTCTTTCTCTCTCTTTTTTTTGTTTGTTTTTTTTTTTTTTTTTTTTTTTTTCCTTTTTCTTCGAATACATCTGTGTGTAGTCTCCCTAAGTTTTAGGGCTGGGCTGAGGTGAAGGGGGGAGTTTCTAGAATTGCCTGAACTGACAGGTGCTTTCATTTCACAGCAGAAACTAGATAGATTTTTTTAATTTTCATTGTTGTAAAAAGTCACCATGCACCCATCCAGGCCCAAGCTGTTGCAAGCAGGCACTGATGTGTTATAATTGTCATGTGAGGAAAACCTGTAGCATCCCATTAAAATCAGAGGCTGCAGAGTTTCCATATGGTGCATTTGTGGCTCTATTGTGTCCTTGTCATGGTGGCATTAGTCTCTTTCCACATATACAAGCAGAGATGAAGGACCCTTACTGTAACTTGGTTTCAGTAATAGTCGCACTGAGCTACACCCCAGGTAACACAAATTTGAGCAGAACTGAAATCCTGCTGCCTCTGGAGAAGATAAAAGCTATCTTGAGTCAGAGTTTATTTCAACCTAGAAAATGTGAAAAGCTAGGCAATGTTTTCTCCTTCCTGTTTCAGATTTTCGTGTTGTTTCATAGTTGGAAATTAATGTTTTATTTAAAGTGCATGTACACTCAAATTTTTGAGGAGGTCCTGGGAGGCGTACACCAGGAAGCATGTTCTGTATCACAGTGCTAACTCCTAGCTTCTGATCTTTCTCATGCTAGTAAGGAAGCTTAAAAGGGAGAATGACATTGTTTTACTCTAAGTATTGCAGTTTTGGGATTTATGATAGGCTTAGCTGCTTTTTATCTCACTCTAGTTCCTTCACTAAGCTGCTGGATAGCTTGAATTGTGTGCTCCTGTCTTTGTTTCTTTAGGCACTGGAGGCAGCATACTGCAATGTCATGGGTGAGATTTGAAGGTGGAGTGCTCTTTTCTGTGCTTGTATTTCTTTCAGTGAAGGTTGAAATGTTGTAAATTGCTAACATCTGTGTTATGTGCCCTCTGAACATTCATAATCTGATTTTTTTTTTTTCCTCAGCTCAGTTCATCAGAGTGACTTTGGCAGAAATGAGAGTATTCAATAAGTCTTAAAATACCTCCCCTAGAAGGTAGTTAACCTCAGGTCTGCCTGTTCACTGTTCAGGGCTGATTGTGCCTATGCTGCTGGTTGCATACTCATTTTGAACCCATCCCATTACCTGCCTAACAAAGTGGGAGAGAAAAATATATTCAGCAGAGTCATTATGGGAACCACCTTCTGCAGCTCTGTAAATAAGTTGCCTTTTGCTGTGCAGAGTGTATTTGCAGGGGAGAATGAGGTAAAGTCCCAAGTCTGATGCTATCTTTTGAATTGATTAGGCTTTCATGAGCAGTTTTCTTACACCAATTTCCACTTGTCTGTCTAAAGGTGGAGACTAGTCTAAGAGTTTGACCAAAGGGCAATCTAAAGTTTAGCACATCAAATGTCACGGGTATGATCTGGCATAGGCCTGAATTAATATATAAGGTAGAGAAACAAATGTGTCTCTGCAGGGTTATTAAACAACTGTCATATTTCACTAAAGTTGCGTGACATTTTCCTGAACTGCCCTTGAACAGCTTTTGGGATCCCTCTGAATGGGAGAGTTGTATAAACAGCTCGTTCATCTGAATTGTTGTTTTTCCTGAGGGAGTCATACATTCAAATTCCAGGGAACGGTGGTGGTTTTGAGATTTAAACATCTTTTGAAAGTTTTCTTTTCCATCTAAACTGCAATTCTATTTTGTTCCGCTTCAGTATAACCCTTGAACCAGGTGGGCTGAGCATTGGGAAAAGCATTGTATATGCTTGTCTTACTCTTACTCTTCCCTATGTGCCGACAGCCGCTGCCGAAGAGGCAGCACTGGGCTGGTCAGACCCTGCTCCGAACTGCTGCAGCTGTTCTTACCTCTTCATGACAGTTTGACTTGCCTTTGGTGGCTCATAAAAAAAGCCTCATAAAATATTACTGTAGTACCACGGTCTGTGTCACAGCGGGGCACCATACATCCAGGCATCGTGGGGCAAGCTTGGTCCAAGAGGCAGTGCTGCCCTTGGCAAGCTGTTAACCTTACAGCTGCTAGCGTGAGGGAAAAGCTTTTGCCTTCAAGAAGCTGATCGCAATATTTGGTGCTAATGGAGCTTTTTGATTTATAAGCCCCATAGAATGCCAGCAGCAGAACTTCCCAGGTATATCATCAGTCTGTTGTGTTTACAGGGCTTGTAAGAAACCATAGATTTCAGTGTTATGCTACCTCCCAGAGCAACTGTGTTACATGGGAAATGGCATGCGTGTGCCTTGTTTTCTTCAGTAGTTTGTTGTTTTGTTCTTGTGAATTAATCCCTGTCAACAACAAGTTGTAATAGAGGCCATTTCTCAAGAGGAAGTATTTCTGCTATTCTCACCAATAAGTTTACTGTTAATATTTGAACCTCTACGGCTACAAAATCTGGTACTGCATTCTTGTTCCATCTTCTTTAATGGATGGGTTATTTCTGTGTCAGCTGTGGATCTAAGTTTTCAAGTGACCATCTGTGGTGATTGGTGTTATTCAATCAATGGTCTACAGCCCACAGGTGGTCCATAAAACATCGGAAGGTGCTCTGTATAGCAGTGGGAGTTGGAAGTGAAAATCAAAGCAATCCTAAAGGCATACACAGTGACACCCTGCAGTTATCAGCAAGCAGTGATGTGCTAGCTGCATGCAAAATGATCTTGTAGGCACAGATCGATGGGTACAGCATACCCTGTGGATTTTTTTTTTTCTCCAAAAGTTTTGTTGGCTCTTTGGTTATTAGAGAAGCTTAAAAACCACTGCTATAAGGGAGGTATTGGGCTTTTGAAGGGTTTATTTTTATCAACCTGACTGTTTCAATGCGGGAAGGACATTTTTATGTAGTTGCACATCTGGTTTAGAGTCAACTGATTTGGAGGCTGGGTGTGGGTACGTCTGGTTTTTCCTTGAGATGTTGTGAAGGAAACTATCTAGCACAGATGCCTGCAGGTGGGCACCTGACTCTGCTTGCAGATGGTGGGGTACAGCTGTCTCTGTTTTACCTGGCAAAAGCACAAAGCTCCTTTGACTGCACAAGCAGTCCCTGAAGTGTGCTATACACACGACCTGCCGGGAGGCAGAGGGCTGCCTCTGTGTGTGAGCAGCGGAGACGCTCCCATGCGTTGTGCTTGGGTGTGTGGCTTGCACAAGCTTTGCAGATAATGTCTTTAGAGGTTTGCCCTGCGAGAGAGGTGTCAAGACTGCAACCGCACTTCCCAACAGTTACAGGTAGTTGTGAACTACCTCTACGGTTTTTACGCGGTCACAATGGCACACTGATCACAGAGTGCCGCTGTGTGTTGGCAAGGGCTGCATTCCTACCTGCTTTCCAAGCAGGAATGTGTGGGCTGTTGTTGCGAAGGAGTGGTTTAGGCCACATAAAGGATCACTGCCAAAGATATTAAGAAAAAATTATTTTAATATGAACTTGTAAAAAAGCACAACTTAACAGAATTAAACGGCAAAGTTCACTCTACCACTTATTCAACATGGAAGAAGCACACAAAGGGAAATCAAATTAGATTTGGGTTAGAATGATTTACATATGGATTGGGAGAAACTATTTACGCAGGGCCAGGGAAATCAAGTCAGAATTGGGTTGGTGTGATTTATGTAGTGATTAGGGAAAGAAGATGAGGGAGATCCTCCTGTTGAGTCACGAGGTTCAGAGTGGTCCCCCTTGCTTTCGAAACTCCTTCTCAGAGAAGTGTAGGTGTGGCTGAATCCACTCCTAGTCCCAGACTTGGTCAATGGTTTATATCTAAAGCGATTAAGGGCAGGGATCTTGGTGTGATGATTTAACATATGATTTTTTGTTTTGCATAACTTTAGAATGGCAGCAATATAATGTGGAATAGCAGCAATTTAAAATTCATTAACGCTATCAAGGTAAACCACAATATTAAATTACATAACTTTCTAACAAAGCTTGATAACACAACTTAGTTAAAGACTTAAACGAAGTTCTCAAATTACACATATATACACACACAGAAAGATACAGCTATGTAAAGGCATACCTGTTAAAAATTCCCCTCAAGTTCAGTGAAATATTCCTGTTGAATGCCTTTGCGTATCTGAGCGGGCAAGGGTTGAGCTTGAAGGAGTGGGGGTTTCATCCCAGGTCCTGGTGATGGTCTTTGGCGACGGTCCTCCTAACTTCACAAACTTGAGAGTTCGCGAGCTCCGAGAGGCATCGCACTGGGAGGGGGATGCTGGTTGCAGCCCACTACGGTCCAGGAGAGCTCAAAGGGCCTCACTTGGACCTGCCGCTACAGGGTCGTGAGATGATTGACTTTAGGCATCAGTGAACTTCTGTCCTGGCCACAATCCAGACCGGTAATTTCTCGTCTCCAGTAACGCTGGTACTGGTCATTCCAGGGCTGTCAAGAGATGATTAGTTATTCCCATTCTTGTTCCCTGCCCTGTCCAGGCAACTGCATTCCTGGTACGGTCTGTGCCATTCCCCACTGCAGCTACGCAAGAGTGCTTGGTACGGTCAAGGGGCTCTCAACCACCAAACTCTATGCACAAAGGCCAGGGACTGATGAGAGTTCCTAAGGTCATAGAGTGGCCCAGGAGCAAGGGTGGGAGGAGGAAATGCACCACCACAGCTGTTTAGCAGAGTTCTATTTGCAAATAACCCCATTCCCATTAGTTTGTAATTACAAGGAGATATTTCTAGAGATGCTGTGACTTTTGACTTTGTCTTTTTCCCAGAATGTTTTCTTTTTAATACAAACCAAAAAATTATTACCTTGTGGGCCTGTGATGCAATGTGCAGTACTGACAGCCTTGTGTATGAGAGGAATATGAGAAAAAAACAATGCAGACCTCTGTTTCACAGTATTGATATATTAAGGTGTACTTTTTCTTTTGTCTCTTAATTTTCACCTTTCGCTTGCATTCTAGTCACTGTGTTTTAAGCTTTTCTTCATAATTGGGTGAACTGGAACTCTGTTCCCCCCCTTTTTTTTTTTTTCTTTCTTCTTTCTTTTTTATCTTATGAAGGGGGAGATTTTGACATAATTACAGGATTCCAAGAGGATGAACTTTCTAACCAAACAGGAAACAACACTCCCCTTTATCCATCTTATATATATGCACAAGTGCCTTAATAAAAATGAGAGTGCTACCACAGCTCTGACTGAGACTTGCTCTCTGCTGACAGTTTCATTACTGATAACAACAAGTTATTTTCACTTGAAATCTAAGGAAAAAACCTCTGAAATACTCTCTGCTGGAACTTGTGTTTGGCTCCTGTCTGGAAAGCAATATGAGTAAGCCCCGGACATCTTGAAGTGCTACTTGTGGCACTCGAAACGTATCTCATAGGCAAGGCCGCTGAACTGCTGTATGTGGTTAACTTTGAGTTAAGATCAACAAGAATCCCCGTCCAAAAACTTTTTGTTATATAATATAGCTGAACTTGTGAGGGATTTGGTAACCATCACATACTACCGTAGAAGGCAAGATCTTGTGCATAAAACATTCAGAGTAAGAGATGCAGGATAAGCAAAGCCAAATTATATACCTGTTTCAGCCTGATAAGCTCCTAATAAAAATAATTTTACGTATCATATGTTTTGAAGGGTCATTCCTCACTTCTCTTAGGTAACTGGGGTTTTGAGAGATTGTTTCAGTAAAATTGTTCATCTTCACAAGCAAGCAATACCAGCAATGAAATGCCCTTGCAAAGCATGTTTTAAGAATAGAGATATATGCTGTCTTTTGCACCCATGACTGGGTGGAAAATAAGGCTTATTAAATATAAAGGAACTTTCCCAGCACAGACTTTTTAAGGTGAAATGAAAAAAGCATGCTATGGTTTCAAAGTATTGTGCCTTAGAAATGTTCAAGGATATTTTTTGTTGAATATAGTTCTAATAAAACCATAACATGCTGGGCATAGTAAAACAAGAACACACGGAATTTGAAGTTTTACACCGTTTTTAACAATATTTGGGAAAAAAGTTGGAATGCTTGCATTTCAGTAAAAATTGAAAAAAAGGACTAAATAGCAGCTGTTTAAAAGTGGAGAAAAACCCTCAGTTTTTTTAACACATCCTTTGGCCATCAGGAATGAATTGTAGGTTTACTTTACTGGGGTTATTCCAATTTGTGCTTGCAGTTGCATTGCATAGGTGAATGGTGCCAGCTTTTGAACTGCAGAAGCATTTAAAACTGGTACGACTTCTTGTGATGAAATTTTATACTTACAAAGTGAAGGTGGTCTTACAAATACGGCCTTCCTGTGAGGTTTTTTGGGTTTCTTTTGTGTGAGTTCTGTCTTCGGTTTTCATGTTTTACAAAACTGTTAGCTTCAAATTTAAATCCTAGCTGAGTTACTCAAATGTTCTGAAGATAGCAGGAAGTCTGTGATATTCCTAGCCCAATATTACAGAGTAAGTGTGTAAAGATGAATTAAAAAAGCTTCAGGCAGGATCAGAGCTTGGATGCTTAAGGTTTGTCTTTGAAATCCTGCAGTCATTCTTCATCTATGAGAAAATTTCCTCTTGTTGAGTGGTAATTCTGAGTAGAGCCATTAATGTTGGTTTGCAGTTGAAGGCAATTAATTAAATAGGCAAGAAAAGTTATATTATTATTGTTTGCAAGCTTTAACTCTCCTGGTGCAAAGACAGCTGAAATGCTGACTCTCCTGTGTACTGACTCAGGCTTTCATCTCTTCCTGCGTCTTGCTTGAGTTTTCTGTGGCAGATGTAGATGTACACCTTCCTGTTCCTTGTGACCATCGTTTTCTACTACCCAAAATGCACCAAAGTCTAAACTGGGACCCATACTTCACTGCACTGAAGGGACACTGGGTATGTTAGGCGTCAATGGAGTATTGTGCACAGGAAATTCTGTGTTTGCAGGAATTATGCAGCGTCTTCTGTGACATCCCCATCAACAACCTGCTTTTGTAACTCCCTGTATACGTCCTTCCATTCCACTGAGGTGCTCTGTGCGCTGCTTTCCCTCCTTTCCCCCCATGAGAGACACAGCACTTAGAAGAAAACTTGACAATCAATTTAAATAATTGTGAGTAATTTATTAAGCTGAGAATCAGGAGGAAGGGTGGCAGTTCACAGCCTTGATCAGAGTGCTGCATTCACCTCTCGGTGCTAAACATCTCACCAAGACTCTCCGTCCTTCCAGGTTTTCACAGGGAACAGCAACGCCGACAGCGTGGTTCATCACAAATTTCTGCACTCCGTGAAAGCCCGCTTCTTGCGCTTCGTCCCTCTGAAGTGGAATGTCGGTGGGCGGATAGGACTGCGAGTTGAGGTCTTCGGCTGCTCCTACAGTAAGTGGCTACATCTTATCACAGAGCTTTTTGTTGATGCTGTCAGTACTGTGGGAAGGGTCCAGCACAAGTTTTATGAGTTAAAATGTAATGTAAAATACACAGGCATAGTTTATATTTTCAGTAGTTGTTATTACCTTTCTACCCAGGGCTGTGCTGGCCCATCTAGTTCAGCTGGTGAAGCTTTCAGAGCCCACCACAGAGCAATTTGCTGCTGCTTGCAAGTGCAAGGGAGTCAGATGCTGCAAAACCTCCTGCCCTGCTGGAAGGCACAGAGCTGCTTGGGATCTTTTGTAGGACTTCATTTAGGAATGGTAACACCTTTTCCTTAAATAGTTAATTTTTGTTTTTAAGGCAAGTTCACTAGTTATTGAGGGAAGTGCTGCAGATTGTGCAGCTAGTGTATTTCTATCCAAGGACTTTATAGCTCCAGAGAGCAGAGAACTCATCTGCTGCTTCAATTGCTTTTGCATGAGTGTTTTTTTGACATTCTTCATAACATGTGGTGATGATCCTCTAAGACCTGGTCTGCAGCGCTTTGTCAGGTGGGCTTTGGAGCAGCCTATAAACATTATTGCCTTGGGGCATTTCGGCCACCCAGTTATCTCGGTGTACTGCTGCAGAGGAATGTCCTCTCACCACAGAAGAGTGCAAACATAAAGATAAAGGACCAGTGTTGCTCCCTCACACGAAACAGAAACAAGTCCACAAATGAGGAAACAGAAGTCCGGTATTTGTTTCTCAGGTGGCTGTGGTTTTATTTCTGAAATGGTCAAATGTGTCTCAACATGCTGCTGGAGACAGGTGAGATTGTGCTGGGGAGAGTTCAGGGGATTGACAGCATTTACCAGTAAGCTCGATGTGTTGTGGCACAAGTCACCATCATGTGACACTATTGTACTTGTACATCTCCCCATTTAGATCAGGTCCTCATCTGCTCATGCCGGATGCAGAAGAGGTGTTGTAAGGTAATAAACGGAAAAACTCTTATTTGGGAGACTTCTTAAATTCACCTAAGCAGAATCAAAAAGCAAACTGTCTTTAACCTTTTTGATTCATGCAATCCCTTTGAACAGAGACACAGCTCCAGGATTCTTGATGTCCTCAACGCTAAACTCGGGTATCAGGACTGATTCATATGGCTTCAGAGGAAGAGCCTTGTTATGGTCTGTCTGTAGATCTGTGTGTAGATGCTGCTTCTCCACCTACTTTGCTCAGGCACTGTGGACTGTCATTCATTTAAGCACAGGCCTGCAACAGCCTGGTCTGGATGAATAGTCACCAGGGCAAGAGAACTTTTCCATCCCTACCAGTGGACCTGGAAACTGAAACCTACAAATGAAAACCAACTGCCCTTGATGTCATCACTCCAAAGCAACTCTCTCATCTGTTTTCAAAGAGCTTTCTTCTGTTAATGATGACCAATCCTCTGCAGTGGAGAATATAGTCGGAACAGATGTGCAGCAAATATAACTGGAACTGAAGATTAAAACTTTTGTAGCTTGAGTGTGTCCTGGTACTACTCCATGTGAAATACTACCTGGGCACTACTTTAATGTCAGATTGTGGTTGTATCTTCTATGATATGAAGAAGACTTCAGAGTCACTTGCAGGTTGAGTTCCCTTGCTCTGGTATCATTGAAGTCTTCATCTTTGTTCTGTACCCTGCAGGTACAGGAGTAAAAATGGTTGTGCAGAATTAAAGTATCAGATTGAACAAAGCCAGAAAAGAAATAAAAGGATTCATAACAGTTTTAGAGTGTTGAAATATTCACTCCATTTATACAATTGTGCCATTCACATTTCTCTCTGGCAAATTGCATATGCCAAGCAATACCTGTCTTATAAGTTTTGCTTATAGAATCAGAATGGATTGGGTTGGAAGGGACATTAAAAATCATCTAGTTCCAATGCCCCTGCCATGGGCAGGGACGCCTTCCACTAGACCAGGTTGCTCAAAGCCCCATCCAGCCTGACCTTGAACACTTCCAGGGATGGGGCATCCACAAGTTCCCTTGGCAACCTGTTCCAGTGCATCACCACCCTCATAGTGAAGAATTTCTTCCTTATACCTAATCTAAATCTCTACCTTCTTTCAGTTTAAACCATTACCCCTTGTCCTGTCACTACAGGCCCTGCTAAGAAGTCTGTCCCCATCTTTCTCATAGGCCCCCTTCGGGTACTGGAAGGGTGCTATAAGGTCTCCCCAGAGCCTTGTCTTTTCCAGGCTGAACAACATCAACTCTCTCAGTCTGTCTTTGTAGGAGAGGTGCTCCAGCCCTCTGATCATCTTCTGGACTTGCTCCAACAGGTCCATGTCCTTCTTATGTTGGGGGCCTCAGAACTGGACACAGTACTCCAGGTGCGATCTCACCAGAGCAGAGTAGAGGGGGAGAATCACTCCCTTGACATGCTGGTCATGCTTCTTTTGATGCAGTTCAGGATATGGTTGGCCTTCTGGGCTGCAAATACACATTACCAGGTCATGTTTGAGCTTCTCATCAACCAACACCCCCAAGTCCTTCTCCTCAGGGCTGCTCTCAATCCATTCTCTGCCTAGCCTGTATTTGTGTTTGGGATTGCCCTGACCCATGTGCAGGACTTTGCACTTGGCCTTTTGAACTTCATGAGGTTTACATGGGCCAACCTCTCAAGCCTGTCAAGATCCCTCTGGATAGGATCCCGTCCCTCAAGCGTGTTGACAGTTTCACAGTCTTGGCTACTCCTAACCCAGACACTCTGGCACTGTACAAAAGGTGTTTGATCATTTATAAAATGTCATCTTTACTATCATACTGACAGAATATCTGCAGCAGATCCTGAGCTGGTGTACTCCTACAAAACTGCATTTTGTAATGTTTGACAGTGTAGAGATTCATCTACCATGTTCAATTCTGGCACAAGAAATATATTAATAATTTTAAAAGAATTTTAAAAAATGACAAAAAAGTCACTAGAAGACAAGCTCTTGCACAAGCAAGGAAGGAAATGGAGCTAGAAGAAGAACAAATATCCCGAATGTGCACCATCTCTGAGATGACCCTTCACACAAGGGTCTGTGTGTATACTTTCATGAAAGAAGGGATGCAAGACTGGGTGTAGGAGCAACGTTACAGTCACCTACCTGTACCAAAGGTTTCAGCTGATACAAATCAGTCTGTAAAAACCGAATTCCCAATTATGCCAAATACTCTTTATGATATTGGAGTGACTTAAAGGTTTCTATAGGTAAACAAACCCAGAGTATTGCATCTTAAGTCAAGTGAAGTTGAAGAAAGGATTTCCACCGGCATTGTAGCTTTGGATCCGGTCCTGAAGTAGAACATAGAAAGAGAACATGTGCATGTGGAACACAGATGAACCAAATCCTGCACGAAAGTGGATGTGTGACTGCAGAGTCATTTCTGCCTCTTAGCCTGCTTGAAGAAGCAGGTTGAAATTCAGATGATGCTGGACTGCTGGCTGTCCATTCCACCTTTCAGGCAAATGTTGCCTCAGAAGCACAGCACCTGATCTGAAAACAGAGTTGCTTTATATTGATATCTGGGACAGAAAACTATGGAATTAAAGTTTTCATTTACGGGCAAGTTGGAAGTCCTTTTTGAATGAGTTGCAACCTTCATTGGTTGGCTGAGACAAAAGTTTGGGACACTGACAGCTCAGGCCATCTGAATTTCATGTGCTGTTGCACATCTGTTAAAACACCTGTTAAAGCCCAGCCAAACCTACAACTGGGCACCTCGCTGTGATACACCAGGGCATGCAAAATAGCCTGTGCTTCCTTGGATGGTCTCTGCTCACATCGGCTCCGTTTTAACCTTGCATATTTGAGCAGAAGATGACAGCTGTAGGAGAGGTTTATGGCTTCGCTGCTGCTTAAGCACTTTTGTGATGGCAGAGCGAGGTGAATGTGACACTCGTGCTAGTGCAAGGCTCTGACCTCCTGTTTTTGGAATACGACTGTCCTGTGCTGCATACTCTTCTGAAGAGGTCCCAGGAACACAATCTTGTGCTAAGTTTTGGCAAATGCAGCTTTCAATGATGACTGTTTAGTAGAGGGCATGTGGGAGGCATCAGGTCTTGTAGGTCACCAAACACAGGACACAGTAACAAAATATACTGAAGAATCACATTAAAGATTAAGCGCTATGTGCAGTGGATGCCAAAGTGGCTAAATTAACGTGTGATTGCACTGTGCTGCTGACTGGCACTCACTGGTATTTATTACTCCTGCTAGAAGTAATTTACTGTTATGAATTTATCCACAAAATTCTCTGTCAAACAAGAGAGCTTTCTTCTTTCTTTTTTTTTCCTCTTTTATTTTTTTCTTTTCACCCTCTAATTGGCTGCCAGTTGACATTGTTTCTTTGGAACATAAAAACATGTTTTTAATAGCAAAGCTCTTTCAGACATGTGAGTGTGCTTGACCCTATCCTGTACAGATTGAAGTTCCTGTCAACAAAGCACTCCAAGGCCATCAAACGAGCTGGAATTCACAGATGAGACATGCTAGTTGTTGTTTACTTTCTTACCCAGAAAGTATGTATTTAAATGAATATTAATTACATTTATTTGAAATTCCCACAAAGATTCCATCTCACATCCTCAAAACGGGAGCTGAAATAGTAATGAGTTGATCTTGATCTGAAAATACATGTTTACGTTTCCTGTTCAAAAGAGGATTTATGATGAGTTAAATGGAAATTTCCATGCAGAAGTATGTGTAAACCCTCGCTGTCCTTTTGCAGCGGTAGCTCCAGAGGCAGTTTGATTGTAACGGATAACCAGAGCTGCGACAGACAACGTGTTCAGACAAATGGCAAATCGATTGCTTTGGATGCAAGGAGCGGTGAGAGGGGAATGGGTATATCTTTATACTTGGGAAAAGTCTTGTTAGCTTAGCACCGGAGAAAAATCTGCTGACACAATTGCTTTTGTAGGATAAGATTTATAGCTGCATTGAAGATGCTGATCATATTCTATAACTGGTTAACAGTCCAAAATGCATCAGCAGAATCAGGTGGATGTGCAGTTAACAGGCTGGGAAACCACAGGAGAAACAATGATAGGGTGTGAGACGGTATCTTCTGCTTTCGAGAGCAGAGTTCTTCATTTGCAGTTCAGATCTGTGATTTCTCATCTTTTGCTATCATTGCTTCAGGGAATATGATCTGATATTGTACTTTTTGATTAAATGATACTTTTACTGGATTTTTTTCTGTCTCTTTTTTTTTCTTTTTTCCCCACCTTCCTCCATCCTCTCCTTTGTGTTCCTATGAGATAGAAAAGTTACGCATTGCAGAGAACCACTTAATGTCTGATTGGCATCGCCCAGTAGTGTTTGTAACCAACTGTGTAAGATACATACCCAAATGATTGCTTACCAAGGGGCAAACAGATCTGTGATAGGGATAAAGCTGCCTAGCAGAACAGTCACCTCTGAGGTGCTCATCCACATTCATGCCTTGGATTGCATGTCTGAGAGGGGTATGGAGAGGGAAGTCAGGTTGCTTCAGACTCACTCAAGCCAGTAAGGCATGACTGGCCAGGAGAGACAGCTGTTCAGACCAGGAACAGTTCTCCTCCCTCCTGCAGGGAGTTAAAGCTTCGGCTCATTGATGCAAGTGCAAGACCAAAAGTTCCTGTCTCAAATTGCAACTGTTTGTAGAGGATATTTCTGTATTTTGCAATAACTTCGCCAAGCAGGTGTTTACTTTTTCCAAAATCACTAGGAGAACCATCTTTGTAAGAATGAATGTGTATCCCTTCTGCTGCCAGGAGCAGATTGCTGCACAAGTAAACTCCATGCTCTCACATTGCCCCCAGCCTGGCTCTTCTCAGCATAGCTGGTGCCACAGGTTGAGCCCTGTGGTCACATGCTTTTTTTTTTTTTTTTTAATATGCTGAATTATCCTAACCTGGTAATCTGCCTTCAATTGCCTGTGTTTCCACCAAAGTGACTTTGATGTTTGGATCTGTGTTGGGAAAGGAAATTCAAATGGAATAACATAACCAGGACCACTGGGACCAGAAACTCTACTGAATTTCAGAAAAGTACGATGAATCATTTCTATTTCTATTTTATGGGAACTTCTTCACCTGTGAGCAGAAGTACATATGTATTTACAGCAGAGGCATCTGTTTGAATTGTGGGTTGGAGGAGAGTAACATGAAAGAAGTGTCTTTTGTCTGATCTCACTTTTGATGAGTTTTGTAGCCTTGTTGATGAAGACAGTGTAGAAAAGTACCCAAACTGAGTAAGGTCTATCTTCAGTGTGCATAACTAAACCAGCAGGCAGTGTAGAATGAAACCACATGTTGTGTTTTAATATGTTATTCCTACAGGTTTTCTGATACTTGACAACATCTCTGATCTTTGTTCTCTTGCTGCAAGTGTATTATGGTTGTACATGGACTCTAAATAAACACTAAACAAACAAGCAGGTTTTCTGGAGTGACTGTATTGGAATTGTGCTGTATCTTTAAATCTTTACCACAAAGCCAACAATTTGCAGGTTTTCTGGAGTGACTGTATTGGAATTGTGCTGTATCTTTAAATCTTTACCACAAAGCCAACAATTTGTTTTCATGCAAACTGCCACTAATGACTTTTGGCTGCCAGTGTTAGCATTTATTTGCCATCTTCCCATTTAATTCAGGGCTGTTTATTGGCCAGTGTACTCTCCCCCGATAATTAGTGAAGCAGAACTTTTCAGAAACAGGTTTTCCTCTGTGTTATGCTCCGTAAATGTCAGTGTTAGAGCTGTTCTAGAATTTGTGTGTTATGCTGTGGCTTAGTGGGGAGTTAAGAACAAGGACTCAGGTGTGAATTCAGACTAGTTGAAGGCTTGGATCTGAAGAGGAAGGAAAAAGGGCTGCTATTATGGCAGCATTGAATCAGTGCTCTTTTAACAGTATCTTTGTTTTTGAGAGCAAGGAGGAAAATCAACTTTAAATGCAAGATGCACTGGAAACCAAAGACTGTAACTTCTTTATAAGCTATTTCCTAATTTTTCCTGTGTTAAAATAAAATCATTTTTATGATATACTTGTGATTTACTTTAAAAAAAAATTGAAGTATTTAATACAGCTAGGGGAAATTAATAAGAACTAAACTATGAATTTAATTCTTTTTATACAAACTGGCAGTCAAGTTGTCAATAGAGAGAAATCAGCAATTCTGCAGGAGCTGTTTCTAAACACCTAGTTCAGAAGTACAAAACAGTAAAAGCAGATGGCATGAATACTTGTATTCATGATACTTCCTAAACTAGCAACTGTTCCACATATGATGATAAACAGCATGTAATAATTCTGACATCATAAATAAGAAGTTGGTCTTAGTTTATCCTGGAGTGAATTTTTCCCAGGGTTTAATTTCTTTGTGTATTTATTCTCCTAAGAAAGAATCGGTTGTCTACTGATTTGGAATGGAATCAGTTTTGGAGTGGCAGAAGTTCACATCAGATTTAAATTTTGAGCTCTTACAAATTCAAGTTTGTAAGTGTGCACCAAACTTCTGTACAAACTGTCATACTGACATGCAGAAGTTGTTGATGGTAGTTTCCATGGTAAGAAATCATTAACAAGTCTTTTATTTTCTTAATTTATAGTAGTTTTTAATTGCAAACCTCTTTAAATCTTGGTCCACTTTAAAATGAAAAGAAAAAAAACCAAACAAGACAAAACCCCTATTATTTCTGTTTTTAAAGAGGAACAAGTGAAACTTAACATTAATGCTCAAAAGGACAGAATATCTCTCAAGGGAGCTTAGATGACTTAAATCACCAACTTTAACCACAACGCAGTTGCTAACCTGGAAGTCTTGATTGTTTTGCATATGGACCTTTCAGTTATTTTTTGAAAGAAAATGGAAAAATGATTGCTTTGGATTATCATTAAAACATGTGGTTTGCAAAGATAGTCTATGCTTTTTCTTCTTGGTTACTGTGAAGGTATTCTTTGTCTTCATGCATGTATCTCAGTAGTTATGTAGCTTAGTAAACCTTTGTTCAGATTCTTCATCATCTGGTGTTCTTAATTTTTAATATTTTTCTTAACAATGAGAAATATCAATTGTCAGATTTATTATTTACAAGTAGATATTTTATCCATAATTTGTGCCAAATTGCATTTGTATAGAAATTGGAATTGAATTTACATATGTCAGCCACATATTTGCATACAATACCTTAGTTAAAAGTATTTAAAGCTACCTGAAATGTTATGGTTATATGTGTATTTTAAAAGTTTATTAAAAATACATTTTGATTAAAATACCATTTTATAAAGCAAAAAGAGTACTGCAGGCTGCTGCTGCCAAAGGAAATATTAATTGCAATTGAAGGATTGAAAGCCTGTTTCTCATCACAGTGATTGCATTTTAGAGGCTGGCTGAAGGGGAAAATATCTTTCTAATAGGATTTTCAAAGGTGTATAATCAGGTTAGATGCCTGGTTCCCATGAAATCCCTTCAAAAGCTTTTTGAATTGATATTTGACTATTCCTGCCAGCCTAGTTGATTTGCAAGCAGAAATTTGGTTGATAAATGCCCATCACAAACAAGCAGCCAAACCTCAGAGGGTAAGATGATGCTTATTTGGATGCAAAGGTGGATGCAGGCATGGCTGACACGCAGAAACAGCTCAACAGATGCTTGTGAAGCTACAAAAAGTGGAGTGAGAACTGAAGTGTTCCAAGTAATGAATAACATCCTGGGTGTGTTTGAGACAAACAGCAAATGTGGCAATGGATGCTGTGGAGATCTGAATATTATGGAAGGCACCTGTCTTGTTCTAAAAAGTAGAGTGAGAAAGCAATCTTGCATGAGAGAGTGGAGGACAAGTGCGGAGGAGTTCTGCTTTTATCCTAGTGTTCCCTTTCCCCAGACAGAGGGAGAGGATTGGAAATGGGTAAAGTGTGGTTGCCCAGATGCCATATACGGCCTGTGGATGTATGCTTATGAGAATACCTGGCTCCAAGTGATATTAGAAAAGATCCTGAAAAAATATGGTTCCTCTCCTGACGCTGCCCCTCCTCTTCATGTTGCCATCTTCTTTCCCCCAGAGTCAGATATTGCAGACTTCGATGGCAGAAGTTCACTCCTCTACAGGTTCAATCAGAAGCTTATGAGCACATTCAAAGATGTGGTTTCCTTGAAGTTCAAGAGCATGCAGGGGGATGGAGTCTTATTCCATGGAGAAGGACAGCGTGGAGACTACATTACCTTGGAACTGCAGAAAGGGAAGCTCTCCTTGCACATCAATCTGGGTAAGGGTAATTAGGCTTATTGGTTCACATATTACTGTAACAAGGATTGTCTTGGTTTACTTTTATAAATCTATTGTTTATATTAGGCAGTATGTAGAAACTCCAGCTGAGACCAACAAAACATGCTGTGTGCCTCACCTCATAGCTTAAATACTGGTCAGAGAAGGTGGGAGGGGAATTAAAAGAGAATAGACTTGACTGGTGTCATGCAGGACATTAGAGCTGAGCCAAGAAGAGACCTTGGCTCTTGTAACTAGTGCTGACCAAGGCTGAGCTGCTCAATGACTATTTTTGAAGTTTTGACCTTTGCTTGATGGTGCTTCCAAGCAGTGATTTTTAAAATTTTTTAAAATTTTTAAATCCGTTTCTTCCCCTTCCTCCTTTTTTATTTTTATTGTTTATATTTTTAAGAACAGCATTGCCAGTAAGTTTGGCTTATAGTGCAAAAGGTTTATTTTTGGTTGGTGTCTTATTTTTTCCATTCTGTGACCAGAACTGAGCTGACAACACAGAATTTAAATGAAAACATTCTGGTCAAAACGTTGTGCACACTGGTATTGCTTTGCTTCTGAAGATGGTTTTAGCTGAAAACTGTGAATATCTGGCACACCATCACTGTATGATCATGTTGGGTCAGAGAGAGGAGATGAAAGGCTGGCTTAACTTCTTTCTGCAGAAGAGTGCTTGCTTTTTCCTGGTGAATACACTAAAGCACTTGATAATGGCAGGAGCTGCTCTAGTAGGAGTGATCATACACCTTCTTCCAGCCTTATTGCAAAATCTGTATTAGCTTCGTCTGTGGGTGACCCATGGTACTGGCCGCAGCAGTCCCTGCTGACTCATGTTTTGCATACTGAGGGGTTTGAGTTGGGCAGAAGCTTCCATGCCTGCATTGCTGTACTTTTGATCAGCACAGGAGCTGCACTTACCCTGTTTGGGTATTGAGCTTTTTCAGACTTGGGTCTGAAACCCTCAGTGGCCCGTCCAGATGGAAAGCTGAAACAAAACCCATCCCTCTGTTAACCATGAGGGTGTGGGCAAGGAGGGGAGGGAATTAAGGTCCAAGTAGTTCACTGCCACTCTTAATCATAATAACTTTGATGAATAAAGTAATGTGAGACATTTGCAGTTCATGTACATGGTACTTAGGTTGCCAAGGCTGTTCGTAATAAAAATGGGAGATGTGGCATCTAGTAATGTATGGTATTAGTAGGGGCCATATCAAAATAGCAATTCCAGGACAGTTTAAGAGGTTTGTCTAGAGCAAATAAAACAGGCAACAGTGCAGTATCTCAGTCCCCTGTTTATGAATTGCGGAATTAAAAGAAATCATAAACTAGTGGGAGCAAACTGAAGGTACTAAAACAGAATTTGTAGATAATTTTTGCTGTGTTTTTCCCCTTGTGCTTAATTGTGTTTGTTTTAAAAGTCAGTAACAATTTTCCATAGCTCTTGGATTTCATTTTTACATAAGCTTTTAATTGTTTAGTTTCCAACTAGTTAGTTCCGTCTTTCTCTTTATTTCATCAAAGAGTAGAAATGAGAATGCAGAATTTTTCTGATTTGGTATTTGGATGTTACTTGGACCAAGTGGCTACATGCCAAGCCTCTGAATGTGGGATTCTTTGACTCCATTGATTTGTCCTCCTCTTACAAATGTTTCATACTAGGATAAGAATGTAGTATAGTTAAATATGTTACTTCTTGCAGAGGACACGCTGTTGTGAATGCATAGTCTGAGAGAAGAGGGTTTTTTTTCTTTCAGCCACACACTCCCTTTAAATGAGAGGCTCTGAAGTGTTCAGACATGTAGTCAGCTGGAAAACAGCAGAGTGCTTGAAATCACCAGGATTAAAGCCTAAATACTTTTATGACTCTTGATCCAGACTTTTGGAGACCTACACCAGGTTTAAGAATCTTTTTGAGCTGAACAAAACATTTGCATTCGTGTTGCTTCAGACTTGTGGATTTTTTCCTCTGAAAATGAACAGATGCAGTTTTCTTGCTAAAATACAAAAAGCACATAGTTGAAACTGAAGTGTCAGGAGTGATCTGTTAATGGGAATAGACAGGAGATTTTTGTGCAACCTGAAGGGAACTCTTAAAACACCAGGTCTTCCAATGCATAGCAGAACCAAGGGCATAGGCAGAGCAGCAACCCCCTGCGTGCTGCAATGTGTGAGTGCAGCATCAGGAAAACCTCCCGGTTTATCGCAAGGATTTCAGGGGAAAAAAAATGTATGCATGTGTGTATATACACATATAAGAATAAAAGGCCCAAAGAATCTAAGGCTTTGTCAAGGGTCTATTTCTGATGGGCAGAGTCCAGTTTGCACCTAGGAGCATTGCTCTGTACTCCCCTTGAGTTCCCATGCTTCAGTTAAGGACCTAGAGGTAACTCTGGTGTCTTCTGCCTGTCTCTGCCCCTCCAGGGGACTCGAACCTGCACTTCAGTAACAGCCACACATCTGTCACCCTGGGCAGCCTCCTGGATGACCAGCACTGGCACTCGGTTCTCATAGAGCGCTTCAACAAGCAAGTGAACTTCACGGTAGACAAGCACACCCAGCATTTCCGAACGAAGGGGGATTCAGATCACTTGGATATTGATTATGAGGTGTGTGAAACCCTTTAGGTTATAACCTGGGAGAGCAGGCTGAGTTGGTATAAAGTGAATGTGGTGGAAAACAACCACCCTATGAGCTGTTTCTTACTGGCAAAGTTCTTTTTATTTGATATTTCCTTCCCAGAGAGCTCCTTTCATGGTTAACAAACATAGACTATGTCAGTGCAACTCTACATAGGACAGTTTCAGAAAATGGCTAGTCTCTGGGCAAATATGCATTGGATTATGCTTGCACTTCAAAATATGTCAGACTTTGAGCTAAACTAAAAGGTATAACCTGGGTTCTAGCTAAATCTTCAGGGAGCAACCGCACATACCTGTAGGGAGAAGTGCTTGTATCATCATGTCCAATATGATTTTAATGTGCACCATCCCGGCATCTGATTGATGTTGACCATGGCAATACCAGCTCAGAGTTGTCCCTCTGTCCATCCACCACCTCCTTGGATACAGCTCTCCACATGGAGATGAGAAGGTAAAGACCATTGTCTTCCCACTAGGAATGGAAGATCCTGAGCATGGCTGTTGAGACAGCTAGTTCTGACCCAGGTCCCTTGACATCTGGGGTTGTGATGCTGACCGTCTTGGTCTAGGGACCCAGAGCAGCTCAGCCAAGGAAGGACTGAGCAGAGGAAACATCCTGCCTGCCCATAAAACCTGAGGCTGGTGTGCTCCCCTGTGATGAGGCCAAGGTGTGGCAAAGTGCAGTTTATATCACTCCAGAAGTTCAGTGATTATGGCTGACAGTCATTAAAAAAAAAATAAAAAACCTTTTATATCATCATGCGTATATGCAAGGCAGTTCCTCATCTGTTCCCCTCACCAATGCACACCTGCGTGCAAGTTACCCATGTTCATTTTTATCCCCATGCACTTCTCTACTAAGTCTTGCTAGCCCACAAGGCACAGGGTTGTCCTTGCACAGTCAGAGCCATCACCATCTCTGGATGCATTGAGCTGGCATGGTTCACTGCTTAAGAGACCACAAGTTTCCCCTCTGCACTTTGCATTAATTTCTCTAGAAAGGATCAATTCCCAGGACACACAAGGGACAAAAGCAGACAGCTTGTCAGTGGCAGGTGCCTGCTCTCTGCTCTTCTCATGTTCCAGCTGAGTTTCCCTTCTTTGCATTTCACAGAGCAGGGTGGAGAGACTGGTACCTGTCCCCTGACACTGTTCAGAATTCTTCTGTACCAAATCATGAGCACATTTAATAGGGAAGTAAGAGAAAGGTCCCAACCTATTGGGCAGGGAGATTCTGGAACAGCTTCAGGCTGAACTAGCAAAGGCCTAAGCTGTAACTGCTATTGAGGTCACGGAATCATTAAGGTTGGAAAAGACCTTTAAGATCATCAAGTCCAACCATCAACCCCACACCACCATGCCCACTAAACCATGTCCTGAAGTGCCACATCCACACGTTTTTTTAACACTTCTAGTGATGGTGACTCCACCACCTCTCTGGGCAGCCTGTTCCAATGAAGCTGGATGAAAGATGAAGTTGAGAAAAGCCAAATGATTGAGTCATCAGCTTTGCTGATTTCAAAGTAGATAAAATTCTTTGCTTCCTGCTACAAGGTTGATGCCAATTAGGGAAAACAAGCTCCAATGTAATTTGCAGAACTTTTTTTCCTGATGTTCCAAAACAGAGGATATAGCAGAGAAGATCTTCAGCTGGTGTAAATCAGCATCACAACTGACCTCTGTGACACTCAGTCCTGGCCCCTGGTGCTTAGTTTTTCACACAGTGTGGTTTCTTTCCTTTTGCAGTGAGACAATCTTCAAGTCAAACATTACAGCCATGCAGTCTACTGAAACTTTATCTCAGCACACTTTGGGGATTAAGGGCCTTACTGAGGGTAATAAAACCATTAGTTTGGTAATTAAAATTATTACCAATCACAAAGGAAACTGTTTTCTTAATAAAGCAGTGGCATAATTGATATTGATTGTTCTTCTGGTTTTGAAACCCAGTACAGAGTCCCTAAGCAGAAGACTTAGAGAATAGAACAAGAAAGAAGGAAAGTCTGGTGTTTTGAGGAATAACTAATGATTCTCACTGGAAAAAAACATTACTACCTCATAAGCCCTCATGCCAGTAATAAACCTACAAGTGATGTAAAGTAGCAGTCTGTTCACTCTATTTCTCTGAAGTGATCAATTAATACAGCTGAGGTCCAAGTTCATTAAGGACTTTTTTTTCAAAGAAGAGCTTTCAAGTTTATCCAGGGAGGTTTAGTTTCCGTATGTATCCCAGCTTGTCAGGTGGAGTGGGAGGAAAAATGACCCCTAAATCTTCCTTTATTTTTGTAATAATGAGATGAGGCAAGCCATTAGGAGTAGTGGTGGAGGAATAAGGCTGACCAGGTTCCAGGAGCCGTCGGCATGTCAGCAGTGCATGCCCTTGCTGCAGTGGATGCAGCAGGGTTGCAGCCCAGCTCCCGATGTGCCAGAAGCACCGTGAAGGGTGGTGGCTGCAGGATCCCCACCTGCAGCCTACATCACTCTCGATGCTGATGGCTGTGATGGGAAAAAGGAATAAAAACCCAGCAGTACCACCAATAAGACTTTGCCAAAAAGGCTCATGAATCTAACTAGAAATAAGCTTTGTCATCTGAAAAATGAAAATGGGGTTATCAGAAGTTTTTTGGGTTGTGGGGTTTGATTTTTGTTTTTCTTTTCTTTTTCTTTTTTTTTTTTTTTCCTTCTTCCTTAGGAATCTAACATAATTGTGCTCCAAGGATTTTGGACACACTATTTTCCCAGGACTTTTAGCCCTCCAGATAAGTGATGAGTTGTAATCCGCACAATAGTAACGTCTTTCAGTATTTAGACAACAGTACAATACAAGTTTTGTTTAAATGTGTAACCTGCAGAACTTCTCCATTACATTGCTGGGTCACAAATACCGTGTACGAGTACTGCAAAGACCAAACCACAGCAGAATTTAGGGAAAACGATTGCAAGGTGCAAAGAGGGTACCTTGCATGTGTGATACTACCCTCCACTGGCTGCAACCAGAATTGTTGAGTTACATGCTTGGTGGAAAGGGGCGACTCCAGATCGCAGGAAAAGCCAGTGCTCTGTGGACAGAAAGAGTTTATTCCCCCATTGCTCGGTGGTTCCTGGCCACCGTGGTCTGCTGCTGGGTGAGGGTCTCCTGGCCCGTGGGGGCTGTGGGCTGGAGAGTGTTTCAGCATTGCCTGACACGTGGGGTGTTCCTGGGTGGGAGGCTGGTGATCCTAGGTTAATGAAGTGGTGTGTTGAGCGGCCAGGCCCCACTGGTGCTCCAAGATGATGCTGTTAACGTGGCTCGGTTCTTAGATACTGTCCCGACTGGCTGCATGGAGTGGGGCTCTGCCCTCTTGCTTTTGGGGTCATAACTAAATACTGTTCTTATTCTTTCCAAAAGCTCAGTTTTGGAGGGATTCCCGTCCCGGGGAAACCAGGAACCTTTCAGAGGAAAAATTTCCACGGGTGCATTGAGAACCTTTATTACAACGGAGTCAATATAATTGACCTGGCAAAAAGGCGCAAACCTCAGATCTATACTGTGGTAAGAGACAATAATGTCTGCTTTTCTTCTTTACTTCCATGCTGTTGGTGCTGCTGACTACATGTAATGAATGGAGTTCAGATTTAAATAGCTATGGGTATAATTAGCTTGTTAAAATGGTATTGCTGAGGTGAACAGCAGCCAGAGCTGATTGCTGTGGTGAGAGTTACTGAAAGACATATGGAAATTAATAGATTTCTCTGACTTTCCAGGTGTGTTAGAATTTGGAGAAACTTTTTAATTCGTTTTCCAAGATTAAAATACGTCTTTTTGATGGCATGATGGAAGTCATAGAGACTTTTTTTTCTGGTTAACTCAGATAAAATCTCATTTTCTGAACCAATCCCCATTACTTGTGGAGTACAGTAGTAGCAAAATTTTGTTGATATTATATAGAAGAATTAATGTTTATTTTATTATTGGAAATATTTTTCTTCGTGCTGCCCCTTAAATTCGGTGTATTGGCAGTTCTGAGAACTATTGATGTAGTACTAGTGTCTCTAAATGTGAGATGGTAGAGGTAAAGCAAAAGGAACCATGCTTTATCCAGCCTACTAACATGAAACGTAAATGTAACTTCACACCTAATAATGTCCAACATTACAGATATCATGATATATCATGAGCAAAATAAGGAACGTTTTTTGTAAGAAGCAGGCCCATGCAGCCTTGAGAAGTTGTAAATAATTCAACTCTTTGTTTAGCTTGTGCATCACTCCTGCACCATGCTTTGATATCTGCCTTTTGGCTAATAGTGTGCCTTTGGAAAACATGGAGGTGAAACAGCTTCTGGATCTCATGGCATCTTCTTCTTTGTATTGATGTATATAAACACACTGAAGTTACAACAAAGCAAGCCAGAAGACCACAAGAAGTCCTCCTTTTCCCCACTTTTCATGCCTAGAGCAAGGCTGACTGCACAGAGAAATGGAAAGGTGACGGGTGAGAAGTCCTGCATTTTGTGGCTGGCAGTCAAGACTGTCTCCAGGATGCTCCCCTATCTGGGACTGAGGGACTTTGCTTTAATAACCTCAAGTTTGATTGCTCTGACTCAGGACTCTAAGGCACAAATCTTATGAACTGTGTTAAATTGCTCTTCCCCTCAGTTTACTTTTTAAGGGGAGGACAGAACCCTGACCTCCTCCTTAGGTCATTAAACAGCAGGTTATTTTGCCAGCTGGGTAATAGGAAGGGCTTCCTAAAGGGGTAAAGAAAAACTTTGTAATGCGCTTTTTCTCCAAAGGGTATTGTCTGGGTATAACATGGCCCTAAGCAATTAAACTCTGTTATCACAATACTTGATTCAGCCAATGCTAGATTGAAGGTATATGAATCCTGCTCCTTTTGTCAAATTAAAGTAGAGGGTATGTGCCCCAAAACTTCAGTCTCCCTTACAGAAGTAATGATTTTAATGCAATAGTTTTCAAAGGCTGGCCGCTGTACTGCGTTTTGTAAGATTTATGAGCTGCAGTGTGCTACGTCTGTGACACTTGTGTATGCAAAGTACACAGAAAGGTTGTCACGCTCACAGCTCCTCATAATCTTAGATGAACATCCTTCTATAGGAAACGGCCCCTGTAAGTCTGCTGTCTTCCAACATTCTTTCCATCACAGCCATTTATCTTCTCTAGCAACTCTCAGGTACTTCCAGGTTTCATAGGCTGATCTCCCTCTCCCATCTTCCTGCTCTTCCCCTCTCCTTAGCAATTTACTTACTCAAATTAAAAGAACTTGTTCTTCCTAAATGTAGTCTTTTGCCTGCCAGACATCCTCTGCACTAAATGCTTTTACTCAAAGGTACGTTGAGGTTTTCAAGCAGCAATCCATATCCCCCAGGAGCTGCAAGCTTCTCTGCTTCTTGTCTTGCAGTTACTAGGGTTGTCTGGAGTGGAAATGTGATGCAAGGAACAGCACAGAAGAATAGTTAAGTATAGCAGGGAGTTGGAATCACACTTCTTTCCACACCGTGTTACATACTTGTGTTCCCCTCCCCCCAGCTGGAGATAACCAGAGGTGGTTCTGCATTCACAGAATCACTAGGTTGGAAAGGACCTTTAAGATCATCAAGTCCAACCATTAATCCAGCGCCACCATGTCCCCTAAACCATGTCCTGAAGCACCACATCCACACGTTTTTTGAACACTTCCAGAGATGGCGACTCCACCACCTCCCTGGGCAGCCTGTTCCAATGCCTGACCACCCTCTCAGTGAAGAAATTTTTCCTAATATCCAATCTAAACCTCCCCTGGCGCAACTTGAGGCCATTTCCTCTTGTCCTATCACTAGTTACTTGGGAGAAGAGACCAACACCCCTGTCGCCACAACCCCCTTTCAGGTAGTTGTAGAGAGCGATAAGGTCTCCCCTCAGCCTCCTCTTCTCCAGACTAAACAACCCCAGTTCCCTCAGCCGCTCCTCATAAGACTTGTGCTCCAGCCCCCTCACCATCTTCGTTGCCCTTCTCTGGACACGCTCCAGCACCTCAACATCCTTCTTGTAGTGAGGGGCCCAAAACTGAACGCAGGATTCAAGGTGCGGCCTCACCAGTGCCGAGTACAAGGGCACGATCACTTCCCTACTCCTGCTGGCCACACTATTCCTGATACAGGCCAGGATGCTGTTGGCCTTCTTGGCCACCTGGGCACACTGCCGGCTCATGTTCAGCCGGCTGTCAACCAGCACCCCGACCATTTAGGTCCATTTAGGACTAACCATTGTTAGTCCCCAGAACACCTTCGTCTCCTAACAAAAGATACTTGAGGACAAACTGGACAGTTTGGGATTAGAAAGCCATTAACGCTCAGAGACATTAGTTCTTCCCTCCAAAACAGAGGCAGACTTCAAGTCTCTGCTGCATTCTCTGTGCCTTTGTGAACGTTGACACAGTCAGCGAGCCCAGATTTTGGGTTTTCATACTCATCAACTTTGGCTTTTTTTACTGTTGACATCTTTCACACAAGCAGGAGAACGATACATCAGCTTTGGAGGTATAGATTTCCTCTTATGAAGTAGTTCCTCATCCTTATAAATAATGGTCCCGAATCAGCTGCAGTTAAAGCCAGAGGACAAAACTACAGGTTGTCAATAACAGAGTACTGTACTGCGTATTGTACTCTTGGGTGGCGGCTGTGATTATCATTCCACCTGTTCTTTTCTGTAACTCATTTGCAGTTGTCAGACTTGCAATAAATCCCCTTGAGAAAACATCTCAAGATAACGAGGCAGCCTGTCTCTTTGAACTGGAACTTGCCTTCAGAATTCCATTTTTATATTGCCTGATACTTAACCTCTCTACACAGTAGCCCTATCTATTTGGACAGGCTATCTATCATCTCTCTGGGGTTTCTGCTGTCCCTGATGGCATGTTGTGGGTTTTTTTGGTTGTAATTTTTTTTTTTCCTCCTCTAGGTTGTTGAGTGTGGCAAAATGATAGGATATCTTTTATTTCCTCTTCTAAGTGATAACTGGTTTTAATTGCAAGAGGTTATGAGAAGTCAAATTTCTGTAATTACCACTGTGATGGTCGTAGGGCTCTGGACCCTTGGGAAACCTCTGCAAATAATAATATAAAGATCTGCCCTATTTACTAGCTATCTTTTCAGCACAAAAGTAGTGCAAACTGCCCATTACGAGAAATTGCACAGCTGTTACTCAGGCTTCCTGGGCAAGTAGTTAGGGGCAGGAAAACACGCTAGTAGGAGCCACATTTACAAGAAACAGAAGGGGAATTGTCTTTCACAGAAGGATATTTGAGCTATTGATATCTAGCATGGTAATGTCCTCGTTCTTGTATTAACAAGTTTACAAGTCTTAACAAGTTGTATGTAACAACATACACTTTACAAGTGTACGTAGATGGCAGGAGGAGATGGGACAAGTTCTAGGAAGAGAAATCCATTGAGCATTACTAAATATGTCTGGCTGAGGGAATAGTCAAAAGAAAAATAGCTATAGGATCCTGAAAATAGCTGTAGTATCCTGTCCACCAGTGTTTACCTACTGCTAGGTTCAGGTTGCACCTTTAGAAACTGCTCTAATGTGACCTGTGGCCAGGGTCTTAAGTTTTTCATGTCTCACTGATTTGCGATGCCAAAATAAGAAGCTGTCTAGCTGAAGAAAAGAAACAAAGAGGTCATGAAAAGATGCAGTGTTTGATCTTCTCAATGTTCCACCCTATGTACTCCCTGAAATTAATGAAAACCCTATCCCCCTTTCCTTTCCGTTGCCTTTGGATAGTTAAGAATTGGAGTTGTATTTTTATTTAGCAGAGCAAACCCTGCACTGACTTGAGAGGAGTGCAGGATATTTGTAAGGCAGATATTGTCAGCACTCAGATATGCTTGAATTTCTGTGTCAGCCTGCCATGTTGAATCTGAGAGTGACAATTCAGCACAGCAAGGGATGTGGTGACATGTAAATGCATCACTGGAGTGCCTCGGGGAAATAACCAATTGCCAGCATCAAAGAGCAAGGAAAGATGCCTAGTGACAGGAGAACGTAAACTAATAATTCATTCCCTTTATAGAGAATCCAAACATGCTATTTTATTAAGCTGATTTGAGATACCTTTGTCTTGAGATGAATTTACTTGTCTACGCATGTCTCGTTCTACCAAAGTGCTATTGCAAGTGCTGATGTATCTGTGAATATCAGGTTGGTGATTTGTGAAGGCCCCTACTAGGGTTTGGAGAACCAGGAGTTAGATATAACTATTATTATTATTTTATTTTATTTTTCATTCATTTTTGCACTGCTATCAGACTACAGGAATCATGGAAAAATACTGGAACAATTTAGTGGCATTTTTCATAATTTCCTATAGGACGAAGTTGAATGTAGTTAAAAAAAAAAGATTTATCCGATTATTTAATGAAAGCACGAGTCAGGCATGCACATTAAAAAGACAACTGAATTTGCTGTTCTTTGGATAAGACAGGTGAACTCAGATTCGAGAAATATTTGGTTCCTGTAAAAATAGCTTTTTATCATTCCTTCTATGTTCTCGTTTGCTCTCTGGGTCTTCCAATAAGTCTTCTTCACATCCTACCTGCAGTGTGGAATAGTAAGAGAGTCTACATAAATAGTATTCATTTTGAGGTCCCATTTTATTTTTTCTGAATGATATAACAGGATTGTTTTGAAAGAAATTAAGCGTTGTCACCTCGGTCAAGGTCTTGAAATAAAGTCTATTTAAATAACAGTTTTCCCATTGATTTCAGTTGGCTTTGTTTACATTTCTAAAGACATTCAGTCTGTAAATATTTAATTTAGCATGTAGCTGCAATAATAAAGTTTCCTTTTTGTGATATAAAAGTTTCGTTGTGTTAGGGAGACCATCTTTTTTTATAAGACTAGTTGACACATGCAGAAAAAAATGACATGGTTTTGAGCAAACAAGGCCTTTCTGAGAGTCATCACCCTTCAGCAAATTACAGGTTAGAAACAATTGTTCAGGGTTTAATTTATTACATTATCTGGGTAGTCAAATTGAGTGAACAGGGCAGTTAGTACCTGCTGAGCAGAGGAGGATGTTTCAAGGTGGGAGGTGATAAGGCGCTTAGTCCCTGTAGGAGAGCAAGAGAGATGGCTAATTATTGTCGTAGGAGTTAGCAGGGAATAAGCAAAATGGGGGAGAATGTAATTTGCTGTAAAGCCAAGGCTTAAATGTCTTTTTCTAAGGTCTTATTTCAGTTGCTAAGGCCCTGGGAACTGCTTGGGTACTTGTCTGCCTGGCAAAACCGAAAGGGGCAAGCTGACCCCATTGCAGTCAAGAGCCTGGAGTGTGTGCAGTTCATACCAACCGTATAGGCTGGTGCTACGCTATGATACACAGATGACTGGAATTTTAAAGAGGAAAATCTAATAAAGAAAGCAACAACAACAAAGCTGATAAGAATTGCTTTCTTTGCACTTTTCTATTTTAAGGTAGATGTGGCTCTGTTTTAATAATAATAAGAGAAATCTCCTTGCTGCTATGTTTTTTTCTAAGTAGTAAAACATAATAAACTGTAGATCAGTTTACACTGAACTGGAACAAAAATTGGGCTTGAATTGTGCTTATTTGCCACTTTGATGTAAGATACCTATCTTACTCATTTCTGGCAAGGTGAATTTGAAAGGCTGGATTCATTCCTGCTTGTTGCTCAAAGGAGAGAAAATATTAAACGGTCTGTATTTTGTTTGTGTTTCCTCTTGTGTCCTTTTTTCCTTTTCCTGTCTCTCTGAGGGAAACGATGTATAATTTTTCCAAGTTAGCTTCCATCTTTTTCCAGCGTCTGTTAGCTATTGTACTATATTATGAAACAATAATGTAAAGTTACTATGGGCATCAAAATGGTAAAAATCCTTTGTTCCACTTGTGTCCAGTGACAAAGTCAGCTTAGGAGTCTGAGATAAAGAACATCCAGAAATGTCTAGCCAAACGTCTCATCCCTGATTCTGTCATGGGCACAAAGTTTCAGTTTTCTGGAGGTTTTCTTTTTTGTTAAATGCTACTTTTTCCACATAGGTGCACTATCTTAGTGTAAACAAATTAAGTCAATGTGATAAACAATTAGCCTTTTATTGACACATGTGATACCTAGAGTCAGTGAAGATAGGGCAGTTCTCTATCACAGGGGTGATTATCACTATCATTAGTTTCAATGAAACTTGGATCAGGTAAGCTTTCAGATGTCCATAATGAAATTTTGCTCAGAGAAAGAGAAACCCAGCTCAGTATAGGGATGGGCTAGTTGCTTACTCGGTGGTCTAGTCCTAAGTCAAGTAACACCATGTGTCTTGGTGCTCCCACATCCTCTTTGAAGACAGTTTGGACCAGTTTGTCAGTAGGCTGGAGTTGGTATCTCACTTTGATTTGCTTTTCATTCAGTGTTTAGTAATGTCTTGACTTGAGAAGCACTTGAAATATATGTGGGTCTCCTGACATCTTGAGATGTCTGATATTCTGCTTGAGATAGACAATTTAAAAACAGGATTTGAAAGGACCTCCCCCATTCCTAAAATCCAGTTGCTCAGAGTTGAATGAAAACCTTTCATCTTATCCTTTTAAATCTGCATCAGAGGTCACCTTTTTCCTCCATAACTCTCTGCAAATTCATCTGCAACCTCAGTCTTTTCACAGCTAGAAATAGTCCTCCAATTTCCAAGCTGCAGATATTCTTGCCAGTTTACCCACATTTGTATCTCAGCCAGGCCTGGGATTTTAGTCCCCTTACCTGTCATATGAAATCTTCCTTTCTAATCTTCTGCGGAAAACAAAATATCCTTTTTATTGGATAGTGTCCACAGAGTGATTAATGAGGAAAGTAAGTGCCCGTTTGATGCTCTAACCTGCAGGTAGAATGAGAGCTTGGAAATACTCATTTATTATTCTTCCCATTCAAGCTGTGATCTTGGCCTGTATTCTTTGGTAGGCTAAATGTTGGGGATTTCAGTTCAGCTGTCAGTGTGAATAATTTCCCAAATACATACTACTTTTCATTAGTATTCTGTGAGAGGGACGGGGATGTATGAGAAACTTGTCATCAAATGCCCTGACTGTGGTGGTGTAGCCGTCTTCTATCTTCATTCAACAGTACATAGTACTACATGTACTATGTACTTTCCATGAAGAAAGGCCAGAAAAGCTGAAATGGTTCATTAAAGTTATACAGGTCTTACTGAAGTCCTACAGAGGACACTGGAAAGACTCCAGTCAGTTTTGAATGAGGCTTATGGCTCAGAGCATCTTCTGCGTAACCCACTTTTGTCCTCATTACTTAGCAACTGTGTTCTTGCATTTTCTTTTTCATAGAACCATAGAATAGTTTGGGTTGGAAGGGACATTTAAAGGTCATCTAGTTCAAACCCCCTGCAGTGAGCAGGGACACCACCTACTAGATCAGATTGCTCAGCCCTGTCCAACCTGACCTTGAATGTTTCCAGGGATGGGGTGTCTACTACCTCTCTGGGAAACCTGTGCTGGTGTTTCACCACCCTCATTGTGAAAAATTTTTTCCTTATATCTAATCTAAATCTCTACCCTCTTTTAGTTTAAAACCATCACCCCTTGTCCTATCGCTACAAGCCCTGCTAAAAAGTCTGTCCTGATCTTTCTTACAGGCCCCTTTAAGTACTGGCAGGCTGCAGTAAGGTCTCCCTGGAGCCTTCTCTTATCCAGGCTGAACAACCCCAACTCTGTCAGCCTTTCTTCATAGGAGAGGTGTTCCATCCCTTTGAACATTTTCGTGGTCCTCCTCTGGACCTTCTCCAACAGGTCCATGTCTTTCCTGTGCTGAGGGCTCCAGAGCTGGATGCAGTACTGCAGGTGGGGTCTCACCAGAGCGGAGTAGAGGGGCAGAATCACCTCCCTTGACCTGCTGCTTTTGATGCAGACCAGAATCACCTTCTGGCCACGCTGCTTTGGATGCAGCCCAGGATACGGTTGGCCTTCTGGGCTACGAGCACACATTGCCGGCTCATGTCCAGCTTTTCATCCACCAGTACCCCAAGTCCTTCTTGGCAGGGCTGCTCTCCATCTCTTCATCCCCCAGCCTGTACTGATGCCAGGGGTTGTCTGGACCCAGGTGCAGGACTCTGCACTTGGCCTTATTGAACCTCACGATGTTCACACGGGCCCATTCCTCGAGTTTGTCCAGGTCCCTCTGGATGTCATTTTTAATAGGAAAGGTTCTGATTCTTCCTTAAAATGCGGTAATATGCTGCCATTTCTTCATTCAACATCTTGAACAAGAAACAACTTTGCAACCGTACTGTCTGCAGAAATCTGGGTGCTTGCACTCTTGTCTTGAGACAAGTGTAATGGCAGCTTGGTGAAAAAACTGCAAATATCTCCATTGCATTTCTATGTTCAGAAGGTTCCTCTTGTAAGAACAATAAGAACTCTTTTGGAAAGATTTCACTGCTTATTAGAGGAGTCATTAATCAGTCTGGAGATGATGGACTCGATGGAATTCTGAAACCCACCTGATAGCTGGAGTTTCCAGTAGCTGGGTAGAGCTGAGCATCTCCTTTATTTTCCCTAGGGATTAGACTGTTCTTATCCCATTTCCTAGCCAATGAGCTTTTACTTTTCAGTTAAAGTGGGTTCAGTTATAAAATCAAGTGTCTGACAGAAGTCTTGCATATACCCTTGGAGACTTCCAGAATATCTGCCAATTAAATCAAAATGTTCCTGATCAGATACAGGTTTAGGGCAACCTGTTTATTCTTCTGACTTAGACCTGCTGGAATAATTTGCTTGAGAATAACATTCAGGGCAGATTTAACAGTTTTTGTAAGGGGAACCTATCCCACTTCAGTGGATGAACATTTTTCAAACTGTTGCATATTTCTTTTTCAAATTTTCATGCTATTGTCTCTAGGAAGGTAGGCAGTGTAAGGATGTCAGTAGCTATTGTTCATATGTATTAATGATTATCTGGTTTTGCTCTGGAATGCTGATTTAAGGAGGTGTTTCCCTCCTAAATTAGTCAGTTGAACTGTTCCCATGGCATCAATTGGTTTATTTAACATTTTTTTTCCCAAATGTCATGGCTAGTTTTTAGCTCTGACTGAAAGTTAGTTATTGCCCCTTACATCATGGACATCTCAATTCTTGAATGAGTGTAAGAAAAATACCTTGTTAAAAGAACACCCCAAAAGGCAAACACGCTTCTTTTCTATCCCCCCAAGTGTACCTTTAGTCCCATGAACACAGAATATTGCAGCATTGCCTTTATGCGTTCCCACCTGCTTGTTCTGTGGCAGGTGGGATCACACCTGCTCTGCTTCAGTGGAGAGGCTACAGAGCCTGAAGTCTCACCTGGCTAAGCATGGGAGGAGATGCACAGGTTCTGCCCATATGTCCCAGCATTGGCCATGGGTTCAAGCAAGCACTCTTTGCCACTCCTGTTCCAGTATAAGACTTCTGTGCGGATCCCAGGTGGCATGAATTACCAGCTGGTGTGAGTTTTTCAAGGGGTCACAACAATCCATGAGCTTAGGACTAGTTGCACGTGCCGAGAACCTCATATCAAAAGTGGACAGAAATTTGACCTTATATTTGGGCCCTTGCATATGCTTCAGGGATACTTTGCTATGGTGCTGCCTGAAACAGTTGAAAGCGTATTTGACTTATTTTAAAGTTGTCTGAAAGTTTGTTGTGCATTGCAAACATGCTTTTGCATCTCAGCATTCACCTTCTCTGGTACCATGAAGTCAGTCTAGGCATAGCCAGTTCTGCTGGTAGGTAAAATCTGCAGAGAGCTTTGAGACAAAATCCTATCCAAATGTTGCAAATCCTCCCCTCTACAGTCTTGCATTTTGTGACAGCCCCCCCCACTGCCAGTGGAGCAAATTAGATACTTGAGTGCAGACTCAGATAATGTTTGAAATTTCCTCCAAGCTCCGGTGTTATGTGTGTATAACATCTGTAAATGTTTTACTACTTTGTGTGGAGTTACTTGTTACTTAACTGTCTAAAATTAAAAAAAAAAAAAAATTGTCATTGACATCTTAAATATCTAAACCTTTAAAAAGCTCTAGAGAAAGTTAACCATATTTGTTTCCATCACTGCAGTCGACTGTCTCTCTTTCTGTAATTTGTCATGAATTTGACTGAAAATGGAGGTGGAAATATAACAACAGTTAGGGGAAAAAAAAAAAAAAAGCCTGTGGTATCTCTTATACAGGCAGAACCCAACAGGTAGTAGAAATTTTAAGAGGTTGAGAGCAAATTTTTATTCTACTTCCCACCTGACTAATGCTCAGGTGAGTTTGGATAAGCTTTGGATTATATCTCAAAACTCATTCTAACATGATATACCTATGGATACTTTTTGCCATTATTAAATCTGGTATGTAGCATTCTGCACCTAAAAGGGCAGGGAATTCTGAAATAGTTTGATATAAATATATATCTATCAAGGGTTGTTTCATCCAGTGATAACTAGTTCTCCTTCTGGCACTTTGTTTATTTTCCATTTTAAAATAAATACTAGAAAGACAATTGAAAGTGATAGGGAACAGTTCCATCAGCTGTCTGAGATTTCAGAGAGGAATTCCCCAAGCACTGTGCGACTTCCTACACATCCATCAAATGCTGTTCGCTATAATTATCCTGTTAAAGCGAGGTACCAGCTCTGACGAGGAGCAGTACCAAGGAGAAAGCCTTTTACTCCAATGTTTTTATCAGATTCCAGTTGGTATTTTACAAAGCAGCCTCGTTCAAAGCAAGCTGGCTGCAACAGTCTCCTGGGTTGGCTTTGAAAGACGTCTCCCTAAATGTGTCCTGGCTTTATATATTGTTAAGGTTTTATTGCATGGCTTGAATGACCTGGTTGGGTAATCTACAATGGATGAACAAAACAGTGGAGTTGTTTCATCTATAAACTACAGTGATACATGCTGGTACAGATTCTGCTGACTGCTTTGAGTAAATGTGCTGCTCTTCTGAGCAAATAACACCATTGATTTCAGGGCTGGATGACTGAGGTAATCAGCTAAGTTTGGCATTGAAATGGTGTTGGATTTCACCACATCTGCTGTGTATGTAATGTTTTAATAATTTCCTTGTGGAAACCTTGAGACCTAGCACTGGCCAGGAAGTCTCGCTATTGTTTCATCCCACTGTACATACTGTGTTCAAGTGGTTTTTTTCTTTGACTTTTTCTTTTCTTTTTTCTTTATGACCCAGGAAACTCAGGAAATTTGCCTCATGTTTCACCCCATGTAGTAGTTTCAAGTAGATGAGGGAGTTTTTATTTTGAAGGTTATGTGGCATTGGTGTAAAAGGGCAAAAAAGTACTGTCACTAATGGCTGCATTATGACATGTTTAGTATACATCTAGTCTGTTTGGTTGGATCCCTGTGCACTGGAAGACGCTTTGTTTTTTCACTTGCAGCTTGCCTTGTTCACACCCCTGTAGTCCTATCAGCGTAGAGCCAACACAGGACATTTGTATCACATCCTTCAGCACATGAAGGTTCAATTGGACTTGCTTAGTGCTTCACTGTCAATTCCTGAAGTCAACTTAGATACGAATGAGTTTGATTTTATTGACGTAAAGCTAAACTTGAGCTTGATATGGGAAGTGCTGGGAAACACAAAACAGATGTGGTCATGTGGAGATAGTCTGTCTGGGCTATTAAATGAGCCCTTCTGCATCCAGGTATGGTCTTGATATGGGACATTTGGACAGGTTTAGATCCTTCTAAGAATTGAGGCTTTGATTTCTTTATACCTGCCCCCTCCCCCATTTGGGGTTAAGGTAAAATTTTGAAGTCAGATGTGTTTTCTCAGATTGGACAGTTACATTTCCTAATGAGTTCCAAAGATTTCTGTCTGAATAACAATACCCATTTCAGCTTTAAGGGCCATTAGAAATCCGATGAGCTTATTTAACTATGTTTTGGGATGACTGAAAAAAAAAGATTGTCATGTTGATTATGATTGTTCTTTATAATTTGCAGGGGAACGTGACCTTTTCCTGCTCAGAAACACAAATTGTTCCTATCACCTTTGTCAGTGCCAGTCGAAGCTACTTGCGACTACCTGGCACTCCTCAAATTGACGGTTTGTCAGTCAGCTTTCAGTTTCGAACATGGAATAAAGATGGATTACTTCTGTTCGCTGAATTGTCTGAAAATTCAGGACCTCTCTTGGTTCACCTTCATAATGGGAGATTGATGCTACTTATTCAGAAAGAGACTGAGAACCCAGTGGAAATCAGTGAAGGTACTGAACAAAACAGTTTTATTTACTCTCATCTGTCCCCCTGTAAAATTCAAAGGTCTAACACCACAGGATGAAAGGATGATGAAATAAGGAAGCACGCAATCTTCCTTTCTCTTTTCAATTTTTTTCCTGCTTTTCCAGTGGTAGGATCACTCTGTGCAGCTTGAGGTAGATCTAAGTGTGGAAAGTTGACATCCTGAGATCTCCAGACAATTTACCTGACAATTAGTTTAGCCTCTGTGGTGTTAAACAGTCACACTAAATTTTCTTTAGTCAGGTCACATGAAGACCTTCCTGTTCCTTGTCCTCAGATTGTGCTGATCAACTCAGCTGTTCCCCAGCAAAGTTAAGGCAGCCTCAGAGTTGACTTTCTTCCTCTGACAGCTTCGCGCTCTCCCGTTACGCTATGCTCAGAAGAGGGAGCGACCACGGGCTTCCTCTCCTCACACCCCTCGCTGGCTTGCTTAGCCAGTTTGCCAGCTGCTTTGTGCAGCTGGTGGGGTGCAAGAGGATGAAATGGGGTTGCCTCTCTGACCTAAAATTCAGCAGAAATTGCTTGTAAATACTTACCAGAACAGCCATGCATTGGCTCCCAGAGAAACAGGGAAACAATTCCAGACTGTACAACAGCGGCAGGACCAGAGCGGCCCGGCTGCTGTCCCACTGTGACCTACAGTAGCCATGCTGGCATCCCAGACAGAAATGGTCTTAGCCCACAGCCTCTGCAGATCCCCTGCTGCTATGGAGGCATGCTGGGTGGGAGACGGGGAAATTAATTTTCTGCATAAGTTGAATACACAGTTTCCAAAGGCGGATGAGTAATAGACTGATGGAAGTCTGACGGAACTAAATAATAGTAGTATTTTCTAAAAAACCAGCTGTTAAAAAAAAAAAAAAAGTAATATTAAAATATTCCCAGTACAGACTAAAAGAGAGCAGATGTGTCTATTAAAAGAAACAAGAGAAAATCTGACAGACTTTACAAAGCAGAGCTGTTCCATACACGTGTTTCATTCCCCTTTACGACAGAAAACGAGGCAGCCCTGCATCTATCCTTATTCATGTCGATTGCTACAGCCTTAGCTTGCTGCAACTGAATCCTGAAAACTGAGTTTCCAGCCTTTATTGCAGCCCTAATTAAATTGTTGACAAAGATGAGACAATGTCAATATTTGGTGGGGTGTATTTGTTTTTACGTAGTTCTGAAATCATGAACCTGAGCCCAGCCTTTGGTGCTATCCAAAACATCGCTAAACTGCCTACTTACACATGGAAAATGTGCAGAAATTGCAAATGCCACGTTCTGCAGATGTCAGATACTCACAATAAACTCATGCTTGCTCAAGAATGGACTTATTTTTGCCCCAAATGGGACCTATTTTGTTTTGACATCTTTTCAAACTTTAACAACATATTTCAAAATGGACTTGTTCTAGTTGAAAAATCATCTATTTTTGCTGGGAAACTGACCTCTTTTTCTGTGGAAATGGTGCATGCCTTAAAAGCCATTGCTGTAGAAATTGTCTCATTTTCAAATTCATAATGAAATGGCTTTTCATACATATAACACCCATTTTTTTTTAAATTTTGTTTTGAACTGTTCTCACACCTCTTTGTGTCACTAAGTGCACTAAGTGCTTGTTTGTTTCTTCTGAAAGCTACATTAATGAAAAATATTCCATTAGGGAAGGGAGGGGAGTAAATACTAGTCGTCTGTGCCTGGTCTCAGTGACTCCAGCCTGACGGTAGCATATTTTGAACTGTAATTAGGTTACTTTTGGTCTGCACCACTGTGTGTGAGCTCAGAAGCTTGCCCACTGATTTTCATGGCTGTCAGAATACAGGATGTGGAGTTTCTTTCTAGCTGTGTGGTACTATTTCATAAACCACGAGTTGCAACACTGATTTTCAGAATAAAGAAACAGAGAGGTTATTTCCCACTTTGCACAAGCGTCTAGAAGAGAATGAGGCTACCCAGTACCAGAGCAACAATCCCAGCCCTCAGAAGACCCATGTCAAAATCCAATATAGAAAGCTTTCGGCACATTCGCAAGTGTTTGCTAACTTAGTGCTGAAGGGTTTTAAGAAACACAAATCCTGCTGATACCTACAGGAGTTTGTCAGGTTTCATATTGGAACATGAGGCAGAGTATGACCATTTCACTGAATTTAATCCTCTGCAATGTCAGGCATGTGTTTAGTACCAGAAGCTCAAGAGAACTTCTCTGCACAATCCTGTGAGCTATAAGCATTTTCCAAGAGACCAAAAATAAGACAATAAACACCCACAAAGCGGTAATAATGTGCTACCAAAAAGGCAAAGGGTCCTCCTAGCTTGCTGGGTGCCTGCAGTACCACAGAAACAGGTTAGATTAAGTCAGTCATCTCACATTTTAAATGCTCTCAAAAGCTTTTTCTTTCTTGGGCCTTTAACTCTATGCCAGTTTCCAGAAGTAATGAGTTCTTTTCAGCTGCCAGTTCTCCATATTTTGGGGTCAGCTGCATATTAGTGGTCACAGGCTGGAGGCAAGAGGCAAAAGGAGGTTTGAAGAATAAACCAGGTGTTTGTGCAGGTGTCTCCTGCACCTCTTTGTTCACTCTTTGTACTTTTTTTTTTTTTGCCAGGCACCAATCTCCATGATGGGCTTTGGCATTCTGTTAACATCAACGCCAGAAGACATCGCATTACCCTGACACTGGATAACAACGCTGCCACTGCTAGCCATGCAACCACTGTCTCAAGGATCTACTCTGGGAACAGCTACTATTTTGGAGGTAGGTTGTTTCAAACAGATGCAGGACAGGTTGTCATGATGCAAATCCTCATGTTCTCATGCTTGATGTCTCCCCAGGTGCACTCTGTTTGCAGCTAAGAGCACACATTGTAATAACTGATTTTAGACCCCTCTATTGAGTTGTGGTGCATACAGCACTGTGGGCAGATTGAAGGGTCTTGATCAACCCTGACAGAGAGAGAAAGAGCAGAGCTGCTAACACAGCTGAAAAGTGGGCTACAGGTAGTGGCAGCCGATGGATACCTACATCTAACGGGCAAAATGTGCGAAAGCTACCTACATAGCTGTGTTAGCTGCAAGTGTGTTTTCTAGTTAAAAGGCCTGAGGACTATTAGTGTTATTAATATTCCTGTAGCTATCACTGTCCTGATTAGGCTCAGTGATTTTAAATTTCAGAGCTTAATTGGCATATGGCTCAGCTCTACAAAGGTATTTAGGTACTGTGCTCTCCTGGAAATGAATGTAGGTTTAGCCTGATTTTGAAAATGGAAAGGAAAGTCTTGAAAAATACTACCTTCTGCTTTTTGAAGTGGAAGCATTCATTTAGACAAAGGGAGTTTCATCAACTGTCTTTTTATCTAACATATTTCTGTGTAGTGCTTGCCACAGTGAGGCTCTGATCTCAATGAACACTCTGGATACAGCACTAAGTGGGGGCACACAGGCAGCTTTGGATCTCAGAGCTGGCCAAATACTGAGGAAGCTCAGATACAAATGGTTTTCGTGCTTGCTGTCCAAAGGATTTCATCCTTTTACTCTGTGGATTGCCTCAGCAGCAGAATTTAACCCATAATGATTTTACAGTTTGCACAGTGTTTTTTATGGGAGTCAGTTGCTATCAACTGTGGAGTTTAAAGAAGATGGAAAAAAAACACATTTTGATTTTTGCTTAGCACATGTGAAAACCTCATACTCTCATATTTCCAGTGGCTGCTTTCTTTTTTTTTTTTTTTCTCTTCCTACTGAAGGATTTATAACACAGAAGGCTGCATAGCACAAGAAATGAAAATACTTGGAGTAATGAGCCTCCAAGCTCTTGCATCAGGAAATCCCAGCAGAATTAGATGAACATTCCAATATTCTTCTCTGCCTCTTCTCTTTTTCCCACAGGGTGCCCTGACAATTTCAACGATTCCCAATGTTTAAATCCCATTACTGCTTTTCAAGGCTGTATGAGACTCATCTTTATTGATAACCAGCCCAAGGACCTCATTTTAGTTCAGCAAGGCTCCCTGGGGAACTTCAGTGATTTACACATTGATCTGTGTGGCATCAAAGACAGGTAATTTTTGTTGCCTCTTTCTTGTATTTGTTCTTTTTTTCGTCCTAGTGGTTTATAAATACAGGTTGCATCAAGTGAAAATTCTAATCTGCCAACATTACGGATATTAGGCATAATAGAGCTGCTAATAGAAAATATTACGGCAAAGATAGGAGGACTGGAGGGGAAATGGTTTCAATTACATGAGGCTCTCTTGTACCTCTTCTCTACATTGACTTGTAGGAAATAGAGTATGCAAATTCAATCAAACGAGATTGGTGAAAGGATTAAATTTTATGCATAAACAATGTTTGCTTGCTTTGAAGTTTTAGAGGGAAATGAAAGAGAAGTACAAATTATTTGATTCATCAGAACATGTCACCCCCTTAATGTACTAGCTGGTTTTGCTTAAGTAGATAATTTACAATTTTTCTTGTTAGCCGTTATAGCACAGCATGTTTATAATGAAGACATGGTACACCTCATGCGATGTACTGCCCATTCAGTAGAACAATATAATGGTGAAATGTCGTATCTACCAAAGACACATTTCGGTTCAAATACTGATTGGAATCCCTCCTAAGCTGAAACCTGACAGGAAACCCAGATTTTCTCATAAGAGTGGAGAGGAAATAAGCAACCAAATTTTCTTTGAAGTATTTCATATTTTCTCCTTTGCTTCCTATGAATTTTTAGTGTCTAAATATTTCGAAATTATTTCTGCAAGTGTGTACTTTGAAGTTAGTATGTGCAATAAAAAGCTATGATTTTGTTTTGTGTTTTTTTTTTTTTAAATCTAGCTAAGTTCTGAAAAATGGAAATGGAACTGCTGGAAATTTCATGTGTTTCACATAGTTAAGGGAGTAGTAAAGATATTTTGGAAATATGATAGGAGCTTAAGCACTTAACGTAATTTTTTCCGACATGTTGCTTAGAGAGGTGGAGCTGAAAGCTGATCTCCATTATTGCTTACTGTAGGAGGGAACAGCCTGCAGGAGCTGCAATCTTTGGAAAAGTGGGCAAAACCTGTTTGTTCATGTTTGTTAACTTGTGCAGAGAAAATACTGACTCTGCTGATCAAGCCTGTTTCCGTGTTCAATGATGACTGAATTCAGGGGGATATGAATTTCACGCTTGGTATGCCTGAAATGGCACGTAGAATTGATAAAATGCAGCTAATTTAACAAAAGGAAACTTTCTAAGAATTGAGAGAAAGCAAGTATTTTGCTGTTTTCTTGGAAGAACAGGTTCTTTAAGATCATCAAGTGGACCGTTCAAAGGCAACTTGTATATCTGTATATTGAAACAGAAGAGAACTCTTCTGTTATGATGCAGAGGTGCTGTGGGACATCTCCAGTGCCTTCATTGTCACCAAGTCCAGGCTACAATGTAAATCCTACTGCAAGTGTCTTCCTCATCTTCAGTATCCCAAGGGTGACAAGCATCAGTCTGTGATCATACAATTATTTACGGCAAGGATCCAAACATAATAAGAACGGTGATGTTTTACATAATCATTGCCTTGAATATATCACACATGTAAACAAAAGTTATATGTGATCTAGTGAAGATTAAAGCACGCTCTTCCCATGCAGTTGTCTAGACAGCCTTAAATTTATGTGTCTGTACTATATGATCTAGGTAGATCTATGGTAGATACAAACTATAGTAGTTATCATATGTTAGACATAATCATACAGTAGATGTGATCTACCTAGATGACATAGTGGATATGATCAGAAAACCAAGGTAGATTTTAAAGAAAAGGAAAAAAAAGATTTTGATTTACAATTGGCAAAAGTGATTCTCTTCTGGCTGGATTTGGTGTATCAGTGGAGAAGCCCTGAAGGGGAATAGAGAAGCCTGTAGTGTGGGAAAGCGTTGTGCTGAAGTTCAGAAATCCCCCTCATGACGGAAGGGCGCGAGCCTCACTGGCGCCATGGAGATCACAGCTTTCTCGTTCAGTGAAACACTCGGTGCTCTCTCCCTGTCTGACAACTCCGGTAATAGTGCTGAAGAAGTTTTGCAGTGAAGAAGGAAAGACTTTTTTAATTTTTTTTGTCCAAATCATATTACACATTTTACACATCTGGGACACAATCTTGAGGGAGATTAAATTTACAGAATCGATCTCAGGAAGTTACAAAAGTTGTTCAAAGGTTCACAGGGTGAAGTACTGCTGGTGCAGTACTGACGTCAAGAGTGGTCATACCAGCAAGGGGCAGTTGGAAAGAGGGATGAAATTCAAAGAAAATAAATAATGAGAATACAGACAAAAGGCAAATCCTTTCTGTTATTTTGTTAACACAATTGATCCTAAGCCAGCAGTTGAGCTGGGGAAAGACTGAACAAGAAAGTATTTGCAGAGTGTGTTCCTCTTAACCGGTTTTTGAAGATTTTAGATTCTGCAAGCCTATATTATGGCATAATTTATTACAGCAAACTATAGGTGGAAAGTTTGGGAGAACAGGAGATTTGCAAATCTAAAGACTGTATTGCTGTCTAGTCTGCACAGTGTACCCTTGAATATGTTTTCAAATCAGTTCATTGCACAAAATGCCTGACACTTCCATTCACTGTAAACCAACTTTGTCACCGTAGTTCAACTAGTGCTCTATATCGCAGCAGCTCTGGACTGTAGGAAAGTTGGGGTCTGGCTCCAGGTGTGCAATATCCAGGTGCTCATTCTCTCTGTATAAGGAGTGTCAAAGTTCTGTAGAAGCATCTTCTCCAAGAAATGTGATCTCCCCTTATTTATAAGATTTATTGCTGTGTGCACTGTAAAGCACGTGTTTCTGTAATTTTAATGCATGTGGGAATTGTGTAGCTTAATTAACATGTAAATGGGACATTTGTCTTTGTTATCTAAGCAAAAGTCGTCTTTTGAGGAATATGCCTCTATTCAGAAAGCAGTTTGTTTGTTACAGGCTTGTAGGCCAAGCTTATTCAGACCTGGGATCTGAAAGCAGTGGTTAGGCAGCTCACTGCAACTTGTGACAGCTTGTAAAACAAGAATTAATGACTTTATTTTGAAAGATGGTAAACTGGGACTACTGTTGATGCCGGCAGTATGTTTTTGAGGGAGAATCTAACTGTGTAAGCACATTACACACACGTGCACCCTGGGATTCCCTGTATAAAGTGATGAGCCTCCATTAATTTAAGTGGAGCCATCTGAGGTCCTAAGCCTTAATACCTCATCATCTCTTATCTCTAGTATTTGAACTATTTGTGTGTTTAAGTGAACTTGGCATAAATGCCTTCTCTCTCCCTGTATTTCCTATTTCCATTCTTCAGTAACTATTTCTTAGGAAATAAATGCCCTGTCACTAGCTGAGTTGTCAGAGAATGCACACAAAAATGGAGATGTCCATAGAAATACAGAGAGTTTTGCTGCCTTTCCATTTGGTGTCTGGAGGGACGGTGCCAAGTGAAAATGCTTTTACAGACACAGGTGAACTTGACCCTGTTGCTGACCCTGTTTTGAGCAGGGGCCTTTTGCCAGAGACATCTAGACGCTCCTTGCTGCCTCAGCAACCCTGTGAAAGAAGCCAATGCAGTAGCTGCTCTGGTCCTGGCTGAGTGGATGTTCAGGATGTATCTGCGAGAGCTGGGATTAGCAGATAACACACAGAAAACTCATGTCTTCTGTGCTTTCAGTAGGATGTTAAGACGTTGTACAGTCTGGAGTTGAACACAGCGATATGGACTGTCCCGATGATGGAAGAAGGCTAGTTAGCACCATCTCCTGTTAAGACACTGCTTGTTTCTAGCCCTCAGCTGCAGTGCCAGCATTACTAATGTTCTTACTGCTGCATTTCAAGTTGTCTCTGATTTGCCATCCCCTTGCACAGTACCTACGTGTTGTCCTTAGGTGACATGTGCTGTGCAAGGAGGAGCTGTGTCTGCTCCACAAGCCCTGCAAAGTAGTATCGTATTCCCTTCTTCACTGCCTTCAAGAAAAAGCTGTTCCTGCAAACTGTTCCCAATGCCTTGTGGAACAGGAGAATAAAATCTGTAGGAGGAAGCAATTTTTCCTGTAGCAATGCATTTGTAGGACTCTTTGCATTATCCCCTTTGCCTGCGTGTTGTTAATCCAGCTAACTATTTTTTTTTCTTTTGCTTGTAGTATGTATATTTGCTGTGGTTGTCCAAATACACAGATTTCTTAGTCTTTTCCGAGGATGTTGCATAGTGCGGTGCTTACGCTGTTCCTGTTATGAAGTTTTAAGAGGCCATAGCTGCCTGCAATGCATTTGTCCCCATTCCAATGGAAGTAAAGAAAAAATGAGACAATATCCTGCTAGACCATAGAGGTCTATTGAATATTTAAAAGGAAGTGGATTTAATTTTATCCCTCTGCGTTGTTGCCTTTTCAGGATTTCTGCTTGCTTAGGAGTGCAGGTATGCATCAGGGGTTGCTTCCTTTACACTGAATTAGTAAGTCAGAAAATAACGTTTCTTACAGTGTGCTGACATTTTCCTTCTACGGCATGGTACAGAGCAGAGGTAACAAGGGAGAGATATCTGTAAGTGAAGATGACATGAAGTCCCTGAATTCAGAGACTTTTTGTTGAGGAGGGAAGGACACATCTTTGAGCATCGATGCAGTCTTTTGAAGCAGTACATGTACCACGTTGACCATCTCTGACCAAAAGCCATCTGGCATAGGCCCAAACAAATAAATTCAGACTCTCTTTGAATTTATTTTCAGTTCAGAGTGATATAGATTAAGTTCATGGCAACAGAGACCATACAGCCTTCACTTCTGGTGTTTTGCACTGTGATTTTTTTGGGAAGGGAGGCGTCTTCTGGGCATGACATATTAAACTTAAAAGCTTCCAGGGGAAAGCGTGAACAGTAAGAAAGTATAAATGAGAACAGAATAATGCTTTCCGTCTTTGGCCCTTAATCTGCAGGGAGGAAGACAGTGTAAAGGGATGGGGAGGTGGCAAGCAACATAAAAAAATAATTTGTTTCTCATAGATGCTGTAAGTCAGAAGGGATTCAGTCCCTACTCTTGAGCTCCACTAAGTTTCTAGCTTTAAGTGTATGGTCAGGCTCCCTATCCTTCCCCTGCAGGTAGTGTGTTAGGGGCTTTACAGATACAACCTGGAAAGACTTTCCTAATTCTGGTTTAGAAAAAGAAAAAAAACAAACAAACAAACAAAAAAAAAAAAACCAAAACACAAAAACACAGCAGGTTGTCTTTTCCCTAATGCTGTCTTCACTTACACATTTCCCTCCTCAGCATTTTATAGTGTTTGCAAAGACTTCTTGATAGCACAAGGCTGTTCTCCTCAGGGATGCGAGTGCTTCCCTTCCCTGGCTAGCACGTGCATGTGGCAAGATGGAGGGTTGAATCTTTCTGTACTGTCTCAAACTGACAAACCCTGACCTGTTTCTTTAGGAAAGTGGCAACAAAAGTATTTTTGGTTTCTCTAGTGGTTTCTCTAGTGCTAATACTGATTCTCTAAACTGAGGTCTATTCAGTGCTGTTTTGGACCATAAACTCGGATTGGTTGCTGTTTTCTTCATGCAATGTTCTCTCTTGTTGGCTTAGAAGGAAAACATGCTTGCTGCCATTCCCCTGATCTAAGCAGGACCCATAAGCCATAGCACTGATATAAAAATACCAATCTCCTAGCATCTACAGCCTTCGTTTTGAAATTTGGGGTAACTGGCAACTCTCCAAAACTTGAAATACAAAACAGCTGGTGAGCGAAACAGGTGGGCAATGGTGTCCAAGTGAGGACTAGCAGGGGGATGAGGAAACCCTGTGAAGTAAACACTAGCCAGGGTTGCCACTTGGTGTTTAGCTGTCCTAGGTTCATTAGCACTCATGCTTCTAAATTTCTGATCTCTATAAACATATTCAGAGCCCAAACTCTTTCCTGAATGTTCCTGTCTATGAAAAGACACAAAACGGGTGTAGAAAAGATCCCCTGCAAAGAAAGATCGATTAAGTTCTGGTTCTTTAACCAGAAAAGAGGTTGCTGAGGGGAAGCAGCATAATGTTCTTTCGGTGGTAGAAAGCTGCTGCAGCACAAAAGGGAAGAGTTACCTTTCCTGACCAGGATGCACAGGAGAGCAGCCATGGCATAGGCTGCCTGAGGAGACGGTCAAGTCTCTGTCACTGGAAGGCTTTAAGAATAGGTTAGATGAGTCTGTGAGGAATAACACACACGGGTATGGGTGATCCTGCCTTGGGGTGTGAGCATGGACTAAGTGATCTTCTGAGTTCCCTCCAGCTCTGTGCAATTCTGTTGCATTCGCTCAGGCTTCTCCTCCAGCTGGAACAGCTGTGTCTTGGTCTTGCTTTAGGGGTACTGAAATGTCAACAATAACACTGCTTACGAGGAAAAAAACACCCCAACATCAAAAACCTGTCAAAATATCTTTCAGGCATTCAGGTCAGGATTTCTCACACCTGTGAGTAAGCTCATTTTGTAGATGTATGTCTCGGACACCCTAAGGCAGTGCGGTAGTAGGGAGTAGGGAACCATATAGCCCATAGGTATGGTTTGCTGTTTGTCTTTTTTTTAACCTGAGATGTATATGTTAAGTTTGGAGTGTAAGGAAATGGGGGAGAAAGAGCAACACTTTCTACTCATTTGTCACTTCCCTGATTTGATTTTGCTTCTATCAATGCATTATTAATTTTTACAACTGCAGGATGAAGCTCTGTGATTGCAGAATTTATTGCCCTGTTTTTTTGTGGGATTTCTTCTTTGCAGATTCCATGATGTCTAGAATGATGGTTCAGCTCAGGCTGTGTATTTTTCTTTTATGAACAGTAACTTGATTCCTGTCTACTTGGCTCTCTATTTTCACCAGTTCCTGTGACTTGTTGGATTTGAGGTGTCTGTCCATCTTTCAGATGTGGCCAAAATAAGGGTGACCAGTTTGTAAGCTGTTAAGAGGCAGTGGGGACTGAGGCTGCGCATAACTATGGGAACATCAACCCCTTAGCAAATCAAGCTAACAACTGCGTGTTGATCCCTTCACAACCTCTATTTCAGTTGCTAAAAGATGAAATGCAAATCCAGTCGGCTGTATTCACTGACCTCAGCCTTGGCCTGACCAGCCCTTTCCAAGAAGTACATCCTCTCTGGGCCACTCGGAGGTGGTGCAGCTCTGACTACCAGAGTCTGTCATTCGGGCCTCATGGCTGTTTCTAAAACTGACACTGTGTTCTTTTGTGTGCCACAAACTGTTCTCTACAAGGAGAGATTAAATAGGCTAGCACTCCTCAGCCTGGAGAAAAGAGCTAGGCAGGGTTGTGTGATGGGGAGCAGCATGAAGGAGGTGAATAATAAACAAGAATTTGCTGTTTCTTACAAATTCAAATCTTACACAGCATAAAATTGGATGTTGTTAGATGCTGTAGAGGTCAAATATAAAGGAAAAAGCAGTAAAGCGCGCATGAATCCATAAGCCACAGATTGCTAGAAGCTGGCAAAGTGTTCAGTGGGATGCTCTTAAACTTATTTCACCAGCATCTTTGCTGTGACACTGTCAGAGTAAGGAGATCAGAGCAGAGACACTGTTGATCTGAAGCGAAGTCTGGAGGGAGGTGACAATCTTAGGACTAGGAAGCCCAAGTTCCTTACTGTTTTAAAAACATCCTTTTCATTATGGGCAGCTCCTTGTACCTCCGTTGTTCAAAACTGAAATATCTTTTGTCATAGCTGTGCTAATCTCAAAATACATTGAAATATGACTGTGAATTTTGCTAAGTACTAATTCTTTCTGCACCGTGTTTTCTCTTGCTATGTCACAGTGGAATAGTTGCATTGTGGGTCTGACTGTCTGTGGGTAAACAATGGAAGGCATAGCCTGGGGGAAATTCAGGCAGCCTCTCATTTAAAAATAAATGAAATGGGTAGGAAAAGAAATATAAAGATGCTGAGAACTTGGCCACACTGTTGAGAAGCTCTGGGATTTCCTCTTCAGCCATTGGCTGGAATGCCAGATTTTGGTACTAGAAATACTAGCTTCAGTCCTGAAGCCGAGTTGTTTGGTTGCTGTGGTTGGTACCCTGTTCAGAGAATAGATGCAGGAATGTGGGCTCAAGAGATATTGCAGCTCAAGAGTTGCCATGGATGTTAGGAAAATGTGCCAGAAAATCATTAAACCTTAGTCGAGAAACACACTGGATTTCCAGCCCTCCATCATACGGCACAGATGCTCCCTTTTGGGCTGAGCAAGGCTGTCTGCTCTTACAGCAGATGGACCCCTTGGAATACAGCAACAAGGGCTGTGGTGTTGCCTGCAGCCTGAAGGCATGGGTTGATTAATCTCATCCACTTCTTGCGTGCAGTGGGACAAACTGCTTTGCAGCATAAGTCACAGAGAAGAAAATTCCATTTCACAGAATCACAGAATCACTAGGTTGGAAATGACCTTTAAGATCATCAAGTCCAACCATTAATCCAGCACCACCATGTCCCCTAAACCATGTCCTGAAGCGCCACATCCACACGTTTTTTGAAAACTTCCAGGGATGGCGACTCCACCACCTCCCTGGGCAGCCTGTTCCAATGCCTGACCACCCTCTCAGTGAAGAAATTTTTCCTAATGTCCAGTCTAAACCTCCCCTGGCGCAACTTGAGGCCATTTCCTCTTGTCCTATCACTAGTTACTTGGGAGAAGAGACCAACACCCCTGTCGCCACAACCCCCTTTCAGGTAGTTGTAGAGAGCGATAAGGTCTCCCCTCAGCCTCCTCTTCTCCAGACTGAACAACCCCAGTTCCCTCAGCCGCTCCTCATAAGACTTGTGCTCCAGCCCCCTCAGCAGCTTTGTTGCCCTTCTCTGGACACGCTCCAGCACCTCAACATCCTTCTTGTAGCGAGGGGCCCAAAACTGAACACAGTATTCAAGGTGCGGCCTCACCAGTGCCGAGTACAGGGGCACAATCACTTCCCTACTCCTGCTGGCCACACTATTGCTGATACAGGCCAGGACGCTGTTGGCCTTCTTGGCCACCTGGGCACACTGCTGGCTCATGTTCAGCCAGCTGTCAACCAGCACCCCCAGGTCCCTTTCCGCCGGGCTGCTCTCCAGCCACTCCTCCCCAAGCCTGTAGCATTGCATGGGGTTGTTGTGGCCAAAGTGCAGGACCCAGCACTTGGCATTATTAAACCTCATACAGTTGGCCTCTGCCCATCGATCCAGCCTGTCCAGATCCCTCTGCAGAGCCCTCCTACCCTCCAGCAGATCAACACTCCCACTCAACTTGGTGTCATCTGCAAACTTACTGAGGGAGCACTCAATTCCCTCATCCAGATCATCAATAAAGATATTGAATAAGACTGGCCCCAGAACCGAGGCCTGGGGAACACCGCTCGTGACCGGCCGCCAGCCGGATTTAACGCCGTTCACCACAACTCTCTGGGCTCGGCCATCCAGCCAGTTCCTCACCCAGCGAAGAGTAAACCCGTCTAAGCCACGAGCCGCCAGTTTCTCCAGGAGAATGCTGTGGGAGATGCTGTCAAAGGCTTTACTAAAGTCCAGGTAGACAACGTCCACTGCCTTTCCCTCATCCACTAGGCGGGTCACCTGGTCATAGAAGGAGATCAGGTTGGTCAAGCAGGACCTGCCTTTCATGAACCCATGCTGGCTGGGCCTGATCCTTTGGTTGTCCTGCAGATGCCCTGTGAGCACTCTCAAGACCAACCGCTCCATAATCTTCCCCGGTACAGAGGTCAGGCTGACAGGCCTGTAGTTCCCAGGATCCTCCTTCCGGCCTTTCTGGTAGACGGGCGTCACATTGGCAAGCCTCCAGTCTTCTGGGACCTCTCCTGTTAACCAGGGCTGCTGATAGATGATGGAGAGTGGCTTGGCAAGCTCCTCCGCCAGCTCTCTCAGTACTCTCGGGTGGATCTCATCAGGCCCCATAGACTTGTGGGTGTCCAGGTGGCTTAGCATGTCCTTGACTGCTTCCTCCTGGATTATGAGGAGTACATTGTGCTCTCCATCCCCGTCTTCCAGCTCAGGGGGCTGAATATCCTGTGGATACCTGGACTGGCTATTAAAGACTGAGGCGAAGAAGGCATTAAGTACCTCAGCCTTGTCCTCGTCCTTGGAGACAATGTTCCCCGCCATATCCAGTAGGGGATGGAGATTCTCCTTGCCTCTCTTTTTGTTGTTAATATATTTGCAAAAACATTTTTTATTATCCTTTACGACTGTGGCCAGACTGAGCTCTAGCTGGGCTTTTGCCTTTCTAATTTTGTCCCTGCTTGACCTAACGAGATCCTTGTACTCTTCGTGAGTTGCCTGCCCCTTCTTCCAGAGGTGATAAACTCTCCTCTTTTCCCTGAGTCCCAGCAAAATCTCCCTGTTCAGCCAGGCCGGTTGCCTTCCCCGCCAGCTCTTCTTACGGCACATGGGGACCGCCTGCTCCTGCGCCTTTAAGATTTCCTTCTTGAAGACTGTCCAGCCTTCCTGGACCCCTTTGTCCTTCAGGACTGTCTCCCAAGGGACTCTCTCAACCAGTGGCCTGAATAGGCCAAAGTCTGCCCTCCAGAAATCCATGATAGCAGTTTTGCTGACCCCTCTCCTTACTTCCCTCACAACCGAGAATTCTATCATGTCGTGGTCGCTAAGCCCAAGACGGCCTCCGAGCACCACATCTCTCACCAGTCCTTCTCTGTTTGTAAACAGCAGGTCCAGTAAGGCATCTCCCCTGGTGGGCTCACTCACCAGCTGTGTCAGGAAGTTATCCTCCACGCACTCCAGGAACCTCCTAGACTGTTTCCTCTCTGCCGTGTTATACTTCCAGCAGATGTCCGGTAGGCTGAAGTCCCCCACAAGAACAAGGGCCAGCGAATGCGAGACCTCCACCAGTCGCTTATAGAATGTCTCATCCGTCTCTTCATCCTGGTTGGGTGGCCTGTAACAGACTCCCAGCAGGATGTCTGCCTCATTGGCCTTCCCCCTCATCCTTACCCACAAGCACTCTACTTGGTCTTCACAATCTTCGATTTCTATGCAATCAAAACACTCCCTAACATACAGAGCCACCCCACCGCCTCTCCTTCCCTGCCTATCCCTTCAGAAGAGCTTATAGCCATCCATTGCAGCACTCCAGTCATGAGAAGCATCCCACCATGTTTCTGTGATGGCAACTACGTCATAGCTGTTGCGCTGCACAGTGGCTTCCAGCTCCTCCTGTTTGGTGCCCATGCTGCGTGCATTGGTGTAGATGCACCTGAGCCGGGCTATCGATTTCAACTCTGGCACGTTGAACCTACCCCTAGGTTCAACTCTAGTGAGCCCGGTTTTAGCCCCTCCCCCCTCCAAATCTAGTTTAAAGCCCTCTCAATGAGGCCTGCCAGCTCATGAGCAAGAATCCTTTTGCCCCTCGTCGTCAGTTGCACTCCATCAGCTGCGAGCAGGCCCGGTGCCGTATAAACCGCCCCGTGGTCAAAAAACCCAAAATTCTGACGACGGCACCAGCCCCTGAGCCACGTGTTGATCAGGTGTGCTTTCCTGTTCCTTTCAGCGTTCTTCCCCGTCACTGAAGGGATTGACGAAAACACTACCTGCGCTCCCGCTCCATTGACCAGTCGCCCCAGTGCTCTCAAGTCCTTTTTGACTGCCTTCGGGCTTCTTAGCGCAACCTCATCGTTGCCAACCTGCATGACCAACAGCGGGTAGTAATCAGTGGGCTGAACCAGACCAGGGAGTTTCCTGGTGACGTCTCTCACCCAGGCCCCAGGGAGGCAGCAGACTTCCCTGTGAGTTGGGTCTGGTCGACATATTGGGCCCTCTGTACCCCTTAGGAGGGAGTCACCTACAACAATCACCCTCCTCTTTTTCTTAACTAAGGATGTCTTGATGCGTGGGGCTCGTTGACTCACCCTAGGCACCCCCTCGGACGGACCTTCGTCAGGGTCCTCATGTTCCTGTCCCTCATATTCCAGAGCCCCATACCTGTTGTGTAAGGGCAGCTGGGATGGTGAGGGAGGCCGGGAGGGAATTCACCGACCTCTCCGAGGAGGGACCTGCTTCCATTTCCCCTCATCTCTTAGGTCCTCTCCTTCTGCCCGGCAGCAAGAGGACAGGGGATCTCTTGCTGCTTGTGGAGCCTCCACCAGCTGCCCCTGCCTCAGGGCCGCCAGGGTGTGGCTCCACCAATCTATCTCCCTCTCACACTCCCTAATGCTCCTCAGCCTCTCCACTTCCTCTTTCAGCTCTGCTACCAGGCTGAGCAGGTCGCTGACCTGGTCGCACCACACGCAGGTAGTGTCCCCGTCGGTCTCTGGTACAACCGACAGGCTCAGGCACTCTCTGCAGCTGGATACTTGGACAGCCAAGAGATCTTCCATTCTATGTGTACACAAAAAGGTAAGATCTGGTGTAGTTTCCCGTACCAGCTCCTCCAGACGCTGTAAAGGGAAGTACTTGGGAGGCATTGCAGTTGGGATAGCTTGTGCCAAACAGCTGTTCTAAGGGGAAAACTGGCCTTGTTTTCCTCTGACTTGACACCTCTCATGGAAGTAGTTTCCTTTGTCCCTCAAGGTGATGCTAGACAAATGGTTGCTTCCACCAGGCTGTTGAGGCACATCCTTAGATGTGTCACTTCCTCCTGAGACACATCCTTAATGGTGATATTGGTTATATTAATGCTTTTGAACTCCTCAACCCTCATCACAAGGATGTGGTATTTAAGTTGACCAGTGACAGAGAAAACTCTGTTAAGGAGCATGAAATTTCATATGATTCTGCTATTCCTGCCAGGGCTGAAATAGCTTGAAATGGTTGACTTTTTGGTAGCAAAGTTTATCTGGACGGAGGTAGGGCTAAGGCAGAGGCAGAAGCATGGTATTGTACACCCATTGTTATATTGTCATAAATTTTATACACCATGTGTGCTTGTATATATGAGACTATGTAGTCTTGGGCATAAGAAGGCCATTTATGTGTTGAACCTGTCATTATTCATAAATGAACTATGAGGGTAGTCAGAGCTTGCTTTCCTTTAGGCTCAGATTCTCATGGATGCATAGATAAATGCATGCATTGCTCTCCCTGTCTACAACTGCTAGGGTACTTTAATCTGATTGCTGCAGTTCGTGTTGATTTTGCGCTGATGAAGCTTTGACTGAGTTGTCCTATTTTTACGTGGCTGGCACCCTGCCCTCGCTATAGCAAATACTGACAGTACTTGTCAAGGACAACACTGGGAACTTAAGTGACCTGTGGGAGGGGGGGAAAAAAAAAAGATTTGAATCTTTTGATCCAAGGTTGAATGCACCTTGGCAGATGGATGGCACATCTTGCAGGACATGTTGGGAATTCCAGAGATCTGCAATGAGGAACACAAACCTGATCTCAGATATTTTCTTAAGAATCCTGGCAGTTTTTCATCTCTGTAACGTCAGCAGGCAGACACAAGCACACGGTGATATTGCCATCCTTATAAACCAAGATTCATCTGCATATTCCAATTCTCCTAGCAAATACAAATGGAGAGAGCAGCATGTGGTGTACATAATAATCACTGCCATGGGATCGGTGTTAACAGCGTACCTCACTAGGGAGAAGCATACCGAGTTGATTCATGAGTTTGCTTCCCTGTATTACTCAAGTTACAGAGCGCAAATAGTGTCCTTAGTCCCTATCTTTTTATCCCTACCCATGTTTTATCTGTGAAAATTCTTCCTAACATTTTCTAAATAAACTAGCTTAAAGTGTTCTTTTTTCTTGCTACATAGAGCTGACCTTTTAAATACTGCTTTATGCCTATTTCCTTTGTAGATTCCATTAGATTTTACTATCAATTTTTACTTGTAAGAAATAATAATATTTTTTTACTTTTTCCTCCTTTTCTTTTAGTACTGAATTTAACACTGCTTCATGTGTTGTACTGTCAAAATGGGCCTTTGGGAAATTAATTACTACTGCAGGTGAAGGGTGTTAGGATAAATCCGATGAAACCACAATCTTTTTTTGAATTTCCCAAATCTCCTCTAAGATTTAATGTATGTCCTACAGCAGAAGCCAAACTTTATATGATTCCCCCTTCCACTGACAAAGTTGGCCATGCAAACGAGAAAATATCCTGGCTAATTATGCCCAGTGAGTTTTAATTTTATTTATTATAGTCCCAGGCTGGGATTGAAAAAGCAAACACTTAATATTGCATCTACTCCCACATAAATACCTGCAGTACATTGCAGAAAGAATAATAAGTAAAAAAAAAACCAAACCCTGAACCGCATTTGACATCCATTCTTTTCATTTTCTCTAGTATTCCTATTTTCAGTATTTAGTGTCTTCTTTGCAGAAATGACAATTATTTTATAGTCCAGATTATTTTCTCTTTGTGGGAAATCTTCTTACGTTTTCCGTTCTTTGTTTTATAGCAACGAGTCAGATGTTTTTAGATGTGTCCTGGTTTTGGTTGGGATAACGTTAATTTTCTTCCTGATAGCTGTCATAGTGCTGTGTCTTGGGTTTGCGATGAAAATAATTATTGATAACATACTGATGTTTTCAGTTGTTGCTGAAGTCAAGGACCGTTCAGCTTCTCACGCTGGGCTGCCAGTGAGAGGCGGGGGGTGTGCGGGGAGCTGGGAGGGGGCACAGCCAGGACAGTTGACCCAAACCAGCCAAAGGGATATTCTATACCATACGATCTCATGCCCAGTATGCGTTCCCCAGTGGCTGGGGAGCTAACTGGGCATCGGTCAGAGAATGGCGAGCGATTGTGCTGTGCATCACTTGTTTTGTATATTCTTTTATCATTACTATTATCATAACTGTGTTTGTTTTCGTTGTTTGTGTTTGGGGTTTTTTTCCCCCCGTCCTATTAAACTGTCTTTATCTCAACCCACAAGTTCTACCTTTTTCCCATTCCGTCCCCGACCCCGCTGCGGGGGGGGGAGCAAATGGCTGTGTGGCTGTTTTAGCTACCTGCTGGGTTAAACCATGACAAGATCACGCTTCTTGAATTGGCATGGTGATCAAAGCTGGGACAAGTCGAAGACATAAGAAGGGATGTCATCTGTCCTTTTTAAAAATATTTCAGATTTTGGGTAAATCCCAAAGTAGATTTGAATATTGCCCACTTAGATCTCCGTCATCACCAAAACAAAGCATTTAAACCACACACCTTCAGATGCCGGAATACCTTGATCTTTTTCTAGAATTGTTCCATTAAATGCTACATACAGGAGAGGCTGTCCTGCCTAGTTGTAAGGATCTGATGGTCCAGGTTATAGTTCTGATCTTTTGTGTCACCTTAAAAAGCTCACTTCAGTCCTGTGAGTGACTATTTTCCCCCTCACCTTTTGTCTCGCTTGCCTGTAGGCTCCAGTGGACATGTTTACAAGTAGCCCAGGGCACTCTGAGGCTTCATGTCTCCTTTCAGTTTCTATTTTAATTAAGGAAATTGTGGACAGATTTTCAAAAAGGTTCCCTTTCTCATGTTTGCGTTGGTACTTTTTAGAACACTGACAATTTGCCTTGTGTTTGTGCAGAAAAAATTACAATATGATTGGAGAGATCTCTTTTTTTTCATCAAATTGTCCTTGCAGAATTAATCTTTTTCCTCTTTCTCTGTACTGAAAACAAAGCAAAACACTGGAAATAATGATTTGGAAATGGAAGGGGGAAAGTATCTTAAATCCAAACTATGTTACATAGCAGGGAAGGAAAAGGTAGAAAAGTTGAAAAAAGTATCTTAATGACTTAATCCCTTGTGAAGATCAATATATAGTGGAAAAAACACTATCGAGGAATGCATGACGTTCTTTGAGAGTTGAAGAACCCCATAAGTCCTTCCCAAAAGTATGCACCGCACCTACATCACAAACTAGACATGCTAAATAATGTAATTAAACCATTGCAGGTAGCTCATTTTGGAGTGTGAATCTTGGAAACCCCCTCAATACCACCCAAGTTTTAGGGTGGAAGGGCAGGATGCAGAAAAACTGAACAAGATTTAAAAAATCCATACCCATGAACACCCAAAACCTGGGTGTTGGAATTAAAATCCTTGCAATTCTGAAGATCACCCCCCCGTCTTCTTGTATTCTGATTTTTAAACTTAACTGGATAATGCAGGTAATGACAGAGCTTCTCTCTCGGATAGCTTAAGGGCTGACTGACAGTGAAGTGCAATAAAACCAGGGAGAAGAATTCCCTGCTCTTGGGCTGGTATATGAGCTTTGCACTGTCAGGTGAGCTCAGGCTGTGGTAGTTCCAAAACAAGAATACATTTGTACAAAGCAAAGTCTCTGTAAAAACAGGCAGTCACAGTGGAAGATGCTACCTCTGAAGAGGGGTTTTCTGTCCTTTGTGTTTCTTTAACGTGAATGAAGGGGAACGCTTAGATTTTTTGGACAATGCAGTGAGTTGGTTCTGCGTGCTCTGACTTAATTTTAAGGCTTTCCGTTTTCCCTGACTTTGTTTCACATGTGCAAGACCAGCTGCAGAAAGCAGTGATTCAGGCCCATGAATCATAGAATCGTTCAGGTTGGGAAAAAGGCTGCACTGGTCTGTGGAAATACTGAGTTTCAGAGCGAAACAGAGACAGGTTTTTCAGATTCATCTGCCGCACTCACATCACTGCATCTGAGTTGGAGACAGATTGTGTTTTAATTTAGACTTGTTCTTTTCCAGATGTTTGCTTGTTTATTCATTTTCACGTGAAGCATGAAAGGAGTGCTGAACTCAAATCTCATTTACCTGGTGCCACTACAGAGTAACTAAGAGCAGTGCTGATCTGGTCCTTTAAAATGTGTTTAGTAAATGCCGTAAGGGGTAACTGCAGAACTGGTTTGAGCAGGGGGAACTCCTTCAATAACTGCAGTGACTGGTACATGTGGAAAGATGCTGGAGTTGGAGATGGTTAGCTTTTGTCTTGGACACAGAGTGAAGGGACTCCCCACTAGTGCTGAAGAGGTGGTTTGCCCAGAATGAGACCCCTGTGGAGAAAGAAGACAGTTTGAAGGTTGGTAGGGAGCTGCTTAAAGAGGCTTTTGGAATCCAACTTGAGTGTGGAATTGAGTTTCTGGGGGGACCTGAATAGAATTCACCCCTGTTGCTATTCCATTAGAGTCAAAATTCATGGGGTATGCAACCCCATGGTAAATTAAAGGCCAGCTACAGGGTTGTATGTAGGATATAACATCCTGTCCTTGTTTGTTTGATTTTTGCAGATGGCTTTTCTGCTTTTGCTTTGTAAAATGATTAATTCTAAATGGAACAGCTGTCTGTACAGGGTGGTTTATTTGTTTCCCTTTTTTCATTTTCAAATTTACTTATATAAAAGTCTTTCTGCTGATGCCAAGACAAGCTGTCAGCACATTTACCTCTATTAAAAATGTAGGTGTTCTAACCACAAAGCAATCAAACCTTAAAAAAATGCCTTTTATCTAAGGCATAGATAGCAAGCTCTTTTCCCTTCACTCACACTGATCCCAGTACAACCTCCTCCCACAGTTCTGTCCCAGCCACACGCCTGGGGACAGTTGGCATCAATGTTCAGATTTTCTAAATGTTGGTCTCGCAGTAGTATGCAAGTGCAGGGTCTGAGAGCCAAGGTTTCCAGCAATGGAAATAATATATTTTAAAAGTTCAGTCATGAAGTTTTGCAAATCTCAAAAAGAAGAAAAACCTACTTTTGTGACAAATTATTAAAATGACAAAAAATGCCTTTTTTTTTCCCTTTAGATTTTTTTGGTTTTACATATATTCAGTGTGATAGAGTAAATGATTTCCAGCATGGAAAAGAAAAATTGTCTTTGTTCATCTTACTCTTGTTCTGTTTGTACTCCATGATGTCTCATAACATAATAAATTTAGGGAAGAAAATGTAGATTGCTTAAGAAAGAAGAAACCTAAAGCATGCGACACCACTTTTAAAAATGTTGTAGTTCAGTTTTCTAAAGTTGCAAGAGAAGAGAGAAGTTGGGAGGTGCAGTGATGAGGAGGGAATGTGCACTGAAGAAAACCAAAGATCTAGAGAGTGTTAACTCTTTTGCAGCCTGTCTTAATATTGTTTTTACTCACTCTTTCTCCTTTCCTTCCTCAGCTTCTGGTAGTTCTCTTTTTTCCCTTTAGTTAAGGAGACCTAGCCCACTATTTTGCTACAGACAGACATCCAGGGGAAAATAAGAGCGAGCTGTGCTCCTGTGGTACTTCATTTTCTGATGCCTTCTGGTATTTGTCTTCCCCTTGGAAAATCCCTGAAGTTGTTACACAGTGTCTGTGTAGTAACATTGGTGGATTTCTCTTTGAAACACTTGTCTGGTCCCCCCCTGAACCCATTTCTTGTATTCAAAATAACCTTTGGCAAGGAATTTCTGCCCTCTGCGTCAGCAGAGCAGGGCAACAATCCATGCTGTTGCGGTTAAGGTCTGGCTGTTGAGTTTAGTGGAAAGGCACTGTTTTACCAAAGCAAAGTATAGGCTGTTACAGTAACACCATGAGTTTCATCATACATGCATGCCTACTATATGTATTCATGCCTGTTAATATTATATTTTGTTAATTATACATGAAATAGCTGCAGCCCATAAATACGAAAACATGGTGAAATAAAATGTATTTAAGATAATAATTAGGCAACTGCTTTCTTGACAGAAAAACTTCTAAATGTCATGTGTTTTTTGTTACGGCATCGTTGAGTTTTAGGGACTTAGTTGTTGTCTCAAAAGGATGTTTATTGACAGTCTTAATATTGAGGGTGTGTGCTCCTTTTTTCTTTGTCTGATAGTTCTCTTTTTTTCCCTCTTTATTTGGGAATAATAGAGAGTGGTGCAGGCAAGATGTCTTGTGCTGACTATAACAAAATCTGAGAGGTGCTTATTGAAAGTACCAAGTTTATTTCCAGTCAAATGTGTAGAAGTCCTTCAGCCTTCCCACTCAAGTAATTTTGTCATTGTTATTTTTTCATCATTCCTATCAAAGGGCCAAATTTTGTACTCTAATATCTATGCAGTTTATCCGTTGAATTCAAAGGAAGCACACATACAGTTTTGGAGGTGAATATTTCAGCTGAGGGCAGTGAATGCTTTTGAGCAGGCTCTGCATATTGCTCACTTCAATGGCTCAGGTGTGTGTTTTCTAGCTTGGCTGAAGGAGGGAAAATTTTGCTTAATTTTTTTATAAGATTCATTCACCATGATATATTCTATGAATTAACCTGGGATCTGGAAGATCAGAGTCCCTGGTCTGTCATGACTGTCTTAGGCAAATCATTAAATTTCAAAGTGTCCCATTGATGATACTCGCAAAAATTGAGTTGATCTGCTTGTTCTTTTCACTTGCAAATAGGTCAGGAACTGCCTACTGCAAATTTTTGTCTATGAAACCTTCTGTGATACCACTGGATTTTTTTGCTAAAATTGCTTGATTCTACTAGAATGCAAATATTAATTTCTATTTTAAAATACATATATTTAAATCCTTCAACGTGAGGATCCAGGATAGTTAGCAAATGGAACAACCTGTGATTTATCCATGCCTTGATTAATTTTAATCATAGTTATTTCTTAATTTTGAGTTCTGTGACAATTAGGATAAATTACACTTCTAATGAAGACACAACTGCTCAGATAGAATGGGATTATGGTAATTATTGGAGTTGCAAAGAAATTTGTTTCATAAGCTCTTAGAAGGGTTAGTTATCTGACCAAAAACAAGATCAATGCAGTTGGGCTAATTAAAGCAAATAGACTAAGGAATAAAAAATGGTTTAATTCTGAATTTATGAATATCATTAAAAGCTTACATGGGTAGTTTGACTTGCGTTTTGTGCATTGTTGGGGGAAAAAAAAGTGTCTGCATTTGTAAGACAAGTAGAAATGAGAAGTGACCTTCAACTTTGTAAAGCCTTTAAAAGGAAAGTGTTTTAAGGGAATAAATGTGGCTAAGCCTCTGATACAGGCCTTTGGCAAACCACAAATGACTAGTAATTAGCTCTACTGCATTGGGTTAATTAATAAAAGGTAGTTCAAAATAGGCAGAAAGCATGTTTGTCCATTACACTGATGATGTAGATTATGATAATAACACAGTAATGTTCCTTTTACCTCTCCGAAGAGCTTTATTAGTATCAGATGTTTCTCGTCACCAGCACCCCTGTGATGTGAATATAACTACTGCTGTTGTACAGGTGACATAAATAAATTTTTATCACCAGATAGCAGTAGAAGTAAAGGCAGTATCTGCTCTTACAGGCAAAGTTCATATCCATCGCCATAGAGCTGTTGAACCACTCTGCTTCTCCTGCCGCCTCCGGGGTGAAGCTGTTGGGGAGCTGCTGGTTCGAGGGCACCCGCACGGTCCTGCAGAGCGTAGCTGGGTGCGGGTCACGCACCAGCCAGTCCCGTTCGTGCGGTCCTGCGGGCTGCTCTTACTTTTTGCCGTGTTGACCCAAAGCCTCTAAATGTCTCTTCACCGTTGCCAAGAGTGGATGTAATGGCAGAAGGGTTGGCTGGTCTGTCACTCTACCAGCAGGGTATTAGGCTCAGTTAGATGATTTCCCAGCATACCATTAAAAGCCAAAATCTCCTCCCTTGTCAGACTTCCTGCTTCGTAAGGATGGGGCAAAACCTACAGTTTTGGCAGTCCCCTTTATTTCTTTCCTGTTTGAGAAAAAAAGGTGTTCTTCACAGCACTGAAAAAAGCTCCCTGGTTAGCTGGAAAACCAGGCATGCATTTCCCGTTCTCTTTCTTCATTTTGTACTTGAGCCCAATGATTAATAGAAGCCATAATAATGATTTTTATAAGACCAATATATCTCGTGATTGTTTTAACAGATGTTACAGGTAGTTACAAATAACATCCTTCCTTCTTGAATTCCTTATGTCTCTAATGTTCGATTAAAAATAATAATTGAGTAAAAACTAATAAAAATTAATTAATCTTTCATGTTAATATTTTATATGATCTTTATACTTTTATGTACGATGGCCTAAATAGCAATCAAGTAAACCTGAGTTCTGGAACAAACTTCAGACTCACACTTACAGAGATGAGTATATGTATGTATGTATGCATGAACTTGCATACAGCGTGTTGAGGACGAGAGGTTAGTCTGAGAGGCCTCCATGCGCATATACAGGTCTCTTTGGATTGTCAATGTTCAGCAGCTCTAAAAAGCCTTGGACTCGAGTAAGCTGATTAATTCTTGGTCAGTGGGGTTTGGGAGACTGGTGAAGGTTATGGCCATTAGTGACATGTAGGTTTTCTGCTTGCACATATGAAATGCTTTTTAGTTGTAAGGATGCTAGAAGAAATAGGCTGAAAGCTGTTGCTAAAGGCAATATGAACACTTGAATGCAAAAAAATTCCATAAGGATGAGATGAATTACAGTAAAATCATGTCTTCAGCTGGTACAAATCTAGGTAGCCCCAGTGACTTCACCACTAACACCACTGAAAGATCTGGGCCATAAAGAGGATTTTGAAGCTCAATTTACAGTAAAGCAAACCCTAATTAAGTTCTGGTGTGTATGACATAAAATGATTGCCTGTTTTCAATCCACCCACCCATCACAATTGAATCAGTGGTATAAAGAAGTTACTAATTTTTCAGAAGTCAAGCATACAGTATAAAAGAGATTCATATACAGTAAAGAGGAAAAAAAAAAAGGGGGAAAGAAAAGGCAAACAATAGAGCAATCTCCGTTTCCATTTAGGTTGGTGTAACGCCATTGCACTGCCTGTGTTTACACCAGTGTAGTTCAGATCAGCATTCACTTCTTGTCCTGGTGATTGAATTTATCTCCCACAGCTTTTGTTTCTGTTCACTTCCCAAGCTGCATGCTGTTGTGCCTCTTTCTTCTTCTAATAATTTGCTTTGCAATAATACTTCAGAGGCATAACAACTAAAATGAGGGAAAGAAGAGAGAGTGCAGAACTCATAATTGAAGCATATTTTTCGTCTCACTTCTGAGATTTTCATGCTGTTTATGTTGCAACAAATATAACTCAGCCTAATTTTGATGATAATAATGATGCCTGTTTAATCGGAGAACAGGGGATTCTCCTTTGAAACAAGATTTCACAGCATTTTCAAATGTTAGTTGTCCTTCTCTGTGCTCAGAAAGTTTGTGACACTTTGCTAACAAGTGGAGGACGAGTGGAATGTTTTTATTCAGAGTGATCTTTATCTGCTTGCTGGATACATTAAATGTTTTTGTTTTCAGTGCCTGTATTTGAAGTGAATCAGAGATCAGAGGAATAAGTAATTATTTCAGGTATTATACAGTGATTCAACCCTAGGAAACTCTTGCCTGAATGAGGAATTGAGACAGTTTTATAATTATTTTTTTCCAGCATATTATTTTTACAGAAATATTTATAATTAATTGCATTTTTTAAAAACTCTCTCCAATTAGATGTTTACCCAACTACTGTGAACATGGAGGAAAATGCTCTCAGTCCTGGACAACATTTTACTGCGATTGTAATGATACAGGCTACATAGGAGCTACCTGTCATAACTGTAAGTAGACGCACATGTACAGTATTTTCCACTACAGCTGGTATGTCAAGGTGCACATAAACTAGAAAGGAGTTTTGTGAGAGGTCATACCATATTATAAGAAGTAGCATGTCCTGACATGGTTTGAACAGGTCAAGATTTGGGCTGGGAACTCCACGGGAATCCATGTGCAAATATGCATGTTTCCTGACAAATATTTTGGAGAAAGCAAACCCAGATTATTTTAATGAAGTTTCCACTTTTTTTTTTTTTCCACATTATACATTGATTTGGAGAATCTTAATTTATGTTACATAAACATTGTCAACACATTGGTTATTAGACATTTAGTTGAATTCAGTTTGGCTGAGCTGGGTGATTTTAATCTGTGTTTGGGGCTGTACGTCAGTTTTGGCACCATGGGCAGCTTTGGTTTTAGATTTTCCAAAAGTTCATGTTGCAAGAACCCAGCTTTCAACAGTTTATAATTCCAGAATTTTTCTGAACTATTATTTGGGCTGCTGCTATTAGCAAGGGGAGAGTATCTGAAACAGTGGCAGTACCTGAAGCGTTCAATTACTGAAATCCACAACAAAAAGAATATTTAGGTGTTTTAATGCTTAAAAAAAAAAAAAAAAAATCAGTAGATGCACAGAATGCTAGGAATCCAGGAGGAAGCAGTCAAGGACATGCTAAGCCACCTGGACACCCACAAGTCTATGGGGCCTGATGAGATCCACCCGAGAGTACTGAGAGAGCTGGCGGAGGAGCTTGCCAAGCCACTCTCCAACATTTATCAGCAGTCCTGGTTAACAGGAGAGGTCCCAGAAGACTGGAGGCTTGCCAATGTGATGCCCGTCTACAAGAAAGGCCGGAAGGAGGATCCTGGGAACTACAGGCCTGTCAGCCTGACCTCTGTTCCAGGGAAGATTATGGAGCGGTTGGTCTTGAGAGTGCTTACAGGGCATCTGCAGGACAGCCAAAGGATCAGGCCCAGCCAGCATGGGTTCATGAAAGGCAGGTCCTGCTTGACCAACCTGATCTCCTTCTATGACCAGGTGACCCACCTAGTGGATGAGGGAAAGGCTGTGGACGTTGTCTACCTGGACTTTAGTAAAGCCTTTGACAGCGTCTCCCACAGCATTCTCCTGGAGAAACTGGCGGCTCGTGGCTTAGACGGGTTTACTCTTCGCTGGGTGAGGAACTGGCTGGATGGCCGAGCCCAGAGAGTTGTGGTGAACGGCGTTAAATCCGGCTGGCGGCCGGTCACGAGTGGTGTTCCCCAGGGCTCGGTTCTGGGGCCAGTCTTGTTCAATATCTTTATTGATGATCTGGATGAGGGAATTGAGTGCTCCCTCAGTAAGTTTGCAGATGACACCAGGTTGAGTGGGAGTGTTGATCTGCTGGAGGGTAGGAGGGCTCTGCAGAGGGATCTGGACAGGCTGGATCGATGGGCAGAGGCCAACTGTATGAGGTTTAATAATGCCAAGTGCAGGGTCCTGCACTTTGGCCACAACAACCCCATGCAATGCTATAGGCTTGGGGAGGAGTGGCTGGAGAGCTGCCCGGGGGAAAGGGACCTGGGGGTGCTGGTTGACAGCCGACTGAATATGAGCCGGCAGTGTGCCCAGGTGGCCAAGAAGGCCAACAGCGTCCTGGCCTGTATCAGCAATAGCGTGGCCAGCAGGAGTAGGAAAGTGATTGTGCCCCTGTACTTGGCACTGGTGAGGCCGCACCTTGAATCCTGTGTTCAGTTTTGGGCCCCTCACTACAAGAAGGATGTTGAGGTGCTGGAGCGTGTCCAGAGAAGGGCAACAAAGCTGGTGAGGGGTCTGGAGCACAAGTCTTATGAGGAGCGGCTGAGGGAACTGGGGTTGTTCAGTCTGGAGAAGAGGAGGCTGAGGGGAGACCTTATCGCTCTCTACAACTACCTGAAAGGGGGTTGTGGCGATGAGGGTGTTGGTCTCTTCTCCCAAGTAACTAGTGATAGGACAAGAGGAAATGGCCTCAAGTTGCGCCAGGGGAGGTTTAGACTGGACATTAGGAAAAATTTCTTCACTGAGAGGGTGGTCAGGCATTGGAACAGGCTGCCCAGGGAGGTGGTGGAGTCGCCATCCCTGGAAGTGTTCAAAAAACTTGTGGATGTGGCGCTTCAGGACATGGTTTAGGGGACATGGTGGTGCTGGATTAATGGTTGGACTTGATGATCTTAAAGGTCCTTTCCAACCTAGTGATTCTGTGATTCTGTGAATTCTAATAAAAAATAGAAGGAGAAATGGGAAGCCAAAATAAAGCCTGTTCATATAGCTGACTAAAAGGGAAAATTGTTGGAAAATGAAGGTAAACTTGCTGTTCTGTCATTGGGGATAAAGAGAAAAAAAGAGTAAGAATAATAATTCCAGGAATAGAACTACAAGCACTCCAGGTGTTTGAGCACTCGGAGCGCAGGTAGGATGAGATGGGCTAGAGATGCCTTTTTTTCCCTGTTAAGCCACAAAGCAGAAGAGAAGAAAAAGTACTTAGTGGTTTGAAGCTGAGAATATTGGCAAGTGTACTGTAATTCTGGAGACTTTAATGGCTTGCTAATTAATGGTGAAATCATTTGTGGTATGGGGTCTGCAGCTGACGGGAGAGGTTGTTGAGAGGTCTATTCATAGCTTCATCACCTGAACTCTACGTTGTAAGCACAAAGGAAGTTAAAGGTTTGGTGCAGAAATCAGGCCAAGCCAGATGAAGACAGCAAGAAAAATGCTGAGTTTATAATTTTGAAAAGAGGGTTTATTTTTTTTTCCAATGCTTTTGCTGTTCGAAAAGGCATCCCCCCTCTTCAAAATCTCCAAACCCAACCCAGAGTCCATGCAGTGATTGAGAGTATTTACACCAGCTGATGGCTGGTAAAAAACTAGGTGGCCAAATCCATTGGTGGGAAGGGAGAGGCTCCTTGGGCAAGGGAGAGGCCTGTCGCTATTGACAGTCAAAGGCAATTAAGGACGCTAACCTCTAGGCTACATCTGTGCTGTCATATTAGCTCGGGGCCTGAGGCTCACTATGTCTGTGCCAGCTCAGTGTGGCCTGTGTCCAAAGGAGAACATCTCATTACTACAGAGGGCTGGTTCACGACCAGTTTTCCCCACAGAGATTTGCATGGAGCTAGTGGAGCCTCCCACTTCTGTGAACTTCGGTCTGCGCTCTCAAAGGCACGTAGGTAGCTGCAGTTATTTGAGGTTCACTGATGTAAAAACTACTCTGAACAGTTTCTCAGGAAGATCGTCTGTTAAGACTTTCCAGCAGATCAAGCTGCGCACGCATGTAATGTACAGCTATGCAGCTGCTCAGCTTATTTACAACCATATTACCAACAGCTAATTTGATTCCAGCCAGACTGTAGAGCCAGATGCCCTGTAAGCCAAGCAACACTGATAAACAGCAACATCAGTCTGGAGAAATGCATTCATGTGCTTGAAATGTGCTATGAAACCATTTCAAAGCTGGTGGGCAAATGCAAACTGTTGATAAGAAACCTGCAGAACAAGAGACGTTATCGCTTTCAGCTGATAGTGGTTGATGTAGAGGAGTACCTTGTAGCAGGTGAATGAAAGCCACAGATCTGATCACAGCGTAACTCCGGAATATCCTCAATGTACAGGCTACTCTTCCAATCGTGTAATTCAGTGTAGTTCTATCAAAGTAAAACATCTAGTTTCTTAAGGTTCAAAACATTATCTCAACAGATTTTTATTTTTGCTACGACACTGAGGCTGACAGGCCTGAAATTGAACTTTTACCGCTTTGGAGAGGCTATTTCTCTTATTAAACTACCCTTCAGACCCAGGTCCATGCAGCAGCAGTGGAAAGATTTAACTGGCAATCTGCTGTAAGTCAAACATGGTGTGAAAGTTTCATTGTCAGCTGGATTTCTTTTCTGTGTGAGTTGCATCAGGGTGGTTTTTGTCTTTTTTTTGGCGTGGTGCTTGTAAGAGGTGGATACCATTGGTGGAGCAAGTGGGTAAAAAGACCCATTCCTTTCTGTGTTTTCAGGAAGAACTACATCACGTGCATCTGCAAACCAGCATTAATCGATTTACGTTTTATCAGCTGAGACTGGGAGACCTTACCATTTTAAGAACTGAGGTCTAAAGATACATTTTCCCTAACTTACTGTCATCATCTGTACAGTGATGAAACACATTTTTTGATTGATACATAAGTGATCTTACTAGTTTCTTCCAAATATTCATGGACAACACAGGATCCCGTTGTGAGGAACAGCTAACAATACAGCCTATCCCTGCTCCAAAGAGTATGCCGTTAAGTTTGAGGGGAAAAAAGCATGCTGTTGCAGGTGGTGGAGTGCCAGAAAGTCATCTTCAGCATCATAGGTGGCAGTTTCATTCTACCAGGTACATAATTATTGCCTGGCTTTCTTGTAGGCAAAAAGTCATAAGGTAGAGATGAAAAAGAGGAAGAAATTGAATGCTTGCGGGCATGAAGGAGTTACATGGAAGAAAGCAATAATGTGCGTGTTTGAAAAATATAAGGCTATGGCCAGAGGAGTTTGACATTTTTGACAGGGCAAATGCCAGAGTCATGACAGGTAGATAGGTTGGAAATGTGCTATGAAAAGCAAAGGTAAGTAGTTTGCATTTGATCCAGCAGAGGGGAAGTAGACAGTGGCAGGGCAGAACAGTAAGTTGGTAGGAGACACAGCTGGGACAATGTTGGCATGACCACGTCAGATAAATGGGACAAGACTGTGTTTGTCATGACTGAAAATGGGTATAGTTGAAATTCAAGATGTGTGAATGAAGTAAAAGTGCACATTTCAAGTTAACATATAAAGAACTAGCTGGGTCTAGACATGGCCTCAATTTAATTTTTGTAGAGGCAATTAATTTTCTGCAAACCTCAGGTGTCCTCCAGCCCACTCAACATCCCTTCTGATCCTGAGAGCTCCTAAACTATCACAGGAGGCGTGGCAAGCTACCTGATCCAGATGAGGGTCACTGAAAAGGTGTAGGGTCATGTGCTATTAAATGGCTGTTCTGTGGCAGACAAGTTTCACACTGAAGTCTCACTTGCCCTGCTTTCTGTTCTCCTCCTCTTCTCTGAACTTGGCTGTAAATACAGTTAAAATAGTGCTAAAACCCATTGGTGTTTTCTGGGTTTCTGTCATGGTTTAGCTGAAACCAGGACAGTTTCACATGGGAATGTTTTCTAAACAGGTTGTTTCTTTCTTGCATACCTTGCTGCCTGATGCATAAGTCCGTGTCTCTGTTTAGTAACTACTAATCCTCCTCACAAGCTGCCACATGTGGAATATTATCAGTACCTTCCAAGTGATTTTTGTTTTCTTTTTTTTATTGTTGGCTTGTTGGGGTTTTTTTCCGAATGGGGAAAGAGGATTTGGGTTTACCTCTCATCATTCCAGCTTCCAGTGCCATTCACATCTTCTTGCCAGCTAGTCACAGCACTGACTAGCCATTGTGTTTTCATCTCTGTACTGTCTGTAGCTGTGAAACTCCAAAGCACGTGCTAGTGCCTTGCTGTCACGAATGCACGTGGACATGCGATTTGAAGGGAAATGTAGAACTTGTGCTGACTGTCCCCGGGTACCCATTTCACTGCCGGCAATTTGGGGAAACTAGGAGCCATGGAATAATCCTATAGGATGTTAAGCTAATGGTAGGTGAGTTACATTTGCTCGTGTATGAGTTTTGTTGTGCCGTAGTTTCTCCGCCTCTGTTGGGAATAAGATCCAATTTTCAGGCATATTAGAAGGTGTGTGATCTATATTGTCTACTGAAATGGTATGGTTTCTTTGCTTTGAAATGACTGTTTGCTTCCTGCTACTTGAGCTGATCTGTAGCTTAAGACAGTGCTTTGAGGATACAATCTTATTTTGAGTCTGTAAAATGCATGGGTTTGCTTTTTGGTTTATCTTTTAAATGTGCTTTACACAGCCTGCATTTAAATAGGTTGGGAGATTAGCTCAGCTGAAGCCTATTTAAGGATAGATACTTTCCCAACTTCTACAGCATGGTGGGCAGCCTACTGATCCATCAGGTATTGGAGTAGTCTGATATCATCCAGAGAGATAGGAGAGGATCCTTTCTGTAATCACATGTGTGAACCGTAGCAAAATAGATAAAAACTTAATGTTTGTTTTCTGTTTTCCTCTTTTAGATAGAAACACGGATGTTAGTACACAGCTTGGGAAAAAGGCCTGGGTGGGATTCAGCTCATCTATCTTTTGCTGTCTGATACTGTGACGTCTAATCTAAGATAGTGGTCTTCTTTCTCTCTCTCTCTCTCTGTAACAGAGAGTGAGCTATTTTCAGAATTTGACTACTCTCTGCTGTGAGATAGAGTGTCCATACCAAGTTCATGGACCACCTCTGAAACATGCTGTTGTCTTTAGAGGGAGGCTGTCTTAGCTTAGACATACAATAGGCAGCTGAAGCTAGATCAGAATTATAGGTGTGTGTATATAGAGAGAGAAACAGAGGGAGAGGAATTACACATGTATATATATACAGAATATTTTTAACTGAAAGGTCATAGTTTAGAATCCGCATACAGAATATTTTTAATTGAAAGGTCATAGTTTAGAACCTGCATAGTCATCTCTCTCATACTATTAGTTCTCCTTGTAATTATCGTGTGACAGTGAAAGCAGTAGACCAGTGTAAAATGGCCCTGAGATACAAAATGTTGTAACTTTATTGCAAGGTAATGATTAGTAATCTCCTCTTTCTATGAGTTGTATTAGTCCCTTAGAAAGCCTCATCTTCCCCTTCTGTATTTCTATTACTTTTTTATATGATAGTTTTCCGACGGCCTTTAGTCTTGACTGTATTTTTTTTTTTTTATTCCAAAGAGTGCTGAACGTTGATATAAAGGATGATGAGAAATATAAAATAATGCTTTTATTCTTCATGTTCTGGGAATGTCAACATGTCCCAAAGCTTAGCAAGGTGAAAATTAACAGAATGTAATTTAATTCTGGATATTTGCTTTGGTGTGTGATCTATCTTGCACATACAGGCATGTGTCTTATTGGCTTAGGTAATTGCTGGAGGAAAGAACCATCCAATAATGGAAATGTCACATAGTCATTGATATGACACAAACTTAACATAACTTCAGGCTTTGAAAATGTATATTTTAATATTAATGTGCTTACCGCATGTATCATTTTTGATCTGAAAAGCTTAAAATAGCCTCAGCCAGATTGTTAGCACTACTGGAGCTGCATCTTAAAGTGCCAGCTATGGATTTGTTAATTCTCCCATGTTCCAAGTTAGGGAGATGCGTACGCAGTTTACTGGCTGGGCAAATGAGATTCAGAGAGTTTCAGTCTGCCAGATGTCTAACAGTGAGTCTGGTCATATAATTTACATGTCCTGAGTAGCCAGTTTTCCTGTCTGAGATTCTTGAGATGTTTTTTCCATGTGTATTTAAAAACATTGGTGTTCTTTGACTAAACAAAACACATTTAATATTCATATCAAGTCTTCACTACTGTACTTTGTGTTCCTGCATATTTTTGTTCACACCATGCTTCTGGCATATGAATTTTCATTGTTTATTTTGTAATAAGTTACTGTCTTGTTAATGCTTTCCCTTCGGTTTGTGTATCTGTAAAGTGTACATCTACATTTCTCAGTGGTGTTAATTTAAAAAAAAGTTTTTCCCGTTGCCTGACATTTCCTTATAAATAATGCAGAGAATATTCCACTCTAGACTTTATTGCGGAGCAGAGTAGCTGGAGGACTAACTCAATCCCTTTTGAAACCTGTCTGTGTCAGGTGTGACCATCACCACAGGCACGCCAGTACTTTCAAGAGCAAGGCTGAAATACCATGCTTTGCACAGTGTCCTTCCAGTATTTGATTTCTTCCTTCCCTCCAGCACTGCTTTTAAAACAGTATAGGTCTCCCTGGCTGCTTTCTTGCAGCAGCAGGACACCCTGCACCAGCGCCGGGCAGGGGCCACTGGGCTACGTGACTGACACAGCCGCCTTCAAGCCTCAGCGGGGAAGTGGCGGGGAGGACAGACTGACATGACCTTTCATACCTTGACCGGGAGGAGCCTTATCTTGAATTGTAGGAAATTGTCTAATCCCCCGGTGTAATGGAAGGATCCCTCCCAAACATCCATTTAGGTGACATTGTAGTAAAAATCATTTTAAAGCTATCTATGGAAAAAATGCATTCTTTATCAGAGGAGTAAATACATATTTTAAAAAGGAAAAATAAGCCATCTGTCATCCAGGCACATCACAGTGGAGACTGTATTAACCTGTCAACAGCAGAGCTGTCAAAATCCAGTTTTTGAGAGTACAGATTTCATTTTCTGTCGTTTAACAAGACAATTGTATTATAAGGGTGAGAAAGATGATCACTCCCAGAGTTCATTAGCCTGTACTAATCCCTCTGCTGTTGGAATGAGAAGATAAGAAGAAACCTCCCATTGCATGTTGCTTTATTTGTTATTCAGAGAACTCCTTGATTGAACACTCATTACTCCAAGTCTGTAAGAACAAATCTGTCAGTCTTGAGGTATCCAAGCAGAGGGTTGAAACACTCATCTCCAGTCTTCCTCCTGAGCATTTTGGTGAGAACGCTTAATTCGGTCAGTGTCGGTATTTGTCTGTATCAATTTGTCCAAGCTCAGTCCAGGGCTGTTTGCAGATCCACACTGGTTCCCCAGATCCTTTTGGCATTTCCGTTCTAACTAGCATATAAGTTTTCATGTCAGAATACAATATGAATTATTATTATAGGTGGTGTTGTTACTTTTTGTATGTAAAGTACAAAGAATTACAGAGTAATGAAATGAGCCTCAAATGACCTGGCAATATGTATTCTGCCTACAGTTTTTCATGACTGCGCAGTTGTTAGGTGTGGTGAAAGCAACATGCATCTCTGCTACATTTTACCTGAGGAATGGGCAATGTCAGCACATCCCGATGAAATCAAGAGTTAAAGTTCTTTAGGTCTCTAATGTATTTTATTTGTTATATCACCATAAAATGTTATCTCCATCTGAGAAATTGAAAATTATCAACTACTTTATTAGATTTTGAGAACTCAATCTACAAACAGCAGTACTGCAGGATTCATTTTGGTAGCGGTAACTAGTACAGCTCAAATTCTGAATCTCCAGCTCAGAGCAGAGTATTTGCAATGAAATGTGTGCGATCAATTTCTAAAGTAATTGGCAATACAGTAGGAAAGAAATATTGGGAATTTTAAGGTTTACTTGTAATTAGTTTTATTATTGGAGAAAAATTATGTAAGTGTCCATTAAATTTCAAAAGGACAGGCTCCTCTGATTAAAAGAACATACAAAGTAATTGCCTGTGATTTGGAGCTTATGCTCTTGCTTGTATCTGTACCAGTAGTGTACTGCTGGGTGGAGGGGGGAAAGTGGTCTCCCAGTCTTGACTGTCACTGTAACCTTTGCATTGAGTCCAAAAGCCAGCACTATCTTCAATAAGGGTAAGGGGTGCATCTTACTGGATGATTTACAAGTTTGTTCATCTGTTGAAGACAGGAGGCTTTAAATATATTGCTTTCTCTGGCTATTATTTGCAGAAGTTCAAGTCTTTGCATAAAGAACAGTTGTCATCTTTTAGCCAAAATAGAAACAGGGGTGAAAAATGAAACTAAAGTTGTCTGAGAGAGAGGAGGAGTTTTATAAATTAGGAACATGTGGGCAAAGGAAACTGAGCTGTTAAGTACTTGGGGAAACTGAGGCCAGCTAAAGGCTTACCTGCCAGGGCACTCCACAAGGCGACACTACGCGTGTGCTTAATGAAGGCTGTTGTGGAGACTGCGGGTGGACCGGTTAGAGCAAAAGTAAGATTGGAAGCCAAATGTCAATACAATAACAGGTAGTCAGTGAAAAACTGAATAAAAAGCTGTTTTACTGGATATGATGGAATTTTGACCTTGCAAACTTTTGTGCTCGGCCATGCTCTGTTAACAGATTTAGTTACGGCAGGGGCACAATCTCTTCTTGTTTAAGGACTGTATGTAATTAAAACAGTCGGATTAACAGGTTCCAGATACTTCAGAGAGGTGAACAGTGATGAAATCGTTCATATTTAAAACTTGTCAGGCTCTCGCAGAGTACTGACCCCAGGCTGACGTTCCGGTGGCAGAGCCGAGCCAAGAGGGACCCCAGCCCTGCCGGACCTGGCTGCAGGGTGCGGAGAGCTGCTGCGTCTGCTCTGGCTGACCAGCCACAGCCGACTTGATGCAAGAATTAGAAAATGAAACTCTGTAGTTGATTTTACACAAAAGGTCAAAATGGGTTGTTACAATGGCATCAAAGTCTCTTAATGCCTTTCTGGCATTGAAGTCTGAATCATGGATCTGTAGCTTGAATCCCGGTCAATCAAAGTGCGGATTTATAATTTTGCTGGGATGCTTCTGTAGGGATGCAGTGTGTGGCTCGCAAAAATATGGGATGTGTATATTTCAGATCCATAAGTTTGATTTTTGTGCTTATGAATCTTTATATCCCAGGAGGTATAAGAAAACGTGTAGAATTGGGTGATGTTGATCTGACTGCGGATAAAGCGTTTATTTTATAAATGCTGATCAAAGTTTGACAAACCATTTCTTAAGCACCTGAGAAGATGAGAAGTGGGAACTAAAGGAAGAGATGGCCATTATGATCAGTGAGTAAGGCAGTATTCGAGACAAATGCTCTGATGGAATGAGTTGTTGATCTGAAAAGCTGGTTTAATTTGAGACTTAAGGCTGAAAGAGATACCTGAGGGGGAAATTGGGTATATGTGTTTCACAGAGGATTATAAGGGGTTAGGAGGTTGGTATGTTGAACTCTGTCAGTATTGTGCACATCTGAACACCGACAGCCCGGCTCATCCTAGCAGATAGGCAAGACCACATGTAGGACTTAGGGCAGCAGCTCTCGATGTGAAGAATGGGGCTCTCAGGCTGCATCACTTTCAGTAGGTAGCTCTGGGAGGATTTTAAATTTCTTTGTGAAACACAGAAGCAGCCTTTAAAAATTGCCTTAAAGAGCACTGCAAAAATGTCAGCACAGGGTCCAATGTTATAGCTTATAAGTGATTCTGGGGAAAAAAGAAAAGGAAAAAAAACCAGCAGTAAAAGACATCCAGTCTCTTTGTGACCAAGTAAGCCAGATACTTCTTATGTCCAGTTTCCCTTACTAAATCTGGACCTTGGAGTCAAGCTGTTTCTTGTTTTGTCTTCCTGGAATAGTCACTGTTACCAGCGATAGCCCATCAGCCAAACTCTGCCCCTGTGGCACCTTTTACACTTTGGTTTTGGCCTTGCGCTGTGAGTTTTAGTTTACCCTAATGCTTTTACATTCCATACCTGCCTGTGAGGTCCAAGCCAAACTTGCGGGGGGGTAGCATGGGTTCCCGTGCGCTGCTGACCCCTCTTTCTGTCAAGCGCTAGCGTAATGCATCTCCGTGAAGCAACCGGCTTCTCCCTGACTGCCTGTGGGAACACAGCACCAGGGACCCAAGTGCTATCGCTGCATGGCGGGGCAGCTCCTTCCCAAAAGGGCCTGAGGAAACGCAGCAGGGGATGAAAGTCATAAACTATGATTTTCAGTGGTTCTGGCTCAGTGAAACAAAAGTTGCTGAAAACTATCCCTTTATCTTCAAAGGCTGATGTAAGTCAAAATTAGTCCAAAAAAAGTCTGGGACGGAAACGGATCTTGCTTCTTTGAGACAAATGACAACTTAGATGTTCTATTTTTGAAATTATGTTTTCAAAAAGTGCTAATGAGAAAACAAGCAGCCCATAAAGAAAATTACTTTTGTTGTTTTCATCCCATTTTGGTGAACGTGTTAAAATCTGAAAACAAACTTGAAAGAGTGAAAGTATAAACACTATTAAAATGTTTCACAAAAAGGGATAAAATAACTTTTTTTTTAATTTAAAAATAATGCTTGAAAATTGTTGACTGATTTTAATTCTAATGAACTGACGAATGCCTCTCCTTTATTAAAAAGATGTAATTGCTGCAAAATGTATGCAATTGTCAACAGTTCCATAATTAAACTTGGTGCTTGCCTTCTGAAGGTGAGGCCCTATTACATGCACAAGTGGTCGGTGACTCTTTAATGGCAACCACAGTAACGATTTCCTACTGTTCCCCAAATGACCACATCTCCATCTACATCAGAGAAGTCTGGCACAAAACAGAACGTAAATCTGAAGACAGTTTTCAGAGTTAAGGCTCTGGGGTCTTAACAGTCACGGCTGACTTTGTCTGGTTTTTACTTTTGTATGATATTTCTGATTGCATAAAGAGAAGAATGACTGCAAGGAGATCTTGTCTCTCATTGAACCATAAAGACAGCTTCAAGTTGTGTTCACTAGAGTAATAGGGCCATTTTCAGCAAATGGAGTTGCATAACTTTATTCTGAAACAAGCAATCGGCTCGGCCTGCAAAAACATCGAGCAGAGCTTGGAATGGATGGTGCACTTGAAATGTCTGTAGGGGCATCTGCCAGTGACTGGAAAACAAATATCATTTTCTCCTTGATGCATTCTACAGCATAAAATAGCAAAAAAGAGAACTAAAAACAATGGCCTATCCATTCTAGAAATATGCAGTACCAAATGCTTAAGATACAGGCAATTTGAAACTTTCAGTGTGCAGCTACAAAATAAACTGTCCACCAAAACAGCTTTTCTCTAAGTCATGATAGTTAAAATATGTTTTATGTGCTAGAGTTTGAGGTTTATGGCCTTTTCCCACTTCTTCTGCTACTCCCTAGTATTTACTGCTGGAATTCTCATATAACCAAAAGGAAAACATACCAAAATGGTTTTTCTTCTGGCAGACATAACTGTAGTTTCACTGAAGCTTGTGCGTCCTTTCAGATTTATACCAGTTGAGCACCCCTAGCCTGACTTCTAGCTCTATACAGCTTTTTTTTCCCAAAGTTGCAGTGACAAAGGAGCCGTCTAAAAGCGAGTAGATCATCTCTGTTTGCATCTGCCCACATTATTAATGGCTGAATCTTCACATCTTTCCTTATTAATTTGAAAAAAGTATATCTGGCCTCCAGCCAAAATGACAGTCAAGAAGAAGCTTAGGAAGAAAAGGTTTGTGATGAAGAATGAGTTTCTAGCTGTGCCAGTTCACTGACAGCATACTAGTTTTATGTCTCTACCCCTTGTACCATCCTTTGTCTTCAAAAATATTCAGCAAACAATTCAGGGGAAGCAATTGCCATATTCCCTAATGAGACAAGATAAAGCGTCCTGTAATGATGATGACAGCAAATTCACTAAGTGAACTGTGGTTGGAGAACTTTGCAAATTGATCAAAGCATGATTGCTTGGTTGCTTACTTAATTGCCTGTTATGGTCTCTCTCCTGACCCTCCATATCCCAGTTGCTTTTGTCAGCACTTCGACGACTGAGAGACTCTCTGTTGGCCCCTCAGGTTGTGAATAGTGGAAGAATAGGTTCTGGTTTGGGGATTTTATTTTATTTGCATTCAATATGTACTCTTGGCCAGCTATCAGAGGAGGAATTTAGAGATCTTCTGGACTCCTACAGTGCTTTCTACATCAGGCTAATGACTGACAGGAAGAAGCTTTCTTAATTCTGTTTATTATAGGATGGATACCAACGAAAGCACTGTCTCACCAAGTGCTGAGTACTTTAAGCAGCTTCTTAACTCTGTGAAGGGTAATGCTGTGCATATTGAGCACTTAGTGATGTTCTTCCTGCTAAAGATGTCTGGTCAGAAGGGAAATGTACAAGGGGAAAAGCATATTTTGGCGAGCGGTACAAGTGATTGACTGGTGAGACTCTTGATTCGTAGCCAGTTTGGGATCAGAGCCCCTGGAATTGTGGTTCTGTTTTGTTGGCAGAAGTGAAGAAAAGTCCAAATTTCATTAAAATCTGAGTGATGAACTATCTCGTAGCATTCTTCAGAATAATAGTCAGACAAGGTTACTTCAGGCTGGCCATTTAAACCTTTCTGAAATTTGTTTCATTAGCAAAACTACTTTTAGGGAGTGTAGGGGGAAGGAGGGATGTGAGTCCGTGCATGCACAGGAGTGGTAAGAAGGAACTATTTCTGCTGGTGCAGAGCGATTGCTGCCTGCAGGAGAGGCTGGGACTCTGAAATGGACCGCATTTCAGAAGCGGTGAGGAAGTGCTCTCCCTGCACGTGGTCTGCAAACCTCCTGGGATGCTTTCCAGATGAAAGGCATTGGGAGCTTTGCAGTTGTATTTACATCCTTGGCACAGCAGATATTAATGCCATATCAAGTTTAAATGTACTGCTTGGCTGCCTGAAGAGTGCGGGGCTGGGAAAAAAGATTTGCAGTGGCTAACAAATGGGTTATTCACAAATTCCCCGTAGTATCTCCCAACCTGTGGAAATCCAGCGTTTGCTGTATAATGATGTACAAATGTGCAAATAGTAGCTAAATGTGTTCTTAGAATTAAGAGGTAAGAAGATAGATTTGATCTTGCAGCAGCCAAAGATGATGTCCAAATACGTTTCTGTGTGTTCTGCTACTGGTAGCGCTCAAAAGCTTACTTAAAGTTATGGGGTAATTCTGTCCGCTTGCATTTCCTTTACTGTGTCTTCCAAATAACTCCATCTCATAGGAAGAAAAAAGGCAGTGTTGATCTATCTGTTAAGTCAATCTGTGCTTTTTATTATATTTATTGACAATTAGTTGAACAATCATGAGCTGTTACAGAGAATAACCTTGTCAGTATAATAAGGTAAGTGTTTAAGTAGGTGGAAAAAATCAATCCTTCTGAAATGATATTTAAGGTTACTGTTTTTCAAGATCCAGGATGGTACATATGTCTTTGATACCTCATAACTGCCTCTCTGGAGAGGTTTTCTCTTTGCCCCATGTGAAGTTACAATATCTTTCCTGAAAACATGCCTTAAACACAAGGAATTGCACTGACCCATGGGAATTTTTCTTCCTGTCCTTGCTCTTGGAAACTTGCTATGCTTGTTTTATTAACCACTTGGTATTTTCATGGGTGCTAACCCTCCAAAAGAAGAATATTGATAAGCAGAGAGGAAGAGTGGGTTGTGTAAAAAAAAAAAAAAAAAAAAAAAAAAAAAAAAAAGGGAAAAAAAAAAGTCTAAAGCATAAAATTATCAGCCAGGATGGAGACCATATCTGATCTTGAGCTTTTCTGCTAGGGAACAACGCCTTGTTTTCACTTGGGCAGTAGACATTGGTAGGGGCTTACAGTTACCTGTTGATATTCTTCAGGGAAGTTGGAGGCTGACAAAAATACCTGTCTTCTGTATTGACAAGGCTTGAGAGCTTGCCTAGGTAGTAAATTCTGTACGCTTGTGTATGTATGTATGTCTTTTGAAATACTATTATGTGGATGTATATATGTATCACTCCATAACTAGATGGTGGCACATTTGAAAGTACATATCCATTTACTTAAGTATTTACATACTTTAAATCTAAAATAAGGCCAGTACCCATACCTTTAAGCCAGAATGTATTAAGTTCAAGGAAGTAGTTAAATACATGCCTGATTTTGAGCATGACCTCAGGTCCGAATGCAGTAAACGCTTTCACATGCTAATCAGCAGTGAACCAACAGTTTATGTTATGGCAATGATTAAAGCAGCGCTCATGTATAAAATGTGTCTGTCTCTTTTCTCCTTGTTTATGTGATACAATCTTTGTCTCTCTTTTTAAGCTATCTATGAACAATCTTGTGAGGCTTACCGACACCAAGGGAAGACGTCAGGTTTCTTCTACATTGATTCTGATGGCAGTGGACCACTTGGACCGCTCCGTGTTTTTTGCAATATAACAGGTAATGACCTAACCTTGTCTTTGGTGCTTTGTGTTGCCTCTAATATTATTGGCATGTCTTTCATTGTACTACTAATACGACCCCACAATCATGGGTGAGTAGTGAGAGAAAAAAAAGAGAACTAGTAGGAAGTGATATTCACCTTTGAGGTGTTTCCTTCAATAGGATCCACATGAAAGTGCCTTTTAAACTTTATTGTAACTTTTGATAGATGTTTGTATTTTTTACCAAAGCTGCAGAAACTTAGAATTCAAACCTTCTTTTGTAACTGAGAATGGTTTCTCTGCTTTACTAGAACACTAGATCTGGGAACGATTATTAAACTCCTTGCATTGAGCTAGGTGTAAATCATTCCAGTCTGACTTAAGCAGGAATATTGCCCCTCATACCAGTGTGCTGCCTTTGATATCCCAGAGGATAGAAACCCTGATCGTCCTGGGTATCTGTATGGAGGAGAAGGCACAATGCTCTTAGGAGGAGGGACACTAAAGAGACAGGTAAAGGAGCAACAGCCTGGCAAGGTGATCCATTGGTTGAGGCTTCTCAACCTTACACTTCTGCAGTTTCAAAATAAAAAGTTTTGCAAATGAATATACCTGTCTGGAAAACTCTCCCCTTAAGTGTTTTTTTTGTATTTTTGTCCATTTTGTATATAGGACTGTCATGCATGGGTATGAGAAAAGATTACATAGCCCATATTGTGGATTGGGGTAGACGTAGACCATCCTTTCTGCTCTTTATTTTTGAAATGGAGAGGAAATTTCCTAGACTGTCTCCTGTTCGGCAATTTTGCTTCCTGTGGCCAGGTGCAGATGAAAGAATATTTTATTACTCCTTCTAAATTGTTAATTCTGGTTGAGCTACTTTGCCACATACCACCTCTACACTCAGTCCTGAAAAATAAGGACTCAGGATATTCATATTTTAGCCTTAATCTCCTCGAACTTAAAGTGTCTCAAATTAAATTTTCATTTTTATTTAATTGGGCAATCATTATGTTAATTAAATGCACACCAGTTAATTATTAAGTATATTTTTTATTCAAGTGTAAAAAATATTTAATAAGATGTGTCTCCTTCTCTGTTGTAGAATCTCATAAGAATTGAAAGAGAGTTTCACCTTTTTGTCTGAATACCCTTCGTTGATCTCCAGTATGGGAAATGTGCTCATTTTCATTATTTATCATATAAATATGTGTGATGAAAACATTGTCAGTGCTTTTTATCTTTGCTGAAGAAGTAGGATTTTTGACAAACTCCTTGCAGAAAGCATCTACTTCCCTCAAATAAATTTTATCTGGCAGAAATCCAGAAGGCATATACCTGATTTTCTCTCTATCTGTAATGAACTTGCTGACATTCTTATTTTATTTTGGTTATGAGAAAAGTAGAGGTGGGGAAAACTGGCAGAACGTCCTAGCCTGGAAAACTTTTTCTTGTTTCTTCTTTTCCCCTAGATGTCTCATTTGAGGCAGGGGAACATCATTTGTCACGGGCATCTCTATTATTCCTGTTGCATAAAAAAGAACTGAGGTACAGAAAGAAATTACTATTTTACAGTTGTCCAGAGAGTTTGAGATACAATTGGGTTCTACTTCTATATCAGGTAAATATCGTTTGGGTGCCTTAATCACAAGAGCTTCTTTTCTCTCTGGGAACATACCTTACTGTTATGCCGATAAAAATTATTTACAGTAATAGATTAAGCACAAAGTATGGTAAAAATAACTCAACTTTATGTGTACAGGGATGGATTCTGAATTTGAGACTCTCTTCAGGTAATGTTTCTGCATAGTTTTCTCTAAGTATCGATATTCAGGGAAAGTAAAAAAATTAACTTCTACGTTGTTGTATTAGGAACACACAAGGAATAGAGACAAAAAAAAAGTCAGCATTATTGTTCTGTGACATAAAACCATACCAGCCTCCTGTGAATGGAAAAATGTAGATGGTCAGAAACATGGATGGCTTCCATGTATGGGGAGACTAAACAAATTTTAAAAGATGGTAGAGGGAACTGTCACAGGAAAACATGGAGACCATATGTGGCATAAAGAAAGCAAACAGGGATTGATTCTTTTTCATCATATAGGAGCTAAGGGACAGTAAAATTATTAGCTAGCAGGATTTGGGGGTGGGTTGGTTGTTTTTTTTCCTGATGCGATGAATAATTCAACTTGAAACTTATTGCCACAGGACATCCAGGAAGCCAGTGTATAAACAAAGGGGAAAAAACCCAGGCTGGAAAAAACCCAATCTTGTCTGATAGATTCAGAAGGTGCAATCAAACGTGGAGGTTTAGTTGCAGGTCCAAGCTCAGGCAGCTGTGAGGGAAAGATCACTGGAAAAGGGGAACAAGTTTCAGGAAGACCTTTTGCCTTCCCTTGCTTCCCTGGGTATCTGTTTGCCCTCAGAGGCAGAGGCAGGCTCCTGTGCTAAATGAAGCTTTACTTTTACTCAGGCTGGCAGTTCTTTTTGTATACAGTTCAAGAAAAGGTAACATTTTTATGCCCAAAAGAAGTTCAGGCTGAAGAATTTGGAGGTGGAATGGAAAATCTGGGGAAATTACTCATTTAGTGCTTTTAAAAGTAGAGGTGCAGCAAGCTAATGACTTCTGGGAATTACAGTACCTTGAATCTGTGAAGAATGAATTCAAAGAAGGAATCAGATCACCAGAAATGAGCAGCACCATTGCATTTAGAGAACAGTGGTGGTCTTTAATGTTCACTTCGATTTGTTTAAAATTCTTTCCAATTTTTACCTGTTTAATTGAACAGATAGGGATCTTGTTTGTAGGCAGTTTTATAACCAGGACAGATTAACAACAGCATTCTCACATATTGGTGTCTGGTCATAGGCATCCAATATGCGATGTGGATATGGGAAGTATCAATATTACGAATTAATTTATTGTGTCTATGGTCCCAGTGATTCTCTCTGCAGCCTGTCAACTGCTGCTGAATAAAAATTCTGAAGAAAGCAGAAAATTGTGATTGTGTGTGTTGAGAGGGAATTGGACAATCATACAAAGACGAGAGAGAGAGAGAGAAATAAGGGAAGGGAAATTTTGCAGGGAGAAAAAAAAGAAGGAAAAAAGTATTAGAAAATATAAAGCCAATTTTCAGCATGGCAAGAAATTTAGCAATAGAGTGTCACAAGTTATCTACTGATACCAGAGTGGATAAATGTATTTATTGTCTGGAGAAGTAGCTGAAAAAGCAAGGTGACAAAAATTGTAGATGACATGCTATTATTTAAGTTGGTCAAGAAGAGGGGAGAGTATGTGAAGCACTTTAGAAGGATCTTATCTTGAAGGTTGTTTACTTCTAGTCAGAGTAAAATATGTTGTTGAAATAGTACTGTTCCTGACAACCTCCCGTACCTAATTAAAGGCACAGAAAGATGTCTGTACAAAGAGGCATTAAAAGTAAATACTCCAGAGCTATTTAGATTGGGAAGACCCAAAGTGAATGGGCTTCCTTGACAGAAGGGATGTTCATTTGCATTTTCTTACACTAGTGATAAAAAGAGTTCAATGACAGTGAAAGACAACAAACTCAAAACTAGATTAAAAAAAAAAAACAAACCAACAAACAACACTTTATTAACATAATGTTTTCTGTACCTTATATACCCATTGTATACTCAAAGCAAAGGCACTTTCACAGGGAAAGTCACCAATTACAATAAACAATGAGGAATTCACACCAAATATGTTGTGTTTGAGGGAAGAGAACCAAGTATATGCACCCAAATCATTATCATATGTAGTTGAATGCTGTGATAGGCACCATGAGGATTTGTGTGGGTCTGTGCAGGGATTATTAATTTGGGATGATTGCATTCAGCCCCATGGGAACATAGGTGGTCTGTTTCCAGGGCCACCTTGCATGGGAATGTGAACTAGCTCTGCTTGCTCTGCCTGGGTTCTCCCATCATCCATGATGCTCTACACCCACCTTTCTTCTATAAAGAACATGGAGGATGTATCCTGTCATGCTTTGGGCTAATGAACAACCACCAGCGCAGGGGAAGAAATCTTCCCTCTAGGCTGATTGATAATTAGCTCAGTTGAATTAATCTTCAGTTCCCACTGAAGTGACTGATAACAGTCAACACAGAAAATGGCTAATGGACCCACTGAACCTCTGGTCTGGCAGTCTGTCATTGCGAGGCTTATTCTTTTTCTCTTGTTGCTTATAAACCTATTGATCTGTCCTGAGTACTACTTAAATGCTAATAATCATATTTTTCCAGTGCAATGTTTATAGAGATGCAATCTACATCCATGTACTTGTTTTGCTGCCCTGTATGGAAAGTGTTTTTAATGACCTTTCCTCATCTCCTTGGGAGTAAATTTTTACCCTTGATATCTGAAAGATTTGTTTACAATACACTTGAGTCATTCTGTCATCATACTTCCTTACTGATGCTGTTTTACTGTATGCGGACCCTGGGCTATCAAATCAATAATGCTTAGAAATTGCCATGAGAAGATCAATGGTTAATTTTGTCTTGGACAGATATTTGTCCAGTCCTCAAATAGTTTGCCTTCTTTCCCCCTTGTTTTCCTCTAGGGGTGCAGATTAGGGAAGGATGAGTCCTTATCGGAGATCTTGCTGCTAGTCCAAGACCTGTTTTTGAAATTGCCATAATGAAAAAATCATTATTGAACAGAAATATATCTCTCCTTGTTGTGGATCATCTTTGTTTTGCAGTCTTTCAAAATGCAGAAATATTGCCTATTTTTAGGGTGCAAGAAAAGTAAAGCTTTATTTTCCCTACCTCAGAAAACTATAGAAACTGTGTTTAAATCTCAGACAAAGTAAGGGATTCTAAAAAGATGTGAAGGAGACTGCCAAAGCTTTACTTGGCAAGTTTTTATAATTTGCCTCTAGCCTTTCTTTTTTTTAATTTTTTGGTTCAGTTAACAATGATACATATTTTATTCTTCCACATAGTACATATTCCATAGCATGTAGAGAGGGTTGAATTTAGGAGGATACAACTTGTGTTTGTAGCTGAAGTGTCTAAATATTTAAGCACCTGAATAGTCCCTCTTGCAGCGTGATTTTTGGTCAGCTCTTTGAGGAAAATAATGTAACAGTTCAGCTTTACTCACTCTGCTCTGAACAAGAGCAGACTGGTGTCTGAGAGATGGGCTTCTACAAAGCAGGGCTGGCTAGACTTCAAGCCTTGCAGTAGGGATCCCCACTGATGTTCCCAACATAATCAGGGAACTAGTGGTATTACTGCCCACAGCATCCACCTTTCCCTTTGTTTGCACACAAGAATCTCAGTTCATCTGCTTATATAATTTATTATTCCACTTTCCATAAGGAGTCGTCTCTTTTTCCTTTGTATAGCAATTACACTGCTAGAGAAGTCACCATGTGATTCAGCCCTGGTTTAGGTTTCCTGGGGACTTGGCAGCCTCCCGTGTGGAAAGGAGGGCTGCCACCACTTAGGCTGAGGCAATAACGGAGGGGAAGGGGAGGCGGTCATGCCCTTAATTCTGGTTTTATTGCCTGCAACTATGTTACTGCGGGATAAGAACTCAAATGGGAAAAACTCCCTGAGATTCTCAGAATAACCTAGATAAGATTTTATAGCTTTGAACTTCTTAAGGAAATTTGGGGAGTATATTTTTTGTTTATTTGTTGTTTGTCTTTTTTTTTTTTTATGAGTGTACCTTGTAGCTTACTGTCTGTGATTGTGATTGACTTTATCACTGGAGAAGACAATGAATGGGAATCCTTTACAAATTATTTACTACTGTTGGGATTAAAGACAGCCCTTGAAGATTTACAGCTTATCCCCTCAAACACTACAGGTCTTTTGGCACGCTGTAGCTCTGACAATTTATACATTTCTGTTTTAAAATTTCATTAAGTATTCCAGGACTTTATAAAATGCAAAAACCTTTAGTGTTTATATTATGTCAAGGGCATTGCGCTGTCAACAGCTGCCTTGCTGTTCTCAGCAAAATCTGTGCTGTGAAGTCGTCGTGTTTCTGATGAGCCTCACAGCAGAAGTCCTGCAGGCTGTCACGCTTGCAGGAGACCCCCAAGGAAGTTTTAGTACAGAAGAACATAACAGTAAATATTTTCCTCTATCCTTTACCTTTTAACCAAGGGTTACTGCAACTTAATCACTCTCCTGCCGCAGTTGCAGTGCTCAGAAGTGAGAGGTAAACTGTGGCTCTCTAAAAGTCACTCCAGCTGTTTCAGTTACAAGGGTTGGATCCATTTGCCCCAGACACAGGTGCCTGGTGCCGTGTTGGAAACCTGCAGATGTCTTGCCCAGACTCCTGGTGCCGCATGAGAAGAACGGCACATCTCCTGTGGGCTCCACTTCTTTTCTGCCAGGCCCGTGCAGGTGCCTGAGCCATTGCAAGGCACAGGAAACAGCAGAATAGTGATTATGTTGAGTGTCTCAAACCTCACGTTACATGAAGGAGACGGAGTCAGAGAGGACTGCACTGTTGTCACAAGTGCAGCAAGTGTGAGTGGCAGTGGAGGAGTGTCCCTTTTGCACACAGTGACTGCCTTTTCAATCGCTGGAGAGGAATATTTCTCACTGCTTCTTGTAGGTAGCCTGTATGAGAGGGAATCTGGAAATGGAGGAGCGTCAAGAAGTAGGCTGGCAGGATAACGGTTTGCCATCTCTGGGCTTCAGCACAATGTGGTCGATGAGGGGGCAAGGGGTCATAGAAGAGATACCTTGTTCTCATCCATCAGAGCAGCCTGGCGTGGTGGTTCTGCTCACAGAGGTGGCTCGAACCGTGGGCTCAGAGTGAGGACACTTCATGCCTGGGGCCTACGAGAGTTGGGAACCCAGCTCTCCGCTCTCTCTGCCAGGGCCGCGCGTGGGTGGAGCTGGGCTTGTCCCCGCAATCCCCGTGCGTCCTTGGTGCTGGCTAGCGACTGCCGGGAGGGATTTGCAGAGCGGGAACGGTTCCAGGCGCGGGCATCCCCGAGGAACGCGCGCCCGCAGCCTGCCAGGACCGCCGGGCTGTGCGCCGGGCGTGGGGCACGGGAACCGCTCCGGAGTTGTTTCCATGGAAATGCACCGCGGCTTCGGCACTAGCTGGAGGTGGCTGAATCGGAAACGAGGAGGAGGCTGACGACCACAAAACCAGCAGGGAAAAAAAGGTTGATAGGGAAAAAAAAAAGGGTGAGTTCCATAGGAGATGCAGAAAACACCTCCTTGGAGTCAGTGAGTTAAAGCTGTTTACAATAAGAAATTGTCTTTTCGTATTCTTTGAGGAGTGTATGTTAGAGCAGCTGGGTTAAGGTGCCGCTGCAGCTTAAAACAGTGCAGTATTCAAGGAGGAAAGTCTGCCTTTTGTGAGGTTACTACCGTAGTTATAGGTGCAGCTTTCAGGATGATATTTGGCATTCAGTGTAGAGCACCGTGAAACAAATGCATCATATGAGCTCTCAGAGCAATTTTTCTCTCTCTCATGTAGCATTTACCGTATGTTTGGCTTGTTGGCAATTTAATCAGTCTGAATAATCTTGTTTTGTGACAAACCTCCTAAATCACAAAGGAGTGATGCAGTTTGTATGGGTGAAATGTGTTCCACAGAGATATTTCAAGTTGAAGAATAAAAATGAGAATTAGACAATACAGAATTCATTGAAAGCCAGTTTTCCAGCTGCTCTAATTTCCCACAATTTAATTTGTGTGCCATCAAAAGCAACTTGGAGGCTTCCAGCAAGATGATAGAACTATGGGTGAGGCTAAACAGAGGATCTAAAATATGCTGAATGTATTGCAGTCCCATGCTGTAAAAACGTCACTTAGAACCAAATACAGGCAGTACAATATCGTAGTAAATTGGACCATTAAATAAAACTGTGACGTCGTAAAGCTGTAGCATTACCCTGAAATTAAAACATTGTCACCTTTGAATTATGGAATAATTTAACAAGCATTTTGGAAATCTACTTTTCAAGGCTGCATTTAACTATTCCAGGTTATACAGTAGAAGATGTGGCTGCGCTCTCTTACTGGGTTTTGAATGATTTTCAGCTTGTGTGTTGTTTGAAATTCCACCAAGCTGTGAAAGTAATAAAATAATAAAGTGGAATAATAGAAGGTAAAAAATAAAGTGACCTTTGCCTGGAGAACAGCTTTTTTTATTCTCATTGCAAATTCACAAGTGCAGAGAGAGCTCATTAAATTGAGTAAACAGGAAAAAACATATAGTGTGAACAGTAAAGGTAATGATAACTTCTTTGTTGAAATAAAGGAAGAGCGCCTTATCTGCTTAGTTTAGCAGTTTCCAGATATGGGGATAGTCAGGAGGAGCTGGTGACATGCAACTTGGTTTGCATGTATGATTACAGTGTCACTGCCTAAAAATAGAATAAAGAATAGAGGTTTGTTTTTTTGAAAAAAACAGTCCTCATATTGTGGAATAGGAACAGCATTTGGAGCCTGATTTTCAAAAGCCATAGGCATAGGCATAACCTCTGCAGAGGTCGGCCTCTGCAAAGACATATGCAAGTCATGGAGCAAAGTTGCCGGCAGCTGAGCTGTTGCACTGCTTTCTGATGTGTGCGTGTCCGAATTGCAGCTACATTTCTTATATAGGTCCTGGGGCACCCCTGAAATTGAAAGCTCCTAGATTGTTGTCAGTAGGCTTCAGAGTACATGCTGATAGAGCTGTAAAGGTAAAATTCCTTGACCTTATTCTGAGGCAGACAGCTGTATTCTGGGAGCATCCCGAGCTAAACTTGTGCATGTGAATTTGAGAAAACAGTATGATATTTTTCCAAATGCTGCCAGGTTTGAGGTGGAGAAAATGGTACTTGAATAAAGCCCAAGAGTTAACCTGAGTGGTGAGGGTCTTCAGAAGAAAGGTTGGGTTTATTTTTATGTGGTTTTCTGATCTACAGAAGAATGTGCACATGATCTTACTATTGTCTTGGAATGGTTCAATAATTTACTGCCCTTCAGCTCTTAGTTACTTCTCCCTCAGTCAGCTGAGACACAGGATGGAGCAGTATCAGCTCTCCCACTCTGTCCAAAGCAAACTAAAGTTTAAACAATTTTCAGGCTCATTTGCTGCATGTAAACCAAGGGATGTCCTTTTGAAAGAAGGAACTTTCTTGTTTGTTTTTTTTTGTTTGTTTGGGTTTGGTTTTTTTTTTTTTTTACTGTGATGTGACTGAAATCCCTTATTGTCCTAGCAGGTTGTATGTGACTTTGTGCACATTGCCTAGCCCCTCTATGCCTGACATCCCTCTTTCTAAAATGGAAGTATTTGTTCTTTCCCTGGGAAGCAAAAAGAAGCGTGGCTGAGATGGCTGAATACATCTCTCTTCCTTTTCTTCCTCAAACATTTGTTGTCGCAAGTTCTTTTCCTTGCATCTGCAGTGTGTTGGGCTGCCCTTCTAATCTGAAAACTTACTTTCAGACTCCACATTTGTAAAACCTCTTTCATTGCCTTTTTTTTTTTTAAATAAAAAAAGGTAGCAGAGGATGTGTTTCTCTGCTCTTTCTATACCAACTGTGCCTAGGGAAAAGAAACAAACTTTTGAATGGCGGTAGCTTTTGCTGTCCCAGAGGTGCGCTTGCTGGTGGCTGTGACTTTCCTTTCACTAGATCAGCGACCCAAATGTATATATTTTTTGGGAAGCTGTACTGATGGTTACCTTTACTTCAAAGATGGAGCATACAGGGAATCTTTGAAGTGACCAGCAAAGCACAGATCTGATCTGTAAAAGCAATAAGAATAACGGATCAGGCATATGTAGATTAGGAAACGGCTGAAATGTAACTCCGGAATTCTTCCCTTCTGTTTTTACTTTTTCTAAGTCTCTGTTCCAATGTGCTTGCTAAATCACAATTACTATGAGTACAGAACGAAACTTGATTTGTTTTTCCTTTCCCTTCACAAACTAGAGGATGAAAAATCTGTGGGTAGCTTCTCATTACTGAAAGGTCCTTTGGAGAAAAGCAGTTCTTGAATGCCAAAGGTCAGATCTCAGAGGGACGGCTGGGTGCAGCTGTAATGGTAACAAGACCATTGAAAATTAATGAGCAATCACAGAGGAAAATAAGAGAAAGACCTGTCGCATTGTCTGTCCAACACACTTGTTAATGAGTGCTTGTCCCTAACAGTATGTTTGTTGATGTCTTGTCCTCCCTCATTTCAAAGATGTCAATTAATTACATTTCCAACACTTCTTGGGAAGACTGTTTTATGCTATGCTACTTTTAATAAGTTTTTCCTAGTAATCCTTCATTGCTTCTAAATTACTAGATCTTGATGCTTTTGGCTTTTCAGGTACCCACACAGCACCTTTCCTGGTGTACAAGTACACAGCCTGGAAGGGACAGTAGTGTTAACCACTCTGAAACTCTAGCCTTAGGTGGTTGTAGTTCCTGAGCAGCACCGGTGCCACTGTTATGGCACTGAGCACTGATTATATTACAATTGCTCAAAATTATGTTAATAACACTCAGTGGGGAGGATCTTATGACTGCCCATCTGGAATTTCAGCAACCAGTTTGTTCCATCATCTTTTGGTTTTCCATTGTGCTTACAGTATCAGCAACTTGATGTTTGTCTCTTTAGTAGATTTTTCAGTGAAAGCAGGGGTTAAACTTCTACCAACTTCAGTGAGAGGAAAGTTAGCTCACCCTCAACTGCTTTTGAAAAATCCACTCTGTTCATGTCAATCCTTGAGAGAACAAAAGAAAAAACAGAGAGACTCTGGCTGATAAGAATCACAACTTTCAGATGTACAAGATGTGTGTTATTGAATTATATTGTGTTGGAAGCAATATATGTGCAGGACTGTGCAGGGTATTGTGCTACAGTGTTGACTGTGATTACAAGCACTGGGGCAAGTTTTACAAGCAATAAATTTGTAATATTTATTGTGATTTTAATCTAAATTTTGTGTATCACACATTGAAGAAGTGTTTCTTTGAGCTCCAACTGAAAGGATCCACAAGCAGCATCCTGAACTCAATAAGAACTACAGAATTACAGATCTATAAGCAAACTCTTTCTCTCTAGCATCACAGGAATTGTGAGAGTGTTGTGGGTGAATGTATAGTTTGCTGAGCGTAAACTGTCCTTACAGTTAATGCCATACATTACTGAGAGAGTAATTTCTCTGTAACTTCGAGCCAGGTCTTGGAACAGACCTCTTTAAATAGTCTCCAGATGGTTGTTGTTACTTGCCTGTCATCTGAGTGCCTCCATAATGACAATCCATTAAATCATCTGAGTGTCTTTGCACAGATAGTCCATTTAGGATTTTTATACACCTATTAGAGTTCTGTTGAAGTAATCTGTGGGATATTTGTGGCTCAACAAAAAATACTTCAACTGCGAGGCATTGCAGTAGCCACAGAGCTGCTGGGCTCGTCATGCCAGTGTATCAGGGAGTAACTGGAAAGCTCGTGCTCTGCAAGAGCTCACACCAGGTAATCTGGTAAAACCATCTGAATGCCTAAATGCACAGTTTTTAAGACCTATTTAGAAAAGATCTGGTTCAGCGTTATCCAGGGTTTCTCTGTTGAAACATGTATAACAAAATAGAAATATCTTGTCTAGATCCTGCCTCTTTCTCCATAGCTGTCCATAGGTTTCTGCAAGTGAGATTGAAATCTTCCTCTCATCAAATTATTAAAATTTACTTCGTTAAATTTTTGCCCTGTCAGCCAAAAAAAAAAAAACTTTTGCCTTGTGTCCTTCTTGGGCAAGCAGGGTCTTCGATAAAGAGGGAATTTACTGCATGTGACTCTTAATAACATGATGGAGCACGTGCAGGTGCAGGGCTCAGTCCTGCGGATCCTCATTAAAGAGTTTGCCTTTTCCTCTGGGTCAGCTCAGCAAAATGGCTGTTCAGGCTGTGCTTGTTATCTTGCCTGTCGCTGTCTCACCAGAACCATCCAGGAAACAGCCTCCCTACTAAAGCTAATTGCGATGTTCTCCCTGTCGTGCCACCGCCAATGCTGGCCACGAGCTGGGTTGTTATGGTACAGGTTGTGCTTAAGCCTCGATTGTGCTTTCTGTCACCTAAAAATCCCTTGCTCTGGCGGTAAATGGAATGAAGGAAATGAGAATGGGCTCTCCAGCATGGAAAAGCGTCAACGTTTACAGTTAACTACAGATGCCAAATCATATGTTGGTCTGTAGCATCATCCAAACAAGGCATCACTCAACTTATATGTAGAAAAATCTGAGACCTGAGTAAAATGAGTGATCTGGCTTCCAACTGGGCGGTAAGAACATATGCTCAGTTTTCGCTTTCTGGCAAGAGTTTGTGGTTTCTGTTTGTGGTGAATTTGTGCGAGCTTATCAGCCGCAGTTCTCCACTACCATTTATTGTTATAACAGCGCGGGCTGTGCTCTCGGGTACAGCTGTGTTTGCAAAAGATGAGTGTTACCCCCATGAGCAATGTCGTTAATGTCTTTTCTCTCAGGGCCAAAGCCATCTGAAAGGTATCTAACTTTCTTCAGATACCTGGCAATAGAAGATGCTGAAAATCTCCTGTGGTTCCCAGGAAGCTTGTAGTTTCTCCCTTGCTCAGCAGGCTCTGTGGTGTTTGCTCGAGCTGGTTCAGGGAGAAACAGCTCTGTGGGCCACACTGACCTGTGACAGGTTTTCATCAGAGTTCTGTTTCAGAGCCCAGGGTCCTGCTGATCCTCTCTCCAATGCAGTACAGCGTTAGATTTCAATTGTTTTTTTGTTCCCTGCCCGTTGCATGTTTTTTGCCCATTCAATCCTGTTTAATTTCACAGAAGATAAGATCTGGACTGCAGTGCAGCACAACAGCACGGGGCTAACCAGAGTCCAGGGAGCTGATCCGGAGAAGCCGTACACCATGTCCTTTAACTACAACAGCAGCGCAGAACAGCTGGAAGCCATGATAAACGGTGCAGAGTACTGTGAGCAGGAGGCGGCCTACCACTGCAAAAAGTCACGTCTCCTGAACACCCCAAGTAAGTGCCACGATCCCAAATCTTGCCTTGTTAACTCTTATTGATTATACAGCAGATACAGGCCACACTGTGACCGAGGAGGTAAAAAACCCAAAGCGAGTAGTAGCAATACAGAATGAAGCCAAAAGCCTTTCACCTTCTTGTGTGCCACTGTGCAGTGCCTGTCCTCTGATGCAAGAGGGCCAGAGCTCTGCAGGGGGTTTTCCACTCTAAGTTCATGTGTACAAAGGTTCTGAAAGCTTCTACGGTGGAAAGTACTACTTAGAAACCACAAAAGCTGTATTTAGCTGATGGTAAATGGATGTGTTTATTCATCTACAGATTTTAACTGGATATCAGAGATAGAAAGTATCCATACTCTTACGATGTTTCTGGAGAGGAGTGGTGTACCCTCTTCTGAGTCCCACAGCCCCGAATATGGTGCTTAAGGTGCTTGGTAGTACAGTATCTGGGGCAAAACTAATTTTCCCCTCCTGATAGGGGAACAAATTTTTGCCCTGACTTGATGTAGCAGCAACAAGAAAGCAGAGGGTCCGATCGGTTTGTGTCTCTCTGTGTAACAAACCTCCAGTGGCTACTCAGGACGCAGCCTTCCGCTCGAGCCGCTCTTGGGGTCGGGACGTTGTCTTGGCTTAGCCAGAGAGTTGAATGCCATTAAGGGCAGGCTTTTGAATGTCTGCAAATTTTCGTCTGGTTACTTGTAATGTCTGTGTGGTCCTGGTGATTCTTTGATTATTAGCAACTCTTAAATTTGATAGTAGGTTAGAAGAAATCCCATGGAAAGCCTTAAGGGGAGTTTGCAATGGGGGTTCCCATTGTGTTAAAAATACATTGCTTAATGTATCAAGAACCTGCCTGGTTCCAGCAAAGTTACTGTAACACTGAATATTATATGGATCCAGTAATGAGATGCCTTACAGCCAGTTTATTTTTAAAACCTGTGAATTATGTCGTTTGTTATCATGAGAATTTACCAGCTAAGAACTGATTGTGTTGCTAATCATCTTTTAAAGAGTGAAATGTTAATATCGGCATCCTGGATAGAGTACAAAGGGAAAACAAAATGCAGGCATAACGGCTCACGAAGATGGGGAACAAATGTCTTACAAATACTTTCCGTGTTGCTGGCTTCTGTATCGCACACCACTTTGTTATGTTATGAAGATATAATCAGCATTTCCAAAATAATTTTTTAAGGACGAAGGCCACAATATTAGAGCAGGTCTGCATGTGTTTACACACCTCCGTGAAGTAGTTGGTCCTGCACATGCAGAAAGGTACACTGTGAGTGCATGTTGGGATACCTCTTGTATATTGTGCCTCTATGAAGCCAAGGAAACGTCCTAAGGTTCCAAACCCATTTCTTTGTTTAAAAAAAAAAAAAAAGTTATAATCTTGTCTAAATTGACAGCATATAAACTATCCTGCTTCAGGGCTAAGGCTATCTACCAACTGGCAGACTGGCTAAGACTATTCCTGACAGGCAGCTCCTTCTCTGCTTGTCCAGGGCCAAAGTTGTGACTCTGAGTCCTCAAGGGAGAGGATGCAGGGACAGCATCCAGCAACCCGACTTGCACTCTCACAGCTGCTGCAGTGCCACTGTGGTCCTGACAGCAGACCACACAAGAATTGCATGCCTTATAACTCTTTAGTACAGCTCTAGAAAAAAATAAAACAAAGAAATAAATATGAAGATATGTATATATAAGAAATATAAAGATAAATCAGAAAAAAAAGAAATCCAGTACTGTGCATGTGGCAGACACCTTTTTTTCCTCCTTTTGTATGCTTTTTAATTACATTTTGAATTTTTCATCCTGAACTTTCTCAGCCTAAGGCTGTAAGTTTGGCGAGATGTGAAACATGCTCAAAAATAAATTGAGTTCTTGAAATTACAAGGAATGTCTAACAACTTGTTCTTAGCTGAGTATAAAGTGTTTTTACATAGCAGAAAGGCATTTTTCCCCCAAAGGCCTTAAATCACCCTATTAATTGATATTCATTTTGAACTGCTGCTGTATTATAGAAGAGACCCAGTGGTGATGAATACTATAGGTGTCTTCAAGAGTCCTAAGTTTTAAAGAATTTCCATTTCTAAACTTGAAGATAAACTACAAGTGTGAATAACCCTAGGGTGTTTTGCTGGACTTGCTGCAGAAGGTTCTCATCTGTGGTGTTTTTGCCCAAAAGTAGCTGAAGGGAGTTTGATTTGGGGTCAGAGCAACAGAACAAAAATCAAAACTCTTGAGATTTTTTCTTGATTCAGCCTAGGCTTTTGGATGCCTGAAGGACTGTGTTCTCTCTGTGTTGTAAGGGTATTGTAATGTGTAATTATGGTCAATGAACCACACTTCAAATCTTCCTTCAGAAGTCAGTATACAAATGTACATCTGTTGATTACAGTGCTGCATTCTTAGGCCAGCAGGAAACACTGCATGACCTAATCCAACCTACTGAATATCACCACTCATTAATACCTCTGGACTGAGCCCAGCAGTGAATGCTTGATGGAAGGACATGTCCCAGAGGTATATCTGATGTTGAAAGAGCTATAACAGTTCCCCTTCCTGCAAGGAATCTAATCCATTTCTGAGCTTCCTGGAGTTTTAGGTTTTGTTCTTTTTTTTTCCAAGGAGATGGAACATATGATTAGGATATCTCAGCTGGTAGCACCAAAACCCCAAATGCTTGTCTGCAGGATCTAAACACTATCATGTTTCATAGAAAAGCGATAAGAAGTTTTCTTTTTCCTTTTGCATTCATAACACTACTCTCCAGCAAAGATGCATGCTGTTATGTAGGAACTTTGGCTTTCACAGCTTGTCAAAGTTGAGGAAAAAAAAAGAAAACTAATCATGTGCCTGGGCAAAGGGACAAGCATGGCACTCTGGGCTGCCTCAGAGAGGAACCAGAGCAGGCTACTAGTTTGCATAAAATTGTTCCAGTTTATATCAAGGAATTTTTCTGTCTTCTCCTCCTACTGCCTCTTGCCCTGAAGACACAGGCACATCCCCAGCGGGTGTGATTCAGTGTAGTCTCCTCATTGAGTTACTTGGATTTACATCTGCAATGTGTCAGACATGCAATCTGGCAGTTGGCAAAGGAGTTTACTCATCTCAACCTCCTGCTGTCTGGAACAGCCTTATCAGTTCTCACTGTCATACTATGGCTTAGCTGCAAGCATGTCTTTGAAAACTAAAATTAAATTGCCCTGAACTACGTTTTTGTACATCTCTGCCATCAGATAGATTTTCAGGAGGTTTGTGAACATCAGAATAGATGTCTGTTCATCAGAGGAATAGCTGGCTTTCTCATGATGCTGGCAAATGAAACTTACAATTTATGACCAGTAATTAGAAGTCTCTTGTGAATTCTCCATGTGCGTTGGAGAGACACCCACATAACAGGAGCAAATCTGACAGTTGGCATTAATTAAGAAAGTCATCCACCCTCTTAGCAAAAGATTGTAGACTTTACCACCACCTCACCCTTAGAAGCACAGACCAAGACAAGATAGCAGGAGAGGAGGGTATGGGCAGGAAGCTTGGGCTACCTCTAAATTAGCTGTCCATATTCTGGGAATTTGAAAAGAAATTTACGCCCCTGGGTGTCTGATTTCTTTTCTTTGTGGATCATCTCAGGTAACACCTAGGAGAAGGGTATGCGTACAAGGATAGGTACACGAGTGCACATGCACGTTTAATTAAACTGTTAACGTACAAAACATTTGAAGATATGTAAACATTTTAACCGAACAAACCTTCAGCTCTGGCTTAATTTGCTCAGTTTTCTAGAAGCAGTGGGTGTACTCAAAGGCTTAACATTTGAGAAGCTGCCTCAAATCCACCATATCAAGGACTTAACACAGTGACAGCTGTATCAGTGGCAGGACAGCTTGCTTCAAAATACTTTGCTGACAGTCTCTCAAATTCATAGCATATTTGTGTAGGCAGGGACTGAGAAAAGATCAGTCCTAAAGCAAAATCAAAGAAATAGGAATGTCCTTAGGTGGTGGTATTTTCCTGCCTTCTTCCATATTTTTCTCTTTCCAGTAGAATTCCCACACCGTGTCACCTCAAACTTTGGTTTCAAACATCCATTCTAAACTACACACCTCTTCCCTGAACTTTCTCCCTGTCTTTCTTAAGATCTGTCAAGTCTGTGTATTAAATTATACGCCTGAGGGACAGGGTGCCATCCAGAGGGACCTGGACAAGCTCAAGGAATGGGCCCGTGTGAACATCATGAGGTTCAATAAGGCCAAGTGCAGAGTCCTGCACCTGGGTCCAGACAACCCCTGGCATCAGTACAGAAGAGATGGAGAGCAGCCCTGCCAAGAAGGACTTGGGGTACTGGTGGATGAAAAGCTGGACATGAGCCGGCAATGTGTGCTTGTAGCCCAGAAGGCCAACCGTATCCTGGGCTGCATCAAAACAAGCGTGGCCAGCAGGTCAAGGGAGGTGATTCTGCCCCTCTACTCTGCCCTGGTGAGACCCCACCTGAAGTACTGCATCCTGCTCTGGAGTCCGTAGCACAGCAAAGACATGGACCTGTTGGAGAGGGTCCAGAGGAGGCCACAAAAATGATTAGAGGGATGGAACAGCTCTCCTATGAGGACAGGCTGAGAGAGTTGGGGTTGTTCAGCCTGGAGAAGAGAAGGCTCCAGGGAGACCTTATTGCAGGCTTTCAGTACTTAAAGGGGGCTTCCAAGAAGGATGGGGACAGACTTTTTAGCAGGGCCTGTTGTGATAAGACAAGGGGTAATGGTTTTAAACTAAAAGAGGGCAGATTTCAACTAGATATAAGGAAGAATTTTTTCACAATGAGGGTGGTGAAACACTGGCACAGGTTTCCCAGAGAGGTGGTAGATGCCTCATCCCTGGAAACCTTCAAGGTCAGGTTGTATGGAGCTCTGAGCAACCTGATCTAGTTGAAGATGTCCCTGGGTGGTTGGACTAGATGACCTTTAAATGTCCCTTTCAACTCAAAGATTCTATGGTTCTATACGACTTGCACCCAGGTTTCCCACTCTTCTTCTCCCCTCTGCCTCCTAGCTAGACTTGTGGCTTAGTGCCAAGCTGCACCACATGCTGTCCCCAGGTCTGTGGCCTCTTATTCCAGACAGCTATCTGCTCTCCTCTGTGAACCACTGCATTTGCATTTTGTTCCTGCTTTACTGGGGGAAAAGATGTAGTGCTACTTGACAGCAGGGAGCATGTCCCAATTTCTGGGTTTAGACTTCATTTTAGACTTAATTCTGCTACTGAGACAGTTCAGTGCTATTTTATCTATGCCTATGTGTTGCTATAGCTCTTTGTGCAGGCTCCCTCTTTAGTTCCAGATGAGATCTCCAGTGATGTCAGAGCATAAGATGCTAAGAAATGTCCTGCAGGGTCAGGCCACTGATAGCTCTAGCCCAGGGTCCTGCCTCCAATAGCGGCAGCTGGAGAGATGCAGCTTAGGGTGAGTACACAAGTCTGGATGTCTTCAGCCCATCACTCAAACATTCCCATCACCCATAGTTGCTCTGTTAAGGGCATTAGAGTTTATGCCATTGCCTATCCCTTTTAGTATCCACTATGGATCTGATTTTCACAAATTTGTCTAATCGCTTTTTGAGCTTTATTATGTTGTCTGCTTCTGCAGACTTCTAGGAAAGCAAGTTCCAGGAGTTTCCTGCTTGCTGTGTACAGAACTACATTGGTTTTAAGGTGTTTTAAACTAATGTCTTACTCTGTGCACTGAGCTCTGGTATTACAGGATGTGGTGAATCAGTTCTGCATTCATCCAGTGCTTTTGTAGTCCTTTTAGTTGCCCTTCTTGAACCTTCACTAGCTCTAGTATTTTTTCATCAGAAGTGACCCACAATGTTTGAGGTGTGGTTTGCACCAAGGTTTCATATAGTGGGGAGACCACTTTTTAGAACAGGATTAATCTTTATGGAGAAAGGAGTGTGAAACCTGGGTTCTGATAAAAGTTTTTTTACATAGATGCACCATGAGGTTATATAAAATGACCCATAACAAGCAGTCATTTACCACTGGGGTTTTTCTCACTGCTATTTTGTGCCTTTCAAATATATTTTCCATTTTATCATTCCAGGTACTTTAAATTGTTATTGCATTACCAGGAAACTATTTGTCATTGCACAAAATAATGTAGAATGGGGCAGTCCACCCTCAAAACGTGGTTCATATTGAAGGGAGTGGTGGTAGGTGGCAGGTAGATTGTGTGTTGTAATTATTAACGGGTATTTAGGATCCCCTTCTTGAGAATGATTGACTTACCATCTGTGTTTCTGCCGCCATACCTTGTCTCTCCCCTCCAAAGTGGCAGTGCTGGCAGCTTCCCACAAGCACAATTTTAGGTACCTTGTGCTACATTTAGAGACTTTAGAACAGTGTTCACCATAGTAATGCGACATGCCCCCTTATTTGTAGGGAGAGACTGAGAGGCCATTTTTAAAGATGCTATATTGTTAGTAGTGTGCAGATGACTAAAATGCAGCTGGTCTAAGCAGAATAAAAAATCTTTTGCGTGGGTGAGTAAATTGACTCACAATTGACAATTGGCATTGAGCATGTATGCACCTGTGAGTAATGGAAATATCATTATCACAGTTTTTGACTCTTTACTTCCCTCGCCATATACTGAGCCTCCTGACTGACAGGGAGGTGAACTGTGCTGTAGCTGCCCAGGGAGGAATGGTAGCTGCTTGCATTATTTCTTTTTAAGTCTAAGGAGCAATTCTGGAATGACACTTCTTTTTCTTTTTTTTTTTTTTTTTTTTCTGAGAGACGTTTTACAGTTTGTTCAGTCCAAACCGGACAGATCTACTGTGTTTTACTGCTATGGAAAGCACCTCTTCTAATAAACAGGAAGCTTATACCAGGGTTATTAATGACACATAGGACAGGTAAATGAAATGTTAACCTAGACAACGGATTTTGAGCCTGGAGTCTGGAAGTCATTGCGTGAACTATTATTGGTGGCAATGTAAGGAAGTCAGTGGTGTGAACTGATGCTAAACCCCTGTAATCCATTTGGTTGGGACTTTTGCTGCCAAAACCCCTCTGATTTGGGGTAAAGTTGACGATATCTTTTGTTCAACCTGTGAAACCTATGGGATAGTATAAGTGCTTATAGCTCAGTAACGAAGAAACTGTGAGAATTCTGCAGTCCAAATAAGAGTTTGGAAATGGGTAATTTTGAGACACGTGTGCCAGAACTAAACATGACATAATGATAACCTCTGACTTGAGAGACCCAGTCATATAAGCTATTCATACACACAATTTGAAGAAGGAAAGAATTACACAATTTTCCAGGCTATCCCAGCCAGCATTCACTTAATCACGAGCAGTGGTAATTTTTTTTTTTAATTTGCAGGACTCAAGCATATTGTTAACAATAAATAAATAATGGCAATTAGAAACAAACAGCTATTCCATGACTGTTATATTAATGGGTCATTAGCTATGACAGCAACCTGTCCACCATTCAAGAAAGAAAGCAGTACTGCTGCCTGAGCAGAAACGTGTGCCTTCTCCCTCATTAGAGCCACAGTGGGGAGTGTGTTCTCATCACACTTCCATTTGTCTGCTTCATTTGGCTGTCCTACTTTGAACATCTTGGGCTCCATTAGACTCAAACTGTCTTACTGACATTAAACTAATTTCTCTGTCAAATTTGGGCCAGTTTGGAGAGTGATGTTTTCTGATTCTGGAGAATAGAAGATGTAAATCATAGCAGTGGAGGAGCTCTCAGTTGACCTCTTCTGCTAAGATGCCACATGAGTGAAGCAATAGTAATTCACATTTCTATTCATGTTATCTTTGAGGCATTTGGGGCTGCAATCTCTCAGTTTTATGTGTGTTTTGTGTTCATTGGACTCCTGGTTTAGATACGGGGGAAAAAAGTGTGTACAAAGCAAGGCACTTGCTGACAATCAGATGGGATGGAGCATGTAAATGGGACAGAGCGCATATGCTTTGATTTTGCTTTAATTGGTCTGGCCTATCTAGGAAGACAGGTATTAAGAGGCTACACATGAAATGAACAATGGCATAATTTAATTATATAGTGTAATTAGGTGAAAAGAAAATGTAACCCTGTGGAAAAAGTCAAGTTTTTACTCTGTATAGATTGGGCTAGACTCAGATTCATTGCTTGTAAATCTTAAGTCCAGGCATTTTACCCCCTTTACAGTGTGAAGATAGCCTGTGGGAAATGTATTTTCTATTTTTAAAAGTGTGAGGGCGGAGACAGGGAAAAGAAACAATGAGGAAAATACAACTGAAGGCTGTATTTTCAGATTACTTTGTGCTTGATGTTCAAACAGCAACAGAACAAGAAACCTTCCTAAGAATATTTAGTTCAGTGTTTTGCTTACATGAACCATCTGATGTTAAGAGGAGCATAAAAGTAACTCTTCTAAGTGTCTGTTACTGTCTTTGGTTAAAAAAATAAATAAAAAATAGAGAGGGGGTAAGCAAGTGTGCTTGGAGAAAATGTCTCCAGACCTTTGGGGAAAAAAAGTGGTGTACTTCTTCCACTCCCAAGAAGCATCTAAAAGCAATTGAGAATTTTTACCTCCCCCCAACCCAGATTGATTTGGGGAGTATCAGATCTGACTGAGTCTTGACAAGTAGCTAGAAAGATGTGGTGACCTGAAAGAAAACAACCCTTTTAAAACTTTCTTTTGAGAAGCTTTTTTCATATCTACTGGGCTGGAAAGATTGAGAAAAAAATGAAAAAGCTTTTGAGCCTGAATTTTTTCCAAGCACCTTTGATAGGAGGAAGACTCAGGCTTTAATGGGGACTGGTTTAGCCAAGGGGTGTGTTCCTGGCTGAGTTGTCCAGGACTCAAAGCAACATCAAGAGCCTTCTTCCTTTGCTCTCAAGAGCAGAATTCACAAGTCCCAGCAGAAAACTTTTTTTAAACATTAGCATTTAGAAAGGTTAACCAATTAATCTATGCAGTTCTCCTCTAAAGGTAGTTTTCTTACCTCGTTTAGCAAAGAAGAAAATTGACGAATCAGGCTGCTACTGATGACAATTTCGCCTGAAACTGGTATGGACCATTAGATCTATTTGAAAGTACCACCCTAAAACAAATGGCCACGTTTGTGCAGCCACGAAAAAGAACCATAAGAAAAGAACCTCCCAGATGAACACCTCTGAAGTCTTTCACTCAAAGTGTAAGATTTATATAGGTACCTCTTGTGCCTTACCCTTGTGCCACTAGTGGAAGAATGAACATGTTATCCCTTAGAGGTACATTCATTTTTTCTAGTGAACTGATGAACACAGTTACGGTGATTTAGCAAGGAAGGCATGATTCTGTGAATTTTTATGGACCTACCAAATTACAAGGGTGAGAATGGTATATTTGGGTGGGCTATAATGGGATGTTTGGTATATTCAACCAGGTAAGGAGAAAAAGCTGTGATTCTGCACCGTAGCCCAGAAATAGAATCACCAGTCTCAAGCATCAATCAAGCATCCAAATTTCTTCCTCTTCATCTCCCAGGCAGTGTTTGGATTTTGCTTTGCTGCAGTGGTTGATTGTAAAGGGAGAGGTGTGAGAACCCCAAGCCTACATTCTTGATTAGACACTCAGATTCCATATGGACAGCCCTGTCTTTCTTGTTCATAGATGTTTTGAGGAAAGATAAACTCACCTGAAAATGAGTGCAATGCATTCAGAAAGTGTTAGCTTAGCCATGACGGCTTGAATCTAGGTATGGGTCTGAACACAGACAGATGCAGCAGGCAGGGGTTCATAATCTGGTCTTGATGTGCGGAAACAAACTTCAAAACTCAAAAGAGTGATAAAGCAGGTATGTTTATTACAGCACCGGACGCATGGGGGATATCTCCTCCTAACATGTGTGTGCTGAAACAAAAGTTCATTCTTTATATACCTTAAAGACATGAATATTTCATACATTTTCCAAGAAGTCACTGCCTCCTTGCTTATCTTCTACATTTACATAATGCTGGCGTTGCAAAACTACACTGTGCATGCGCGGGAGTCTCGGGTGGTCGTCGGTGGTCGTTTGGGGAGTCAGCCCCTACTCCTTTTTCCCTTTTATGGTCACGGGTCTCTTGAGGATAATTTCTTCTCCTTGGATGTTTGCCCCTTCTGTTGTCCAGCCAACCGGTTCCTTTTTATCATCCTTGTTAGAGCATTCCTGACAGTCTGTCTCTATGCTCAAGGTTAAGATATCTTCTCTGCTCTCTTTAATCTCTCAGTCCTTGCTCTTAACTCTTCTTTGTTTTAATTTTCATGAGGCCTGCTTTAGTCATGATTAACCGTTTACACATAGTTACAATGTTAGCATTGAGGAGATACAGCCTAAGGACTATGAGAGTAGGCCATTAAACATAATCACACAGTTATTAGGCTAAAGAATTCTATACTAAAGTCAAACTAATCATGTAATCAATAACCTTCCATATATTAAGGAATTTGCAAAACTTAGAGTTGATTAGTGACACATGCTAAAACCTTGTAATTGTTTTAGATCCTTGTTTCATTCCCCCCTTTTCTACTATCTTTGCGAATTTTTTTGCAATCCCTCATAACATAATATTATTATTTGTCCATCGATTAAAATACCTCCCTGTTGTGACTTCATGTTTGATCTTATTCTTTTTCCAGGTAACATAATTATTCACGTTCTTCTGACAACACCATATTGAACATCAAACCATAAAACAAGTACATAAAAGAAATAAGCTATCAACTAATATGAGTACAAACAGCTTTTTGATCCATTTAAAATTTGGTAATCAAGAGGTTAATTTGTTCCAAACTTCTTGAAATCCCCAAGAGGTGTCATTTAAAGTCATTCTTATCATGACCTACTCCGTAGTGGGGGTTATTAAATAGAGAGATGTTAACCAGAACTGGAACTCCTATTAAAGATAATGTTTGGCTAGAATCTCTAGGTATTTGTAATCACTCTTCTTTAGAATTTCCTAATATTATTATGTATTTCTGTAGATTATTTTTGCCTAACTGGGTGAGATCTTCCCCTTGGTATTGGGATTGGTACGGCCTCCCAAACAAAATTTCAGATGGACTTAAATTCTCTTTAGTTCTTGGTTTTACCCTGATTCGTAATAGGGCTAGTGGGAGCGCTTGGTACCAATGTAGATTCGCTTCTTGACTGATTTTAGCTAGCTGTTGTTTAATTAAGTGATTAATTAATTAATTAATTTTCTCAACTTGTCCACTTGCCTGTGGCCGATATGGGGTGTGTAGTTGCCAGTTTGTTCCCTTTACTAACTTGTTGCACTATTTGCGCACAAAAATGAGTACCCCTATCAGAAGATATTATTGCTGGTACTCTTAAATCTGGGACTAATTCCATTTAAAAGTACTCGAGTCACTTCCCTAGCCTTATTAGTCCTACGAGGAAAAGCTCCTGGCCAGCCCGAAAAGGTATCTGTTAATACTAACAAATACCGAACCCCCCCTTTTCTTGGGAGTTCAGAAAAGTTTATTTGCCAGTTTTTGACCGGGAACTTTCCCTTTATCAATACTTCCACATTTTACATTATTTTCTACCTTTGGATTATTCTTTAAGCCTATTTCACATTTATTAACCATGGTTTTTACAGTTTAAAACAAATTCCTGGCTACTATTTGCTTCATAAGGGAATTATACAAGGCTTCAGTTCCCCAATGAGTCTCGTCGTGTTCTGCTTTTACCAGTTTCCATAATTTTCTAAAGGGAACTATTATTCTGTTACCTTTTAATGTTGCCCAACCTGATGATTCAACTTCTGCTTCCAAATCTTTAATTAATCTAAGATCCTTCTCATCATAATAAACCAAGTCTGGTAGTGGCAAAGTTTTTTTCAGGAATCAAACTTAATACCTCACCTTGTTCCACAGCTCTTTTTGCCTCATAATCTGCAAGGGCATACCAAGGGCGTAATCAACTTAGAGTTGATTAGTGACACATGCTAAAACCTTGTAATTGTTTTAGATCCTTGTTTCAGTCTTCAGAGTCTGTCTCCAGTAATGCCAATTCAATGCTAGAATTCATCCCACCATCGATAGATGGCTGTTCTTACTTGGACTAATTAGACAGAGACCATTACAACTATTCTACCTGTTGCCTGGTCACACCTGTGCTTGTAGTAGATGATGTAGTCGTACGATAAGGATGTTGTCATCCTTTGTAAAGGGTAAGAAGGGACTGCGTGTAATTAAGAAACAGCACCCTTGTTTTTGAAAATGACCCCTGTTAGAGCTATTGGAAGCAGGCCTGCATTTCTAGGATGTAATCTATGTAGTCTTGCTGTAGCTGTCTTAAGGTTATGTGTTCAGTTCAAGGTAGATGCCCAAATTCTTCCAGGAAGAGAGAGATGCAACTGAAGGTGATACTTCCAACTTTAGATATCTTTCTAAACAGGAACTGATTAAACATTGTATGTTCTCATGCTTCTGCCTAGTGAATAGCATCTATCCCAACTATGTAGTTTTGGTTATTTTATCTGTGCTACTGATTTTTTTGGCAGTTTAGAACATTGTTTCTTTATTTATTTTTGCTAAAACAATAGTTCAATGAATGGTGGAGTAATAAATTATGCTTTTTTCCCCTATGGTTTTGTGCTTTAGTGTTGAGCTTCTGTACGGATTGTCTGATACCTACTGGGGATTGAAAAATGCATTGCAGCCTTTTCTTAGGCTTCGTACTAGGAGGACATCTCTGCTTTCTGCTTAGGCAGTACATGAAACCTGTAGGAACACATTTCTCAGTCAAATGTACTTGAAATTGGCAGTGGGTTTGAGTTATTTGAACAATGGACAGACATGTGCACACACATGCATGTAACATATTCTAATATGTCTCATTTCTCTAGAAAACCAGGTTGAGATTAATATCTAAAGCCCACTAGAATCAATAGGGTTTAGAGAGTACTATACAGTTTCTGCTGACTCTAAGTGTCCTAGTGCTAGAAGGAAATCATTTGGGCTAAAATGAGATGCAGATGCATGTATTTTCTCACCATGCCAGATATACAAATGTCTGTCTCCTCCTCAGCGTAGGAACAAAAACTTAAACCAAATGTACATCCTAAACTCAGCTGAACTTTACCAGTACCCATCAGTCTTTCATAGATCTTTGGACACATGCTGCTGTGCTAGATTCAGTGTGTGTCTGCTTCATGTGCTGCCTGTTTCTTTATCCAGGATGCTTAGTTCCATGTCCTCCTTTCCCTGTATCTCCCTATATCCCTTTGCAAAAAAGTTTAAAATGACATGTCTACTTTACAACATGTAGTGATTCCAATATATTAACATGAACAGCGCATGGAACGCGCTCCCGGTAGCTTAGTGTGTGGTCAGTAGCCATTTCCTAGCTGTCTTTTTGTTCAGGCTGTCTCATTCAATGTGATCAAAATATTGGTGGTAGCACTTGTTGATAAGAAAGAAAAGATGGTAACAATTTCTGGCTGTATTTTTTCTCAGTTTTGTATTACTGAACCTAATTCAGGTCTGACAGGTTTGTTTTACTGATGAGTCCAAGCCTATGATGGGAGACATCTGAGAAGTGGTTCTGAAGAAAAAGTAACATCAGTTACATGACATGTTTATTTTAAATACTGTTCTTTTAACTACTGATTCAAATGGTCAGTACAGTCTATTAAATTATCTATTGATATAGGTGGAGTGCTTTCTTTTTGTGAAAGCGTGTGTTTGCATATTTATGTAGACATGTGCAGATCGGTTAGGAGGAAAAGAAGAGTGAAGGTTGACTGTAATTAACTTCCTGGGATAGGTGGATCATTGTCAGGCCTGGTGCAAGACAAGTTAGTGTTGGTTACTCTTTTCCACAGTGAACTAAAGGCTTTCTGTACATTAGCGTATGCTTACTTCCTGTTGTCACTGTGATTTCAAGCTCTCAGATTTTATCCAGATGAAACTATCTTGGAGTGCGGTAGAAGTTTAGGGCTGTTCCTCAGAGAGAGGTCTTCATGACTGAATGCTAACATAACAGCGGAGGTTGGGATTCTAGGACAAGTTGTCTTCTCCTGAAGTAGGCTCTGTTTGAGCTCCCTTTGGCTTTTTCTCTGGCTATGAAAATTCAGTTTGGTCCATTTGTTTTGCCATTTTAATATCTACCACTGAACTGGGGAAGGTCCTCCTGGCAATGAGCATTTTTCAGGTTCTGTTTTTGGGTCTCGTTTCCCAGAGCCTCCAGGTTCAAAGCAGCGTCAGCTTTCTGGGTCACTTCCTTCCCAGAGCACATTTATGTTCTGGATTCAGACAAAAAGATTGTGTTGCACTTTGTTTACTGCCTCTGTGAGACAGGCTAGGGCCACCAGTCAGTCTCCAGAACATCAGAAGTACCTACTTAATAGAAGCAGAATTTTATTGAGTGAATAATTACATCCTATTACTGCTGAAGTAATCACCTTAAATACAACCAATGCATCCAGAGGGAGGTATGTTCTTTCCAAAATGCCACCCTGGACAATTCACTTTACTTCCATACAAAGCTCCAGAATCTGTCTGACCATATTGTACTACAGGTTGTCATGTTTTCAGAGGATGGAATTTATGTTCCATGAAACATGCCATTGCCAAAATTAATAGGAAAATGAACAAAGTGAAACAGACCATTAGAACCATTGTAAGATTGTAGTTGCTGGGTTGTGGCACAAAAGAAGAAACTAATGGGTAAACATAATTATATTATAGTGACAGGAGCTATCAATGTATAGTACACAACTGTGGTTACACAATGGAAGGCAGTCAACCGTTATGAAACATGATTCAGCAGACAGGCCAGTTGCAGGTAATCTTACTTAGAACAATACTTTCATTGGCTTGTTTGTTTTAACTGATGGAAAATTATAAATGGCAGCTATTTCTTTCCTAACCTACTGGAATTCAATTTCACTTTGATAATTTCCATAATCCTTTTTTGTATTATTCTAGACCACAATACTGTGATTTTTGTGTTCGCTGAAATGTTCCTGAGGCATGAACAGATTGTTCCTGAATATTCATGTAAATAGGAATTCAGCTAAAGGTCTTCACAGTAAATGTTCACTCTAACATCTTGAAGTCTTTTTTTATTCCCTTGTCTTTATTTCTGCTCTAAAACAATGCTTCATAATTTTAAATTGAACACTCAATATCTAATCAAGATAAACAATTCATAGGCTGAACTGTGTTTGTATAACATGATTTAAAAGCTTTGAATAGCTAACATAAGCATAACATTCTATTAATGGAGAGCTTGAGAGAAGCTACAGTATCAAATGATTCAACTAAAAAAATACAAATCTCAAAGATATGCAAGATCACTTTCATTGTATTCAGTATATTTATACTCATATAGGCAAGTAAGTCAGTGGATTAACTCCTTAGTTATTGAGTCTTTCATTAAATTCTATTTTAATGCAAAACAAACTACAAAACACAGAAACATTGTAAAAATTCAGATATGTGAAGAAGCTAACAAGTTCATCCATAGCTTGTTAATGCAGTATTTGCAATCAGAGTCTAAACACTTCAGCACTGGTGGATAAAAAGCCAATGCTGTGTTTCTATAACAGAATAGACAGGTATACCCTGGACAACTGAAGTAGAGGAGGGTGGAGAAGCATCTTTCAGCCTGGTTACTGGAGTGGTGCAATATAAATTAGAATACCATCTCTGGCCATTTTTCAGAGCCAGGAAAGGGATTGATGCAGGAGTTTCTTCAGATGGCTGTGCCACTCAAGAGTTTACCCATGCAGGAGGACTTTGTCAGTGACTGACTAAAATAGATTCAGGGCTGCTTTATTCTGCTAAAGTGGTTCAAAGTAGTTGGAGCACAAGAGAGAGCTGGGTGCTCAACTGTTTTTACTGAATAAACACACTATTGCTTTCACCCACAGAAAAAAACAAGCACATCCAACTGAGGTTTCAAATGCAGAGGTAAATCTTGTAATTCTAGTTCTCAAAGTCCCGCTTCCATTTATCAACAGAATGCTGTCTTACTGTTATACCATGCCACTTAATGTGAGATATTGCTATGAGGAATGTAACCCATGACAAAACAGTGAAAACTAGAATGCGCTAAATGCAGAATTAGGTGACTAGTTGAGTGATAATATATTGCCTAACCTAATGAAAGACATTACCTTTAAATAATGGACCACATCATAGATTTAATTATCCCAAGGCAAGATAGTAGGTGCTTCATGCAGACAAGGTCAATTACCTTATCCAGAAGAGCTTGTTTGAAGTGTATTATGAATAATTCACAGACATAGAAATTAGCTTTGGAAAAGTGTCCCAGCTATAATGTGGTGAAAGCATTCAATTTCTTTTTTAATGTATTTAAGATAACACCCAAAGGACAATTATAGCTGCTTAACTGTAAGACTACTTAAATGACAAGAAATGACAATTGTGTGGTCAAATTCATATTAATGCATTATGCAGAGGGAAGCATCGTCATCACGGCATAATCGTATCAGGCCGCAAGAAACTGACTTCAAACCTCATCTTGTGGTTTTAAATGCTGAATGAAATTTGATCAGAGATTGATTCATTTATTAACCTTTCTCAATAGAGAAGACACAGTTGTTGCTGTACTAGCTTTGTGTATTCAGGACTTTTAGTTCTTTGACTTTCTGGTGTGAAAACAAAGGTCCAGAGTGATTGACTAACTTGTATGATTTTGGAGAGTCTGACAAACCCAAAGGTGGAACCAGAACATTTAATTTTCCATCTTTAATCAGAAGACCCGTCTTCTGCTATAAGCACTAAAATATGCTGTTTCTAAGTAAGTATTGTTCCAGTCTAGGACTATTTATCATTAGAGTTAGAATCATGACAGTAGCCATGGTAGCAGAATGCATGCTCACTTGACATATGGTGACCTTAGGTGTGAATTAGAAATGCAATAAACCTGAAAGTCTGGGGAATAACATGCGCTCTCAGCATATTTTGATTCCACAGGCAAAACAATAACCTTAGCTTTCTCTCTTTGACTTTGCAATAAGTGGTAACGGCCAGGGGAAATCCCTTGGGGGCTGCAGTTTTCTAAGATGCCTGGCAAGAAGATGGCTAATTCATCAGGTACCTCAGTTTAAGTGTCTAAATGTAATAGTGACATTTCATGGCCTTTGAGTTTACCTGCTTTATTTGCTTGAAAGGGAGAGTTCAGCAGAATTTTAGAGGGTGCTATAGAATTGCGTATCTAATGAGGCGTACAGCCAGCCTAATCCTGTTTCCATTCACGTCAATGTCAAGAATCCCATTTAGTTCAGCAGGAGCAAACCATTCAAAAGATGGTTTGAATAAAGGGGAATAAAAATTTGACACAATGTTCATTTATATAACAACAAGCTTCTAACATGTAATGAAGTAGGAAACAGCCACAAAGAGACAGGAAAGAAAACATTCCAAACATACTGAAAAATAGAAAGTATGCGAGTTGAGGTTTTTTGTATTCTCCATCATCCATCTTTTCTCCAAGGATCAATTCTCAAAAAAACCCTTCAGAATTCCCTTTCCTTCCCCTTCACACAGTCGTTGGCCTCCACCCCAGTGGTTTCTGGGAGGACTTGATAAAGACTAATCTGAGCCTAAGAGACTTGCTAGCTGATGTACTTATTTGCATACATGAATGTGAACAGATGTTTACATAGTAGCGTTAAGTAGGCCAGCTGTTTGGGAGTCATTTATGTATTTTATTTAAAAGTGAAGCTGTACAGTTAAAACCTTTATTCACAATGAGGAAGAGGAAAAAAAAAATTAAAATACATTTCTTCCTGTATTAGTGGGTTGCTTCCTTTACGCATACCAGTTTTCTGAATCTGAATTTACAGCATAATACAGCTGCATCTTACCTGAATCTCTGGGCATCTGCACCTTGTCTTGACCAGTTGAATGTGAGTGGAAGAAAATACACAGCACAGCATCAAGATTGCTAGATGTAATTTGTCTGAGGGTGAGGGCAGAAAAAAAGCAATGCTGAGATGAGGGGAAAGGGAGAAAGCTGTCACTTTTCTTTATAAGAGGTTGCATATTGCTGATTGTTTCTGCAGTCTGTTCTGTAATGGAGCATACATCAGGGTAATGTTTGCCTTTGCATTTGTTCTGCTCTTCAGATGTGAGAAAAAGCATAATCCTTAGGAGTGTATTACAGCCATAAATGTGTAACTTATATTTATTAATTCCTTCAGGTAAAACTGAGTGGAAAAGCTTCTATTATGGAGGTGTGCATATGCATGCTGGCATATGTATAGAGAGAAAGAGGTTGGAGGGAGGGGCTCTTGTATGTTTTTAAAAGTAGTTTGCCCCTCAGGGATTCCCATTTTGTCTGAACTGGGACTGGCTCTAAAATAAGTGTCTTGGGTCTGATGATGTCCATGACTTAATTTCGTCTGACCCCTGGCCCCCTGGGGCTCCGTATCTTCAAAAGAAAACAGGGAAATGACGTAGACAGTTAAATGGAAGTGATTAACACGAGTTACTTTTTGCAAAGCTGTAGGAGAACTCTAATGACATATATGAATGCATACCTTGCCAAAATCCTACGCCAGTTTTAGAGAGACTTACCTGCCTCAGTTGTATTGTTTCCACCGAAGCATCACTACGTGAGGGAGGTGGCTACATCTCTCCAAACCAGCAGCAGGCAGGATTAGTAGTAAGTTATACTTTTCTTGAGGAAGATACATTCAATTAAGGAGCCTTGCTTTGGGAAGGAAGGCTGGTGATGTACGTTAAGATCTTGTGGGATTTTGATTCACAACCTTGATGCAGCCTACAAGAAAGGTTTGTCTTTCATCAGCTGTGATGAAAGTCCTGTGGTAGAAAGTTACATGGTGCATGAAGTTCTTGATTCTTACTTCGTGAAGCTTGTAGGCTGACTGAACGGCTCCAGTGGTGGTTCTTTCTCTTGCCAGTAAATACAGAAAGCACATGGAAGTAGCCATCTCAGTTGAAATGAACGCAAGATTAATTACTCTGAAAATAAGGACTGTAACCTTGTTGACTGTATATTCCATGGGAAGAAAGAAAATGAAGAAAAAGTATTTGATATGCTCATTGCAGCCTATGTGATTGTCATAAGTGATGTGGCAGATGGAGTTCTCTCGAGTCAAGAGCTGTTCTGCAGTACTGCCAAGAAATCAATAAATGAGGCCAGGTCATCTTCTGATGGATTGGGATAAGATGCCCTGATCTTGCACTGAGGGCAGGAAGTGCTGTCTCTGAAAACTGTTAAGCTTTTGGCTGACTCTTTGATGCTGGGCATGTGCTGATGCATTTCCTAGAGCCTCCAAAGTGCTCAGCCCCACTCTGCAGGGTGTGTGTGCACGCGTGGTGGGGGAAGGAGTCTGTGCCTCCACGCGGTTCTGTTCAGTGTTTTGAAAAAGGGCAAGGATCGGTGACTTCTCATGGTTGCATGGTTATCATTCTTCTGCAGGCTCTGCCCGTTCCAGTATTCACTGCAGTGGTAAAGCTACAGCCGAGTTCTTCCTTCTGCTCCAGGAGCAGAAAACTGTCTCTTGAGCTGAATAATAATCTCTGTTGGTGACAGTAGAACTATGCAGCATAGCTGAGCAGTTCATATTCTATCCAGTACAGTCTGTGCATGAATGTATATACATACCCATGTATACATCCTTTGTATAGAGAGATATACAGGAACCTGAGACCAATTAAATAGCAAAAACTAAATAGAAGATCTATTTGAAAGATGTAAACTCATTGCTAACAGGGTGAAGAAAAAAGAGCTCCAAATTGATTAAGCTGCTCCACAGAGAAGACAGATTGTTGTCATCCTGACCTTTAAAGCAGGTCAGAACATATCAATAGGAGCATCTTCTGAGTACAGTATTCTGTGAATTTTTTCATTTATATTCTCTTGTTTTTCTCCTTACATACTGGCTTGGAGCCAGTTCATTTCATGGTCTTGCTTATACATATGTTCTGCTACAGCTGCATTTTTCCAAAGTGCCCAATTTCACAGCACTCCAGCCTTCCTTAGGATGACAAATGATGCCCCTGCTGCTCTGACCAACAGAACTGTAATTGCAGCTGAGACAGGGACAGCTGAACCAACACCGTGCTGCAGTTTGGGTATATCCTTAAGTTGAAACTTGACTGCATTTGTTTATTGTAGTCAAGTTTCCAATTCCACCACTTAAGGCATTAACTGCTGACATTAATTGTAACATTGAGGAAAGCAGAATTGCTCAGCAGTTGAAAGCAGTGTCAAATCAGTAGTTATTTATTTACCATTGCTCTGTGATGTGTTGTAACGCATCAGACTATAAAGAAGTTTAATGAGTTGCAGTAATGCTTGTAGCCTCTAGCAAATACATGCAGTTCGATGAGTTTTTTTGATAAGGTGCTTAAAACTGGACTTTGTCCACTACTGATGTCCAGATGAGTGCTGTTGTGATCGTAGTACGTACAACTAGTGTTCTCTTTTGCCAACTAGCACGTTTGGGAGCAAAAAATAGACAATCCAGTTCAGTTGGCCCTGTGAGATTTCAATTCAGTAGGGATGTGATCAGAAGAGTAGGAGGAGAGGTTAAGAGCATGGTTGTTACTATGCTTGTCCAAGCTGCCTTGTTGGCTCATAATTACTATAACTCTCGGCAATGTCCCTGGATTATTCTCTAAACTCTTTTCTGGGTGCTGGTTTAATTTTTTGGCTGTTTACAATGCTTGTTTTTTAGAGTACAGCAAATATATTGCATGCTCTGCACAGGGACTTTTTCAGCTGTTCAGCATAAATTTAAATATACTGCTTTTTTGCCCTACTTAAAAAACCAAAAACCTCTGGCTTTTTATATAAAGCTGCACAGGGAATGATACTGGATTTTCCTCTTAACTGAAGATGCTTATTTGCCCAATTAGTGTTACAGGGAACTTGAGATGTTCATATCTCATTTTCCAAAGGATTCTTTCCAAAACAGAAGCACCATCCCAATAATATCTGTCAGTGTTGTTATCAGGTTTTGAGAAAATCCCCTCATTTATTTCATTAGGGACTGCAGCTTCAAAGTGATTAACAATATGTTATTACCTCTTCTAATTTATGCTACATTAAGACAGTTTTTCTAATTTTATTCCAGTTCAGAATTTCAGCATATTTACTGATTATATTTTCTGATTTCTTTAAGATCAATCTAAGCCATGAAATTCAGTAGTTATTATCAGCCACTTACAGGAACCAGTTAGTGGCTACACTTCAAAAAGGCACTCTGTGGAAATGACATTGTCCCAATGACTTTCTGATCAGATTCACTCAGTGTAAGTAGATGTTATTCTCTAACTGTCAGCCATGCTGTATTAACCTGGGAGCTGAAAAACAAGGTGTGTTCTCGTTGCTTCATGAATCAATATTGCTAATAAAGATCCTCTACACCCAAATCTAGTTTTTATTATTCCTAGAAGCTGCCATTGCAAGTACAAAGGGAACAAAATTAATCTGTCTTTGGTGGAAGGTTGTCAAATCAGAAGACAGTCCATTTCAGTCACCAGTGAATCTACTGGTGCAATGTGAGCGGGAGGGGAAAAAAGTAACGATAAGGATACTTTTCTTATTATTAATGCTGGTAGTTAAAACTGCATATACAGGAAACAGTTCTGTTGAGTAAGGTAATTCCATTTTTACTCAGACACTTTTCAAAATAAAGGGGGGGAGAAGAACTGTTATTAGCGTATGTAATTTCTCCCAAATGACCAAGCAAAATTGCTTTCCACAGCATGTTTTTCTGTAACTTATCCAGTCTCCTATTAAATATCCCAAATGTCCCCATTTTATCTTTTTTCTTTTTCTAGTCTATCAAATTGCATTTTGCTGTGGGCACAATCCAGCAAACCTTCCGTGGGTTCCTGCAAGGATTGGATTAAACCTTGTATTAATTCCACACGACTTTACTCCAACTGACTTGTGTCCGTAAACTTGAGCGACCTGCTCTGAGTTATGCCCTGGCTTCCAGACTACCGTTAGGCCAAGCTGGAGACCTGCATTTTTGTTGACTCTCTTGATGAAGGGCTCAGCCTGGTAGGCAGGAGAGAGGGCATGAGCCTGGGAGCTGTGCAGAGCTGGGGGCTTTGCTGTACAGCTCCACCGTTGCACCACGTTGAGTGCAGAAGGTGCGAAGTGCTGCAGGTAGACTCCCTCTGATACTCTTCCTCCATGCCCTATACCAAGAGCTAGAGCTGTCGTCGTGATGGATCTTTCAAAAATTATCACATATATAATTAATTTTCCTTTTTTACCCCCTTTAAAAATAGATCCTTCAGGCCTTTATTTCAGTTGCTGCATACCTGTAGATGGTGCTTTTACCTGTCTCAGTGACAGCCACAGGGTTTGTCTAAGGAATCCTTACAACCTGAATCTGTTTCAGAACAACTTGAAGTGGGGGGCTGGACTAGATGGTCTCCAGAGATCCTCTCCAGCCTCAACCATTCTGTCCTCCTGTGAACAGCCTGCTGCTCAGTGAGTGCAAATCAGCACGACTACCCTGATTTTGCTGGAGCCAGATGCATTTACACCTGTTGCTGGATGTGGCCTTTTTTTATCCCTGTAAAATAATAGTGAATGAATGAGCTGCAAAGTGTTCCTTCCTGGCAGTCTTTCCTGGGACAGTTGCTCATAATGTAGTTTTTTACAGTTCTGTAAAAGTTGTCGTCTCACTTCAACATTTCTATGAATAATAGCTGAATACTAAGTTTTCTTGTGGTGAAATGATTGGTTTACGGTTTGATGCACTGTTCATAGTCTTTGACGCTTCAACTGTTCCCCTCTGTCCTCTGAAATGTTATTTCTAGACTCTGAAATTGCTTTCCTCTATGAAAACTTAAATAGCACTTAAGAACAAAAGCTGCTTTGATAAACTACTTGTCTCACCTTACAGTAGTTTATAAGGTGCATTATTTCAGTTGTCTCTCCTTACCCTTCAGCCCTTTCACATCCATTATAAAACACTTTAAGAAGAAAGCTCTGAAGAAGAGCATATGATCTGTCTAAACTTACAAACTCACTCATCTCTCCCACGCTTTCCTCCAGTCCGTGTTATATGGCGATCTAAAACCAGGCCACCTCAACTGGTGAGCTCATAAGATAACATGGATAAGACTCCAGTAGGATGTTGAAAGGCTGGACTGTGTTACTAGCTGCATACAGGGTGGCTGTGAATGTCACTCCTGTTGTCTTCCTCAGGTCCTAAAGAGCCACTGAGGAGCATAGGTCTGCTGCAGATAGAGAACCCCGAGTCTTAATCAGGTATGATCCTTCGATACCCTATGGTATTTTCACAAGAAACGGAATAACGTGATCTGGTTTATCTTCTGTTTATTAATCCATTAATTCAGCACTTGCTGCTATTTACTCTCACTAACTATTTTTATACTTGTGCAGAAGAACTGATTAAGAATGAAAGACCACTGTCCTGGGCACTGTATTGAGCCACCACAGGAGGTAGCCTTCCAGTGGAAATGGGTGAAATGGTACTGGTGAAAAAGGATGAGGATGAACACATAGGAGCTGAATGAGCTGTGAGGGCAACAAATGATGGCATCATCTTAATGCCATTATTCTTAGTCATTATGCCTATGAGATAGGAAAAAAAAGTCCAGACATCTGCTGAGCAGGACCTACTCTTCTGGACCAGGCAGGGTCATGCTGGAGCCCACTGTGACTTATTCATGGTCATTGTTCACTTGAGGTTGAATCCAGGATGCTGATGGCTCTCTGGTCCCAACACAGAGTAAGGATGTGGCAGGACATGCATCAATGTTGAAGGCCTATCTGTTAAGGCAATGTGGGGCTTGTTTATCTGAATTTACCTGGAGGAAATAGGCGAAACAAAGAAAGTGCGAAAGGAAAAGGGGAATGAGGTTGAGGAAAAGGAGTTGAAAGCAAGAGGGACAAGTTTGATGTGCAGCTGAGTTGGAATGCAGGAGATAAAGGAAATAAGGTAATTTTTTTGTTTTAACAGGGCAGGATATCCAGTCCATCTTCAGCAAAACTCCTGAGGATTCAAAACTGATATTTTCTCTGTTTTGTCATTTGTCCCTAAAAGCTGTAATCTTCTCTGCAATTTTGTTTTTCAGTTGGGTGGTGGTGGTTGTTTCTTTTTCTTCCTAACCTGCATGCCTTCAGCTGTTCCCATAGTTTCTGTTGCTGGCTGGAGTCCCACTTGCATCTTTCAGGAATCTTGTCACTTGGCCAGAAATTTATTGAGAAAACAACCTAGCTGGAGCTGGCAAAGGAGAATGCAAGTACTCATAATATTTTCAGCCTTCTTTGGTCTTCAGCAGATGAGGCATAAAATTTTAGTTTGGATGTAGATTCAATCTTCCTCAGTGTATAAAAGTGTTTGGGTCTGAAATTCTTATGCCCATCCTCAAATCTGTCTCTCAAAGGGTTGATGATGATTTTGCTTTGCTGAAGTGCTGTTAATGTGTAATGGCACAACTCTGTCATTGCAGCTCAGCAGTTCTGCTCATTAGCCTCCTGTTAAATCTAGAAGAAGCAAGGGTCCATGTTTATTTACCTTCTTTCTGCCCGTTCTCATCTGTGAGAATATCTTAACAACTCCAGGAAGAACAGAGCACACTGTGATAACAGCTGCTCCAGAGGGAGATGCAGTTTCTCTGCTTAAGAGATGCAGACAAATGCTGCTGCATGTTTTTTTTCCTTTCTTTTTCAAGCAATTACTTCAGCCTGGGACTCTGTATGAAAGCAGTGCACCTTGACAGCAAAGCTGAAAAATGAGACAGAAAATGTCAGCAGATTACTCAGCACAGGAAAGACATGGACCTGTTGGAGAGGGTCCAGAGAAGGGCCACCAAAATGGTCAGATGGGTGGAACACCTCTCCTATGAAGAAAGGCTGAGAGAGTTGGGGTTGTTCAGCCTGGAGAAGAGAAGGCTTTGGGAGACCTTATTGCAGCCTGCCAGTACTTAAAGGGGGCTTAGGAGAAAGATGGGGACGGACTTTTAGCAAGGCCTGTTGTGATAGGACAAGTGGTAATGGTTTTAAACTAAAAGAGGGTAGATTTAGAGTAGATATAAGGAAAAAAAAATTCACAGTGAGCGTGGTGAAGCACTGGCACAGGGTGCCCAGAGAGGTGGTAGATGCCCCATCGCTGGAAATGTTCAAGGTCAGGTTGTATGGGGCTCTGAGCAACCTGATCTAGTTGAAGATGTCCCTGCTCACTGGCTGTTGGACTAGATGACTATTAAAGTTCCCCTCTAACCCAAACTATTCTATGATTTTATACTGTTTTCTCCCTTTTCCTAACCACACTTAAAATAATTTTAAAACAAGGGACCAACTTTGTGACTAAATAACATTTGCCCAGGGAGTAGGTCCACAGGACTACTACTACTAGCAGGACTACTTCACTTTTGGATAGCTGCTCTGAATAAGGGTTACAGGATCTGACCAGAAATTGAAATCAAATTCAGTGCAAATGTTAATAACGCTGGCTGGCAGCACTGCTACTCAGTAGGGAATGGTGTCTGTCTTGCTGTGGTGCTTGACCAGCCGTGAGTTCCAACCCAGTTGTGTTTGTCACCTCTGAATTAGCGTAGTGGTATGTGGGTTACAGTTTTAAGAAAGGAAAAGGACAATAAAACTGAATTGCACAATTGGCATGGGGAGGTTTTGGGTAAAAGAGAGGAAGTGTTAGATGGTCATTATGGCTGTACTGAAAAGAAAAGAGCCAGGCATAAAACAGGTATGTGTCCAATTGTGAACAGAGTAGTATAGCACAAAAACAGCTGGACCATTTGGTGGTTGTTAAATCTCAGCATGAACTTCGAAGAATGTTGATGCAGCGCAGCCTGAGTTCACCCCACTTTATGTTGTTAGTGTATTGTCCCAGAGGTGTGAGTTGTCATTTAAACCAATGCAGATTCTGAGTCATTAAGACCACAGACTACTGAACAAAAGCCTCTAAGAATATATTAATTTTGTGTTATCAAGCAAATATGGAATATTTCTCCAATTTCTCCATAATTTTGTCCAGAATTATTATAAACACTTTCTCTGTTATTTATCAAAAGTATCTTTTTTTTTTTTTCCTGTTGAAAAGGCTGAAATGGAAGAATTCATCTTTACTTCAATTTAATGTTTAAAATTCTGATAAAAAAGGCTAGAAAAATGTTGCAATGGAAAAAGTTCAAGCATGGGAAAACAAGACCTTGGTAAACTCTTACAAAAAATATTGAATCACAGTTTTCCCTTGTTCTCACTTTCTTACCCCTTTCTCCATTTTTCCAAGAGCTTTTAAAAAATGGATTAGTTGATATCATACTTTTTACTCTGGATTGGCCTCTGGATTCAGTTATGGCATTGCCTTATGTATGCGTGTGTGTGTGTACAGTTATGTAAAAAAATGAAAATCTGCTAACTGCTTGTTTCACAAAATGTTCAATGTACCAGGTGACCCGTTTGCAGGATTTGATATTGTTAAAGTGGTTAGTGCAAACATTTATTTTACGTTTTTTGAGTGCAGTAGCAAAGAATTGGTTTTGATTGCTTTATGCAATTCTACAATCAATTATTTTCCTGGTTTTCACTATCTCTTGATATGTGAGTCTTCCTTTTAAGAGAAAACAGCATAGATGTAAATCAATCTACTTTTTTATCAATAAGATGCATAGCTGTAAGATTTAAAAAATTTGGTCTGCTTAACTCAATTTGACTTTGGAGAGAAAAATGAACATGAAGACTGCCAAGAAGAATGTTGTTTCAATGCAGTATGGTTTCAGTACTTCAACAGACACATACAAAGCAATTGGTTTGCTGGTGGTGGAAAAGACCTTTAACTGAGCAGTTTCAGGAACTTGAGTACCCCAAAAGCCGTACCTGTGTTAGCGGTATGTAATTACTGGGTCAGACTTTAGCTTTATACAGCACAGGTGATCTAGGTGATCACTTTAACAAGTGATCTAGTTTATCTTGTTCTATTTCCACTGTTAGATTTTTGTTTGTTGCAATAATGAGAATGTCTGCAAATCATGCAGGCAAATCTTGACCAATATTTTAAATATAATACTGTTAAAAATGCATAGCTCTGTTTTAGCTCATGCTGTATAAACAGAAGTCAGTGCTAAGATCTTCTGCCTATATAAAGGTAAACTGAATTCACAGAAGTTGCTTGGGATTTATGTGTAGGAATTTAGTTCTAAATGCTGTTGGAATATGCTGCTTCTCCCCTTCTTCCAGCTTCTGTGTGCCTATACAAGTAATTTTGAAAAAAATTCTCTGCTATTTAAGACATGAGCAAGCCTAAAACCTTTAAAAAGAACTTGTATTGCTAGCAATGTCAATGCCTTCTGATACAGAAAATGAGAGAACTGTCAGTACAAGGGAGATTTAAGAGGACAGACATTTTCTTGTAAGCTGGTAGGAGGGACACCAAATACATGTTCATCCTCTAGAAGAGCTGGATACGCATTGCAGGTGAATTTGATCTCATTCTGCATCTCCTTCTAAGGGTCACTGGAAATAACCTCCATGTGTCTGCTATTCTCTTCATAGTCCTCAGCCTCTGTGCTTGTGAACTGTACAGTCTGTGCCAGCCTTGCTTCTGCTGAAACAGACTTCATACAGGGAACTAACACTGAACAGTTTATTTAAGCACGTTGATAGAGTCGGTACTGGAGATCTGTTGAAGAACTGACATCTGAAAGGAGCTTACTCTCTGTGCCTTGCTGGATGGAGAAAAACTGAGTTCTTGTCCATGTATTTCAGTATTGTATATCCCAGGGATTCCAAAATCTTACTTGGCTGTTCAGATACATGCGCACAGTAGCTGTTGAACAGAACAACAAACAATAAGGACCAGCCTACGGAGACAAGTAGAGGGAAACATCAAGATGGTCAACTGAAGATGAGACCCCTTATTCTTTCCTTTCAGGAGACCTATGTCAACCTTGCTTTCTGCAGCCAGTGCCTGGCAGTGTGAACAAGTAGCAGTACTTGGTTTGGTACAAAATACTGTCTGCCTGCTCAGTCCTTTTATTCAATACCATATTAAATGATGGTAAGAACAGTCATGTAAATATCATGGTTGTTTGTAGAGGCTTCCAGACAGCATGATCACAGAAAGGATTGTTGTGCTCTACAAGAAATAAAAATTTTTGCCTTTTTTGAGGATTTTGTTATCAAGAGTGAAACCTTCCAAAGGCGGCTTGAGCAATACAGGGAGAAATTACTTGAATGAAATTGGCTGGTCTATAGTTCTTTTACTTGTTAATCCAGTCACATGGGCCTTGTTTGCTTTACTTGGTTTGGGATCTTTTTCACATGTATTCACCTTCAGAACTGTAGTACAGAGTTCAAAGACAACTTTAATAAATTTATTATAGTGTTGGGTTGGGTTTTTTCAATTCTAAATAGACATACATGTATGGAAAATAATACTTTTACTTGTGAAGTAGGCTTCTGAATAAAATTTTTGACTAAATAATGTGTTACTAGGTACAATGTAAGCACAGAATGAAGAATGAGTAGCACTTCTTATTAAATGGCGTTTTTAGCTTAGAAATTTCTAAGCTGAAATTCTACTGACCTATGTAACCATTAGCTTACAGGGCCATGTTAACTTATTGATTAATATCATGGACTTAGGCTCTGGTTTTGCCACAGAAAGGGAATTAAATCATTTTGAGGTGGTAGAGAATTGATAACGCTTTGAAAAATTATAATGCCATGATTACAGAAGTGAAGATATTGTAACAGATCTACAGGCTTAGAAGAGAGAATCTTAATCAACACTTGTCAGCCAAGTTCCATCTCAATGCAAGGCACCTTCCTGTTCCGCCAAGGTACAACAGTGTAAACTTTCTGGAAAGAACTCGGGGATAGATTGATTGGCATTGCTAGTGAAATATTGCATTACTTCAGCTTTACAGGTGTATGACATACAATATATGTTTCAGTAGTTCCTAAACATCTTGGACATGGCTGAAGTACCTTAGATGTAAGAGCTTTGCTGAATAGCTCCGTGATTTCTCATGTGTTAAAAATTAAGCATGTGGAAAAGAGTTCTGAAGAATTGGGGCATAATTTTCCATAATATTACAACTGATTTCTAAGGGACTAGTTAGGGAGAAAGAATTTATTCATCTCAAGTAAAGGGCAGCAGAACTGTGCCTAATAAATATGATTTTTGAAAAGACACTGTTTTTCTATAGTCTGTTCCCTTGACACTCTAAGGTTGTTCCTTATAATGTTGAATACTCTATTTTTTAGAACTGTATTTAATTTAGTTGTAAATGGCTCAAACTGTGGTGCTTCTACGACTTCCCCAGTCTATATCATAAATCTGAATGTGTATGTGTTTGCTTGGTATTGCTCAATAAAAGAAATAACAACAGATCTGAAAAAGACATCAGAAAACTACTTATTCTTAATTCCTGTGAATGATTGCTTATTTCACTGTCATGTTTAAGTATATAATGATTTCTGCCAAAAGATTCTAAGACACAGGTTGAATTTGATTAATGAATACCATTATTTGCTGATGGCCTGAAGGATTTTTCTTTATCTAAATATTTTTTTCCAGAATGGGCACTTTTAAAATTAGATTAAGCACTTCTGTATAATATCTATTTCAACTGCTAGACAAATCACCCTTTTATTCAGTTAACACTACTATTCTAAGCTTTACTAAGTAATTCCCCAATAATATGGTACAGACCTGTTTCACTGGCCACAGCAGTCAACTTCTGCAAGCAAATCAGCTGAAAAGTAAAGAAAGAAAACATAAACGTGTTGGCAATAATATGAGAACTAAATGAGTGTGCACATTTTTGTAAGATGAATCCTTAGATGTTTTTCAATTGTGTTTTTCTAATGAGTACCACTGGGTATTGGTCAAATTCGTCATGTCTTAATTGTTGGTATCATGAGAATGAAATTACTCTTCCTATTTTTATTTTCCTTTTTTCACTAATTTACAGTTCAGCAGTCTAAGCTTAGAAGGAAAAAAAAAAAAGAATTAATTTTGCCAAGTGATTCCAAAACTCATTTTAATCAGTGCTTTACACTCTACAGTTAACCTTGATTGCATTTAATATTTTAGACTTTCTTGCTTTGTATAATGAGGAATACTTCCTATTAGTAATGTTAGTAAAGCAGAAAAATAAATTTGATAAATTTTTTTTGCATTAGCAGTGCAGTTTATTTTTCCAAGCTCCTTTGATCAAAATGTTTTGATATATCAATTTTGCTAAATTTTGCCATCTACCTGTATGTGTAACTGATTACATTTATTGATTTAAAGATTAAGAAGTCAATGAAAAAGTTATCTGAGCTGGAAGACAAAGTCAATCTTGGCAAAATGTTAATCCATGGATTTCATTACGTGTGAATCTGTTTACTGTATCTGATTTAATATTTAATGCTTGATGTGTAACAGATTATGAAATTTAAACAAAAACTATCTTAGTTTATATAAATACATAGATCTTAGAGCTCCTATAGATAGAAAATAATTTCTCAGCGTCAAATCAATTCCCAAGTAGGGAAATCTTTTTTTCCACTTACCTCCTACCTAGAGATACATTTTAGGATGGATGTTTTAATATCTTATGGAGCTTTGCATTTGCAAATTCCACCATTGGAGAGCAGATTAAAATCCCTAGTCCTGCTCCCCTAGAAACTGATAGAAATTTTGGTTTTAGTTTTGAGAGGAAGTGTATTAATCCCATAGTAATAGGTCACTTTGTGTGTTATTTCTGAAGATTTTGCTCTTAAGCAAAAGTAAGGTAAAAAGGTTTTTTTTTTTACTCTTAAGGTAAAAAATCCCATCCAAGAGCTAGAGTCTCCTTCATAGCAGGTAAACTCTGCAAGAGGTCCTTGGCCAATACTGTGCAAGTGTGAGTTGTGGCAGGAGAATTGCTTTCAGACTCCTTCAGTGATCAGATCTCCCCTCAGGTGTCCCACAAAAACACTGGACACACCTGGTGCAGACAGTGGCGTTGGGTTTGCACATCAAAAGTCCTTGCAGCTGAAATACGCCGAGGTTCTCATGGGTGATTGGTACATGGGCCCTATGGGGAAAACATCTGCTCCTCAAAGCAAAAGCGATTACTGCAGAGCTTGTTGTTTTCTCAACACGCATTCCATAAAATGGAACCTGGGTAAAGTTTATGGTTTGTTACTTTGTCTGTAGTTTGCATCTTTTCTTTCAGTATTATTTAATACGTCCACCTCCATTTTCTTTTTCATTCTCAGAGGAATCTAATTTGCTTATCAAGTTCTCTTTCTCTCTCGTTTTCTCTTTTCTCCTTTTTCCCCCTCTCCTTCCCTTTCATCCAGATGGAATGCCATTTGCTTGGTGGGTTGGCCGTGCCAATGAAAAGCATCTTTACTGGGGAGGATCTCTTCCGGGCATTCAACAGTGTGCATGTGGACTGGAAGAAAGTTGTCTGGATATGAGATATTTTTGCAACTGTGACGCAGATAGAGAAGAATGGTAATAATTTTAACATTTGTATAGTAGTGTCTGTGTGATAGCTGGGGATAGGAAGTAGGGCAAGAAGGATCAAATCTTTTCCTGATTCACAGCTGAGGAAGGTTGAACAGCTTGAGTACGATCAAATGGGAACTGAAAGTCAAACTAGAATTTGGACTTCTGATTTCTTCTTAAATTTTTTATTTGAACCAAAGGCAAGGTATCTATATGAAGCAGTTGCTGGGATGGGTTTTCTTCCACAAATCTTTGTTGTGGAATGCCAAATCCAGTCGTTTTCTTTATTTAAAAATTTCCATTGGTTCAATTGGATCATTGCATGAATAAAGACTCTAGGAGGTTTGTGCATGGGTATACATCAGAGCAGAAGGTGTAGACAGCAAAATTCAGGTACAGGCAGCTGAACAAGAAATCTGTACTACCAAAAAGACTTGTATTTTTCTTATGAAATGGTATATCTATATGTGCCTTAACTTTCTTTTATATTGGGTCCCAAGCTTTTTAAAGTCAATGGAAAGACTTCCTTTGCCTTCTGTAGGTCTTTGTTCAGTCTCCATAGGAAGTTTTAGACTTACAGCATGGACATTCAAAGCCTTTTCGTGCGTTCAGACATTTGTTGTGCCCTGATGCCAAGTGAATTTTTGAAGGCCACCTCACAACCTTCTCCCATTCTCTGCATATTCACAGACTTTCCAGCAGCAGATAGCTAGTTGGTGAACTCTCCAATTAATTCCGTACTTGTATTGGAGGGAACAGAAATGTCAGATGAGTGTTGTTGAAAGCACAGTTTGAAACACTGAAAATACATGTGAAATCTCTGCTTCACCCTCCCTTCTTTCTGGACCACTCACTGATAGGAGCTGCTGCCCTTCCTCTAAACTAAAAAGATATTTTAACCTTGAGTAGTTCAGGAATTACAAATAATGTAAGTAGACAAGAAATGTCTTGCTGTAATAGGCTACTGTGTTTAAAATAATGTCCGACTTATCCCTGTGAAACCTTGACTTAAAAGAGAGTGAGTGGAAAGGAAAGTGGTCGGGGCAGGGGGGATCAGAAATGACTTGTTCACTGTAACTGTTGGGGTTTTTTGGTTGCTCAATTTCCAGACAGTGTGATTATTCACTCGGACCCTTTATATCCTTAGGGTCACTATTCACTTTCAAAAATCATAGCTGTAAGGGGATTTCTTAGGAAAGATCTTTATGTAAATGTTGGTTTATGAATGTGATTTGTATAGATTGGCATAGAAAGGCATGGCTGTGCATGTTAGTCTATTTTTTCTGTAATGCTTGGTTATCAGAAGCACTTTGGTGAGGTTTGCACATGAGCATCAAAAGCATCTGTTTTTACTGGCGCTTGGCTCTGTTCATAATCCACATTTCACTTTTCGGTGAGCTGCTACTCGAGCAGAGAAGGGTGTGTTATGCTGGCAGACCACTGGGGTGGTAGCCTGAGGCTGCAGGACAGCGCACCATCAGATTGTACAAATCAATGCAAGGTGAAAGCTAAATGCAGTTTTATGATGCTTCATCTGAGTCTCCTAAAGAAATGAGACCTAAGCAAGTTACTCTGTGGGTTACTCCATTTTTCCATATGTGAACCCAATGATTTTTAAAAAACAGACACATTTCAAACCTCGCTAACAGAGAAGCAGAAATCTCAAAAGTATTAGAAATTACACATTCTATGAAAATTTATGCTAAGCTGAGGGGAAAAAGCCAATTAAAACCCACAAGAAGGAAGTTAAGGAAGCTTACACTTTTATTAGATTTTGGAAAACCCTCGTGGGAGAGTGGTGTTGGAAATCACGCTTCATTAGATTGGCAGCTCACAGAGCTACTTGTTTCTCCTAATTTCATTATAATAACAGGATATGCATAGAAGTTTCTTCAGCTAAACAGCCTGTGTTTTGTTGGTTTAGGGGTTCAGCTGTTTTGTTTTGGTTTTTAATCCATTTGAAATTTGGACTTCGGTGGTATTCTAAATTGTAGGTTGCCTTTTTGGAAGCTAACCCCCCCGACCTTTACAAAGAGTTTCAAAACATTACTTTTGTGTGTCTCTGCTAGAACACTGACCCCCTGATATATAATGAGCATTTGAATCTGAAATCTGCTGAGATCTGAACTGTGACTTTAACCTGCTATATACATTATACTGGAAGGAGCAAGACAGCAGTAGATGCATTTATTTGCCGTAGCATGAAATAAAATGGGTGCTGCAGAGTGGAAAACCAGAAAATCATTTTCATTCCTTTTAGATAAATCAGGCTACTCACTGCAGCTCCAAGGTGGGACCTCACCAGAATAGCTGGAGCGTCCTTCTGAAGAGGAGACAGGCTTAGGATTTTTCTTTGATTTGGTTTCCCTAGGCTAAGTCTCGGGTGCAGAAGCAGCTACTACTTTCTTAGAGCAGCAAAAAAAAAAAAAAAGAAAAACAAGAGAAAACAGACCTGAAAAAAGTCCTGAGCCAGGTGTTTAGCAAAACACAATATGTGCTTCTAGGCATGCTGACTTTTGAATGATATCTAAGCAGACACCTGCACCAGCTGCTATCTCTGGGCTCTTCAAGTTAGTCCCCTTGGAGTTATGCTGGCCAGATGAACAGAAATATAATTGGATGCATACTACATGGGAAAGGTTTTTGTATTTTTCACCTTTTTTTTAATTAATACATTCTAGTGAAAAGTATCTTTTTCCATCCAGCTCCTCACCATACTTCCAAACTCTGCAGTATGATGACAGCTAATTCAGTCACTGCAGAATAGTGGAGCATCTTTATGGTATTTGCTGGAGAATGAGAGAAAACCTGCTGAAGGAACAGAGGGACAAGTTGTCACCCCGACCGAAGCAAGGGAACTGGAAAGATGTTAAATATGACTTGACTCTAGTTTATTCATGCTTCCAGAAAAGGAGAGATTCCTGACTGTTGAAAGCGCTTGCTGGTGGGTGGCAACTTTAATAGAAATCCAGTGGCTGCAAGCTGAAACTAAATCTACTCCAGAAACTGTTTTCTTTCTCTCTCTTCCCCTTCCCCAACACTGAGAATAGTTAGCTGTTGGGACAAGTTATTTATAGATGAGACAGATTTGCCATAGCTTCAAGCACTTACCTTCAAAGCTATGGTCTTTCAAAGGATATGCCCTATTTCAAACAGAAGGTGCATTCTTGATGCAAGGTATTATTGGGGAAAGGTGTTAAACTGATCTAAAGAATAAAGCATTTCTGAAATGCAGTCAGGGTTGTATTATCTTCAGTCCATTCAAGAGCTCTTTTGGATCCTTAAATACCTCTCACGGGTTGTTTTAATCTCAAACAAAATTCTCTTGCCTTGGAAATGAAAGTCTTGCTGCTCACCAATCCTTACACATAAATAGCAGGACCTCTTTCCAGCCACGGTGGTGCATGACTGTCCTGAGGCCCGTTTGCTACTTTGGTCTCTCTGTCGGGAATCCATTTTCCACTCTAAATGCAAACACTTGATCGAAGCCAATCATCAAACCAAACCTATTTCTTAGTGACGGCATTCACCTAGAAACCTTGTGAATTTGGAGAACATTACAGCTTTCTATTTAGTACAGAAAACCAGCATCTCCAGAAGTCATTTTGTACAGGACGTTCAGGCATCTCAGCAGAGTGCGGCGGACAGTGTTGTTTCTAAACAAAAGCCGATTGGCCATCTTTTATTTCTATTCTCCAGTTTTATTATTCAAACTGTAAGAGTATCATCTGCTTTTATCTTCCAGAACAGCCTTCTTCACTGGGGAGCTAAGCCTTTGAGTCTTCCCATTTCCGAAGTAACATGCATTCACCTCTTTACAGTGCCTTTTGGGTACTGCAAGCAGCAAGGAGACCACAGGACGTGAAAAGGGCTTGTGGGGGGGAATATCACTATTTTCAGACCCGCTTTGGCTCCCACAGACACACTGAGTATGTCCAGCTTTGCTGAGGAGGAGCGAAGCCCTGTGGAAGCGAATAAAGCCCTCTTTGGAGGAGCTATGTTTGTGCAAAGCTGTGCCAGAGCCAGGATGCTAAAACTGGGAGGGCTGAGGTAAGCAGGGCAGGGAACCCAGCCGCCGCCGAGCCCGGATTTGACGGGTTTGGTTTGCTCAGCCACTGTCCCGCGCGAATGCGTTCCCCCCACAGCAGTGCAGGCAACTCCGCAGAGTCTTGTGAGCTCACGGAGAAACCCTGCCGGAGGTGACCTGGCCTGTATCGAGCTGTCGTGGATATCTGGCTTCGCAACTCCATTTGTCAACTAACTAGAAAAGCTGCCTACAGAGAGCTGACTGTAGCAGGCCCCGAGGTGTCAGAAATCAGTTTGTTACTATCATTACCGAACTCTTTCTCTGTCCGTCTCTAATTCAGCAAAACAGAGGCACTGCGTCTTGCCTTCAGCTATTGGGTATGTCCCCTTCTGCTTCTGTTTTTTTCTTTATCGTGACTCTACATTATTGTACCCTGTAAAGCATTTTTGGGTACAGCGGGTGGGTAAGATAGCAAATAAAATGTATTCCTTTGGATTGTTAATGATATATCCTGCACAGGGCTCAAAACTTTTTCCAATGGAAGCCTGTTTCACTGGCCCATTCCTCATGCAGTTCGTTGACATCTGCTGATGATAGTATTCTTTTCCCCAAATGTACTGTATTCATGAAAATCTGTACTGAATATCTGAGCTACTGAGGCTCAGACCCCACCACAGTCTTCATTAATGTAGAAGAAGAAAATGTACCGATAGGGGATCATATGAGAAGAAATTATATTTAATGGCACCACTGCTCTACCATCTGTTAGAAAAAATATGGAACCAGCTACCTAGAGATTACCAATTTATGATAGTTTACACCATTAGGATACAATAGAGTAAGATTTTTTTGAGCATGCTTTTCTTAGTAGCCAGGAAGAAGAAAAATAGTCTCACAGTGTTACCATCAAAATAGGTTTTTGTCATTTACAGGTACGAATACCTGTTGTACATATTAAAGTGTCCAGTGGCTGCACTATCAACTTTAGCATTGCTATACTTGCAGTGACTTTTCTTCTTCTTTTTTTCCTTTGCCTCCCTCCCCAATACATAGAGCATTTGTTTGGTGCATAACATGCCTCATAGCTTATTGAGGAAGGCCTTTGGGTAGATACAGACATTAATCTTCAGACATGGATAAATAGATGACATCCAACTGTATTTAATACTCATAACTAAGAATATTTCAGTGATTTAATTTAAAGGGCATTATTGGATTTGTTTCGTTTTGGTTTTGCTTATGGGAAGTACAAATTAATACTACCCTTTATGCAAATAGCTCAGAGAAACATCTGTTCATTGAGGGTGCTTTCCACCCTCTGAAAAACATTCAGCTTTTCATCTGAATTTGTGCCGAATTGAGTGCCAAGTCAGGTAAGCAGAAGGCCTACTTCCCAAGTTTATTAATTTATTTGTACCATTTTCTACGTGTACTAGGGCTTCTTTCAGGAAAGGGATAAAACCTGCTTTGATTTTTGTGAAACCAGGGCTTAACTTACATTCCTGGCCAAACAGCATCTGTTCTCAATCCTGAGAAGCGGATCGCAGCATGGTACAAAAGGCGTGCTCCGTCAAAGTGGTCACAGAGTGCTGTATGAAAACTGCTAAGAGAAAATAAAATAGTGTTTTTGGCTAACCTGAGAAGCAGCTGTGGAAAACCACATATGATCTGATTTTACGTGTATGTGAACTGCTAAATTAAAATACATATAAGTAAAAACTAGCTCTGGGAAGAAATACAAAAACAATTAATCTAACAAGGTTTTATCTTTGTTTAAAAGGCAAAATCACATATGTGCACACCATAGTGCAGATGCTTTCTGTCAGAAAGTAGCACTTTTTATTTGAAACTATAGTACGTTAAAAGTTATCCCCAAACTCCCTTCAGGCAAAACTCCAAATGTTTTGTCCAAACCCTGGAATATTTGTATTTTATAGTGCCACAGCAGTGCCTCCAGGAAATTATTGTACAGGCACATGAAGTTCTCTTGCTCCTCTCTGAGGCATAATATGCTACATTTGAGAGGCTGCCATGGTGTACCACGTAAAGAGAAGAGGAATTGTGGCCCTTTGTAAGAAACGGAGTCTGAAATAAGTTCAACTTAGAGAATACCAGGAATTTAAGACACTCAAAACTTCAGCTCCCACGAGGGCCTGCATAGTATCGTCTTTTCTGCTTTTCTTAGCTGAAACATCTTAGGTGTTGAATTTTCACCAAAAACTTGATTTCCTACCATGAAATATTCATAATAAATTGCGACAATAGGTATGTTGTTCCTGTCATTAACACATTCTCAGAAGGGTAGAATGTTTTTCTGATAGGTTTTATTTCAGTGTCTGCTTGTATGAGAATACATATCCTTACACAAATCTTTTTTGTGTGTGTGAGAGAACAAAATACATAAAATGTGCTGTTTGAGATTGAAGAGGAACTTGATTGAGTTTTCAAGGCATTAACATAAAAGTGAAGATTTTTATTAGTTCTAGAATATTTTTCTTTCTCACAGTTGAGCTATGCTGCTGGAGTTCTCTGTTATACTAGCATATAACTAGTAAAAACTCAAGAGTCATAAAACTTGATATAAAAGAACTTCGTGCAATATAACAGAATATCTAATAAGCAATGCACTTCTCAGAGATGTGGAATAGATATCTTTAAAATGTCACCATTTAATTTTTTTTGTAGATATCTTCAGTGGTAGCTGTAGGAAGATACTGATTTTTATTTTAATGCTGATCATAGCTAGTCAAAAGACTGCACTATTTTTTGAATTACAATAAATTTGCAGGAGACCTCCCTAAATATTTTGTGATTTTTTAAATTTTATTTTTAAGAGGCAAATGCCAGCTTAGTTCTTCATGTGTATATTGTATATTTTAGGTCCTCTTTCTGTGCATCTTTCTGCCTTTCTTTCATTATCTTCCCAAGAAATACTCAAATAGTTCAGCTTTTGTTATGACTGTTTCATAATCTGTTGAGAACATTTACACTAACTTACAAAGATTGATACAATAAGCCATATAAGTATGCTGCTGACAGACCTCCGTGAAGAGATTTGGAGACCATGTACTTTTGATTCATACATGGTATCTTTCCATCTGAGTCTGCACTGAAGGCAGCCCTCTGCACTCATGCCTGGGAATTCCATCTTGCTGCACTTTGTCGGTAATTATCTCCATGTCAGACACCCACTAAAGCAAGAAAAAAATGTTAGGGTCAGAGAGGGTACCTCTCCTTTTCCCCTTGGAATTATGAGACAATTAACTGTGCTGCATGCAATTAGAAACAATGAAAAATAAATTATATGTATGGAGGCTTTATCAAAAAGATCAAAATACCCTTTCTCTTTTTTCTAACATTAATCAGAGTAGAGCACTTAGCCAAGCAAACATCCAAGGCTGTGTCAGAGCACAGCCGCAGTGTTCATCCTGATTATTATTTCTTTGCTCAGGTCCCGTGCCCCTTCCCACAGCTGGAACCATAATGAGAGGTACATTTGTGGAAGGTGGTATTATGAGCAGCATATAGGTAGTCTGGGATCCTTCCTGAGATGTCAGACTCTTCAGCAGTGGTATCGCTCAAAAAGTGATGCCTGTTTCCTGAGGCTTTGTGTCATACCTGCCTGAAAGAGCAGTGGGTGTAAGTTTGGGATTATTGGCATTTTAGATCCAGTCATTGCTGCTGTCCCCACGTGCAGCATGTAGTCTTTCACCTCTGAGCAGACAGATGAGTTGAGTCCAGACCCTGCCTGTAGATTGCTGGGCCACGCAGACGTAGGGATCCTTTTCTCCAAAACTATTGAGATTCAGCTCCACGAAGGGTGATCTTCCAGGCTTATGTGCCCAGATGCACAGCAGACCTCAACCCTGAGAAAAAGAGCTAGGAGAAGAAAAAACTCATCACTGCGGAGATAAGATACGGTAGCACTCGCCTCTCTGTAATCAAACCATAGAGAAGTACCTTGAGAGGGCAGTTTGGCTCTGGTAAGGTCAGAGTTGGAGGCCTGAGGGACTCAGTTCCGTTCACAAAGTACAGTGGGATGCATGCACGTCTGTATACCCTGACGGAGTCAAAGCCACTGAATCAGCTTCGGGACCAGAGGGCTGCCATGAAACACCGTGCTGGATTTTGGGGCAACAATTTGCCCGGACGCTCAGAGTAGAAACAAAGAACGGATCCTTTAGGACTCTCTCTTTCTTTTCCTTTCTAGCAGCCATGTGTCGGTTAGGCATAGCTGAATTACAAGCCCAGCTGATACAAACAAGAGACTGTAGTTTGACAATGCATTAAATCAGCCTTCAGTATTTTAGTTGCTGATCCAAAATTTCCACAGGCGCATAATGCAAAGGGCTGATATGGTGCAAACCCACTCTGCCAATTCAACCGTCCTTGCAGTGTGCCGAGTCAGTCGTGTACCAGCCGTCTTGAAGCTGGATCAGGTATTGTCTGGCTGCCCTGTGCTAACAGCATGCTAGATCAGGTATTGCGTGTCCTTCTCCTGCTCTGATAAAGCCTAAAACCGGCATAAACTCTGTTATCTGTCTCCAGCTAACTTAACAGAAATGCAAACTTGGGCTTATACCTGATCCACATAGAAGTCATCCTGCTGAGGAAACCCAGTAGAGCCCAGTTTTCGTTAATGCCCATCAGGCAGAATGGCAGCACTCTGCCTCGGCTTCAGTCACCCTGCACAGCTGAAACACGGTTACAGCCCATACCAGACAGTGTCCTGCGTGCAAATAGAGCATCTTCAGCGGCGGGTGTTATGTACGAGCCTAGAGCACACATGGGCATGTACGTTTCCTAAGCGTTGTGTACCGGTCACAAGTCTTCTAGGTAACCCTGCAGAAGACCTTTCATCTTGAAGTAAGCGTCTTTCAAATGTTGCCTTGCATAAGGAGCGCTGGGGATCTTGTCTGCGGTTAATCTGTCTCTTTCTGTTTGCTTATTACAATCCAGGACAAACGATACCGGCTTCCTTGCTTTCAAAGACCATTTGCCTGTAACTCAGATAGTGATCACTGACACAAACAGATCAAATTCTGAGGCTGCTTGGAAAATCGGCCCTTTGCGTTGCTATGGAGACAGTGAGTACCAGCTCTTCTCAATTTCCATGGGTACAGAATGTTCCATCTTTCGTTTTGCTTGTTTTTTGTGGTTTTTTTTAAAAACATATTTATCTAATGAAAGGTGGCTTTCCACGTGCAGCTTGTAGCTGCTGTCCTGTGCCAATTAACTATAGACAAGGGGGTTGTGTTTGCAGGGCAGTTCTGGAACGCTGCGTCCTTCAACACGGAGGCCTCCTACCTGCACTTCCCCACCTTCCATGCCGAGGTCAGCGCAGACATCTCCTTCTTCTTCAAAACTACCGCCGTCTCTGGGGTATTCTTGGAAAACCTTGGGATTAAAGACTTCATACGAGTTGAAATAAGCTGTAAGTTTCACTGCCAAGAAATCTTGGTGTATTTGCCAGGGGCAGGGAAGTGGGAAGCGCATATTTTCTTCTGTCTTGAGATGGTTGGAGGTGCTTGAAGAGAATAAGATGGAGACATAAAGACTCATTAATCTAGACTTATCTACCTCTCCTGTCAGAATTTCCCTGTATAGCCTTGGTCATTACACTTAATCTTGTTATGGCTAGTTTTATCTTTCTTAAACAAACAGGTGACTGAATTTACTTTTTCAACACTTAATTTTTATTTTGCTCTTTGGAGAAAAAGCTGTTTGTTAGATGTACCTGTAGACTGTAATCCTAGTTGAAAGATGAAAAATTTAATACAACCACTCTGATGGTTACTTTTATTTCTGTATCAGCAACATACCCAGTCTGATACAGCCCTAGTGTTTCAGAGGAACTCAACATGTATGGTACAGCTACAAGGTGAGAGTCTATGAAGGGCAGGATGCAAGATATGTCAGTCACAGTTGTGATGGGCCTTGAATACTTCAAAATCTAGTAAGTGTCTGCAGTATAACTGCTACTCAGTATATAAAGGACAGTAGCAGGGAACTTAATTAGTGAGGTTTTGCCTCACTCCTGTTCTGATGACTTCAAATATTTATTAGTGACAAAAGAGTACCATGGCTTTGACATGAAATACGACTTCTGTATTCCAAATTCTGTCAAGCTTAGGAAAAACAAACTGAGTGCTATGCATTTTATAACATGCTTATAATAACCCCAACATAAAATTTAATAAAACAGGGCCCCAAGGCCCTTCGATTCATTAAACCAATGGTAAATGTCATGGTGCATTATCACAAGGTAATGAGGTATGATTTACTGTTAATTGCACATCAAAGTCCAATTTGGTTGTACTTCAGTGTACTGCATTTCATTCTCAGGGATATAGAAATAAAAATAGCATTTCAGCATCCAATACAACAAATGCTGTAAACTACTAAGACGATTGTTTAGTGAAAGCTTTTGTATGTGTGTTAAATCCATACTCCTAGAGAAATTAGTTACTTAAAAGTTGGGGAAAAGTCTTGTCTTTTAAACTTAGGCTTCTTAGTAGTTTGGTGTCGCATTTGTTGCTGCCAGATGGAATTTGCAGCCTAAAGGCCTTGTATCAGCGAAGCTCTACAGACCAGCTGCTTCGAAGGGAAACGGCCTTGTAGCAGATGCAGGGGCTCAGAATAGATCTTTGTCTATCCCTACGGAGTGTTTCCTATCTTAACTATACAAGAAGCAGCTTCCAAAACCAGACCTATCCAATTTGTTGGGCTTGAAATAACGGGTTTTTATGAGTTTTCAATCCACACCCTTCTGGTTTTGTGGTCTGTGGACCTGGTTCTTGGTCTTCCTGGGGTATTTAGCATTTTAGGAAGAGGAAAAATAATCAGTAGCAAAAACGTTAAAAAGTTCTGGCCCCTTTCAGGCCTCCAGAAGAGCAAGATGGACCCCTTTATATGGCTGTTCTTTTTCAATTATCATCCTGTTTCTAGGAGCCTTACTATCTCTCGACATGTGCTACATATGCCTCTTTCGTTTAGGGTCACCAATGAACTAGTTTTGCTCATCTGTTTTTCCTTGCTTCCTGGGTCAGGCTTATTCAGGCAAACAAATGCTTGTAGGATTCTCTCTTACCATATGCAGCCAAGTTCTGTAATTGTAATAAGTACATGCATTTTGAAAGATTTAGTCAGAAAGAATTCCTTCATCTTCTCTCCCATCTAAGCATTATTGGTCCAAAATCTTTTGCTACCACTGTGTGGTTTTTGTACAGCATTTGGTACTTGTACTTCAAAAAGAGAATAAACTGCTACTTCTAGAGCACTGCAATTGTTACAGCAAAAAAAGATGGGTACCCACAGCCAAGCATAATCACAGCAGAGATCAAACACTGAGGCTGCAGGCAGAGATTTATGTATAAGCTGCTGTGTAAGAGATGGGAGGTAAATGATGCTGTACTATTTCCTGACATAAAAGTTAATGGACCCTATATTTATGTAAGATTTCTTGATGTCAAAACCACGATTTAATTCAGACCTTCACTTCCTCTTCACATGTTTATCTAATCCAGCCCCCAAAGAGATCACCTTTTCCATAGATGTTGGAAATGGCCCCACAGAAGTCACTGTGCAGTCTCCCACACCTCTGAATGACAACCAGTGGCACTACGTCCGAGCAGAGAGGAATCTCAAGCAAACTTCTCTCCAGGTGGACAGCCTCCCCAAGAAGGTCCTGGAGGCACCTGCTGAGGGGCACTTCCGCTTACAGCTCAACAGCCAATTATTTGTAGGTAGGGACGATGTAAGGGTTTCTCTAGTTATGTACAGTATTTCTATGTCCATACTTTGGTATTGCTATTGTTTCACCATTGAGCTTGCATGCGGTAACCTAAATTCTCCTTCCTTTTCTTCCGCTCCTGCATAGGAAACATAAAGTAAACCTAAACTACAGCCTTTACACTCAAAGCACTAACCGTGGTTTAACTGTACTAGATGGTATTTTTAGGGTCTAAGGTTGCTTGAAACATATTTATTGCCAAAGAATGCATAGTATTTCTTCTTGTGCAGCACTGGCTGTGTAATTTGCTGTAGGAAATGTGATCTCTCGTTTTAGATGCAATGTAAAAAGCACAAATTCTTTATGTAAGTTTCTGGGGCAAAGCCTGATGACAGTATGGTCTTAAAGTCTGGTCCTTCAAGCATGACTACCAAAACCCTTATTTGGCCATAGAGTGCATGTGTGAGAGAACTATGAATACAGTCAAAGCAAATAAGTTATTTTAATTGAAAGTGATCTTTCGGTGGGTGGGGGAATAAAAAAAAAAATATCTCTGTTTGCATGTAGTTTGTTTCCCTCTCTCCCTTGCAAATGAAATCTAGATTGGGACCAGCTTGTGTTTGATAATATAATCAGGGATTACAAAGGGACTTCTCCCTTTTCTACATTCAGATGTTGTCTTTCTGAGTAATCCGCTCAGCGATGGAGTGGGTTGTAACCTGCTTCTTATTAGGGCTGCTCAGATGATCACTGATCCTTTCCTTAAAATGGATTCTCTTAGCTGAAATGCTAATGCATAATTTGTCTCTACTGAACATCTCATCCCAATCTCTAAAAGGAAGCAACTGATTTAATGCCTCAACCATGCAGAGTGAATTTTATCCCATCTGAAAAATAAATGCATAAACAGCATTGTAAAAAGGAAAGAAGCAGCAGCACATAATGTTACTCCCTACTCACCCTATAATCCACAACTTACTTGTTTCTGCAACATTTTGCATACTGACAGTGATTAAGGGCTTTCCACAATTAGTGTGCACATTCTTAATTAATAATCTATATAACTGGCATATTTGCTATTTTAAAAATGTTCCAAATATTTTTAATTGAATTTCCCTATTTCACTCCATTTAAATATGGAACTTTCCACACTGGAGGTAGCTAGTCATTAAGATATAAACTTTTTTTCCTCTTGATTCTTCTCCAGAATTAATTCAAATATTTTGTAAATCTCATAAATAAGGCTCAATGTCAAAATTTAATTTAGTTTATTTATCTTCTGGAAGGATTTATTGATCCTTTGGGATGAAGAAACTATATTAGTATCATGTAGCATTATGATGATGTTTGAATGGAGACCCACTGCAGCTTTCAAACTACTATTATTTTCCTGTTGCTTGAGAGACGTCAGCCTTATGTACAGTATATGTGAGGCAGTTCTAGACGTCCCCAGGAGGAAAGGTCTTTTTCTTTAGGGAGTTATATACAGCAGATCACACATCTGAAATAAATTTGGACATTTGTAAAATTTGACTACAGGGACAGTTGGCATATAACATAATTTTAAAGGAATTCTGCTAACAGACCAATTTATTCTCTGTCAACTGTTTCTGCCTGTTTTATGAGTTATTTACTTCAGTTTTGGCCAGATTTTTCCTTCTTAACCCAAGAATCAGATATATTTGGGGCTGTTGGGTTTATATATTGGTTAGTTGTTTTTTTTAAAAAAGTTGGCCTGTCAAACAGACTTTTTACTTTCTGTGATTTATAGTGAAGAAAGTTAAACAAGAAGCATTCTCCAGCAATGGCAACAAAACAGTCAGTTTTAGGCAGTTGTGGAGCTGTGCTTCATTTACTTCTGATCCAGCGATACTGACACGTTCTGAGGAAGTTAATCAGCCTTTAAATACTTCTTAAGGATGAGAGTTAAGAAGGCCTGACTTTCCTTGGAAGTTTATCTTCAGATTGACTGACTTAGGTATTTTAGGAGACTTAGGCTTTTGCTGAAGATTTTCCAATGACTAAGCACAGAGAAGGATTTCTCTTTTATGTGTATGGGTTCTTTTATACCTAGCAAGGGAAGAATTCACACTTCAGTCTTATTGAGTGGAGACCTTGATGCTGTTTCTCTCTTATTTACCCTACTACCAGTTTTCTTGAAATATGGGAGAACATAATATCGTCTCTCTTAAATTTGGTTAAGGAATTTTAAAAGACTGGATTCAGAGATAGAAATACACCACATATGTGAGCAAATATTCTGTTCCATAAGAAATCAAACAAAAAAACCCCACAAATCACAACAACTGTCTAGTCCTTTTAGACGGACAAAAGACTGATTTTGAACTAATGCAAAGCTGTGTGCTGAAGACTGTGACAAAAGTGAACTTGAGTTGTCTCAGAGGGATACTAACTGATATACAATGACAGTAAGTTCAGTGTTTGGATGTTGTGGTTACATATTCCAGCAGAGAAATCCAGATATTCAGACACTATAGCAGAATCTAGGAGTCTCACCATGACTTACATTGCCTCTATGCTAATTTTGAGTTGTACATATTCTTGGACTTAAGCCTGTCTGTGTCATTGCTAGGGTAAAAATCAATTTTCATGTGTACTATGTACTTAGGTGTAACCATGGGTTACTTAAATGGCATTTCTGTGGAGTATCTCTGAATGTTAGACACGTCTTACTGGGCTTGAACTCACATTACATTACTTGGATTAACACTACTATCGGCTAGAAAGGTTCTTCACTCACTTCTGGCATTAATAAGCATAAAGTAGCCATAATTCATTATCTGCACACTAATGCACCCACAAATACTTCCATTTTGCAGCTGGTACAACATTGCAGGTAGAGAAGCTCACACAAGTTTTACATAGCCGGGAAAGATGCACTCACATAGTGATTTCTGTTTACTCCGAAGTCTCTTTTATACATCAGTATTGTATAAAAGGCATTGATAGAGTTAAGAATCAGATCCTTCTTCCCTATGCTCATACTCATATAGAATACTCATACTATTCATTGTATTCACAGAAATGCTGGAATTAGGGTGTCATTGCTTTCCATACCACTTGTTCTCCATTGAGTTCTGCCTTGCCACCTTTCACTGCCCTGTTTTGTGTTTGATTCAGTGGTTTTTGATGTTCTTGCATCTTGCTGACATGATGTCTGCCCTCCATGTCTGTCTTTGGGGGATGTTACCCTTGGGGGAGCAGACCCAAGCCTTTGCTCTGGCCAGCACGCCACACAGCATGTGCAAGAAATTATCATTGCCTGATGTTCCCTAGGTTCCACTGCAGTGATGCATTCTTACACATGACATTCAAAATAAACTATAGAAAATGTCTACCTTCTTATTGGATCTGCCTGGAAGTAAAACCAGAGGAAGGGAGACAAAATAGAGGTGTTCAAATCCAATCCCTCTCCTTTTATCTCCTCTTCCATAGTAACACAATGTGACAGAATTCAGATTAGCAATTCTTGTTTTATTCCATCACTTCCTATAAATATCTGACTGAGAGTTAACGACTTCCCTCTGTTACAAAGAAACAGTTATGCATAGTCAGTAAGAGACAAAAGTGTTAATTAAATAATGTTTGTATGATTAGCTGTTGTGTTTAATCTGTAATTGACTCACAGGGCCCTTTGAATTTATGTATGTAGTACCAGAAAGAGTTTTTCTATGGCTACACTTGTTGCAATTAGAATAATTAAGACAGAAAGACTGCTTAAGGCCAACGTTGGCACACATGTAGTATGTGGCAGGCTTCCGAGATAGCTTCCTGTGTGTGCAAAGTGGAAGGGAGGAATGACTTTTCATTGCCAGTACACTCAAAATCAAGCAAGCTGGATTTTAAAACTGCCTAAAGGAGTTAGAAAACCATTTTTCACTTTCTTTTAGTGGGTCTTGGGTATCTAACTGGTTTAGGTTGCTTTATAATCTTCAGTGAGGAATCCTTGGGTGAATCCCCTCTGTCTGCTGTAGACAGTCCAATGCAACATACCCTAGAGAGGGTCAACATCTGAGAAACTTCCTTGGGAGACAGAGAAAAGGAAGGAGAGAAAAAGAAGGTGTGTACTTCGTTTACTGTTGTTTTTAAAGGAATCTGCAGACACTTTGGGATATTTTGGAGGCCAGGAGGAAAAATTAATGCTTAACTTGTTGTGTAAGCTGACTGCTTTCTACAACTTTGTTTGAGACTAACAAGTGTGACTTCTATGTCTTCTGAGGATTATCACAGCTAGTTGTCCTACTCCTGAGTAATAATAATTACGATTCTTATACTCACATGCCCTTTCCTTTTCCTTGTATCAGTTACGTAAAGCAGGAAATTTCCTAATACTTATCCACGCTGCTTCAGCCTCCCTAATCCAGTTCTTACCAACAAAAAGTCCTTTGCTTTTTAAAGCAAATCCTCAATTAATTGATAAAATGTTAAAGGTTTAGCCAACTGTGTCACCAAGCTACACTATGAGTGCTCACTTGTGAACTTCTTGCCCCCTCCCCTCAGACTGTCTTCCTTACCCCAAGGCTTCTCAGTAAAATTCAGCTGCATAAATGTCTTGCTGAAAGCAACATGGCTCATTTGATTGTCACATCCACTCAAGCCAACATTAAAACCCTTAACCTTGGTGTTTATGGTCATGAGGCTTATCCTAAAATCTGTTTTCCTAAACAAAATACTTAGGTCGCATCCATGAAATTGTCCTGTCCAACAGACCTATTAAGAGTAGGAAGAAACTGCAAAGCCTAACTTGGGGAAGAGTTTTGTTTGTTGGTTTGTTTTCAGTTTTTCTCTGCTTCCCAGGAATGTATTTGAAAATTAGATCGGTCAATTGAAGAAAACTGCCCAAATAATAAACAGGTTTGCTTAATCAATGCTGTGTGGATCTAGGATCATATAGATGGTCTCTGTTAAGCTCTATACTCTCCAGATATTAGAAGAGTGAGAAACTTAGTTTACATGGCTTTCCAAAGTGCTTTAGAGAGCAATAAGAATACGGGTGGTGCAATAAACATGACATCTGTGCAATAGTTAGCAATAGTTCATACTCATTCTTTAAATGTTACAGCTGGGATTTGTATGTGTGCAGAGAGAAGAGGCAAGGAAACTGTCATTTATCCTTGTAATATTTGTGGTTTCCTCCCATGTAAAAGAAAAGACAGTAACCAGTAACCTTAAAGGGAGAAATCACATTTCTACGTATTTGGACATTACTGAAAAATCTGTATGGTATGTTTGGTTTTGGAGCAAAATCTCTAAAGAAAAGGTTTGTGTGTGCACAGTGCAGCAAATGAAGAAGGCTCAATTCTTGTGCTCAGCAGGCCTTTAAAATAAGTGAGCTAACATTTGCTCATCTGAAAAGAGTATCGGGCTAAAGAGGAATTTGAAAATATTTGTTTTTCTGAGAAAGTCATCATAAAATCTGCATGAAATACACCTGTCTTGCACATACTCTCCTATAGCTCAATTATTCTAATTCAAATTCAGTATTTCTGCTATTAGTGTACCAGAAAGAAAAATATGCTAGACTGGTATAGCAGAACAATAGTGTTTTGGTGAGATTGCTTTTCAGACCATTGCTTCATTCTCTTAGCTTGCAGAAGTCTTGCTTTAATTAAACAATTTACAAAAAAAATATGCTCTTCTGCAAGGACTTATCAAAAGATGTAATCTCTTATCTCATGCACTTTGATATAGAACCAACTTCTATTTGGAAAGATAACTTCTTTCATACTACTTTTGAAGGAGAATCACTAATAAAGCTAGCATTTCAGAGCCTACAAATGCTGTTAAATCCCGAACCAGAATCAGATTTCTTAGTAGCAATCAAAATTGCATATCTTCAAAAGCAAAGCATTGGCAACTGCCAAACACAGCATACAATAAGAAAAATTGTGATATTTTCACAAAGAACTCTAACTGTCGTCACTTTTATAATTCTGAGAGACCACCTCTTATGGAAAAGTGTCTTCATTATAAAACTGTTAGCAATTTCATTGGGTAGATAAAAAGCTGGTTAGCTTGTAGAAACTGCACTCTTGTGTGGATCCATAGACCTCTGGTCTTCAGGAGGAAAGGCAATTATGTTTAACTAGTGTAATAAATAACTCAGCTGTGACCTGAACTCATGTTTCTTGCCTACAACAACAATTCACATGCAACATCAGGTTGGGCAGTCATGCATAAATTCTGACTTAGGTCATTTCCCTTCAGCCAGCATGCCCGGTGATGAACATGATTCATCCCTGCTATCTGGACTCATCAGCATGTGTAACTCACCTGCTGTTAGGATTAGGGTATTATTTATACTCTGTACTATGGCAACAAATAGGAAAAAAAAATTTAGGTTTGGGTTTCTCATGTATTAGGTGATATGCAACATATGATAAAGAAGCTAATCTTTTTCCCAAATGAATTTGCAGTTTAAATGCCAGACAGGGCAGTAGATAAGGCAGGAAAGAGAAGAATGGCAACAAGAAAGTGTCACATAGAGCTTTTTAGTCCTTTCATAAAGATAAATAGAGATCTTTCATTTCCGGGGCTGTCTCTCTGTCATCTTTTGCCACTGTATCCATTGATATATAATAGATAATATTTTTGAAAATTCATGGATTCATATTTGTACCTCTGGATTGGACTTCAGGGCTTTGATTACTGTGTAGACTCGACAATGAATGCACGTCCTTTTTTCTCTTTTTTTCAGGGGGAACAGCTTCCAGACAAAAGGGCTTTTTGGGATGCATTCGATCTCTACATTTAAATGGACAGAAACTTGACCTTGAAGAGAGAGCTAAAATGACAGCTGGTGTTAAACCTGGATGTCCAGGACATTGCAGCAGTTATGGTAACCTGTGCCATAATGGAGGAAAATGTGTGGAGAAATATAATGGTTACTCCTGTGATTGTACCAACTCAGCCTATGAAGGACCTTTCTGCAAGGAAGGTAGGCAGCCAGCTTTGATCCTAAGCCCTTAGGTGGTCTCTGAATTACAGCACAGTTTCACCCACGTCAGCTTGGTGTCCCCCACGTTACAAGAAGACATTCTAATATCAGCTGTCCCTTCAGCATTACTAAGTGTTTACATTAAGCAGGCTATAACACCTCCTTTTGTTTGACTTCAGTGATGGCCTCAGAAATTAAAATGGTGTTAGCTGTACTATTAAAGTTGCCAGCTATATCCCACTATGATTCCTGTATTTGATTGCATATAACTTGGCCCAGACACTAACAAATAGGGATGAAATTTTTCATAACAGTTGTCTGACCATGTTTGAATGTTTAGTTTGCTTGTTTTTAAATCTCATGTAACTTTGTTCACCTTAACAAAATTTTGAGAGCTTTTCTTTTACAGAGTTTTGGAGCAATGATGTGATAAAAAGAGGTGGTCTTTTTATGGTTTGTTTTTTTTGCCATTCCTGTGACAACACATCCAAACATTAAGAGATTTTAAAAACAAGCATGAAGCATTCAGGAGAAAACTGATTTGCATGGTGCAGTCTCTGGTGAATGTGTCCTCACTGAAACTTTCTGGTGGCTCGTAGGTGTTGCCAACACCAGAAAAAGGACAAATAAAGAACATCCAATTTAGATAGCATGCTCTCTGGAAGATGAAGGAACTAGCAAAACTCCTGCTCAATAACAGCAAGGTGCAATACGAGTGTTTTAATTTCCACGACTGCCCCTCACCTCCCAAGCGCATCAGGTTTGCTAAGTGGGCCGCATCATCTGCTGGTGTAAATCGGCTTAGTTGTACTGCAGTCCAAGGAACTATGCCCACTTACATGAGCTGAGGATTTGGCACCGATGACACGAGAGGCGTATCAAATACCCCCACAGTGTCCTGTTAAGGAGATGCTGCTGTAGCGCCGGAGCTGCTTTATTGGAGAAAGTACTTGCAGTCAGTCTGTAGCCGAAGATATCACCATCCTGACTTTACTGTGCCTCACATTATTAAAAAAACCTGCTGTCACCACATCTGCGTAGTTCATGGCCACGCTATGTTGCGTTTATTGCAAACACATGCGTGACTACTTGGGATCTGAGCATGCACAGGTAGATATTTCTCTTTTTTTTGGAGCTACAAGGACAGCTTCCCTTACTGGCTGTCTTTGGGTCAGTGTGTTGCTTTAATAATTACTTTGTTTAAAAAGGAGACTGGAAAGGACAAATATATTGTCTTTACTGTGGAGGGAAGACAGAGAATGTTGCCTTACATGTCAGCGGTTAGAAGATGGTGAACCGAGAATTTGTTTGGCTGACAGACATTTTGGCCTGTTCCATCTTGTGGAGCTTTGATTCCAGCACTAAAATAATTGAATCTAGAGGCCTGTCTCCATACACTGTCCTCCTCTGTGCCAGACAAATAGACTGTAAAGAAGGACACACTGCTTGTCCAAATTAAGGAATGGTGACATCAGGTGGTTCAGGGACATTTTGCAGTGTTCTGCTTCTGAGGCAGTCAGCTCATGTCCATGCCTGTCTGGGAGATCTGAAAATGCAGTAGCTGAAATTATTCCCTTGGTTTATATATGCTTTCAGAGGTTTCTGCATTATTTGAAGCCGGCACTTCCATCACCTATATTTTCCAAGAACCTTATCCTGTCACAAAAAATGCAAGCACCTCAAGCTCTGCCATTTATGCAGATGCTGTCATGTCCAAGGAAAATATTGCATTTAGCTTTCTTACGGCACATACTCCAAGCCTTCTACTGTACGTCAACACCTACTTTCATGAATATTTGGCTGTGATTCTCTCCAAGAATGGTAAGTACTCTTGATTTGCTACCAAAGTGTAACTGTGTTAAGTTTTTTTGTGAGAATAGTATAGAATACTGCACTGATTTAAGTTCATTTCTGCGTCTGCAACTTTATCAACTTCATGGTATTCAGTTCATGCAAATGGTCATCACTCTTGTTTATGTCCCTTTATTTGGCATTCAGTGCTACACTTGCCTATTCAGTCTGTGAATAATCATGTTGTTGGGGCTTAAAATGTGTTTTGACTTTCATTTGGCAAGACTGTACGATAGCAATTCCTTGCTATTTATTCCACACTGAGATCCATTAGGCCTTCAAGATAAGGGAATGAGAAATACCATGAATGTACAAGAACACTTGGCGCAGAAATATGTTATCATTTTATCTTTCACATCCTGTCTTGGCACATCTATTGCTCTTCACTGGGTTCTTTCAATGGAATATGGCCAGTTCGTTGGAATATTAAAGCCAGAAAATGTCAAAGTTTTTTAGGTTCACTGACCAAAACATGAGGTGTAAATCCATTTTCTGTTAAAAGGTACATGGTGTGGGGACTTTTTGAAAACGTGTAAAGATTTTAGGGCCATAGGCCCTAAGTCTTCTCAATAAGACTCTGGCTCCTGAGTCCTTGCAGGGCTCTCAGAAAACTCACTCCAGACAATCATCATCCCAGACAAATGGGAATGTTTGAATTATTCAAGAGTTATTCAGGCACTGGAGCACTGGAAGTGATGAGCAAGCATATTGGTGAGTCACTAGCCTGTGGCAGAACGATAGAAAGTTAATGCTATGTGGTTGAATATGTGCATTTGACCAAATGACCCAGACCACTCTGAAGCCTTGAAAATTCCAAAATAGCTAAGCTTTCAATAGCTATAGTTTCAAATGAATCTATAAGGAAAAAAAAAAAAAGAAAAAGGTTTTGTTCTCTCTACGGGCTTTGCAGTAGTTTATCTCCTGGTTATGTCATGCAGCTAGCATTTGGGCTGGCATGGGATGAGTATCCAACCTCCTGGGAGGGGCTGCTGGGACGGTATCAGCCTGACCCATCTCCCCTAAGCAAAGTCACAGCAGGGTGGTGGGACTACAGAGGAAACCCTCTTACCTCTCCTGTCCAGTCCCAGATTTGCATCTCTAATTTGCTCTCAGAGGCAAGTGTTTATGATTTTCAGATATATGAATATTCCAATGTGTAGCTCCAGGGTGGCAGAGGTTAGCCCCTGCTGAGGTGAAACCTTGTAATCTGCTTCTCAGTTACACTCAGGTCTCTTGATGCCACTCAGGCAATCAAAAATAGCCCTAAAGTGAATGAAAATGTAACATCCATTTAAATCTCCTTTACTGCTGCCAGAGTAGTGTAAAATGACCTTAGAAACATGAGTCAATTGACTTTTATTGATGAAATACAACCATAAGTGAGCTATAATTGTGAAGTTCTGGAAGTGGGGAACTCTACTGGTGGTTGGGGAATGGGTTGGGATCAGGACATTGGGATTTCTTGTAGAATCTCAGCAGGAGCAGAGAAAAGTCTTGTATTTTGGTAGCTGCACCATCTGCAGATCTCTGCTTTGGTTCAGACAGAGATAGAGACTCTCAGTACTTCTGGAAATTAGGTGGAGCAGCTCTCAGTACACTCAGGCAATGTAAACAATCGTGCTTTCTCAGCTCTGTACCTCTATTTACTGTCTTGTAAAATGAAGATAAAAGTAGTTTAGAGGGTTGATGAGATGTCAGGCTCCAAATCTCTGGACTATAAAATGTAGCACTATATGCAAAGAATTATTAAGATAACTAGCTGACCTTGGTTAACTCCTGAAAGTCCCCTACAGGGTTACTCTGTGCATGCTTCAGTGTCATTCTTTCAAGACAGTCAATTCAGTCATGTATGTTCTCTGCCTTTTGTCCCAAATGTAATATTTTTTAAAATTTCATGTCCTCTTATTTTTTCGTCTTGTTGGAATTGGAATTATTCCAATGAAAATAATGTTCAGATATGTTACTCTTTCTTCCTCCAAGAAGTTTATTCTTGCCATAAAATTACTGGACTATGAATAACAATGTCCTTTGTAGTATTAAAAGTGAGCGTGATTGCTTCTCTTATTGGCTTATTTTCAAGGAACCTTGCCGAGTCTGACAGTATATAGTAGGACCTAAGCAGGTCCCTGCTGGATAACTGATTGTTTAAATAAAGGTTAGGCTCCTGGTGAAATGTGAATGGGCATTCTCACTTAAGAGGTGAGCAGTAATATTCTTTCCCATAATCCCAAAACCCTTTCCCCTTGTTAAGAAACTATATTGGAACAGTCTATATATACTTTAATACTTCACCTTTTGTAAGTATTTTTCAAGCTACTACTCATGAATCCTGTTATTCCTCTTTTCTATTATGCACAAAATAACTAGGCAAATTATTAGTTAATAAAAGTGACAATGAGAAGAATGTTTCTGGTAATTCAGGCTTCCCCTGTTAAATATTTAACATAAAAGAAGTGAAAGTGTCTGCAAGGTTTATTCATAGTTAGACTATATTAAACGGGGCTTATATGAAAGTGAACTTGTATGGGCAGCTATGGTCTAATCCAGTCAAGTGTGAAATGTTTCCTGTAAAATCAATTGGTTTTGGTACAATTTATAAATAATCACATTTAACCCTAACACATCTTGCACTGTCAGTCTATAAAGAAGGTCATCTTATTAGAAGATACAGTACATATTGATTGAGACACTAGAATTGTGATAGTAAAATGATTCATTTAAAGTTACCCAACAGGCCAATGTCAGGTCTGGAAAAGGAAATAAAATCTCCTCATGCCCACTCTGGCTTCACCCATCCAGATCAATGCTGCCCACACAGAAAGCCCTTCCAGTGCTTGGAGCCTTAGAGGGCAGGTGGATCATGGAGGTAAAGTTATGGCGGATGTTTGGTACTACCACGTCAATGTAGAAGCTACAATTCTAGACCTGTGCAGATTACCTCCTCCTATAAAACGAGGTCCTCAGTAGTGCCCAGCAGCTAATATTTCTAGAAACAGTTCCCACCCAAGGAACTTATCTATATCATAAGGTTGTTTTTACCTCTGATTGGCTCATGTCCTGGCAGCTTATGGGTAAGTTTTTGAAAGTTGATGTTTTTAAAGATAACTTAGGGATTCTTTCCACCATTAGTTAATATTTACACTTCTAAATCATACATGTACCTTTGAAAACTATATGCAACAACTTAGCATTGTCATCTCCTCCCCATCTTACATATTGTACCCATGGATTTTTAAATTACACATATATAGATGTGTATGTATTTTATATAGATGGGTACATATACATGTATACAGATGTGTATCTATGTAAAGCTCACATAGACCCATTGATCCCACATCCAAAAGATTATCAGTACTGTAATAATTGGCAGTGCATTTTTAATATCCGTGCTGAGGAAATTTCAAATTATAATGCCCATTACTAAGCTATGGAAAATTCACATCATGGGAAGCTACTGCTAAAAGAAAAATAGTTTTTTCTTTCCCAGGCTAAATTTTCACTGTACATTTTTGCATTTATATGATTTCACCAAGTTACCAGTACGTAAGTAGTATTATCTTTGCTTTGATCCCTGAAGACAATAATTGATGGGGGAGAAAAGTGCTAACAAAGAAAATGTTAGTGCTTCTCCTTTCTCCATTCTTCCTTCCCCCCTGCAAGTAATCAAATGTGATATGGATATGATGAAGTATATTGTCTAGAAAAAGTTTTCCCAAGTCTTTGATTCTCGGTGTTGTCGGCTTTCTCCATGAAAACAATATGATTCCTAATCTAGAAAAATAGCAGATAGCCAGCATCAAGGAGAAGAGATAGAATCTCAAACTATCCTAAAGTGATTGAAAATTTATTTGTATTTATTATCTGATCTCCTAAGAAACTAAACAATTTGAGTAGGGTTTTTTTCTTCTTTGTTTCTATCCAGTACCTATTGCCATCACAGTGAGCTCTGTTCTCAATTTCTTTTGGAAAGCAGGACTCTGAAATTGCATAGGAAAGGTTAGAGAGAAGGAAAAAGGCACAGTTAAAAACAAAAGTACAAATGAAAACAGCCTGAGTAATTCTTCTGTTAGGTTTCTGATACTCAGAATATAGTAACAGGACCTAGATCAACTCCACTGTCCTGTTCTGTAAGTTCTTGAAAGCAGATGATATTGAAGTAAATAGGAAAAGAAACCAAACCTGTAATAGAAGTGAGCTGAATTAACACTCTGCAAAAGAGCAGCAAATGTCATCAGTGATAAGCTACTGATTTTTTTCATTTTAATAAACTAGAAATCTACTGTAATCTCCTCCTGTCTCTAAGTCAGAAGCAGCCTTTCTGTTGAAGGCATGTAAATTTTCATTGCTTTTGCCTTTCAAGTCTGTTGAGCTGCACCTCCAACAACTTTTCTGAAGCAAAAACAAAGCTTTTATCATTCAGTGGTAAAGAAAGGCAAAAAATCAAGTTCAGTCTTTGAGGCAAAGAATCTTTTGATTCTGTTCATGTGCACTCTGGAGTTCAGTGGGGCAAAGCTACAATAATTAGGGAAAATAGGACTTACTGAAGCACTGGGGTGGGTTTGGGGGGTGATTTTGCTGATTCTTTTGCTTTACCACCTTGTGGGTTTACCTTTTGAGAACACCTTCTGGCTTACAGACTTTCAACACCCTTTGAACAACCTGCAAAATTTATGTGACTGAAGTGGAAAATGGTGGCACGATTCAGGTATAGTTATTTTTAACAGATCAGGAGCAGGAAAGTGAGTCGTATTGGGAAGTGTGGGAGACAGCATTGTTGTGGTGACTAGTTTTCAAGCAACTGTCAGTGACTAAGAATTGTTCCCAGACTAGCTCTGGTTCACAGCCATTAAATGATTTCATGTGACAGATAGGACTATATATCTCCTAAACATAACTTCGAGCAATTTTGTAGTTGGCCCTGAAATATTCTGTTATTTGCTGAGTGAGGGGCCAGTAAGAGTTTGATTGGGAATTGTGAATGTAAAAGAAATGTCCCCAAGTTTCTTGTAAATGGGAGGCTGGCTGTGGCACCATGAGTAGAAAGGGTTGGGGTGGCAGGAGATCTCCCAGTCAGTTTCTTTATGTAGAGAAACTCCTGTGGTTAGAAACACCTCTTGTACTTTGGATGATTCCCTGCTGTAAGCATGCTTCACAGAAAATAGAAATGCTGATTAGAGTTTTCCGTTCAAATACAGCACTTAAAAGTCTTTGAGGGAAGAGGTGGACTTGGCACCCAAAACCAATTTTTTTTGTTTGTTTTAGCATGTGGCACTCTAAATCTCTAAGTGTGCAGAACTAACCTGAAAGAAGCAGCCACAACATTCCACCAAAAACTCTGGCAGATTTCTTCATCTGCTTTCCAAGAGGAGAAAACTGAAAGATCTGTCTCATTAGCTGAATTCATGGACATGTTTGTACTCATGAAGATCATTTTGCTGTACTGAAGGGTCAAGAGTTGTTCTGGGGACACACAAGGGAAAAATAAGGGAACTGTAATTGGGTACCATTGAGAAGGAAAGGCTGAGCATGCAGTTAATAATTGATATGTGCTCTGCATATATGCAGACTGACTTTGAACTCACTGGTATCTGGCATAAAACCCCAGACCACAGCTAGGAAGAAAACATACATTCCCACTTGCTCGGAGGAGGTGTTTATTTCCTAGGAGACCTAAGTTCCTAGTTCACATTTTGCAGTTGAAAAGTCATTTTTATTGTTGTACTTCTGTGGAGCTGTCCTGAAACGGGTGAGGAGGAAGGACAAAGTGTCACAGGCTCCTGTGTTTAAATGGATACTGCAGATATATATATGCTCTTCAGTAGTTCTGAAATGAGGGTCTTTTCAGAACGCATTTTACCAAAACTTTTAGCCCTGAGGATTGATAGCAGTTTTTTTCAGTTATTCTTATACGTGAATTATCTGTGTTGTCGACAGAGAGAGCTCTGTTCGTGAGAGCAGTAGTCCAGCAGAATGACTGGCTCAACTGCTGCCTTGGAGCAGTGCAGCTGTTTCCACAGAACATAGAGCCCAAGCTAACAATACTTGGAAAATTTAGCCTGGGTCCAAGCAAACCTCCTTCTCTATCTGGCTTGTAGTATCCCTATTAGCATGTTAATTTTTCCCGTAACGTATCAGTTATGCTGACTGGATAATGAGAAGGTGACTTCGTCCTTCTTGCCTGATGAAATTGGGTGTTTATGCCTTAGTTTTCACGAGTGAGACTGGCCTTCTGGAATCCCAGGTCGAGAGCCAGGAAAAAGTCTGATTCAGACTTTCAGAAAAGTCTGAAAAAGGAAGATGTACACTTGGTGGAAGAGGATCAGATCAGGGAATTCTTAAGCAAACTGGGCATACATAAATCCATGGAACCTCATAGGATGCACCCATGAGTGCTGAGAGAGCTGGCAGATGTCATTGCAAGGCCATTCAAGAGGCAATGGGCACAAACTGAAACACATGAGGTTTAATCTGGACATCAGAGCACTGACACATCTTGCCTAGAGAATTGTGGAGTCTCCATCCTTGGAGATATTCAAAAGCTGTCTGGACATGGCCCTGGGCAGCTGGCTCTAAGTGTCCCTGCTTGAGTGAGGGGATTGGACAACATGACCTTCAGAGGTCCCTTCCAACCTCAACCATTTTATGATTCTGTGAAAGGTTGCAGACATACACATCTGAAGGTAAACTAGTGAAAGTATATGTGTATAAGCATGTATTTTGCTACAGAAAAGTCATCGCAATGCTACCGTTATATGGTTATTGTACTAGGATTGTTACTAAGTAAATGTTTCATCCTTCCTCTAATTTTCTCCATTAGGTGACTTAAGAACACAAGTCAGTTCTTTGTGTGCCAATGGTTGTGGCTTGTTATGAAACTCAAGTTATTTCCCTTGAGAGTTCGCTATAATCAGGAGAAAGTCGCTGATTAAAGAATCCAACTTCTCCAGTCACAGAGGCTGGCATAACCTATGAAATAGGCAGTGCTTAGATGGACTTACTGGTCAGAGGAGCAGAACATTTCCCAGAGATTCATGACCAGCCAGGCAGCATCTATAGAGCTCAACACAAACAAGGATCATTATCCTCAGAAAGCCCATTAATCCACAAAGTTCTCTGCTGTCTTTATTATGAGTTAAGAATGAAAAGGAGGTTTGACAAGAGAGGCATATGATTATTTTTCTCTGGTTTTATTTGAAATATTATTGCTTGCTCTCCTGCTCCACAGACATCATGTAGTGCTCAAATTGATTGTTTCTTTTTTTGTGTTCAGACCATCTTTTTCCATGTTCTCATTGTTGAACATTATGGTTATTTGTCAGGACAGCATGCAACAAGTCCTTGCTCGAACAGGTATCTGTACTGCCAAAACTGAAACAGGAATGGTTGAAAGATATTAGGAAAAGAATGGAAATTATAAGCTAAGATCTCGGTGAGGGCAAGTTGGTATGAATTCCTTGGGGTATCACAACAGAGGATCTCAGTCTTTTTTGCCTGCAAGCTGTTTGCACGTAGTGATGATGCATAATTTGCAAAGGCAGGTTGAACTTTTGGAATAAAATTCAAAGGGTGATGCTTTTTATTTCAATCACTGGGTAAAGAATAAAAGTTCTTCCTGTCAGCCTGTCTGCTGTGCTAGTCTTAAATGAAAAGTACAGTGTGAGACGACAGCTTGGCAAGATTCTTCTAGATACAAAGGTGGGTTAAACCATAGGGCCTATGGAGTGTCTGACCATGAGAGACTAATGGCATCCAGTGTGTGCTTAAAGACAGGAAGGAAGATCTGAGCATCAGATCCAATAGCTTTTGTTAATGGAGGGTCTTAAAGTGACTTTTAAAATTCCATAGAATGTGTAGAAAAGGTATAGGTTAAAATTTACCAGAATAAATCTCACCATCAGAAACCAGGTAATTTCAGGGAGATTTAAGTGCATCTGATGCCCTCAGCTCTTTCCTTCATCTTTACATTCAGTCACCTTCAGGGAAAAAAAAGATAATTAATCTTAGAATCATAGAATAGTTTGGGTTGGAAGGTGTCTTCTAAGGTCATGCAGTCCAACCTCCCTGCAATGAGAAGGGACATCTTCAAATAGATCAGCTTGCTCAGACCCCCGTCCAACCTGACCTGGAATGTTTCCAGGGATCTACCACCATCTACCACCTCTCTGGGCAACCTGTGACAGTGCTTCACCACGCTCATTGTAAATTTTTTTTTCCTTATGTCTAGTCTAAATCTACCCTCTTCTAGTTTAAGACCATTACTCCTTGTCCTGTCGCAACAGGCTCTGCTAAAAAGTTTTTCCCCATTTACGTAGCATCACTTTGAAGAAGAAAGAGCAACCAGTTCTTTCACTAAAAATCAATATCTGGGGATGAAGAGATAATGATAATAACTAATCGTATTTTTTTAAATTGCTGCTTATCCAGACATATCATGTCATTTTCCAAAGGATGTTAACATTCATCTATTTCACCAATGGATAAACCCTGACACAAAGAAGGAAGACAGTTTGTGAGCAGTCATCAAGCTGGTAGATCCCAAACTGTGGCAGTGCTCTGTCCATCGCCTCCAGGATACATAAATACACCACTGTGTACGCTTACTGATGAGCTAAACTGAAGAGACAGTGTTTAGTATTATCCCATATCCATAGATTATCCTTCTTCCCATTTTAGGCCCAGCCATATCAACATGGACATGGGCTGTTTTGTTTAGATGAGTGTTCCCCTTAAAATCACTGGAATAAGCTCTGTGTTTAAGCCACTCGGTATGTGCATGATGCGCTCTATGACTGTGGTTCTCTGGGTCATCTTTTAGACTTGCAATATTTTATATCTTTGGAGCAAGAAGCATCTGCCAGTTCCTTTTTAATTGCTGGTCAGCCTGTGTTAAGCCAACTGGCGGCTGGTGGGAATGACATGTCTACAAAGGTTAAACACATTTGTCAGTCACGTAAGGGAACCAGCTACATTTGTTGATGTTTAAGTGACATTCTCAATCTGGCTCCAGCTGCCTAGCAGGATTGCAAAGTGAACTGAGGTCTTAGCCTCCAGATAGGCTCCATTAGGGGTTTTTGGGGGTGTGTCTTTTTCTAAGTTGAAGAAATGCAACATGAAAGTGTTTTTTCTTAACATAGGATGGCCTGAATACGATCCTTATGTCCTGAATGTCTCAAGCATTGAGTGGGCGGTGTTCAAAGAAGCACCTGTTTTTTTTTACTACCACGAGAGATTAGGAAAAATTAAGAGGGTGGATTTTTTTTAAACCCTATGAAACAGTGTCATCTAAGCAAATGAAATAGCTGAGTATGTTCAACAGTTTCACCTCTTTCTTTTCTCCATGCAAAACAAATAGCAAGAATCACCTCCTAAAAACATGCAGGTAATTTCTTAGTTAAATGCCATTGGACACTGAAGAGATAGGCCCTGTTCTTCGGAATCACCGGCGGCGCTTCCACTGAAGAGTAAATTTACTGAGTAAATATCCCTGGGGAGAAGCTGCTAATTAAGGAGCAGGTTTCTAAGCCAGCTGCTCCTAACCGAGAAAATGTTGGTTCATTTTTAAGTATCTAGGCTATGAAGAGGGGCACTGTCACATTGAAGCTATGCAAGTTGCCAGAGAGATATTCTGTGGCAGAGATGACTGAAAACTGTCATGCGCTGTTCTGCAATCAGGAAAGAACAAACATTTCCACCTTATGAGCTTCAAATTGATTTCTGGGCTAAATACTTTTTTTTTCATAATAGCAACATCAATAGCCTCACTAATATATTCCACCCTTTGTTTCATTGGTGTCTTCCTTAATTATTTTCTCTTTTAACTATAGCTAGGTGAGTGCTGAGGGTGGATGCCATGGTGTAGTTAACATCTTACAGTCTGATGAGGGTGACTGCCAGTTTGAGAGAGCTGTAAGAGGTTATGTTGGTCCTAAACTCCTTTGTTTCTGGGTGCCTCTGAGGCAGTAGTCCAAGGCCTCTTTCCTAATGCAGTGTTTCATTATTTTATACATACACATTTCTCCCAAATCAGAGTTGTCAGCTGCCCTGATTTAAATTATTTTTCCTGATGTTATGTGATGGTGATAAAGTTGCACGTTTTATGTGTGCCATCCACATGTGCTCCCTGAACTAGCCTCAGCTTCTCCGAGTGGTGCAAGATGTCTTGCCAGCTGCTTCAGCCAGTTTAAGTCATTAAAAAGTGCTGCTGAAGTTGGCAGAGATGTTGAGTTCAATCTGGGCTCATTTAAAACCAGTTTCTGTAAATGAAGGTCCTGCAGAGAAGTCTTAGACTCCAAGGGCATGTCTTTCCCTGGCTTGCTGTTTGGTGCTTCAAGACTAAGTGACACAAGACCTGTGGTCCCAATGACATGTGTGGCAAGAATCTTCCTTATGAATGATGAATCTATAGACTAAATTCCTCATATCCATTTTTTTGTTTTCTGCAGAGCTACTTTAACCTTTTTGCCAAATACCTAGCACCGAGCGAGATCTTTCAAGTCAGGAAGCCTTTTCCTGAGCTAGAACATTCTCTGTAACATCTTCCCATGTTCCTTGTTCCAGCTGGTGATTTAAAAAATACTATTTGATTTGCAACACAAGCTTTGGCAGTCACGAATGGATGTAAAGTTAGTGGGCATAGGCCACAAAGCTGCCAGATGTTTCTGACATTCCACTCAGGCACTGCTGTAGACACAGGCAAAAGAAAGACAACTCTCCTGTTGGCATGTTCAATGAGAAAAGGTTTTGGACATAGAATATGTAACATCATGGCTAAGATATTTCTTCACACACTATGCAGTTTGGGAATATTTTTTTCTTCTTCAGGCTGAACACTTTGAAACCTCTAGCCAGTTTAATGTCCTTACTACCACTAGACTTAAAAGCTGCTACTAAATCTTTCTTGTCCTCGGCAAAAAGATAGAAGCAGTTTGAAGGCACCAGGCTATTCCTGTAGCTGCCTGGAGGTTGGTTACACTGACACTGATCATTAGGGTACTGCTAGCAAGTAGTAACCCTGGCTTCCATCACCACTGAAAGAGTGTCCTGGGAGTGTTTTGTTTCAGAAAAGTCATTCCCAACCTAGATACCAGTATGGAATGGCATAAATACTGCCCTTTGGTCTCTATTTCCCTGAACTTCCCTCTGCACAAGGGGACCCCCAGGAATCCTGCTAAAATGGCTTTGTAGCTGTTTGATATTAGCAGAGAGGTCATTCAGCCCTACAGTCATAGATTACACTACTGCAGATTACAGATTGAAGACCATAGTGATGTATAGGAAGCCAGCTTTGATACTGGTAGTGGTCTCATCAGAGTAGTGTGGCAGCCCACATGGACTCATTTCCTCCAGAAGTGGCAAAAAGAGGCCACGCTGTGCTCTGTAACACCGTGGCTAAACTACGCCTGCTCCCCTCTTGGGCTGTTCTGGAGCTAGCACAGCAGATCTCCATGCTGATCTACAGTCTACAGAATTTGAACCTGAAAGGGGTGACTATAATAATCATGTGTGAATCTCCTCTTACCTAACACTGCTGGGGTAATATGCCCAGTAAAATTTTCCAGCCGAAGGCCAAAAACATGATACTTCTCTCTTTCCTTCCCTCCCTCTTCTATGGGCTTAATAGAAATTGCCTCCAGCAATTCTACATACATTACAGAAGGAAGAAAAATACAATGGGCAGCTCATTGCTTGAGCATCATGGCACTCTAGGTGTGCATGCTCAGACACGGAGAGCTGAAAAGAGGATGACAAGCATGCTGCAACAAGACTGCCAAAAATTACACCGCTTATGATTAGTGTGAATCCCTATTGTGAGGCCAAAATGATGCAAAATAGAGAGAAAATAGAGAATAGGGAGAAAAGGAGCTGGTTTATGCACAGATTTTTATTTGCAGTTAGTGTCGCTGGGCTGATGTGGACCAGATAAAATTCAGAGGACAAAAAAAAATTCTTAATAATAACCCTAATTAATAATCCATTTATTTTGCCTGTCAAGTAGCAAAATGGCAATATAATCTGCCAGACAAATTATTCTGTACTCTGAAAACAGAAGAAGTTTTGGTACTGAATGCAAGCCAAAATCAGCTCTCAGCTACCCTGGTGTAAATTGAGAGAGACCTCTGGAGAGATGAGCACATGTACTGCTTGTTTATATTAATGCAGATTTGACCCCAGGCAAAATGCCAACATGAATTCAATGGTTTTGAAGAGCAGCCATCAAAAAAAAAGTTGCCATTGGAATTCAAAGCAATTTGATAAAATAAGATGCTATTCACTGATCTCTTTAAATGATCCAAGGTAAAATTGTAATCTCACTATAGAAAGTAAGATCTGTTCTTAATGATGTCAAGAACCTCCTCCATTGTCTCCCAACAAATGGAACAGATGGTTTCTGGTTTGAAATCAGCACTTATCTGATAAAGTCAATGGGTAAATCCCTGTTTGCAGCAGCTGAGAGCCTAGATAGATTGCATGTCTTGCTGGCACTCTTTGAACACAAACGTGCTGGTCACCTGGGTATAGCAGTACCATTTATACTTTATATACTAGTTTGTTCATAGCATTTGAAAAGAGCAGAGATGTTTTTTCGCATTTACAAATTAAGCAACTAGTACAAGGTCACAGACCAAATCTAGGCCCTGTTCCATTTTTTACGTTACACCCCTTTCAAAGGCTCTAGGTAAGAGGCAGCATACAAAGTACTTCTGCTGGGACATGATTTTTAGTTTGGACCAATCTAGCACTTATGTTACATTATAACATCTTAGTTTCAGCTTATTCTGTGTGGTCATCTCAGCTATGGTGTGCAGGGTCAGGCAACATTTCCATTTTTATTGACTCTCCCACTGCCCCAATGAGCAAGTCTGAAGAAAGTCCCTTAACTTCCTTGCACTTGGGATTTTTTTCTCATGTCTTTCTAGAGTAAAGTGATTGTAAAATGTTTACACTCTCATTCCCTGTTGATGCATCTTTCATTCAGTACCAGAAAATGGGATTGTGATTTAACTCGGGACCTTTAAGTGTGGCATTAATGGTGACAGGCAGTAGCTCCTTGTCCTGGCTATGCAGTGAGGGGATGGGGACTTTGCAGCATGATTTGGGGCAGCTGAATCAGGACCTATAATATCAGACTGAATAATTTAATAGTTGTTACTGATCTTGATCTCTTCACAAATTCCCCTCTAACATTCATGACTGTGTGTGAGAAAGTAAATGCCTTTTATCTACTTTTTTTTTTTTTATTTTCACTTTAAAAGCTCACCTGATCCAGCAGCCCTCTCAATCAGCTAAAAAGCCTTCATCCTAGTAATTCATTCTCATTTTCCCTCTCGTTTTTGGAAGCTTTGTTTCTATCCTCCAAAGCTCAGAGAGCAGCAGTGCTCATCTGGGATATACTGAATGTTATAAAAAGTGCAGCTCTTAGAGCCTGAGCAGCCAAATATCCTACTGAGGAAAAAGGAGGAGGGATGATCTTAACTGGACTTCGCATCCAATATGGAGGGACTACCAATTTCACTGTGAGTTGTGTAGAGGTGGCAAAATTCCCCCTTGGCAGGAAATTTATACATTGTTTTAAACTCTTTATAAAGTGGTTTGACAGTAGCTTGTAGGACAACAGAGCTGACCTCAGGAGGACTTGGAAGGCTAAAGGGAGCAAGTACGTCCACACTTTGTAGTGAAGAACTGCCCCATGTTCTCTCTCACTAACTCTAGACCTGCAAGCAGTCTTGCAGCATTAATATGGATGAACATAGGGGGCAAGCAGGGCTGCTCATTCACGTCCTTGAACAGCCAGACTGCTTCTGGAGTAAGTGGTGTCTGTGAGTAGTGTTGCAGTGCACCACACATATGCAGCAGCACATGCAGGCGTCCCGTGGGCTTCTCTGACGCGGCGCTGCATCATGATGTGCACGCAAGCATTGCCTCTGCAAACGCTGAAACTGGTCCTAGAGCTAAAACAGCATGAACACATCCTTCAGTTACAAAGTCAATCGATCCCTATCATCCAGCATAGGTAACGTTTGCCCGTAGCCTTCTGCAAAATCTAGTGATACTTGGAATAGTTTGAACTTGTGATAACAGAAGTGCTGAAATGGAAGGAGTTAGGAGGTTTTTTTATGATGATTTCAGAGTAGGGAGTGAGGGACCCTTTGCTCAGGGTTGTGGTGTGTTCAGTGTTCGTTTTCTCCTTGGACACGGAAACAAAGTAGCCCCAGAAAAGCTTTTTAACTCAGCAGTACCACTGTTGTTCCATGTATTTTGGTTGCTGATGCATAAAAAGAGATCCAAAAGTGTAGAGAATTTTTTTTCTCCCTGCTACTTAATTCCCAGAAAAGTAAGCTTGAAAGGATTTTATCAGAATAGGTTCTTTTCCTTTTATATTATATATATCTGTGTGTGTATATATATTTTTTCCCTGTAGTAATTTGTGGAAGGAATAAAATTCGTATTGGATTCCTTCTTTTCTTGTGAATTTTGATTTGTTATGGTACTGCTATTTATAAGAAGTCACAGTGCTTTTTTTGATACAAAGACTGAAAGAGATGTTTGGCATTCATTTTTATATGAATTATATGTATTTCTTTGAATATGTTAGAACACCAAAGTAAAAATATCTTTTTCTGTGTAATCATTTACAGTATAGCTTTTCTTGTATTGCATATAAATTATAACGAGTCTGGGCCTTTAAATGTTTGAAATTACGTTATAATTCTCACAGTTGTCACTGTCTTCTGCAATGTCTGTTACATCTTGATCGAAAGGAACAGTAAAATCCACCAGTATCAGTTTAATAGAAGAGTGCAAGACCTGCATGCCCTCTGGTGGAAGCGATCCTTAGCAGTAGATCAGCGTTTGTGGCAGTGCTAAGTGTCTGACCTTCAGACAGATACACTCTCCTTTGGTACACTTTGTTACTCAATTAAGTTATGTTTCTCCATAGCAGAGTTTGTTAGCTCATAGGAAGGAAAACTCTTCCAGTACATTGCTTTTTTTCACACTTTTTATTACAGTTTGAACTCTCTCATTTCTCTTCAGTCTCTTTCTTGACTTTTTAACCTTGTTATTCCGCTGTAATAAAAAGAAAATGAGTTATATATTGTGTAAAGGTATTGAACAGTATCTCATTATTGACACAGGTTTTATATGTAGAATTTTGCTCTGCTTTTAAGGAAGTTTACAGGTCCGATACAAGCTGAGTAAGGATGGGCTCCTCATTTTCACTATTGACTCTGGAAATTTTGCCAACCGAGAGCTGCACCATGTGAAGATTAACAGAGAAGGCAGAGAGCTCATCATTCAGGTATGCCATGACTTATGTTGAGTGTTAAATAATACCTCATGCCACAAACAGACCCACTGATTTCAATGCATGATCACCAGCAGGAGGCAAAAGTTTCAGATTGATCTGGTGCAACTAAAGCTGGTCCAGCAGCAGAACAGCCGTGTAGGTTAGACCAAAGCTCCATCCAGACCCTGCTTCAGAAGTGCCCAACCATGGTGTTTTCCACTGAGTGATCCTTCCCTTGTCTCTGACAATCTATGAATTAGGAAACACCTTTGGCCAGAAGTTCATCTGGACCATTGGAATGGTTCTGAGGCTTAGGGATGTCTGTATGACCTGTAGTCCCAGAGGAAGCACACAGTATGGATCCTTAAAAAACTGCCAAAGTGGGAAAAACAGCTGAGGAATGAGCACCTGGGCATGTAATTTCATTTAGGGTATGTGCCCCAAGGGACAATGTGACCCCAGCGGCCTTAACCTCTCACAGAAAAGGAAAAGTTGAGGGAACACAGGGTGCAGCCACCATGTGCATGATGATGCCCTGTCCCTTTTCTAGAAGCAAGCTATGCTGAATGTGACAACCTCATGAGAGACAAGAACCCTCCTCTGCCTTGTTTCCCTGCATCACCTGTTTTTCCAAGGCAGGGAGAAGAGGACCATCTTACTGCTCCTTCTGCTTTCTTTCTGAGGCTAATTATAGCAGTTCATATTCCAAAACAAATTGGCTAGATCTGGGCGGCAGCCATTTACCAGGGAAGGGTGGCAGAGTCTACAGAGAAGCCGTGTGTTAAGGATTAGAATGAGAAGGAGACAGAAACACAGGGAGCACCACAGTTTTTTCTTTCCAGTTTCCATGTCTGGGTGGTAAAATGGTAACACCGTTAGCACACAACTAGGGTAGGTAGGCCTGATTATCTAAGGAGGAGGCTTATGCTGAAAGCCAGGGTTTTCCTCAAGTACCAGTCTTCTGTTGTCTGCTGCACTGTGGTTTTCTTCTATGCAGAACTAATTCTTCACAATACATTTCTAGAGAGGTCTCCTTTGAATGTATTCTGAAGTGACTAGACATGGATTTTGAGAAGCAGGGGAATTTCAGTGTCAAACATTTTAAGCTTTTCTGCAGGGGAGGTTTTTTCAAAGCCCTTTATATGACTATTCCGATGTACATTTCAGCTTCTCATGTTAAAATCAAAGCACATTCACTTTGCTATTTTTAGAAACGGAGTAACACTTGGGGGCAGAATTAACTGAGTTGCAGCTGAGAGCATTCCCAGAAGTCTGCAGCACAGAGAGATCCAGGGGTGTCTACATGCTGTTGTAATGAAATAATTTTATTGACCTCTTCCAGGTTGATCAAGTACTCAAACTCAAACACAACTTTTCTGAGATTGATTTTAAGGCCATCAAATCACTCAGCTTGGGCAAGGTCACAGGTAGGTTCTACTAAAAATATTCTTATAGTGCTGGAGTTAACCTGTGCTGTGTGTTGGGTTTTTTAATAGAATTGGGGTTTTGTTTGGCTGGTTTAGTTGTAAGAGTTGGCCTGAGCATTCCAGTACACCTATTTGTATATCTCATCAATACAAAAATTTGGCAGCTTTACTTGTTTGCATTGATAGCAATATTAACTTCTCCCATTGCTCCCTCCAGTAAAGTTATTCATACTGCCTGTGTAGCTGCACAGGTTGGCATCTTAGCCTAATGATATAATTTTGCTGACTGCAGCTTGCTCCTCTCAAGCCACCTCTGTTTCCTAACAATAAGAACAGCACAGTAAGCCTTCATCTTCTCTAGCCTTTTTTCAGTGCAAGTCCTTTTTCATTTGAATTCTGCAAGGAATGTTTATATTATGCAGAGCACTGAGCCCACAATTCTGCATGCTCTGTGTGTGGACCTTCTTGATCTTCACCCCTCCACACTACAAAGCTATTATAAGACCAGGAAAACTATGCCTTAAATTTGGAAAGTAGAACTCCTCTATTTTGTTGTCAAGTATATTATATTACTTTATATAAGAGTCTTAGTCATTCCCAGTAAGATTCTAAATGCTTCCTTGGTTATAGACAATTTAGTCCTTTGTTAGAATGGGACCTCCATATCAAGTCTGACATCTGTTTCACTATTACAGTTTTATATGTTTTATTAATAGCACTCAAGGCCTGAGGGACTGGTAGCTACACAGAAACTACAGACATCCTCCAGTGCCTATTTGTGCAATATAATTGTATATAATGACATTAGTGCATTCTGCCTCATGTTTTACTAAGTAGATTAAGGGCAGGAACTAATTTTCCCTTTTATTATATTTAATGTTTGTTCAGAATGCAGCAATCTTCCAAGCCTTTATGGACAGGTTTGGGGACCTGACACATTTTAGCCCAAGTCAGAGCTAAGCTAAAATTCTCATTTTCTCAATGGTCAGCTGTAGTGCTGAAAATCTAAAAGAACATCGCGTATCATGACCTCTACCTAAAGCTCCAGCTATAGATATCAAATCAATAAACCAGCTAGCAAGATGGAACATAACAGAAAGACCTTCAAACATGTAGCCAGCAAGCTGGCAAGGTGCAGCTCAGCATCATGGAGAGAAACTAGATTTAGTCACAAAAATATGATTAACTTCACAAGTACAAGGTTGTTGCAAAGCCAAAAAGCCCAGGTGTATCTCCAGAGATCTGGCATTCAGTTCCACCGAACACCACAGATTTGTCTCCAGACAGTTTTTAATGGATATATCCTTCTGTTATTTCTCCCTTGCCCCCAAGTTTATTAGGATTTTGTTTAGTAACAGTAATAATAATAGTTGGTATTCTGTAATGATAGTAAAGTCATAAACTTGGCCATCCAGATGGTGGGAGATCTTATTGCTATACCAGGAATCATATAATGCATCCCAGTAAATCACTTTAATTCCAGCCTAATCCTAATTCTGGTTTCTTCTTCATATGTTAAGTGAATTTCCACATTTTTTTTCTTCTATGTCAGGATTTGATTTTCCAGGTTTTATTCCACAGCTGTAGCTGTCTTGAGTAGAGTCCTTGTGCCCTCACAGAATCACAAATCCCACAAGTCTTCTCCTCTCCAGGCTGAACGGTCCCAGCTCTATCAAGCCTCTCTTCATATAAAAGATGCTCCAGTCCCTTAATCATTTTTTTGCAGCCCTTCACTGGACTCACTCCAGTAAGTCCATGTCGTCTTCCACTGGGGAGCCCAGAACTGGGCCTAGCAGTCCATTAGTGCTACACTCATGCAGAGTATGGGGGAATAATCGCCTTCTGTCTGCTAGCAATGCACTTCCCAACGCAACTCTGGATACCAGGATGTTGTTGGCTGCCTTTGCTGCAAGGGCACATTTCTGGCTTATGGTCAGCTTGTACACCAGAACCCCCATGTCCTTCTCTGCAAAGCTGCTTTCCAACTGGTCAGCCCCAAGCAGTGTTGGTGGATGGGGTTATTCCTAATCCAAGTGCAGATCTTTGCATTTCCTCTGTTGTACTTCATGAGGTTGCTGTTTTCCCATTTCTCCAGCTTGTCAATGTCCCTCTGAATGGTGACAGAATCACAGAATCACTAAGGTTGGAAAGGACTTTCAAGATCATCAAGTCCAACCGTTAATCCAATGCCACCATGCTCCCTAAACCATGTCCCGAAGCACCACATCCACATGTTTTTTGAATACTTCCAGAGACGGTGACTCCACCACCTCCCTGGGCAGCCTGTTCCAATGCCTGGCCACTCTCTCAGTGAAGAAATTTTTCCTAATATCCAATCTAAACCTCCCCTGGCGCAACTTGAGGCCATTTCCTCTTGTCCTATCACTAGTTACTTGGGAGAAGAGACCAACACCCACCTCAACACAACCCCCTTTCAGGTAGTTGTAGCGAGCAATAAGGTCTCCCCTCAGCCTCCTCTGCTCCAGACTGAACAGCACCAGTTCCCTCAGCCGCTCCTCATCAGACTTGTGCTCCAGACCCCTCACCAGCCTCGCTGCCCTTCTCTGGACATCCTCCAGCAACTCAGCATCCTTCTTGTAGTGAGGGGCCCAAAACTGAACACAGTATTCAAGCTGCGGCCTCACCGGTGCTGAGTCTAGGGGCACAATCACTTCCCTACTCCTGCTGGCCACACTATTCCTGATACAGGCCAGGCTGCTGTTGGCCTTCTTGGCCAACATATTATGTCCTACATATCCATGCTATACTCTTCTGAAAATTTCTCTCTCTCCTTCTTTCCTGTCACACCACTGCTTATTTGCCTGCTGTAACAGCCTGATCCTGGCTGCTTAATCAGATGATTATATCACCTTCTTTCTTGACTCCACCATTCATTTTCCACTGGCTGAGAAATATCAAAGAGAGCTTCCAGCAGGACATCATAGAAGCTTGAAACCTCTTCCTCACCAGATTTTCATATAATAACAATTTTAGAACAGCTGGAACTTTTGAAAAGTGCACTTTTATACCATGACCGGTTTTTAAATAACAGTGGTCTCCTACCTACCCGCTCCCCCAGCCCCATTACACTTTCTTTAGTCAAAAGCTACTTAAACCCCGATATTGTTTTCTGCTTTTCAAATCTGCTATATCTTCCAATGGCTGCCCTACACCCAGTTCTGAATTCCAGGAAAAAACACTCCATTTAAGGCAAAGGAGGTTCATCCTGGAATTCAAAACATAGGACACTCACTCTGCCACAGACTGCTTGAATGACCTTGGGCAAGCTGTTTATGTGCAGATACAAAGGTAAGCAGGCATTTTATTCCCACTGAAACCAGTCTGAGCTTTACTATCTCTATTATCTATCAGTAAAGCATGGGTAATAGAACATCCCTACATCAGAGGGCTGCTAGGAGGATAAGAACATTAAAGGCTGTGAGCTGTTCAGATCCACAGTAATGGGGCCATATAACTGCCTTACAAATCAATCTAAATGTAAGTGTGGCTTTGAAGACAAGGGACTAAACAGAAGCAGCATTCAAGTAGCCAATAGACATTTCTTTAATTCATCCTTACAGTATCCAACAGCAATAGAACAATATTATTGTCCTGTAATTTGTGGTCTTTTTTACTTCACAAATGTAGAGACATGACGCAAAAGGATCTAACCAAAGCTCATCGGTATCAGTGGGAGTTTTTCCATGGACTTCAGTGAGTACTGGATTCAGGCCCCACGTGGGTCATACAGTTTATGGCAAAGCCTCAGTGAAATCTTAACCAGAGTCCCAGTTCATTTACTTTAAGTACTCCTTGCAGAGATCATACTGCTGTATTTAACCACATAAGCACTATTGGCAATCTGACCTAACTGTGAAGCTAGCTCCGTTTTGAACAAGGGATTGAACTGTGTGACCTTCAGAGGTGTCTTTCAACTTAAATTATTCTGTAATTCTGTGATCTCAGAGACACATTTACATGTGTTTAGGTCTTGTCTAGAAAAAACAGCTATCTAATGGAAAATATAATTTATTTGTTTTGGGGTTGGCCTTAATGAATCTTTGGAAACTTCTTACTGTGCCCCAACATGTCTAAATCTTTCACCATTATAGTCCCTGGAAAAATAATGACTGATGCAGAGAAGTGAATCTCATTGTCTGTATATTTGCTTCTGAGCAATTTAATATACTAGCTGTGTAGTGATACCAGAGTAAAAGGGTAGCACTGAAAGGGATTCAAGAGTGTTCTGAAGAAAAAGGTTGCAAAGATTTCTTTAGCACCCGTTAATGTTGACCTAGTTACTTGTGTCTTCAAAGTGATGAATTAGCAGACCTTCCCACACTGGCAATGTAAAGAACTGTGTAGTCTAGCACATGATCATGATATCTTTTATCTCTAAAAGCCAGAGCTAAAACGCACTCAAGTTGTAGGAGTCTTTCCACTGACTAATTCAGCTTTGATATAAAGTGTACGTAGAAGAAAGTTTATTTGGAAAGTAATTTTATTAAATGATTATGTAGGTGCAGTACAATTCTTATGATTTCTACAATAGCTTTTCTTATTAAAAGTTCACAAAAAGAAAATGGAATCTATATACTGAAGAGATTGCAGAGCAATTCATCCAAGAGTGATATTATATTAGGGGACATGATAACAGGATAATTAAATCAGAAGGGGTAAGTTGGCATTAACTCTGAGATACAAAAGCTTCCCTAAAGAAGCACTTCCTTTTAGACAGTTTCTATGGAAAAGATTTAAGTCCATTTTTTTGGTGGAAAGTCATTCACTTTTTTAAACTCACAAGATCATAATTTGCTTGAGAAATTTAAAGTCACAGTCACAGAATATTGTGCTCTAGCATTTTAGACAATACAGCAATGGCTGCAAGAGATATTGGCTGGATGCTTCTGGTCACTCTAAAGCTCTTTTCTTTACTGCAGTCTCTTCTTGCCCTAGATACCTATTTCTTAGAAGGACCATACCCTGGAAAACCATCTCCTAGGTGCGTTATAGGGCACCTTTAAAAATCATAGTTTTTCCTTCTAGTAGCCTAGTAAAGCATTAAGGAAAATGAAGATGGCTACTTAGGATAAGAGAGGAGAGGCATTGGGGACCAAGATGGCAGCAGTTAAAATAAGCAAAGTTTGGCTACCCCAGGCACTTCGAGCAATGAAAGGTCTAATACAATAATGCCATCATGTCTCTATCAAAAAGAGAACAAATCTATTCAGACTTTTTCCCCAGCAATATCATTTACCATATGTTCATAACACCATGCTTAAATCCCTGTTTTCTTGATGATAATACTGCCTAAATAAGTGTCCAAGGTCATCTACTTCTATCCAGAAATTTTATTTTTAGTCTGAATTCTTGCTATTTGAGTTGATTTTTAGTCGTCTGCTCCTGACAAAAGCATGTATTCTGCACATCATCTCTCCATCTTCTTGCATATTTTCTTCTTTTTAGGGATTATATTTTGAGCCCATGCAAAATCGCGTAGGGCTGGCTGTGTTGTGACAGATTAGGATTCAAATGTCAAAAACTGTGACATGTAACAAATTTCACATTGCAGCTCCAAGCAGTACTTCATTTTCGATGACAAACTGTCTCCCAGAAAACATACTAAATTCCTGTCTGAAATTATCTCCACTGAGCCTAATGAAACAAAAATTCTCAAATGTTCCACTTGGAACAAAATGTTCAATTGCTGGCAAGCAAATCTTGGCATGTTCTGCCTGTTCCTGGGAAAACTTGTGAGAAAAAGTACCTTTACTTTGCTCTTGCTGTCCCTTGCTTTTTCAGAAATGTCTTGGAGGTGCATTGAATGCCTGGAGCCTGTCTCCTGTTCAAACTCATCCTTTTCTTAAGCAAGAGCGAGACTGGTTGAGTTCAAGGTTCTAACATGGAAAAAAACCCTCTGTTGTTCACTCCACTGCCTTTGTGGCAGGTTCACACCAGGAAATGAGATTATCCCAAAGACAGCTTTTTGTGGGTTCCAGTCTAATCCAAGATACGCTTTCTGCCCTTTCAAAATTAATGATTAGTATCAGCAGTGTTTAGTGAAGTTTTTGAAGGAAATAGCAGCATATTTTTCAAAGTAACTACACAGTACCTGCTAGTCAACTCTTCTGAGACACGAGAGTCTTTTACTTCTAATGTCATGGGCTCAAATCTAGTGACAATGTCCATGAAGTAATCTTGCCAGTGCTGTTCAGCACCTTGGCAAAATGAGGTGACGAATATACTTTAACTCCCACAAAAATAATCTTTCTATTTCTCAGACTCAAAAAAAGGAAAACCAGTGCTTCAGAATACAGAGTAAATTATCCTTTGAGCTTCTACCAGTGATTCACCTAGATTAATTAATTCATTAGGGCAGAGACATTTCAAGCAGGCTATGTCTGCTCTCATTGATGTTAGAAATAAATTTTGATTAAGGAAATCCATGATAGGCCATCCTAGATGTAAGTGAGCACACAAGTAAACTTTCTGCTCAGATGTAAATTTCTGAGTGATGTGAAATTAATGTTTATAAAGAAAGAACAAAAAGGTCCCATTTTCCACAGTGATACCTTTAGAAAGAAGGCCTTTTGAGCCACTCTCCCTGCATGCAAATAACACTTTTCATTTCTCTTTGATTCCAGTTACCTGTCATTTTAGTTATTGTTTAACTATGTCAATTTGCTGATACATTGCTGAGCAGCTTAATGCTTGGTCCTAGACAATTCCAGCAGAATTCTGTTTATGATGAAAATTAATTCCCCATTACTGAGATATTAAGACTTAAAATTGCTTTATTTATTTTAGATCTTAAAACAAATGTGTTGTATGTGGCAGAGACACACAAACAGCAGTGGAACTGGATGTCTGTTTTGGTGAATAGGAATGTATCAGCAGATAAATTATGTTGATACAATCAGTAAAGTTTAAAAAATACAACTACATGTTAGACTTAATCCTCATTATCATGGAAAGCCATTGCAAATACATGGAAAACAGGAAAGCAAAACTGATGCAAAACTTACTGAGCTGTGACATTGCAGAGAGCTTCCAGGGAGCAGCTAAAGGACCCAGCAAGAAGCCAGACCAACTTATACTAAACTCAATAGGCGAAGCTTAAAAATTACTTCCTAAAAATATGGGTAAACTTAAGCTGTGGAGAATGAACAGTTACATTGCTCAAAAGATGAAAAAAATTGCCTTCTCATGCCCTTGTAGAAATCATCCAAAGTAACTTAGACTCCAGCACTTAGAACAGAAACACAATGCTAAAATGTCAGAAGAACAAACCAAGCCATCAGCAGCAATTCAGTGTGATTTTCTAGGCCAGTCAAATGCATGGAAAGACTCACAGGACAACCAGGTCAGAGGAAGGCCACTGACTTTTCATATGACCTTGCTTCAACACAGACCTTGGAACTTCACTGTGTCGCTTCTCTTACTGAGCACCGTGTCATGTAGTGAAAATATCTTTTGGAAAAACATTTTACTGTGATTTAAGGACTTCAAGTGACAGATTGGCCTTTAATAAGCCTTTCACAGAGGTAACCATGTCATAATCACAGATTTACATTACCCACTCAATAATTCAGAGGACAGCACAAGTCATTCACATCCAAGTTGTGCAGGTCTCTTGTTGAGAACAGTGAAAGCTCCACTTTGTGAAAGACATAAGGCATGCACCTAAAGCCATATAATAAAGCAAACTGTATCTGTGTATGTGGGATTTTTACCAGAGGGCTCTGGGGTTGTTTTTGGTTTGTTCTTTGATTTCATTTTTTTCAAATTTCAAAGCCTTTCAACAACAAATCTCCTAGTTCTCATTCATGCAAAGCTTACCTCGACAAAAGACTCCTGGAATTGTCCCTTAATTTGACTTTTTAAAAAATCCTTCAAAAGTACTGAATCTTAGACTTTTCAAACTACTGTACCATGAAAAAGAATTCATTATTTCTTAGGCTTTACCTTTTGCACATTGGGGCAGAACAGAGCAATTTAGATTGCCTGATGTCTAAAAGATACCAACAAATCCACCTTTTGTGTCAGAGCTAAGAAAACAGGAAAGGCAGAGAGTAGGAATGTTTACAAAGGATTTTATAAATTCAACAAAGGTGGCAAATATTGTAAATCAGCCTTTTAGTTTTATATAAGGTTTCTTGCAGAAACTTGGAAACAATTCTTTGTCTGTTTTATAACACCCCTGCCAAAATCTCATTAAAAACCTGAATGCAGCCAATTCCTGCACACTTTGAGAAGAGCAAATGTGAACCTCTGTAAGGCTACGTTTTTTCCAGTGGCAAAGCCTCACTGTTTCCCTTCTCATTTCTCTTTCTTGCAGTTACTCACTGCCCAGAGGCTGTCCCCATGACAGCTCTGCAGACTGAGCATCTCTCTTGTAAGACCCCTAGGAGAGCACGCTCACACCGTACCTTGCTCTGCTGAGCAGCAGCTAAACTCTTCCACATAATACCTCCATGAAGACATTCAAACATAATTAGAAGTCTTTCCCAGCTAATTCCCTCTGACTGCATGACATAACGGTCACAGAGCACCTAAATAATGTTTGATTTGGGCTAGTTTCAAGAGTTCTCTGTATTTTCTTATATATACAAGAAGTTTATGTAATTCATGTAGCAATGTCAGTTATAAGAGAAGGTCTACATTTTTCCTAAATCCTTTTGGCTGAGATCTTATAAAATCATTGTATTTGAATGATAGTGGAAAAATTGGACTTTATTTTAAAGTTGACCATCTTACTCTTTCAACGTTTGAAAATAAACTTGAAAAGCTGGGAAACTTATTTTCCAATGTCACTGGAAGTATTTCCAAAACTTTCAAAGCTAGAAGTTTTTTTTCATTAGCAGGCAATTTTTAAGACTTTGAATAAGTTTTGATACTACATATGTGTGCAATCGTGGGTTTTTTTCTTGTTTGTTCAAAAGATATAAAGTGCATCATGTTACAGACCTCTAAGCAGTATGAATTTCAATTCTGGAAAGTAAATAAACAAGAGCTTGGAGGAAAGAGAAGACGGCTTCAGTGTCCTTCACTGACTTTCCCAAACAATCTTTCATACTGAGACATTTGGAACTAAATAAAAACCACTTACTTTTGAATTGGCTTTCTCTTTGTGAAATTGAAATTAACACAGGCAAACAGATAAATTAATTGCACTATCACATCTTCAGGCTGGAAAAGGCCATGGAGTTATTGGTTTTGATTTAGATAAAAAGAAGTATAGTTTTGCTTTTTATTTTATTAGTGGAAGGGGGCTAGCAGAGTGAGAGCCTGCCTCCTAACTAGGAGGATTCCTAGGAACTCTGATTATAAAAATGTAGTAACATGAGCAGGTGCATCAGAAAACTAAGTTGAAAAATAAACTCTTGAAGAAAGGTGAAAGCTTATATTAGCCAGCCATTCAATATTAGGCCACATGAAGCATTGTAAAATAGACAATAGAGAGCAGGGTCCTTTATTAAAAGAATGGAGGAGGTAGAATGCCTTGAAGATATGGTCCATATCTATGAAACTGATGTTGTGAATAGATGCAAAAACAGTTAAAGAGCATCATCCCCAAGACCCTGTGATATTCAGTGTTGCTATTTTTGCTGCTTATTATTATTACTGTGATTGCCGTGGTTAGCACCTATGATGTGTTAGATATTGTCTAGACAATAGAGGAAATGAATGAGGAAAGAAGCACAATGCAGGCTTTTATGTCCAAGCCAACTTGATTCAATGTAAGTGGGGATGGGGGATAGGAACATCATGGGTCAGGCCAGGGAGAACTTGCAGGCTGCTGAAAGAGAACCTGAACGGTAGAGAATGGATGAAGGAGAAGTAAAAGGAGTAGGTAAGGCAAAAAAGGATTCATTTTTTTAACGCCTTCCCAAACCAGATAATTCCCAGAGTGTTTTTCTGTTGTACTGCAGATAGCTTGTCACTGGACCCTGAAGTCTCAAAGGCAAATGCTTACGGTTTCACTGGCTGCCTGTCGTCTGTTCAGTACAACCACATTGCTCCCCTAAAAGCTGCCTTACGCCATCCCAGCGTTGCTCCTGTGACTGTCAAAGGCTTCTTGACTGAATCCAGCTGTGCATCTATAATGGAAGCTGATGTGAACACAGTAACCACGATATATTCCTCATCAGGTATGTCCTGCCAAGAGGGGAATGAGGAACTTAAAGGATACTGTAGAATGAGGGTTCCTTCCTTTTTGCTATAATGCAATTGAGATGATAGTATAAAAATTGGAACTGAGAAGTTGCCTTTTCACTCAGAATTAGGGATGTTGAGGATGGGCATTAGGATTAGCCAAGGCCTCTTTTAAAAGCCATTGTACTAAAACAAAGTTTCCAGACTAAGTTCCTGGATTGCCTAAAACATGCCTAGAATAAACAAAAAAGTCCCAAAGCCATGGTGGAAACAGCATTGGAAGTATGGTTATGCACCCGATTTGCCATTCCTGTCCACTCTAGATAGCTCCGGTGCTGCAGATCTCAAAAGAGAATATATATGTTACACAGATTCTATATGCCAGTAGTGATGAAGCAATAGGAGTCATATAACAAACAAGTCAAATTTGTTTCCATCCTAGCAGAAACAAACAAAAACTCCTTGTACAAACCCCCCAAAACATGCGTGTGACTTCCATTGAATGCTTGTACTTCATTCTCTCAGGCTGAAGAGAAGGAGCACTACTTGAACGGTACCAGTAAGATGCTCCCAATCGTTCATTTATCTTTTGCAATCCTGAAATTGTCCTCTGGGAATCTTAAGTATTTTGCATATGTGAATTTGTATGCAGAGAAGGAAACTCAGAGCAGCTGGAAGTGTTGTCACCAGGAAGAGGGGCAATCAGGTTGCTGCTTTAGTCACCAGTGGATGTGGCAGAATTCTTAATGACCAGAAAGGGGTACAAATTAAGGGCTATTTTTTGCCCCTTGACCTATGAAGCCACTTTCTCTTTTCTGATAACTAATAAAACTCTGGTTTAGATCATAATATGATTCCTTTGAGATTTGTACCTGCAACAAATCCCCATTTCCTGCAGCTTCTGCCTAAGATATTCAGCAGAAAACAAATGATGCTATTAGCATTCTGCGCAGGGAAGAAGGCTGCTGATTACTCTGTGGAGAGCAGCTGCCAGTGTGTGTGTGTGCTTCTCCCCACGCCCCAACTTCCTTCTCACTGCCCAGAGTTGTCTAAGGTATCTGCTTTGACGCACAGAAGAAACGTGTCTTGTAAACACCAAATGGGCAAGGATAGTGAAAATATGAACTCCTTGCCCTGTGATGTGTCACCTCGATGATCTAATTATTCTAAAGATTTTAGAAAGCAATAAAACCTGAGGCTCAGAACTGCAGGACAGAACACAGAGCAGAGCATAGCATCTTCGGACTTAAATATTTAAAGCTTACAATCAGCTGAACTCTATTGTCAAGGTTAAGCACTGTTACACTAGAAATGCAGAATTATTATAAAAGCTTATCCCTGTCTTTGCCACTCTGTGCTTTAAAATATGATTTCCTCTCAATATGATGAATTAACTGACACTACTGCCTCACTATTCACGCTGGATTTGATTAAAGCCTGAGTAAGATCTTTAGAACAAGTTAGTTCTGAAGATTTCATGTCTTTGTATGCTATAGTAAGAGTACTGAGTGGTAGATTCTTGTTTAAAAAAAATTTCCATTTGTAGCAAATTATAGTTTCTATAGATGTACTTGGGAATTACATTTATACATGGAAAGGACACATTTTAAGAAATCAAAAGATAGAGTTAAGGAATAACTTTCAAATTTACTGCTCATATCTCAATTCATCAGTTCCAAATTTCTCATTATTGAGTGATAAGAAAAATAGAACTTCAAAGGTGACTGTACATGTCTGTGTCAATTTTCTAATGTACAGACACAACAAAGCAGCCCTCTAGGAAATCTCTCTTTAAATGTGTGAAAAAAGCTTTCTATATTTATAACTTGAAAACAATTGAAGCTCTTTCCTTCAGAGAGGAATACTTGTTGTCTTCAAGAAAGTTTCCTACCAGACGTATATGGAATAAAATCCATTCACTCGTGGCTCAGTTATCTGTACATGTATTTTCTGATTAGGAAACACGAAATGAAAGGTGACTTACTGTGGTTTTGATATTTAACAAAAATCTGCACATCACCTTCTTCCTTGCTGAGGCATATGTAGAGGTTTTGGTATTCTGAACTCTACACTGATGGCATAAGAATAATGGACTTTTACTATGCTTTTTTTAATATATATTAAAGTTCTGTAAATGCCAGAGCAGATTTAGCTGTGTGAATGGTGGAGTGTTGCGCTGCCTGTCTACTCCATCTGAAGAGCAGGTCTTTGTGCATTTAAAGTAAAAAATGGCAATGACTTTCATAAGTCAAAAACTACATGGAAAAATTTTGCTTCTGAAAGGCACCTTAAACAGTGCAAGTCTCTGTCACACTGTGCTAGTTGTGCTGGAGCTGATATTTCCAAACAAGAAGTTATTGAGCAGGGATATGCTGGGACAGCCTTGGCTGTAGCAACTATGAGATGGTGGAGTTCAGGATTCTGAGAGGAAGGAAAAAAAAACAAAACCCCACAACAGAAAGCATGATTGCAACCCCAGAATTCAGGAGATTAACCTTTGACCTGGTCATGGACCTGCTTGTAAGAATCCCACAGCCTTGGTGAGAAGAGGGGTCCAGGAGAACTGGTCCATTTCCTCCAAGATAAGAATGGTCCATCCCAATGAGCAGGAAATGTAGTGAAGGTGGCAAGAGGCCCAGAGAGGTTGTGAAGTCTTCATCCTTGGATATATTCAAAACCCAAATGAATACAGCCCTGAGAAACTTGCTGTAATAGACCCTGATTTGGGTAGGGGTTTGGACTAGATCATTTCCAGAGATGTCTTCTGACCTCAGCAATGCTTCTAACCTCAGTGATTCACACCGTAATATCATCAGTCTTATCTAAAAGGAGAATGTCCTGTTAAAGTGTCATACAAGACACAGTGTTGCATTTCCTTGGCTTCAGAGATTATTGTGTTCCCATTGGAGATAATTCTGCTGTCACAAGCCATCTACTTCACTGTAACAAACCCTCCTCTCCTTATATCCTGATTTTATTTCTCAGGCAAAACATAATTCTAAGGCCAGTTCTGTTGGCCTCCATTCTGAAACTGGTCTCCAACATTTGTTCTGGTTTCCTCTCAGTGCTTAAGTTCTGCTAAGTTGCCAAAAAAATAGTGGAGCTTCAGTAGCATTTAGTGTCAGATTTTCCATAATCTTTTAGACATGTGACATCTTATATAATTTTTAATAATAATTTAATTTCATGCTTTTTTCATACATAGTTAATAGTCTTTCATGACTCTATTTTACTAATACCATGCACCAGATACTAGCTGGAGATTTTTCGCTAGTACGAGATGACCGATGTTCAACAGATGTGAATTTTTATTGTAACTGGTTTCATTGGCACTAGCTGAGGGCTGGGGTAGAAAATATCTCACCAACTTCCAGTATCTGAAAGTTAAATCATCTTGAGTTTAAAATAATGATACTCCCCTCTTCTATTTTGTGGAAAGAAAAAACAAATCACACTGTCCATCTTTGACAGCCATCTTAGGGTATAAGGTTCTTTTCTTCTGTTTGAGTAAAAAAAAAACTACTAGTTTTGATTTATATAACTAACTCTGGGATACTGAAAAATAAAGGAGATTAACCTATGATGTACGAAATTATGAGCAACCTTGATCTGACTTTGAATTTGGCCCTGCTTTGAGCTTAGGCTCAAAGGCTTGAGATTAGGCTAAATAACCTCCAGATTTCCTTTCCAACATAACCTTTTCTATGGTGCTATCTCTATTTATGTGTAAAACAATTTTTATCCACATTCCAGTACCACAAATGTAGTAAATGAGATGAAGCATTGCCATGATTATTTGTTTCTTGGCAACATCACTATAGGCACCCAATATCCAAGCAAAGCGCTCCTTGTACATAGGTCTCAACCTGTGTGTCCAAATCTGTCATTGACAATTACCATTCACGTTGATAACGGGTGTACTGGAGGCATTCAGTTGGTCCCAGAAGGCCCTTTTGTGACTGTAGTTCAGTTAATGAATTGCAGAAACGGGGAACCCTGTTTTCAGTATGGATGTACTTAATGAGAAATCCTTCTACCCCTACAACTAGAAGTATAGTTGCATCTTTTAAAATATGAAAATCTCTCTGATGTCTTCTGCACATCATTGGGGCTGGTATCAGTGATATAGAGAATAAGGAAAAAGTGGCCCCTTTAAGTAGCCCAAAGCCACCATCACTACAAACTCAACACCTCCTACTACACAAATATGAAATTGTTGCTTGTTTCAATAAAAAACATCTTCTTGGGCAATGAGATACCAAAATGTGGCTGAGTCAGCTACTAAGGCAAAGATGTTCAATCACAATAAACCTTGCAACACCAAATTTCTCAGTTAGGCTTCCACCTCTTGCATCTGAAAGATCAGTTTGGCAAAGCAGTGTAATATATAGCAGAGATGGTCATCTGTAACTCCCATGTACATCCTCTGCTTGATGGCCTGGAGGCTTGTAAAGGAGAGAAACACAGATAGGAATCTTGCAAAAGAAGAGGGTGAGCTGAAAGGAAAAAAAAAATATGAAAGTGCAGAAAAGCTGGATTCAACTAGCAGTAGAAAACGGTATTTTCTGAAACATGCAGGACTAAAGTAGGTATACTGTTGTAACTCCACTGCCTTCAGGGAGGGCTAGACCTTTCAGGTTTGGATCTGAATTTCAAACAGCCAACATGTAGACTGTTTGGCCCTGTGTTTCAACAGTAGTAATTTATAGATAGGGTAGAGAGCTCCAACATCAAGAAACCTTTAATATAATAATTCATCTTTGACCCTTCTCTGTTTTGAATCCAATTGGACCACTGCATTTCCGCAATGGAGAGAAAAATATTCCTTCCAAGAAGCTGTCCCAAGCAGAGACTGTTTCTCTTTATGGGACTGAATACAACTTGTATATGTACATCTACAGACGTAGGTCAGGTCTAAATCTGTCTGGTCTTCCTTTCCTTTTGCTTCTTTCTGATATTGTTTCTTATGTATAAAAAAAAAAACCACCCTCTGACTGAGAAAACCTCCCAGTAGACTATTTAGTTCAAATGTCTCTCTGGTTCTTCTACTGATAAACTCAGACAGCAGTTTCAGATGTTAGTGTGAGCATTTTTGCTTCCTTTTAAATATACCCTTAACAGACTTTACTCCTGAAGATGTAACAAAAATTGTCCTGCAACCTCACTTTATTTTTGAGAGAGCTTTCTGGTTTGATTCTCCAACCCGCAAATCACACCTTTTGAAAACAGATTAGAATTCATGAGGGTAAGAGGATGCTTCTAAGCCACAGAGAAAATGAATATAGTTGGTACAGAAAATAAGTCCTGTTTTGTTTAACCAACTGCAGATCCCTTTGGGAAGACAGATGAAAGAGAGCCTCTCACCAATGCAGTCAGAAGTGATTCAGCTGTGATTGGAGGTAACTTCAATTTTAAAGATTACAATTGAAAAATAATCCTGTCAAGGAAAACATCTAGGGTACTTTGAATCTGAGCCGCATAAAATCCAGTTCAAGTTTTCTGTAATCTAATGCAGGCCTATATTTGCTGTATTTATTAGCACATGTCTGTATCAAGCTACCTAGATAAGCACCTGCATTATGGATTAAGCCAACAGTGGCAGCACATGATGTTGAATATCACACAGAAGAAGGCATTACAGATAGTCAAGAACCAGAGTCCTCTAAAATATAACCAAAGTCTGTCTATCTGCCTGCTTGAGCAGGGGATTTCGCAATGATGACCTCCTGTGGTCCCTTCCAACCTCAGTCATTCTCTTGATTCCATGTGATTCTGTGATCTAAGACCCAGCTAACTAGTAATTGTTTTACACACCACTCTAATGAGAGCCTCAGCACGGTACTCACATATTCTGTATGTCTTGAGCTCTCTCTTTGAAAGCTGATGGTGTAGTGGAACTCGCTAGGTCATATGTAAGCATTTATATACTAGGCCAAGTTGTCCTCATAGCTTCATGTATGGTTTTCATTTTCCGTTAACAACCTAGAGGTCAATTTATCTCTGTTTATTTTCTAGGAAGCCCTGTAGGGAGCTGCCTTTGATAATATCTAGAAGCTATAAACCAAAGTGTATAAGGCTCATGAAAGGTTTCCAGAGATAACACAGAAGAAAATACGACAGAGCAGGAATTTGTATGAGCATACAGATCTAGTTTTTAAAAACAAACACACTGACCCAACTGTACTTGCAGTGAAAGCAGAATTTGATCGAAATTAGGTCAATTACACGAATGCTTGCTGCTTTAAGTCTTACTTAGAGGTGACAAAATAGAAATAAAGACAACCAGGGAGGGTGTGATAGAGGCTGAGATGAACTGATCTATCATATCCACTAGCTGTTGTTCATTGATAATGTATTTTTGAGGTAACTGGAGTTTTTGTTTTGGTTTTGGTGTTTACTCTTTCTATCTTTGCTTTTTTACTCCTCTTCAGGTGTAATAGCTGTTGTGATATTTATCATCTTTTGCATCATTGCCATCATGAGCAGATTCCTCTATCGGCACAAACAAGCACATCGAAGTAGCCAGACAAAGGAGAAGGAATACCCAGAAAACCTCGAGAGCTCCTTCAAAGCTGACATTGACTTGCAGAACACAGTGAGCGAGTGCAAACGAGAATATTTCATCTGATGGACAATGCAATTTCTTCTTACTGTTATTCCCCTAATCTTTCCTTTATTCCTTCTTCCTTTTTTCTTTCTGCAATTTTTTTTGAACAGTCATTGTTTAGCTAACTTCTTTTTCATTTCGAAAAGACCACTCTGCACAGGAAACACTGACAACAATCACAGTGCCTCATTCTCTGCATGAGAACATGTTAGTCACAGTTTACTTCTGCAGCTCAAGAGACCTGTTATTCCACCTTACACAAAATAAGATTCACATGCACACCTGGTTTCTGCTGTGGGTTCCTGGATGTTTCAAAGTCCCTACATTTATTTGTCTTTTTCTCTGGAGACATTTAATTCATCTCTTTTACACTAGAGCTGGACTATGTAAAGTAGAGGTAAAGTAGCTGAACATGTAGCTCTACAGATACTGGGACAGGATAGAGGGAAAGAATGAGACCAAAACGCCTGATTTATTTTACAGGCTCATTTACAACAATCATAAAGAACTGGCCATATTCTCAAGTGATATAAATTGATATATATCTATTGAGTTCAATAGTGTTACATTAATTTATACCAGTTGAGAAGCTGGTATGAGGTAAGGAAGAATAAAACTGTCCTCATTGAGCTCCTTCCCCCAGCCTCCTGTCCTTTTACTGTAACTTTTAGGCTTATCAGTACTTTTCCAACAATGTGTATCAACAATAAATGTCATTCCTCTTTCACCTCCATCTCATAAGGCTGGCTATGTAGACCAAACATACTCTAGCATAATTCTAGCTGAAGCATGGAAAATAGTAGCTTAAATCTCCAAGGGTTTTAGGAAGCTGCTAGGTCTTAGGTGCTCTAGATTTGTCTGAAATGTTAGAAATGCAGCATATACCTGTTCATGCCATATGGAGGATTATCATGCACTGAGGTTAAACACTGTTGCCGCTGTGGCAAAGTAAAAGTACATAGACAAGAAAAAACAGAAATAGTTTAATCTTAAAGATGAATCACACCATCTGCCAGTTCTAAAAAAGAAAAAATTCCAACAACTCAACCCAACGCAAAACTGCATGAAAGATTCCTGTTTGTAGAAATTGGAATATCTTCTCCAAAGCTAAATAGAGAGAGGTCTGATGTCATGTCTAAAAAGGCTGATATTTAATCAACCCTGTTTACAAGGAAGAACATTAGGGAAACAAGTTTAAAAAGATGCCAAATACTCTACTCCGAATTAACCTGTCCTGTTTTTCTAAAGTCTTCTGTCCTTTCCTGATTGGGAACAATACTGAAGACTCAAATCCTGCCCATTTTACTTGTGCTGCATGGTTTCAGTGTGAGGCTGAAAAACCTTCTTTTCAGTCATCCTACAGGTAAGAAATGGAGAAATCCCACCAAGGCAGGTTTTTCACATCCTGCTTGTGTCTGTGGGACATACTGCCTTTGCAGGGCTTCTGAAGAATATATAGAATTTGCTGTCAGACTTGAATGTTTCTGACAGGAGTTGAATCAATCCAACAGCTAAGGAAAAAAAAATCTTATTTATTGCAGTACTCTTGATAAGAATTCAAGACAATTAATTATGCAGCTGAATCTCTTTCTTTGCCCCCTAGACCCTTCTGCAGTTACCCTGGGGTATCCTCATGGTGATCCTTTTTACATAGATTAAAATAAAAGAATCACGGTATAAAGTATTAACCCACAGCAAACTGGAAATGAGGTTACATATGCAACAGGTGCTGTTTTTCTAGGCAGTGCATTGCAAAGGTGTGTAGCTGGTTATTTTTCTGATGGGAGGAGGGGACAGACAAGGAAGAATAAATAAATGACAGTTTGGATGTGGTGATTCTTTACCACTTCTTTTGGAAGACTTTATGAGAAGTAGCGTCTAGTGAAGAGAAAGCAATCTTGGAATCATATTGCTCTTGTGTGAAGAGGAATGTGAGGCCAGCCCCATAAGGAGAACTCTGAGCAATTTTATAAAGCCATTTATATTGAAATTTGTATTGGTGCCATTCTTCCTTGACTGTGGTTGACAACAGCCCTTTTGTCTCATGCTGGCTGTTTGCATGATACATGATTGCTTGAGAGTGTTCTGCATGATGAGACGTGTAATGATGGACTCATTAGCTGTGTTCCCTTTATGTTGCTTTATCTTTTGCTGTGAAACCCTGGCAAAGCCATTCTTTTTTTCCCTCCCTCCCTCTTCCTCTCTCTCCCTCCCTTCCTCTCTCCCTTCCTTCCCCCAGATAAAGCTGCTTTGTTTGGCATGGTGGGAGGGGAGGAATAAGCAAGTGCATGGGCTCCTCTGCCCATGTTTGAGTCATCTTACCTGAAATGGCCACTGAAACATCTCTGAAGTCCCAATGTACTTAATTAGCTTTACGAAGAATGGAATAGGAAGGAAGGAAAAGCCCACAGCTGTGTACTTCTCTCTAGCCAAACTAACAGATACAAATCATCCTTCTGCTTTCCTACATATTAGCTTCCAGGAATGAAATTACTATAAAGTGCAAGAATAAAGCACAAAACGGTTCCAGCAGTGGAGTAGCTGCAAAAGGGAGACTGAGCAATGAAACAGCGTCCTCTTGTTTCTCAAGTGACTGAATTACCTTCAGGCACCTTAGGGCCTGATTCTGCAAGATACTGAGCTTTCTCAAGGAGGATCAAGTTCCCATCACCAAATGTAGATATTAGTATTGCTGCAAACATTTCACATATAGCTCAGTGACTCAGTCCTGGGCCAGAGAGCAGGTGTAGTGGCATACCGTGTGCAAGCCTGGACCCAGCAGAACAGCGTAAGCAGTTTGTCCATTTTTCCTTATCCTCATTTAATATAGCCCAGGCTAGTGAAACTCCTTGAAAATTTAGTTACGTTGGTGTGCATCTGTAAAAAGAAAGAACCGCACATACATAAATACATGCATGAGTATACAGAAACACGTGCATTTATACCTATGGATGTAATGAGCTGTGAATATTTATCTGCTACAGGGCTGGACAAATGAACATATTTGTATGGAATTGCCATTTAAAGTCCTATCTTCTAAATCAGGAGGTTAATATTATTCTTATTAAAAGGTAACTAAAAGATACTATTTGAAGTACCCTAATACTACCTCCTTTTTTTTTTGTTGTTGTTGTTATAATGCTTTCTTTAGTGAGGGCATAATCCAATTTACTTCGGTACCAGTTAAAGGCAATTAAAAATATTTTTTTTTTAAAGAGAAGAAATACAATTTTGAAAAAAAACTACCAGCATTAAAATTGCTTTCATTTTCCACAGTTCAAATTAGACATTTTTTCCCATCTATTACAAACCATTTCTGCTATTTGTGTTAAAATTGCTCTTTAAGGCGGAGGGGAGGGTGTGTGTGTGTCTTTTTTCTTTTAGCTGTCATTCTAGATAACATTTTTTCAGTAAATGTAGGGGATAATACTTTTTATATATACAATGTCAAGATTTATTTTAATGGAAAACCTAAGAGTATCAAAGAATTGTTTGGTGGTGGTGTTTGGTTGTTTGGGTTTTCTTCCTTCTCCCAAGATAAGTTTCAAAACAAAAGTAAGGGGCTGGTAGAAGGATATCAAGTCTCTTTTTCTCCTGGTGATATGGTGTGTAACCCCTGAAATTTTTAGGGAATTTTTAGGCTATGAAATTTCCAAGTCACTTATATATGGATTCAGGTACTGCAGATTCCTGTTTCCAGAAATGACTTGGCCAGTAACAGCCACGCTTCTAAAGATGTTTAGTCATGCAAAGTCTGAATTGGATGCCTGGAAGGACTGTCTGAGAACCCTGGTGTCTGGCTATAGAAAAAAATGAAGGCTGTCTGTCAGAAAGCTAAATCCCACTAACTTTCAGTGAGACATAGGCTGCCACCTGAGTGAATCATAGAATCTTCGAGTTGGAAGGGACCTTTTAAGGTCATCTTGTCCAACCACCCTGCAATGAGCAGGGACATCTTCAAATAGAGCAGGCTGCTCTGAGCCTCATCCACCCTGACGGTGAATGTTTCCAGGGATGGGGCATCTGCCACCTCTCTGGGCAACCTGTGCCAGTGTTTCATCACCCTCATTGTGAAAAATTTCTTCCTTATACCTACTCAAAAACAATCTAGTCTCCTGAGGATGTGGATCAATGCTTAAGTGACTCAACAAGATGAGCACTTGACTCAAATGTATTTCAGTTGGATTTCTGCTTCTGCCTTGCTGTGAAATGTTTTAAAATACTACATGACATTTAAATATGTTTCAAAATTGAGTCCCGTTTCTCTTTTGGAAATAAAACATTGGTCCTAAGGAAGTCACCTATGTAATTTGCAGTTAGTATTTCATCTGTCCTTATTCACTTACTAGAGACAAGACAGTGTGAGTGTTTTGGGTAAATTTTTAACACATACACTTTTTATTCTTTTTCTTGTTCTTGCCATGGCACAGCACTTAGGGTATGTCTGCAGTGAAAACAAAGCCAAACAAAAGACAGGCTTTTAACTCACATTGCCTAAACCAAGATTCTCATCTGGGTGACTGTAGCTGTGAAAACATCCATTTAGAGCTGTACTGTTATCCGACTGTGTTCAGTCATGAGATTCCCCTGACATTTTAAGTTAAAACCAAGAGCCAAAATACAAACATGAGATGCTTTCTCTTTGCTTTATTTTAACCTGATCTAGCCAGACTTAACCCATCCTATTTAGCAATTGCTCAATTTTTACAGTGTAAGCTAAGCCCTTATTTTAATGAGGTGTTTGTTTATATTAGCATTTAACTGATCACATATTTCACACATAGGGTGAGGAACAATCAATACATCATATGGTTTCACTATGTTGAGGGGATATGAATCTTCTCCTAATGAAGTCAACTATCGATTTTGCTGAGCATACGATTGAGTCCTAGACCTACAGAAGCACTTGAAGATTGCTTTTATCTGAGTCTTTTTAGGTTTGTTTCATTTTGCAGAATTTGTCTACATATAGGAATTTTACACAAGTCTTGCAGCTCCAGTAGACACATCTGCACAGGTCTTAAGAGAGACCTGTTTTTTATTGAGATGCCAGCTGGGATGAAGAAGGGACATCTCCTTGCATCTAAAATTACACTAGACATCTCTGCTTAGGAAATGCCTGTGCATTTCCTTATAGCCAAGTACATGAACATCAGGTGTCAAAGTACCCATTTTTGAGTTAGTGACCATCTGATCAGTAATCTGTGGGCTTGGGAGAAGATGGCTCTCCTTCCGGTCTATTCTAGATCCAAAATCCCAAGATCCATTCATTGCCTCATGTAGGAGCTTTGGCAGATAGCATACAGGTAGACAGATCTACGCAGATTTCATAATCTAAAGCTAATTCAGACCCCAAAGACGCCTTTGTAGCCCTGAGTGTTTGATGTCATTTGAGATGAACTAGAGTATCTCTGCAGCTCCAGTAAGGATGCAAGTCTCCTGTCCATCATGTCTTGTATCTGCTAGCCCCAAGCAGATAGGTCTGATAGCTGCTGGCTTTTCAAATGATAGTAAATGCCCATCCAGAACCCCTACGTTCCTGATGAGATGAATCCCTGAAAAAAATCCCATCTCAGAACAAAATCAACCTTCCTTTCCATCAGTGTAAACCGATCGGTTGAAATGTGTCCTTCATCTCAGCTTAATAAGAGTGTAACAGGAGGCAGAATTTGACCCTTTTGTGCTCCACCATCTCATGCCATTGTTGGTTGTTGTTGTCACCTACACAAAGCTTACACTGAAGACAAGACCGGTTTCAAGTATTGTTCTGCACTGACAGCTTTTCACAGACACAAAGTGGGTTTTATTTATTTAAATTTTGTCAGAAAGCAACACTTTATAAAAGACTTGAGCAAAAGCTGAGACCCTGTGAAGGTCTCTAAGACAAGTGTTATTTCAAAGCTTTCATGCAGTTTTGTAATGCCTACTTATCAAACTAGCCAAGTGGTACAATATTACATCCCTGCTAAACCAAGGGCCTTATCCAGAGTCTTTTGAGGTTGGTGGGAGGCCTCTTGGTTGACTACAGTTAGAATTGCACCATGTCCTTGGGGGTTTTGGCGTCTTCTTCACAAGTTACTATCACAGCTTCAAAGCATGATCAGCCCTTTGGTTCTGCACTTTCTGCACTTCCTTTTCCAATGAAAAGTTCTCCACATCCCCTTTTAGTGTGGGTGGCCCCCTCCTCCTCTGTGCTCCTTTTGTACATGAAACTTCTAAACACACTCTGCTTTTGGGTCTAAAGTAGCTTTTTTCTTTGGTTGGTTGTTTTGAGTCATGCATATAGGAGTTTGGATATTTCTATGTATTGGTACTTACTTTTGTGATCTTTTGCACTAAGTTACTCTGACAAAAACAAAAAACTGGAAAAAAAAAAAGCACACTTTCTGGTGAACTATTGTAATTTGTAAGCTCGTTGTTTGTTGTTTGTAATGTACTGAGTCTACAAGCCGAGCTAAGGAAGGATTAAGGCAACAGTTTGTGTTGACAGTGTCACTCTATATCTAGTTCGACTCTGTTTTCTTTTTCTCTCCTTTTTTCTTTAACATATGGGGCTATAAAATCTGTGGTATGAGGCACAGGAACTGGTATTACAATTCTAACTAAGCTTATGATTTTTCTCCTGACAGTCACAGAAACCAGAAATTGAAAGAAATTGCATGATTCTCAAAATGTCAGCCAGGTGTGCAGCCAGATGGGAGACTGCGCTCTACTATGCTCCTAGAGGTGGTGACCTGTAAGGGGGCATGGGGGCATTAACTCTCCAAATTACAATTACGATGAGGCAGTGCAGGAGGCAAAAGCTCTCAGAAAGGTTATACTGTTGGAAACCAGGCATGGTGACCATCAGGTGGATATGAGGGTTTCAGGTCTTTTTCCACAATTTATTTTTGCCACGGAATGAATTATTAGTTAGCCTACCAAAACATAGCCTTAGTTGTCCTGATGATCTGTAAAGTATCAGAGATGTGCTTCAAACATGGGAGAAGATTTCAAACCTCTGGCTGATACTAATCTGAATCTCTGCAGTTAGATCTCTGGAGTTCTCCTTGGTACCCCAAAGAAGAATTGGGGATGTTTTCCCTCAAAACGACTGTAACATTTAATGGAATGTTGGGTACAACAGGTGATCTGAAGAATGGTGTTTGCTTAAAGACGCTCCTCTCCCCATCCCTCACTCACTTAGGATGCTTGTGGCAGCTTTTTTCTAAACTACTGACTGCTGTTCACATTGCAACACCATTTGCTTCTTGATATGCCAGTCATTACTCTCTTCATGGATTTCGATCCCACAACCCTAAAGAGAGTCCATCTGATACAATTTCTGCATGGGAAATTATTTACTCACTTTTGCATGCCCTTTATAGTTCCTTCTTGCATCTGTTAGGCAAACCATTTTTTGATGTGTTTTGTCATTGCTGCCAATGCTAAGCACACGTATCATTAAGAAAGAAAACTGATTGCTTCTGAGGTAAAGCTTAGATACAGCCAGTCATGGCCTCACATCCCATTCATGACACAGAGGAGTACTTGGACACCCAAGCCCACTCCATGAAATTTCAGGTAAAGGTTAGGAGAGTGTTGTGGTTTAAACTGGCAGGTAGCTAAAACAACCACACAGCCGTTCACTCACCCTCCTCCCCACCTCACAACATGATGGGGAGAGAACTGGGAAAAAAAAAAGGTAGAACTCGTGGGCTGAGATAAAGACAGCTTAATAGGACAGGAGAAAATAAAAGAAAAATAATAATGATAATAGTAATGGTAAAAGAATATACAAAACAAGTGATGCACAGCACAATTGCTTACCTGATGCCTGGTTAGGTCCTGAGTCACGGTGCCTCCCCAGCCAACTCCCCCAGTTTATATACTGGGCATGAGATCATATGGTATGGAATATCCCTTCGGCTGGTTTGGGTCAGCTGTCCTGGCTGTGTCCCTTCCCAGCTCCCCGTGCACCCCCAGCCTACTCGCTGGCAGGCCAGCATGAGAAGCTGAACAGTCCTTGACTGCTTAGCAACAACTGAAAACATCAGTATGTTACCAACATTATTTTCATCACAAATCCAAAATACAGCACTATGACAGCTATCAGGAAGAAAATTAACTCTATCCCAGTGAAAACCAGGACAGAGAGCAAGCAGGTATGTGTATTTTCAGGCATCCAGCCATAAACATCTCTACTTTGTGAGTTTTGCAAATTAAATATTTAACATAGACCATTATATCTAGATGATAGTGAGAAGCTAAACTTTGTAGCACCTGACCTGCTTTGAAACCCACTTTGTGAAAGAAATGGAGCCAGCTTCAGACCTGGTTGTAATCCTGTTGAGGTCAATGTAGATACATCACAGATTAATTTAGCCTCAGATTGCCCTAGGCAAGGGCAGTGATGATTTCCAGCAAACTGGGGCTGACATGTATGAATTCAAGTCAGGACCTTATATTTGTCATCCCCTACTGCTGTCAACAAGAGTTGCATTCACTGCAATTGTGTGTGTCTTCTAGCAGAACTGTGAATAAAAATTGGGCTAAGGCAATGAACTTCAACTCCACTTAAGCCCATGACATGGCTTTAGTCACCTTCAGGAGTTTCTGGAAATGTGTGAAGGGTGGTAGGTGGGTGGTGTGTTGCCAACAAACTTGGGAGCCCACCCACTGACTTTGGAAGGCTTTTATGGGATTTTAAAGTCCCTGGATGGACTGTGGTGAACTGTACCCTACTTGAAAAACGAAGGCACCCTAAACAGCAAAAAAAAAAAAAAAAAAAAAGGAAAAACGGCAAAAAAAGCAGCTTCACAGGCTGCAGAAGCTAACCTAGATTAGATTAAATATTTGTAATAATAAAAAATTGGTTCTTTCTACAGATGAGCCCTTCATCATTCATTTTCCTTTGTTCTACTCAAATTATATTAAATAAATCTGTTAGAACACTGCTCATTTCAGTAGCAAAGCAAAACCCCTCCCCCTTTTTTTTTTCCTTTTAATGATCCATCCAAAGGTAATGCAAGAGTCTCTCAGTTACAGTAGAAAGCAAAATGGAGATTTAGATTATTCCCCTTTCACTATCTGGTTTTCTAAAGAGAATTCCACAGGACGTTGCCTCAAGTCCAAGTCAGTTTTGTAGACAATGTAACATGTCTTAATACCCTGTTCGGGGATTGAAAAAATTTAGCCTTAGCTTCTTTTCTTTTCTATGGTTACTGTTGTACAGAAGAAAGACTTAAACTGTAAATAATGTATATTTAATAAAAAGAGACTTTTTGTATGATTTTGTGTGGAAGACAAATGCCTCCTCCTGTGTTTTTATTTTATCTTCTAGCTGAATGGATATTAAAAAGTGCTGATTATAGGAAAACTAATTTTTACACGTTTACATGTTAACTCTAAGGCAACAAATCTCACTGGATATTAATAAAAGCTGAAATGCCCACAACCTGGATTTACTGATGTCAGCTATGGCTAAAAGTTATTGTCAGAGGATATCTGGTCATCACCCACATCCCTGACATAATTGGTTAATGCTGGTTTGCAGCAGCACCTACCCTAGTGCTGCATAAGGGTATGATTTAATACCAATCCTATAAGGCCACAGATGCCTAAGGGGTTAAAAGTCATGTCTGGAGACACGCTTTAGTTCTGGTTAGAAAGCACGCCTAGTCAGAGCTCCATAGCTCTCCAGGTACCCATGCACGCAGATGTGTGCACACACACATACACACTCTCCCCAGCCTGCCATGCATAAACAAGTGTGTCCTGCTTCATCCACGTGTCCCCTCATGCAGCAACCACAATTCTGGCTGTCACAGGGATCACACTTGCACACTGCCACCTTCACGCATGTCCCTAGTTAATGAGCTGGACCTGGATCAATCTCTGTAATTCTGCCTCGGCTTTCAGCCTCTCTGATTTTTTTCCCTCATTCATGGAAACTGGGCACATAAATCTCTTAGTCTCCTTTGAAAATTGCAGCCCTTGATACTATCAACCAAGAACCAGTAAACACTGACTTGACTTAGAAAATAACAAATCCTAGTAAGGCCAAAGAGGAAGACTCTTGAAAAAGAGTTTCACATTCTTGGATTTGGTGCAATGCCTATACTAAACTTTCAGTGCTTACACATTGTGTTTCAATCAGCCAAAGACTTTTATATTATCAGGCGACCTGTGGGTCTCATCTTAGGAACTCCTCTACGAGATTTATTTTTTTCCCCCTTCATTTCTGTACAGACTGCCATCCAGAAGACAGGGTTAACAAGTATCTGTAGTCCTGCGTGGAGGTGTGCTATCTGGTGGGACAGCTTTGCAATACCTGCCTTGGGGTTCTGCAAGCAACACTGCACAAGTGCCCATCTCACAGAGCTGATCCAGCCTACCAAAGGTGTCCCAGTCCACAAGCAGCCATGCAGCATGCAGGCACAAAAGCCACCCTACCCAACAGCACCCTCCCTGATGTCCCCTTGTTCCTGGGGGGTGGGTTAGATATCACTTGACTTAACAGAAACTTCAAGTTACACCAAATTACCTTTCTTAGAAAAAAATGAGCAAGGAAGAGCAATACCTATATAAATCTTCCAGCCTTCTTCATAGCTAATATCGCAGGAGCAGTAACCTTATGAAGGCTTGTAAGGACAATACTGAATCCTACAATTTTTTTTTTAACCCAAAACTTGGAAATTAAGTTTGTATGGCTTACTGTCTGGAAATGTCACTGTGATTTGTTTTATGTTTTTCTGAGTGGAGAAAGATTATTTTTTTCTTCTTCAGTACTGTTGGTGCTGCTTTAGCATCACTCATGCTTTTTTCTTTTTTTTCAATTCACAGAATCACAGAATCATTAAGGTTGGAAGAGACCTTTAAGATCATCAAGTCCAACCATCAACCCAACACCACCAAGCCCACTAAACCATGTCCTGAAGTGCCACATCTACACGTTTTTTTGAACACTTCCTGTGATGGTGACTCCCACCTCCCTGGGCAGCCTGTTCCAATGCTTGACCACTCTCTCGGTGAAGAAATTTTTCCTAGTATCTTAACTTCCCCCGGTGCAACTTGAGGCCATTTCCTCTTGTCCTATTGCTAGTTACCTGAGAGCAGAGACCAACACCCACCTTGCCACAACCCCCTTTCAGGTAGCTGTAGAGAGCGATAAGGTCTCCCCTCAGCCTCCTCTTCTCCAGACTGAACAACCCCAGTTCCCTCAGCCGCTCCCCGTAAGACTTGTGCTCCAGACCCCTCACCAGCTTCGTTGCCCTTCTTTGGACACGCTCCAGCAACTCAACATCCTTCTTGTAGTGAGGGGCCCAAAACTGAACACAGGATTCAAGGTGCGGCCTCACCAGTGCCAAGTACAGGGGCACAATCACTTCCCTACTCCTGCTGCCCACACTATTGCTGATACAGGCCAGGATGCTGTTGGCCTTCTTGGCCACCTGGGCACGCTGCTGGCTCACATTCAGCCAGCTGTCAACCAGCACCCCCAGGACCTTTTCCGCTGGGCAGCTCTCCAGCCACTCCTCCCCAAGCCTGTAGCGTTGCATGGGGTTGTTGTGACCCAAGTGCAGGACCCAGTACTTGGCCTTATTAAACCTCATACAACTGACCTCGGCCCATCGATTCAGCCTGTCCAGATCTCTCTGCAGATCCCTCCTACCCTGCAGCAGATCAACACTCCCGCCCAACTTGGTGTCATCTGCAAACTTACTGAGGGAGCACTCGATCCCCTCATCCAGATCATTGATAAAGATATTGAACAAGACCAGCCACAGAACCAAGCCCTGGGGAACACCGCTTGTGACCAGCCGCCAGCCGGATTTAACTCCATTCACCACGACTCTGTGAGCTTGGCCATCCAGCCAGTTCTTTACCCAGCAAAGAGTACACCTGTCTAAGCCACGAGCCGCCAGTTTCTCCAGCAGAATGCTGTGGGAGACGCTGTCAAAGGCTTTACTAAAATCCTGGTAGACAACAGCCACAGCCTTTCCCTCATCCACTAGGTGGATCACCTGGTCATAGAAGGAGATCAGGTTGGTCAAGCAGGACCTGCCTTTCATGAACCCCTGCTGGCTGGGCCTGATCCCTTGGTTGTCCTGCACATGCCCTGTGAGCACCCTCAAGATGAACCTCTCCATAATCTTCCCTGGTACCGAGGTCAGGCTGACAGCCCTGTAGCTCCCCGGATCCTCCTTCTGGCCTTCCCTGTAGATGGGCGTCACACTGGCAAGCCTCCAGTCGTCTGGGACCTCCCCTGTTAACCAGGACTGCTGATAAATGATGGAGAGTGGCTTGGCAAGCTCCTCCACCAGCTCCCTCAGTACTCTTAGGTTGATCCCATCAGGCCTCATAGACTTGTGGGTATCCAAGTGGCATAGCGGGTCCTTAACTGCTTCTCCCTAGATTATGAGGAGTTTATTCTGCCCTCCATTCCTGTCTTCCAGCTCAGGGGGCCGGATACCCTGTGGATACCTGGTCTGGCTATTAAAGACTGAGGCAAAGAAGGCATTAAGCACCTCAACCTTTTCTCATCCTTGGTGAAAATGTTCCCCCCCATATCCAGTAAGGGATGGAGATTCTCCTGGGCTCTCTTTTCGTTGTTAATATATTTGTAAAAGCATTTTTTGTCATCCTTTATGACCATGGCCAGATTGAGTTCTAGCTGGGCTTTTGCCTTTCTAATTTTTTCTCTGCTGGACCTAACAAGATCCTTGTACTCTTTTTGAGTTGCTTTCCCCTTCTTCCAACGGTGATAAGCTCTCTTTTCCCTCAGTCCCAGCAAAATCTCCCTGTTCAGCCAGGCCTGACATCTTCCCTGCAAGCTTTTCTTATGGCACACAGGGACTGCCTGCTCCTGCGCCTTTAAGATTTCCTTCTTGAAGACTGTCCAGCCTTCCTGGACCCTTTTGCCCTTCAGGACTGTCTCCCAAAGGACTCTCTCAACCAGTGACCTGAACAGGCCGAAGTCTGCCCTCCGGAAGTCCATGGTAGCAGTTTTGCTGACCCCTCTCCTTACTTCACCAAGAAATGAGAATTCTATCATTTCGTGGTCACTAAGACCAAGATGGCCTCTGACCACCATATCTTCCACCAGTCCTTCTGTATTTGTAAACAGCAGGTCAAGGAAGGCACCTCCCCTGGTAGGCTCACTTACCAGCTGTGTCAGGAAGTTATCTTCCACACACTCCAAGAACCTCCTAGACTGATTCCTCTCTGCTGTGTTATACTTCTAGCAGATGTCTGGTAAATTGAAGTCCCCTACAAGAACAAGGGCTTGTGATTGTGAGACTTCTGAGAGCCGCTTGTAGAATGCTTCATCTGCCTCTTCGTCTTGGTTGGGTGGTCTATAACAGACTCCCAGCAGGCCATCTGCCTCATTGGCCTTCCCCCTCATTTTTATCCATAAACGCTCAACTTGGTCATCACAATCACTGATTTCTATACAATCAAAACACTCCCTAAGATATAGAGACACCCCTCCGCCTCTCCTTCCATGCCTATGCCTTCTGAAGAGCTTACAGCCATCCATTGCAGCACTCCACTCATGAGAGTCATCCCACCATGTTTCTGTGATGGCGACTAAGTCATAGCTGTCCTGCTACACAATGGCTTCCAGCTCCTACTGTTTGCTGCCCATGCTGCATGCATTGGTGTAGATTAGATACACTTGAGCTGGGCTATCGATTTCACCCCCAACATCGGCATGCCACCCCTAGGCTCATCTCTAGGGAGCCTGGTTTTATCCCCTTCCCCCTTTGAATCTAGTGTAAAGACCTCTCGATGAGGCATGCCAACTCGTAAGCAAGAATCTTTTTCCCCCTTGGAGATAGCTGCACTCCACGTGCTGCCAGGAGGCCCGGTGCCATGTAAACCACCCCAGGGTCAAAAAAACCAAAATTCTGCTGATGGCACCAGCCTCTGAGCCATGTGTTAGTCACGTGTGTTCTCCTATTCCTTTCAGTGTCCCCGCTGCCCCCCCCTGTCAACCAGTTGCCCCAGCACTCTCAAGTCCTTTTTAATCGCTTTTGGACTTCTTTTAGCGCAACCTCATCGTGGCCAACCTGCATGACCAACAGCGGGTAGTAATCAGTGGGCCGAACCAGACCAGGGAGTCTCCTGCTGACATCTCTCACCCGGCCCCAGGGAGGCAGCAGAGTTGCCGGACCAGTTGGGTCTCGTCGGCATATTGATCCCTCCGTACCCCTCAGGAGGGAGTCACCTATGACAATTACCCTCCTTTTTCTCTTAACAGAGGAAGTCTTGATGCGTGAGGCTGACTAACTCGCCCCAGGCAACCCCCTGGATGGACCTTCATCAAGGTCCTCATGTGCCTGGCCCTCAAGTTCCAGAGCCCCATACCTGGTGTGTAAGCGCAGCTGGGACGGTGAGGGAGGCCGGGAGGGGATTCGCCTGCCGCCCCGAGCAGGGACCTGCTTCCATTCCCCCTCGTCTCTTAGGTTCTCTCCATCTGCACGGCAGCAAGAGGGCAGGGGATCCCCTGATGCTTGTGGAGCCTCCACCTGCTGCCTCTGCCCCAGGGACGGCCGGGTGTGGCTCCAGCGACCCTTCTCCCTCTCACACTCCCTGATGTTCCTCAGCCCCTCCACGGCCTCTGCCAGCTCTGCCGCAGGCTGAGCAGGTCGCTCCCCCGGCCGCACCGCACGCAGGTGTCATCTCCGCTGCCCCCGGCACGAGTGACAGGCTCAGGCACTCCCCGCAGCCGGACACCTGGACACCCGGGGTGTGGGGGGGAGCTCGGTCTGGGTCGCCACATTCCCTCTGGCCGCGGCTTCCGGCCGAGTGGAGACCCTGCCCGGGCCTCCCCTGGGCGGGCGATGGCCACTCCTCGAGAAGCCTCTGGTGCCGGGGGGAGGAACTGCGCCCCGCCCGCACGCCTGCCCTGCACGCCCCGCCTGCGCGAGCGGCTGCGAAAACGGACGCGCCACGCCCTTCTGACGCGCCACGCCCTTCTGACGCGCCACGCCCTTCTGACGCGCCACGCCCTTCTGACGCGCCACGCCCTTCTGACGCGCCACGCGCTGTTCGCCCGCCCCGTTCGCCGCGCTCCGGGTCGCTCGCGCTCGCGGGGGCTGCTCTGGCACGTGAGGGGCTTCGGCCGCCGCCGCTCCCGTCCCCGCCCGCGCTGCGCCAGAGCTGCCGCTCGCCAGGAGCCTTCGCGGTTTGGCCGCTTTAGGAAGTGTCCTCGGCGCGACCCGCCCCGCTCCGGAGCCCTTCGCCTCGGTGGCTTCCCGTTCATTCCAATTCATTCTGCTTCTTTCTTCTGGATTCTCATGTGACGAGATAAAGACGTCATTCAGAAGATGTTTGCATTAAATAATTGCAGCAATGTAATGGAAATGCATGTATCTGTTTGGCGGCCCGGCCAGTCGCCATTAATTGCAGCTTGTGGCTAGTTAGCAGTATCTGGAGGAGGGGACAAGATACCGTGGTGGGTTGTCAGCAAAACTCCCTCAACACCTGCCGTCCTTTTCTGTCGGGCAGAGTTAAAAAAAAATAATTAAAAATCGCCTCTTTTGCAGCAGCTGCATGAGTAGCAAGTGCTTTATGTTAAAGCTTTATTCCTTCAACCAAAGGCTCACTGGCAAATGTATATGGGCAAGGACCGTTAAGTGAGCGCTGCTGTGATAGAAACGCAGGACAGACCTGCGATAGTTACCTGTGGTATTTTTTTTTTGCTTTTTCCTCGCAGGGTGAGTACCAGGCTGCTGCAGCCAGTGCTTATTTCTCTATACCTTTTAGCCTCTCAAGAAATCATAAAAAACAGCCATACAAAGTCGTACTGTTCCTCCAACCCCGCCATGCTGATGATGTCTGTATTTAACTCTTCTTAGCTCAAGACCATTGCTCGCTCTTTCTCAAGCCTGAGCTAAATAGCCTTTGCCTCAATTTAAGCCCATTACAGCTTGTCCTATTCCCAAGGGAATGGAAAGAACAGCTCGATCCCTTCCTGCCACGCAGCAGCCCTTTTTCTCCGCTTGGCAGCTATCTCACCCCTCCAGCTCTCCACACTCTTCAGCCTTCCTTGTTTCCAGACTAACCAACCCCGCTTCCCTTAAACCTTTCCTTGCATTTTTTTTTTTAACACTATACAGTCACAGAAAGCAGCCTGATGACAAGAACTTAACGCTTAATTTTACCCGTTGGGGTGTCAGAATTCACTGTAGCATAACTAATCTACAGAAGATTTTTTTTTCCCCCTCCCCTGCAATTTATTTTCCTTAGCCCTACTCCCTGTACCCTTCTCTAACAAAATGTCATTAGACCTCTGCAGCGATGGGGGCCAGGCCATACTGCAAAGCCAAAACACTGCTGGGACACCAATGGTATGACTCGGAGTTTACTACAAGCAGCTCACACAGAGCAAGTAATCCACCATGAGATGGGTTACACTGCTTTTGCCTCGTTAGGAGGTAAAAAGGGGCAAGCAGTCATCCAAAAGACTAGTTCTTAGTTCATTCCCACTTCACAAGGTGTTGGGCGATAGGAAATCAGGAGCGGATAGGTCTGGAAGATCTCTGCGTTATCCTCCACTTTTAGTAAGGAGACAGTGTCTCGGTACAAGGAGGCTGCTGGGTCTCTGCCATTGCTAAGCTACAGCTGCAGAGAAAAAACGTGGAAGGGAAGCGGATGTTTTGTGTGTTACAAGCTTCACCGTAAAATAATGTGTAATAAACAGGACAGAGCGGGAAATGAACAGGATCTGATGGAGAGAACATGTGGATGATGAATGTATGAAAGGCAACAAGCTGCTACATAACAGATGAAGGATTCAGCATGAAATAGTTCAGCTTCAATAACCTAAGCTAGCAGTCTGCTAGCAAGTTTATATGGTTAAAGTGAAGCATTTTTTTCCTAAATGAAGGATTGCGCAGTTGAGCAGAGCATTGGCCTTGGAGTACGAACGTGATAACAAAAGAAATGAAACGCACAATGGACTTTTTACTTCCATATGGACATCGGTGCTAGGCGGTGGTCCTGGGAGCTGATGCCTAAAATATCATAGTTCCCCTGACATGACAATTGATGGAGGTGGAGTGACAGATTTTTTTTTTTTTTTTTACTGCATTTGCTATTTCTTTCAAATTTTGGATCCCACCCTGTCTTGCTTAGGACCTTCTAGTCTTTAAGATCATCCCGCACCTGAATTTGGTTGGAGAGTGAGAAAACCAGGAACAGTTTCTCTACTGATTTCTCTCAGTCACAGTAAGGCATGGTAAATAGTCACACGAGCAGGACTGCAGGACTTCTCTGCCCCAGGATAGATCTGAACCCACACGTGTGCTGTCTTCCACGGGTAGGGTATGCCTGGGCTTTATGCAAGAGACTAAGACCCACAGTTGAGGCCTGTTTTTAGTTATATGCAAATACACACCCTAGAATTCCCTGTTCACACCAAGTATAGTCAAGGACTAAGCTGTGCCTTTCAGACCCTTCCTCTGTTCTTGCAGCACAGAGGAGCTGCCTTGCACAGACACCAACTTTGTTTACTACTACTACTGATGCCCAGGATGGAGGAGCACCTCAACCCCATATGGTTAAGCAAAAATCTCCCTTCAACCCTATCCTCCTCAAAAGCTGCAAGCTGATGTGAAGACAGAAAGACATCTGCTTCCCACTGGGAAGAGAGAATTTAAAAAGTGATAGGGAAAAGATGAAGTTGCGGTTCTGTCCCTCACCAATACTGCCAAGAGTCCAGTAAGTATTACAATACGAAAGTTACTGCAGAAGGAAAGGTTCTTTATTTTTATTTTCCAGCAGACCGCTGTGCAGGGCCCTTACAATCTGATCCAGAAGCTCCTTGTCATCATCAAGTTAAAGAAATTCTGTAGCCAAAAAGGAGAGACTGTTAAAGGGACTCTTAACTACCCACAAGGGCAGGCAATGGTCCTGGGATCTGAAACCCAGCATATCACTTTGAGATACTACTGTGAGCAACAAATCAGTCACTTCTCAAGAACAATATTGTTTTATACACACATATACATATACACATCCATATATATACACACACACATACACAGATAAAATACATATGTACATATGGAGCTGCTGACTCCACGTACAAAGAGGTGAAGGGAAAGACTGACTTTGGAGGCTGCTTTGGATCTAAGTGACACCTGGGAGTAATATGGTGGGTGCCTAAAGAAATTGAAAACCATTCTTATGACAGCAATAATGAGGACAGTTAGTGAACATATTATGATCCACTAAATAGACAGGAGATATAAACCCATGAACTGGCCAATACATAAACATCGTGGTGTTTTTTTAAAAAAGGCTTCTTTATATTTGCTTCAGCCGCTATCTTTCTTGTGCCTGTCATGCCCTTACATGGCTACTGCCCACTGGTGAGGTTACATGTTGATGCAATTAAAATAAATAATAAAAATCAATAATTATTAACAATATTTCTTTCAATTATGAGAGAGTACTTGTCGTGGTTTAGCCCCAGCCGGCAACTAAGCACCACGCAGCCGCTCGCTCACTCTCCCTCCCACAGTGGGACGGGGGAGAGAATTAGGAAAAACCTCGTGGGTTGAGATAAACACGGTTTAATAGGACAGAAAGAAAGAAGGGAACAATAATGATAATACCAACAAAGGAATGTATAAGAACAAGTGATGCCCAATACAGAAATTGCTCACCACCCCGTGATCGACAGCCTGTCCCCGAGCAGCGATTTCCGCCCCCCGGCCAGCTCCAGTTTATGTACTGGGCATGACGTCGTATGGTAAGGAATATTTCTTTGGCCAGTCTGGGTCAGCTGTCCCGGCTGTGTCCCCTCCCAGCTCCCCGTGCACCCCCAGCCTGCTCGCTGGCAGGCCAGCACAAGAAGCTGTACTGTCCTTGACGGCTCAGCAACAACCCAAAACATCAGCACATTATCAACAGTTCCTCATCCCAAATCCAAAACACAGTCTCATGCTAGCTTCTATGAAGAAAATTAACTCTACCCTAGCTGAAACCAGGACAGTACTATTAACAAAAAAACCAAACTGATCATCTTTGAGGGAAGGGTCAAACATCTCAAGGAAAAGAAGTCTCAGGCTGCAACTTCATTAGAAAACTGTCTACGACTGATTTTTTTTTTTAGTGCTTTGTGAAGATTTTTCATTAAGTGGGCAGCTCCATGAGAAAGACTGTGGAAACGCTCTTCAAAGAAGAGCAGCGGCAGCTCTCTGAAACAGATCAAGTAAGATCTGCCAAAACGGGTTCCTGCTGCCGTCGGAGCTGGCAGGTCCAGCAGCAAGACAGCCTTTTGTAGGTAAGGGAACTGTGTGGGAAAGGGAGCCTAACTGGGGGAGAGCTGGGTGCTCCTGAGCTCGGGCATGCTGTGATTTTTGAGGGCCGACGGGTCTCCCCAGCTCTGTCGGCACTGCTGTTCCACCCCAGTAATGGCAGGCTTGGGTCTGGGGGCGCGCCTACAGAAATTATTCACCAGGATGGAAAATAGGAAACATTCACAGCAGTGCTACATATATGTACCAAGGAAGTGGTTTCTGGATCTGGAGCCATATTCAAAGTGGATTTTCTGGGTAAGGGTTGTATTTCAGGCCCAGTTTATCAATGTATTCATGTAAATTAAACAACAGAGGCATTTTCTATCCTGATAGGGAATTAATTATATTTAAATTTGCATTAGATTCAACAGCACTCTCATAAAATTCTAAAACCTTGTTAAAAGACTGGTGATTGATTGACAGAATATTTCTGAGGCTTTACGCACTAGGGGCCCAAACCTCCATGATGTTGCCTCATCTATTGACATTCGTCATCTTCGGCCAAAAACATGTCAATGTTTGCTTGTCTCATACTAGAGCTTCTGTTAGTGAATGTCTGTTTGTTCCTTTCTTCAGATCTAGTACAAGAAAAAGTCTCTAGAGAAATATTATGAAGAGCTAACTTGTGGGCTGCCAAAATACAAAGCTTGCCCTTGCTTCCAAACATAAACTATGTCACATACATACACTATGGAAAGAGATCCAGAACCAGGACTAAAAAGAAATGTTTCAGCTTCAAGGATTTGGATCAGAGCAACTTCCAGCTGTGTTCAGAAGAGTTTAAATGTAAAGTTCCGATACTGCACTAATTTAATCCATCTGCGCATGATCAGTGGGCAGGAACCACACAAACATATCATTCGCTTCCATGGGTTTTTCAGTGCTCGGCACCACGGAAGAGCCTGATGCTGAATATGCAAAAACCTTAGTGTCATTATCAGTGTTACTTTGCAGGTTTAACATTATGCATAATTGGAAAAATTTGACTTTCACAGCTAGAAAATTATATCACACCTAATTTGAAAGTCTAGTTCTCATGCTCACACACTCTCTCTGCTACTTTCTCACGAGACGTATCAGAATACCTGACTAAGAGTCCAAACACAAACTTAGAGCATTTGTAGGCCCATAAGGATGGGCAACGCTGCCAGGACCAGAAAGGACTTCTGTCTATTGAGAAGGTAACAGACAGAGTACCGATGCTTACCGAGCATAGATGAAAAGGCCACCAACAGAGTCCTTCTAATAATTAAATATAAACTGATGCCTTTCTAAGGTTAGACACTGTCCTTCTCGGGAAGTTAAAGATGTGAACGTGAGGTTGAAATCTATCCTGACTGTTTGACTAGGATGGGATTCAGCTTCAGGTCGAGGCACCTAATTTAGGGGTTAAATTCACTTTCTTAAAATACAGTTCTAGTGCTATTTGCAATACCCAACACAAACATATGGTTGGCAGACAGGATAGAGGACTTCTTATGAGAGATAAGAATAGAGAAGAAGGGATTGGATAGAGAAGAAGCAGTATATCCAAAAATGTCTACAGTGGCACCAGATGCCAGTATTTATGCAACCAGATTTCACCCCTAACACACTTGTCAATAAAAAAATGTAGGTGCCCTGCTCTGCAAGCTGAATCCCCCCAACAAAACGCCAAGCTGCAACAGCTAGTACCCGTGTGTCCGCGCACATGCACGCACGCGTGCACGCTCACGCACAGAGCATATGCATTACAAACTTAAATACAGCACACTTCTGCATGCTTTCAAAACATGATCTCCTGCAGTCTGCAGAGCTTTGCAGTGCAAGTGGCCATTTTAATCGAATCTGGACGTTTTCACACACAGGTACAAAATCTAGTGAAGTCACAAGTCTGCCGGATAACCCTCTGACTTCTTGAAGAGCATGAAATCTGGATGAAGTTTCCTTTGTATTCTCAGTGGAAAAGGCTGAGGGGAAGAAAACAGTCTTGCTGCTAAGCATCTGCACCTTATGGGCAAAAAACAAATTTCAAAGGGGAACTGCCAGAAGGCAGATTTCTCAGAGGTACGGTGATAAGGGAGCAGTTCAGGTTTAAACAGGCATTGAACTAAAAATGATCAGCATAGTTAAAAAAATATTGAACAGCTGTTTTTCACAGCTAATGTTCACCATATACAGGTTGGAGCTATTGACATTCAGGCGAAACAGTGAAGCTGACTGCTTTTCCAAAGATTTGCATCTGGGCTGTCAGGACACACTGACATTTCAGTTCAAAACTGGCCCCTGCCTGCCTTCCCGCTCTACCCCGTCGGTACTCATGTGCTTCAGGAGCCTTTAAGCAGTTCATCAGTACCTGAGTCAAAGTCCCTAGAAAATCAGCAGGTATTTTTCTGATGACTTCAACAGGTTAAAAGTACTCTCTGAATGAGTCAGAGGGGAGCTCTACTTTTCCCATGTCTATTGTTCCAGCAGCTTCGCTATCATTAGCCAGAATCGTCAAACAGTCCAGATCCTCTCTTGCAGTATCTTCGTATTTTTACAGCCTACCCTCACTTGAAGTACTTGAAAACTGCTTTTCTGGAGACACTATGTTTGAATTTTTATTTTTCTATTATTTTTGTTTATGTTTGCATTTACGGTTTGTTGGGGTTGTTTTAATTTTTATATGTAAATATACTACTATACTCTACTGCTAAGCAGGTGTGTTAACTTTCTCCACTCAACTAGAAGGTCTTTCCACTAGTTTGCACTACCAACCAAGCTATCCAGAACAAACAAATTACACCATAATAAATTCCTCATAGTTCATTGGAACTATGCTAGCAGAGAATTACCTACTTACGCTTCATTAGCATCTTTATAGTACAGTTAACTAATGCAATGTGTGGGCCAAATTCAGTAGTAACTATTAAGGACTAGATCACCTTGAGCGCTCTACATTTATATCATTATAAACCTGATGAAATTTAATGCGACTCAGAAATGAATCAAGCTCAAAATTTCCACTGATTAAAGCTGGGTTGCACTTTGCAGCCCTCTGACGAAGTTCTGGCTGAAACAAAAGAACATAAAATAAGAAATTATTTTCTACCTCCTGCATTTCCGTATCCCTGGGGACCTGAGAAATCTGGTTTGGGGTTTTTTTGTTGTTGTTTTTTCTTACCCCTAAGTCCCCAAAGCATTAATTAACTGCTTATATTTTTCTCCACCAAATAATAGAAAGTGACGCAGTTTCTTAACCCAACTAGGGCATTTATCCAAGAACTAGCATCCCTTGTTGTTAATACACAGCTTCCGTGGGATTACAGTTACTGTATTACCTTCTGAACCGTTACCACAATATCTCATCAGGAATTCCCCCAGATAATTTCTTAGCTTACCCACAGATTTGTTTTTTGAAGGATTATCACTTTTTCAGCTTTGTATAGTCTTCTGGGTTTGCTGAACGGTAGCCAGGTGTCCTCTGAATGCTGAGAACTGTCTTGCATCATAACAGGCATGTATTCTTGCCCTCATCCTCCAGAGAGACGTCCAGTTCTCTCTGTTTGCTTACTTCTGCAGTTACCCATTTTTCTTCTTCATCTATTCATTCTATGCTCAAGGGTCAACTAGACCTAAATAAGATCTCGCCCCCTTTCTCTTCCTCACCCCTCTCTCTCCATCTACCTTTTCACCTCTCTGCAAGGAGGAGGCTCTAAATCTTATAAAATATTTTAGGGCTTATTGTGGGAGGTTAATGGGTTATTCAATCTCTCTTCAGGATTTAAGTTATATGAATGCAAGAAGAGGTGATAGTGTAGCATAACCCTTGAAATCTGTTCCACTAAAACCGACTCACTGTATGACTCGGGCAAGACGTTTAGTAACTGTTCCAACAGAAGCTGAAGCCAGTAGGAATATTGCCCCTGTTTCAAGGAGTAGAACACCAGCTCCTTCACCCCTAAGGGTGCCTGTGTGAGCTTGATTCATGGAAAGATTTTCACTGATATAATTGTGTTTGAAGCAATACTCTAAGGCATTATAAAATGTAAATTCAGATTTGGGTCACCAAGACTGGCTGCAAGGTTTCATGAATTAGCGTTTCTGAAGCCAGCTTACAAGAAAAGGTTTGTAGAAAACAAATGTAAATCTGGGTAATAATAAGAATTCTGGAGGCAGTTTTAATGGAAAACCAGTGATTTATTTGCATATAAACAATTTGCAGAAATGTGAAGATTTTGTCAATGTTTTCATGAGTAAGTTATTCAAAATCTTCTACACGATATGAAATATGCCATATTAATAAGGCTAGAAAGGGGTGCTCAGATATATTATATTATGCGGCAATGGAGTAAAGGTGAAATTGTTTGCAACTATGTGAAAGAAAACCAAAACCCTTCTCAAAAACACTGCACATTCGCTTCATGATAACTTGTCAAAAATATTATTCAGGTGCTCATTTGGGTTGAAAAGGCCCTTTGCAATGCCAGCCTTTCTGGGGGACACAAATGGGTAAGTTTGCCCATTACTCTGACAAAGTGCTAGCAGAATTTCTCTCTCACATTAAGGCATGCTGTTTGCCTCCATCTACAGCTGAGGTCCCTTGTGGTAGACTTGCTAGGAAAATGGTAAGTCATATCTATGAAAAATTACTCCATACACACACACCTGATATTTGTCTCTTTTTTTTTTTTTTGGGCGGGGAGGGGGTCAGTAACATTCAATGTCTCCTGCTTAGCCTTTGCTGCACAAAGGAATAACTGGCTATGGGACATTTAACTAACAGACTCCTGTAGTGCAGAAATAGCATTAAAAACAAATCTAAGTAAGCTAACTTAAAACCCTTTCAGCATTACAGCACTGGTGGCAGAGCTTTGAAGAAAGTGTCAAACTATGTCAACAAGGGCAGCAGAGTTTTTGCTACCCTTCCCTTAAAACAAGCAACTCAGAGCAGTAAAACAGAGCATCACCTCTCCCTGTAGCAGGCACTTCCCCGGGAGCCACCAAAGCATCACCCCATGTGTTTTGCTGCAAGATATCTGTGATCTCGTCAAATGAAGGAGATACAGCTGCTTCAGCATTGATTCCCACCACGAGGAGCAATAGTCCTAATTTAATGTTCTTTTGCTGTCATCATTCTTTAAAGACCATCTTCTCCTCAGGTTGCCTTTCCTGTGCAGCGTTTTTCTGCAGAAGCTGGTGGGGATGACTTGACCAGAAGGGGAGGAAACACTACTGCAAGGAGGGGGAGCTTCAGGGGAGGTCCCATTATCCTGGAGAATCTTCCCCTAAGGTTTCTGAGCCCTAAAGACAAACATCACCAGTCTTTCAAGAGTCATAAGAGGATCTCTGTGTTGGAAGGGAAATATGAAGAGTCAAATCTTTCCAGGGTGTATTGAAAAAAGATTTGTGTCATCTTCTCCGTTGTAAGAAATTACGGGTCATCACATTATTGTGGTTTTACTTTAAGATAGTCACGTCCCAGCTGCTATCCTTGACCGACTGGTGATAGAAATAAATCATCTTTCCTTCAAGTGAAGAGTGATGTTCTTCAGCCTGGTGAGGCAGAGGAAGGCCCAACGTGGAGGAGGCACGCCTGCGGCGCTGCCGTGGCTCCACGGCTTGGTACGCGGCTGGCCCAGGCTGCCCGTTGGGTGTCATCTGGGGGTCTTACCACTTGGCTTGTCACTCGCTGGGTGTGCGCCTGCCCATTTTGCCAAGCACAGCTGTGCTCCCTCGTTCGGAACAGCTCGCCTTTTAGTGTTCAGAAGAAAACACTGTATCTGTAGGCGAAAGCAAGCTCCGTTAACGGGACCACCGTGTTTCCGCCCACCCCAGCTGCAGGTGACCCTGAACGGGCAGGTGCCGCGGCCTCCAGCAGCCAGGAGGTCCCAGTGAGGGGGCTCCTCCTGGGAGAGAAACCCACGGACCTACCGACTAAATACCGTCACGGCGCACGAGAAGAAGGGGCTTTATTACGCCACAGAGCCGGGGAACAGCACTGCGCATTCTCACGCGCCATCTGCTGGTGTTTTACCTGGCAGCTACTTAACGCGGGTACAAACCTCCTTCCTTTGGGCGTTCGGCATTTTGAACACGGTTGTGCGCCGGTGAGTCTCAAGAAAACACGCAGCCATGTGTAAGGCCGGAAAAGAGAGATCCTTCCCCACGCCCGGGGAAAGGCAGCTGCCAGAACCTTCTCCAGGAAAAGCTTCAGCCAGGTTTTCGTCAGGTGAGAGCAGAGAATTCAATCAGAACATCCAAAGCCGCACGAAACTGGACTTCGTTCATTCCGCTGCTTGTGGAACTGCTCCCTTTGATTTCTTTACCTATGGAAGGAAAAGTCTGGAAGCACCACAAGCATATTCAGTAAACCAAGACCTCCTGGATCATACAACTAAATCCCCAGAGCCTGAAAGATTGTTTTCTACAGAAGCTCCCTAAATGTTGTATTTCTCTGAACAGTCAGTGGAGGAAAACACCTTTGTGGGATGACTCCGTTATTCTCCATCGTTTTCATTAGCAAAACTAATTAAAAGAATATACATTATTCAGTTTTACTCAAAACTGTTTCTTCACCCTTTTTTTTCCTTTCCTAATTAACTTCCGTTCCTTTTTTAAGTTAGTTTTAGAAAAGAACCTTTTTTTTTTCCGTCAAAACTTTGTTGAATTTCAAGCACATTTGCTAGAATTTTTGATATCTGAGCAAAGGATAACTACTTACTAGGAAAAGCATAGACTTAAAGACATCTTCAAGGTACCTTTGGAAATTCACAGTTCTAATAAAGTTATTTGAAGATATCATTCCAGCTCTCTCACCCGGAGAATTTCATACCCTGAAGTAGCTCAGAGCCTCTACTAAGTGTTCAGAGCCTCCATGGCAGGTGTCTCGGCGGTCATTAAGATAATTAATTCCTAATTTCAAAAGACTAACTGCTTCCTGGCAGAAATCGTCTTACGTGATATTACTGACCCACACAGAACATGTTAGTGTTGTTGACCACCATTACCAAGTCAGAATGGCCTACAGCTCCCACACATTGTTCAGGAGACTGGCTTCTTCAAACGAACAAAGATATTACACATTTTCCTTTCCCCTCAGTAATAATAGACTTGGATGTATTTTAAAATAGAAAGTCATAACGCCCTGCCCAGTAGTCAAAATATCTGCAGGCACTGCCTATGAAACATAGTTTGAAGCATTCCTTTGTACATTCTCACACAGCAAGCCAAATCCTTGTCAGAAGGATGGGGTGGTTTTCAAATCGTGTTAAATAAATTGGGACTTGAAATAAACCTTGGTAGTCAGTGTCACTAGATTCTGTGTTGCAAACTCCAAAATCCGATGAGCCGTCTATGCAGAAACCATCCCGTGATACAGCTTTTTGGGGCAGAAGATTGGTTTTACATTGTGTAGAAACAGTGCCACTTGCAGAGGTCCTAATCTTGTATTGTAATTCAATATAATAAATCACTGTTTCAAAGGAACTTCCCATGATATTGTTGTACTGCTCAAACTAGCTGCTCTGTTCCCTAGATCCCAAACAAAACTAATTGCCACAGCATCCCTCAGTACCCCAGCTATCTCCCCATACATTAATTATAAAGAAAATGGTCTTTTAATATTGATGAGCTACATCTTTGTTCTGATGCATTTCGCTTCACATTGGAGGTTAGCAAGATGCACATAAAAGAGCTGGGTGAAGGTTAGTTTGCTTCTCCTGTTTACTGGCTAATCCCAAAATCTGGGACATTAGAAGAAGGAAAGAACAATGTCAAATGCAATCATTTTGCTCAGAACTCGATGGATACTTTTTTTTAGAAATTATTAGTAACGATTTCCCCAAGGGAAATGTAGTGCGTAGAAGTTATTATCACTAATGTAGAATGGCAACAGCACATCTGTGCACCAAAGGTCGGATAAGATTAAAAGAGCTGGTCCTATTGGGGTATTTTGTTAATACCTGATTCTAGGTCCCAGGGAAATCAGAATGAAACTGTTGAGCCTCAGAAACCTCTTACTTCAGCTTACCTAAAAATACAAGGGGTAAGCCAGGACCTTTGCAAGTCATCAGGGATTTGTTTTCTTTCTCAGTTGATTACTAGAGCAAACTTCCCCTAGAATAATCAATGCATTCTATCCCTAGCAGAATTTGTACTAGGAAGTGGTCAAATATGCTTAAAGAATGGTCAACACCTGACGTAAATGTCTCCTAGTTCCTCTGAGATCTGAGAATGATTCTTTCCTATGGGTAGTTTAGCACTTTTATGCAAAGCAAGCCCATCCCCTTTTTGTCTAAAACCAGACAAGCTCCTTCTCATAGGGGTTCTTAAAACCACCAACCTCTCCTCAGAGAGGAGGCCAATACAAAACACCTTTTGCAAAGGCCTAATTGAACACTGAACACTTTGTACGGGGGCTGTAGTAATTTTTAATTATGTCCTCTATTTAATACATATTTATCTTTGCTGCTATTAGGCCTCATGTTGCTTTATTTTGCTTATCCCTAGTTGCCATTTTCACCTATACTTCTACCTAGATTTGTTTGTCCAGTCCCCAGTCGCCCTCATATTACCCCTTATCATCTGAATTTGGGAGAATTGGAATGACATTGATTACCTATTTCCTGCCAATACAAGCATCTTACGCTGACTTCCAAAAATACTGGGCACCTTACTGCAGAATGCAAATTCTTTTTGATACTTCAGTACCAGCACCTGTGTGGCTGAACCCAATTTATTAATCATTTATTGACTTGTGGGCAGTTAGATCTAGTTGGACCTGTTTGAAACAATAAGAAAAGGGGTTCGGTTTAGACTGGTTTGGCTTTTTTGGTTTTTGGGGGTTTTTTTGCTTGTTTGTTTTAAATAAGCTGACCTGGAGGTTATTGCAGTTGACATTTTGGACATTCAGAGAGTTGTTTGGATATGCTGTATCGTACCACAGTGTGGCACGGAGCACAGGCTCAGCAGCTAGCTAAAACACTGCATGCTTTCTGACATACATATCTATATATATATCTATATACATAGGTACACTGCCTGAGCAGAGATAGCCCAAGTGTGGCCACGTCTCATGTATGATGTATCTATAGCATCATTAAGACAGCACCGAGTTCAGTGTATTGCAGCGGTTCCTATCTGCGTGCAACACTGAGCTCTCCCAAAAGCCTTGGCTTACTGGGCTGCTTGGCATCAGTCCCGTGGCTTTTCCCACAGGCGCAAACGTTTGTGATTAGCCACACTGCTGGCTGGGGTGTGCTCAGCCTCCGCGCAAAGGCTTTCTGTCTCACAAATTTCACAGCGCTCAGCCACCGCACCACACAGTTAACACCATTCACCCATCTCTCATTATAGGAAAACCTACCATATGTTTTCACAACGTGCTGGCCATTCCATAAAAGCAGCTGTGGAGTAGCTGATGTCTTAAATCCTTGTCCTCACTTGTGATATTTCGTTCATGTCCCCATACACCTTGTCACATCCAGGCTCTCTGTTAGATCACGTGCCAATGAAGCCCCCCGCTACAATCCTCAGCAACGCTCGACTAATGTTCCTGCTTGTTAACCCCCGTAAGCCTTAATGAGCTTAACTTCTATTTGTCCTTATTAATTTAATCCATTGACTATCACCAGTTTTCACAACAGTCTGGATATTTGTTAGATTTTTTTAATTAACAGCAGCTAATTAAAAGTACAGTTGCGGGATAAAAAAGCAAAGTGATTATGGAAGTAAATGCGTGGGACTGCTGTACTGTACCAAGTTATTCAAACTGGAAAAACTTACAACGGCCTGGAAAGAAAGCAGCACTTTTACAAGCTGTATAAATATACCTGCAGATACATATATGTATACTTACACCAACTAACATAATTCAGCTATCTGTGTCAGCTGGGCAGGGGGAGAATGCCATCTTCCCTGTACGACATATCCATCACCTTCACTCCAGGTGCCCACAAACATTTTGTGAACACGAATGTTGCCCAGGAGTTATTTCAGCCACCGCAAAGATGAATGCAGCCACCTCTGGAGGAGAAGAAAACAATCAATCAATCAGCAGCACATAGTAAACATTTGAAGGGGCAGGAAAGCAGCAACAAAACCAAAACAGAGTGCAACCTCCAGATGAAGATATGGGAAGGTGGGACAAATAGGTGCCCTGCAATGGTGTCAGGACAAGAGACCTAATCGAGTTGTCCGCATGCACAAGACAGGGTGCTAAGGCCTGTGGCTTGGCAGCATTCGATGACGTTCCCTGGGTCCCCCAGGAGCCAGCAGACAGCTACTGAAAGATTATTTTTAACACGTGACCTTCTTCATGGTGTTGACTGTGGTTCAGTCCCATTGCCTCTTACATGCAACAATTTCAGTCCACAGCTGAACGCTTCCAGATTTGGGGGGGCTGCCTTAGCTGTATTGACAGAGATAAGTTTCAGTTAATAATGAAAACTACTTACTACTTATAATTTTAGTATTATTTCTCTTAATTGCTATAAATGCCATTGTGGTTAAGAGGCTACAGCCAGATCCTCAAAATTATTTAAGAGACTAATGCCGATTTAGGTTCCTAATCCACACTGATTTCACTGGGAATTAGAGGTAAAATACCTTTAAGAAGCTGGGCTTTAATTCTTGTAAGAAAATTAACATATACCCTCAAGATAGATTATAAATTATTTGATATGAGATATTCCGAAGTCAATGGCTTTAGAATGCATTAGGTTTTATAAGTGGCTAATTTGTTTCAACACCTTGAAAACTTCTAGTGTGAGACATTTTCTGAAGACATTATCTAATTATTTCTTAGCCAGATTCAGAGAAGGTTGTGTACATACACACACAGACGCACATGCACACACAGGGAAATATATATGTTTATATAAACAGGCTGTTAATACCATTTTGTATTTTAAGAGAATTTTTAAAAAGCATGCATCCAGTTCAATAGACCAGGCTTACAACATTCAGCTATATACTTCTCTAGCTGTAACATTTTGTTTAACATTAACTCAGGTAAACACTATGTTTAGTATTAACCCCAGATCCTGTACAACGCTCTTTGTTAGAAAAAGAAAGAAAATAACATAAACCCCAAAGTTTGGCATATGTTGTAAGTGAGCAACAATCTGATTGAGGTCTTTTCATGCACAGAATAATTTAGTGTTTCAATTACAGAGCTCCTCAAGTTTTAAAAGCAGTGAAGTATCTACTTCTGACTACGGGGAAATAAACCTTCTGTGCGACATGTGAGTGGAAAAATTACCTGTACTGTGTTAATTCAAGCAAAGGGAACGGATTCCCAAAAGGGCAGTCACAGTTCCTTGTTGCTGGAATTTGAAGGTGGACCGGTTAGAAAAATTTAGGGTATTGTGTTATTTCTTTCTGTGGTCAGATTAGCATGGTTTTCTGCTGATTGCTCCTCTGCTGTGAAGCCCAGAATTCTGACGGAATAGAAGTATCAAAGGTAACCCACGGAAAGCTGAAGTTCGTGTCTCAAGTTCCAGGTGTTGTGACAGTCTCTGCCCTTTGCTGCGTTTGGTAGGGAACATGTAATAAAAACAATTGCAAAAAAATAAAATGACAGCTTATCATCCTTGAAAACAGACTCCAACCAGGCTGCTAAACCTTCCTGAAACAGCCACCTGATGGAAAGCAGCGCAGTCACCAGTTGTGCCGTGGGGGTTGAGAAATTTTCCCAGGTATTTTGTTCCCTGCTGTCTTTCCCAGTTGACTCACATTCCCTCCCTTAGGCTTCCTGAAGAGAATTTTGCAATGCTTTCAGAAGAGAAGATGGTTTGCTCTGCCCTTTGCCCTTATCCTCTCCATTTCTGAGGATGTCCATGCACATTCCATGGTGTTCTCCAGTTCAGCAACCTTTGGGTTCAGTCCAACAGCAGATTACAGAGCCACAACATAGCACAGTCAGTCTGCAAATGACTGAAGCTATGCCACAGCGTGTAGAAAGAAGTTGTGCCTAAATGCTACTTTCAGCTGGCTAACCCCTTCTTTGACGATACTAAGTAGTAGAGGAAGAGGTGGGTAAGGAGCCTTTCAGTTCATAAAAATCCTCATTCTCTTAATTCAGGGAAAAATCTCTGCTATGCACAATCCAAAGGTCTGAAGTGTGGTGAATCAGTCCATGTCTTCACCTCACCCATGAGACTTTCAGGGTGATATCCTTTTTGTCTGGGCTGAGTATTAAATGACAACCTTCTTTAGGAAAGCTAGCAATTTTGTGATCTTGACTTCCATTACAAAATGAGAAATCCTTTGTTTTCCAGAGTAGCTGTCATTCAGCAGTCATTACATAGATCTGCCAGAGATACGTTTCTCCTCATCTTTTTTCTTGCCAAGTGGGCTTTAGGGTATTAAGTTTGATGAAAATTATGTAGAAGATAAAAATTGTTACACGTATGTTCAGAACACTCAAAGACCATTATACTGGTTAAAACAGAAAACTTTGTTTTGAGAAACAAAATTAAATATTTCAAAACTTTTTAGAAGTGAAATGGGCTTAATTTCCATTTAGAACAATATCTATATTATTTTTTATCTGAACTATTACAAGCTTCCATTTACTGAAATAAAATTTTAATTAAAGTTTAGTATTTCATGACTCAAAATTCATTTAGTTCTGTCAGTATTTATATGACATATCTCTTTGTCATATAAAGCATCCTTTTCAACCAGAAGACTATTTTCTTTTCACTGAATAATGCATGTTTCATTAGGTTCCAGCAAAGAGCACTGCCCATGTGTTCCTTGCTTCCCTTGAAGAAATAATCTAGAAGGTCAGTGTTTGACTTCACCTTAGACTGGTTCAGCAAATGCATTACTGACCTATTGCTTTAATCATGGCTGTTTTCTTAGTATTCTGGCTAAACTTTTACTTATTTGTTAAGTGTTCTCAAAGTCACAACAAATACAGGGCTTTTGTGCCCACAGGGTTCTTTATGTGAAATAAATGCAGCCAAGTTGAACGAGTATAGCCCCAAGCTGGAGCTTGAACTCACTAGGAAACCTGCAGTGAACTCTAACTGCCTAAAGTTCTTCATGTGGGCATGTCCCTTCATCAGAAATGTGGCCCACATGAATATGTCCAGGAGCTCTAGTCAAGGTAGCATGTTCCCCGCTGGTGAGGGCAAAGCCTTTGGTTTTGACTCCTGTGAAAGTACAGCAAAGTGTTTTTGGACAGAGTACGGTGACTTCCATGTTGGTGATACCAAAACCAGTAGGTATCAAAGAGAATGTGACAGCAGTCAGGGCACTTAGACAATGAAGTCCCAGCAGGTGAGATGGCAGCAGTGCAACAGCATGACATGTAATACAAAGGAAAGAAGAAGGGGATGAGGCAAAAATAGTTGGGCCTCCAGATCCTTGCAAATTTTTTGAGGGAGCCAGTCGAGTCAGAGGACAGCTTCCACACACTGATCAGCTGAGACTCCTCACACAACAGAGTTGAGGTCACCTTGCAAACTCCAGCCACTAATGACCACATCCAGTAAGATAAACAGGTTTGAAGCTCCCATCCTGCACCAGCTGGAGTATGTCAGCTATTAAATAGGTTGTTCTCACCCCTCTTCTCTCACTGAGCAGCAAGAATGGAAACAGGCAAAAAACCTAGGGCATGACACTGGATAATCTAGCTCTTGGCTAATCTACTTTATCTGCATGAGGTTGGAAAGTTCTGGGTGGTGGCAACCCAAACTCATTTTGACTAATACAAAAAAGATGTAGTTAACAAGGCAGGTATATACTTACATTGCTTCACTGAGTCACATGGACACCCAAATATTTGGAGCCACTTTGATATCTACTAGTAGAAGACAGCAGCTAAACATATTAAAAAGCATGATTTCCATTTAACTACAAAGATAACTACTGACCTATCAGAATTTGCAGGTTATTTTTTTATCATTCAATTGCCTGATTTTTCTGAGGAGAATATATTTTCCCATTCTGAGCCACAGTTCATATGAACTCTATTGCCTACCAACTAATTTATGGATATGAAGCTTTCAAGTGTTTAATTGGAAATATCTTCTCTTCTGCTGTCACTATATTACATTGATACAGGAACTTCATACCAAATGCTTTCCATGAAAACAATTTCTAAATCAAATTATTTTTAATGTTGTGAGTTTTTTGCACATGAATAAGTACCTCAATTGAGATGTATAAAACCAATTAGACCCCTATTTGTCTCTGCTTAGCAACTTGGCTCTGCTAATTTCTTTGGTCAGTGTTTCACTTTGGAGCTCACTCTGTTCATACATTCTGATGATTGAATTACTCAACATGTATTTTAGAATGCATTTATTTAGTGGTACCCTCTCCAAACAGCTTCCTTTTTATCTGATCCTGAAAGCCCTTCAGTATTCTTGCATGAAGCTCGGAGACTGCCATAAAGAAGATGCATTAGTTACCTTTTAGGTGTTTGCATAACTCAAATATTCTGAGCAATAAACAACCAGTAATTGTCAGGAAGAGGAACATTTCTTAGTTGTTTCCCATCGTCATATTAAAACTTACATTCTGTGAAATGTTTAATTACTAGCACAAGCACACCTGGTTATTTGGAATTTCTTTTTTTCTTTTCTTTTTTTTTCCCCTCCTGTCTCAGAAGTGGTGACCACTTTCAAATTTTATTTCACTTCCATAACACATTGTCTCTTAAGCTTCTGTTTTTTTCTATATGGATACATCCTGCAATGACTCTTGCTCTCTGCTGGACAGAAGAGCATGTTCTTCATTAGACAGAACTTTTTTTTTTTTTTAATAACACATATATCCAAAGAAGTAATTTGTCCTTTCAATGCTGCACCAGTTTACTGTCGTGGTTTAGCCCCAGCCAGCAACTACGCACCACGCAGCCGCTCGCTCACTCCCCCACGGTGGCAGTAAATGCATTACTGATGTTCAGAGTTTAAAAGTCTAGAAGGATATAGAATCACAGGGCTGGCAAGATATTGAAAAGTAATCTTGTCTTACAGATAAAATATAGCTAAATCATGACTAGCAGATGTTTGTCCAGACTGTTCATACTAATTTTCAGCAGCGTAAATTAGTCTGTTCCATATGATCCACGAGCTTAATTGTTAGCGTGTTTTCCTAATGTCTGACCTCTGGAGATGCATTTTGAGCCTATCACTTCTTCAGCTACTTCTCTAGGAACATGGACAATAGGTTATTTGATTTTTACATATATGTATGTGCATTTTGCAAATATTCCATTTTTCCAATATATTATGTACGTATATTTTATATATGTACATGTATTATATATGCACGTATGCCCATACATAGATAAATATTACATATACATACATATTATATATTGTTTATATATGTGCTGGTTTTGGCTGGGGTAGAGTTAATTTTCTTCTTAGTAGCTAGTATGGGGCTATGTTTTGAATTTGTGATGAAAACAGATAATACAGGGATATTTTCGTTATTGCTGAGCAGGGCTTACACAGAGTCAAGGCCTTTTCTCACTTTTACCGTTCTGATTCTTTCCCTCATTCCAGCGGGGGAGAGAGTGAGTGAGAGGCTGTGTGATGCTTAGTTGCTGGCTGGGGTTGAACCACAACAATATGTTATATGTATTACATACAATATTATATATTTATGTGCTACATATTATTATTTATTATATAACTTACATATAAAATATTTATTAATTATTTATTTTTTAGTTCTTTTTTCTTTCCCCCTGCCCTTCTTCCCCCCCCACCTTCTTCCCCCCTGCCCCATTGACCAATGTTATTCATTACTGCTTGAACCATGAACAATCAGCAACAAAATATGAGTAGCTTTTATGAATTACAGTTCAGCTGAGGAGAAGTCAACACATCTATGCATCATGGATTCATACCTCACTTACTTAGAACAAAGATGTCCTGTTGGACGTCTCATTTGTCACCTTAATCTTGCAGGTCAGTTGTTCATAGCTTCTTACCTCAGCCTGAATATCGCATTCTGCTGGTGAACAGGTTTCAAAGATATCTAATCTTGTTGATCTCATGGTACAGTAGGCATGATGATGAGGCATGAAGAGGATAAAAACATCAGAAGGATCATTAATCTCATCTTAATTTTCCAGACAGTATTTTCCAGATGTCTTAAAGAACATTAATATTTGATACCACATTGTGAATCATCATTACTGAACTACAGAACATGTGCCTCATCCACAGTTTATTAAAAAAAAAAAAGATATTTTGTCCTCCCTGGAGAAGTGAAATATATACAGAGTGTCAGTGACACTGAGCTTGCAGGAAGGGCTCACATGGCATAGGTCTCACCTCCTTTAACTCCAAAAACTTTCAGTATTACCAGCTCTCAATAATTTATTGCAATTCTTGAAGTCTTTGTAGTATCTCAGTTCACAGAAACGCTCAGCTTTTGTTTCTGAAAGAAAATAAGTGCCTGCACATTGAGGCTGTTTGTTTTGTTTAGTGTTGTTGTTATTATGAACTGAGAAAACCAGAAAAAAGATGAAACAATGCCTTCTTCCTCTTTCTTCTTCTTTCTTCTTCTTCTTCTTCTCATAGATTCCCTAGTTCTTGAATTCCACTGCCTAAGTCAGTTCTTCTACATGTTTTTCTGGCAAGACATGCTTGGTTATACCTTTACATGGGGTGCATCTAATTTTTGGTGCTTTGAACAGCCAGACTGGGGGACCCCACTACTGTGAGCAGCTCCCTCACTGCCCACATCCCCAGGTTTATTTCAAAAGGCTCTGACCCACTCACATAACTGGCACATATGACTCAGGAGCACACACAGCACTACAGACGCAGAAACTGTATTCTTATGTGACTCTTAAGTGCATCTCAACACCTCTTGTTTTGCTAAACAGGATCTCTTAAGTGATTTGTTTTTTCTGTTCTCTGAGTTGGAGCTTTCAAAAAAAATAAAGCTCTTTTAATTTTTCTCCTGTTTACTCTCTCTTTTAACGTACTGTACTATCTCCTAATGTTGATATATCTTGGTCATACACACCTTAAGAATAATTTATATCAAAATTAATAGAAAGCGACCTGCTTTCTGTAGCTCTGTTCCTTTGTTAATTTTTTTTAAGTGTTCTACAGAATTCTACTCCAGAGGGAGAATATTTTTCAGTTGTATTATTGGTTAACATGAATAAAAATGAATATTACTGCTTTTGACCAAGATGTGTGAAAATTCCCACAAGAGGATATTCTGGCTGTTTCCAATCTCCAGTTTGAGCTATTAAGCTCTATTAAGAAATAGAGTCGTTTTTTGAAACCTGGGCACACAATGCCTTGCAGGCTTGATGCCAGAACTCCTTGCAAATGCCACCTGGGGAAAAAAAACATAACCCACTGCTACACAAACAAACTGAAACATGTCAAATCATCTCAAAACAAACATCCTGGAATTATTGCACCGTTAAGCTTGTGCTTTCTTGCCTGGCAAATTCTCCTTAGCCGTTCACAAAAAGGGAACACAAATACTGTTTTTGGAAACTGTTAGAAAGGAAGAGAATAGCAAAGCTAAGAACAGGCTAATTGACTGTATATTTCTACCTCATGGGCACTTCTAGCAAAGTGTTAATTATTTATGTCACAGCACTGTTAAGAAAGATCAAGCCAGACTCTGCTGTCCTTGAGGGTTGAACTTTCAGGAGAGTTTACCATTAGTCCCCCTTTGTTTCCATTGAGTCTGTACCTACGTTATCTTGTCTTTCTTACATTTAAGTAATAAGATAATTCTGAAAAGAGTAGAAATCATTCACTGTTTGAGATTGAAAGGTCTTTGGGCAAGGACCTGTTCCTTAGTAGATAGACATAGCAGAGCAAAAAGGATTTTGGATTATGGCAAGAGCACTTACTGCTATATATAAAAAAATAATACTTCTAGAGACATCTGAATCTAAGAAAACTGTAAATTAAAAACAATCTCCTTTCTATGGACTTCTGAATGTCACCTTTTAAAGAGAGAAGAACCAACTGTGTGCAGTTAATACTACTAAATTAAATGGAAATGAACCAAAGCAGTACAGCTGCATTTGAAGCCAAAATCATATATTACTACAGTATTTTTCGTTGTGGTTTTGTAATAAGGGAAAGTATATCTCAGAGCCATGCAGAGAACAGCAAATTTACTATAACTGCCACAGACAAGTGGGCATGAAAAATGATCGGTTCCTAAAAGCTTTTAAAGCAGCAATGTTTGTCCTTCTCGGCTTTATGAAGGTCATAAGTCTCTCTAGTATGATCTAAGAAATGCTGTAACAAGGTTCACTTAAATGCAGTTGTGTCCTGAATCTGTGCTGAGAGACAAAATTCCTTTACAGAAATAGCCACTCAACTTTTATCTGTAGGAGACAATATTCTGCAGTGGACTTTTTCAGAGATGCTGCCAATTCCAGACCACAGTCCAGTGACAGAATGATATATAGGACTTTTCCTGCCAGGAAAGCACTGTCCAAAACTAACATCATCTTCATTTACTATTTACTTAGCTTAGACATCTCTTTACTGTGGCTTACTAGCTATACATAGTTTGCACATAGATACATACACACAAATATGCATCCATATTTCTATATGTAGATATACTTACATATTATATATGCATATATACCTTCATATGCGCACATATATATATATGTACATTCTTGCTCCATTTTAGATATTATCTAGGGCACACTACAGTCTGGCCCAACTGGGGGAGCAGGCAAGGTTGTGCAACTCCCAACACAAAGGAATGACCAAGTTAAAGTTGATTGTTCCTTCAGGAAACCCAACAGCAGCTGGTCCTTCCCTGCCATAGCTAAGTCCTGTGTTGGTGGTGACCTAGCTCTGCTGGTCACAACATGAGGAAAAGGAGGAACTGAGGCTCCATCCAGACCCAGTTGCATGGCTTGGGGAATTGCCAGCTGTGTAGGTGCCCACATATTCCTGTTTAATGTACATTCAGTCCTGTACATCACTGTACATTCAGAGATGTACAACTAGTCTTGTGCAAAGCCTAATAAAAGAACTTGGCAACAGATAGGAGGGACTTTCCTTGATGGGTTCCTCTCTGTATCCTTTGTAATTGCCTTGTACCTGGTGTGCAGCAGTAGAACAGACACCTTGTATAATGACTGATGATCCTGTTCAGTGCCGTTAGATATAGACTGTAGAGTCACCCCTTGCAACGCTATGTTATTCTACAGGAACAGCTGCCAACAAATATTTCCCAAAGTTGGAACTGATACCAACAAGAATAGCATCAATTTGAGCATCAGAATGGTCCTGGTTATATAAATGCTGTTATTTTGCCTCAAGCTACTTTTGTAATCAATTAAAAAAGTGATCCCCCTTTAGAAGGGACCTCAGCTTGCTCTCTACTCTGCTGCCTGTTCCCAATAAAAGTGGTTTCCTTCCTGATGGATGTTTCTCTGACCTCTTCTTCAAAATTCTCAGTGATGGAAAATTCACAACCTTTCTAAATAATCTGTTCCAGGGCATTGTCAGTGTCAGTGCTGTTTATCTTATTTTCCTTACTGTTAAAATGTGTGTGTTGCAGTCAATACAAGGTGAAATGTAGAAGGTGGCTTTATCCAGCTGACTTCTTGGGCTCAGAAGACACAAGTATGCACACAATGTCAGAGAAAAATTAAAACAAATTGGAACTTCAGCAATACCTCTTTTACCTAACTTTTCCATAGCACTTTTCCTTCAACGTATTTCCAAGGGCTTTATAAAGAAGATCTGTCTTATAACTCCTTTTTAACAGGTGGGCAAGGGGGGCAACAATCACGGTAATTTGCACAATTCCTTCATCACGTCACTGGAGAGGCAAAAGAGGACATAAACATTTCACTAAACACCTTCTGTTTCTATACTTCATTCTTTCAAAGTAATTTTGAAAATACTGCCCCAAATGACCAAGGAAAGGTTATTTACAGTCATCCTAGGTGAAGAATCTGATCCTAAGAATATGAATATCAACATATACCTTTCCATCAACTTTAATGGGGGTCAGATGAGATCCAGAAGCCTTAAAGTGGTATTTATAGTGCTGTTAGTACCCTGGAATAAAAACCTATTTACTCAATCATGAATAATGATATGAGCTCAACCTTTCAAAATAATATGAAAAAAATCTCTTTTTATCACCAACCTCATTTATGCTAATACTTAAGTCAAGTTATGGAGCTGGGAAGTGTGTTATATAGTGCCAAACTAAAGTTTGACTATTAACCTTTCAAAGGAGCTCTGTAACAAGAAGCCTCAGAGAAATGTAATGTGAGCAATTTATTACAAGTTCCTGCATCTGGATAGCCTGGGATACAAATATATCCAGGTTAACTCATCAATGCCAAAGAAGCAACTGTTGTTTCATGTTTTGCCTTTGCTTTAAAGGTACAGTGATTCCTTATCATCACACACTTGCTGCAAGAAGGGATGGATTCATAATAATATGTCATTTTTAGAGTGAGATATGAAACAAATCATCACCATGCTGTCTCTTAGAAGATAGATTATTTCAATTATAGACTTCGGGAAACTGGAATAGTGAGGATATTGTGTCAGTTCAAGAAACCCAACCAGAATTTCTGGCTTCTTTATATTCCACAATGATACTTAGAGATCTGAATTGAGCCTAGGACTTCCAGGTAGAATACAGTGTATAAACATAATCTATTCACTGATAATGAAGACAAACTTTAAGGTCTTCATAAAGTCCTATGTCTGGTCATTCCCCATTCTGTATAAGCCTTAGGTTCCCCCTAACAGCTCACCACCCCAAATGTAGAGACTTCTTTCAGTTCCGTGTTTGAGGGAGATTTAATCCCTGCAATTGCCCGAGCTTAACTTTTTCTGCAATGTTTTTCATATTTAGAGACGAATGGAGGTATCAAGCAGAGGAAGCCTGCTGGAGACAATCCCCAAATTCCTTTTCCTGAATTCGACCCTCCCCTCCTTCCTCTTTATTTCTTGTTCAGTAAAAACAGATATTATGGTGCCAAGGGCACATCCCAGCAAGCAGGTCAGTGAGAGAAGAGCTATTCCATTGGCTTGGTTACAGAGCAGCTGAACTCTCCTATACATTCACTCTTCAATCCATGCTCACGAAATAAAGTGCACAATTGCAATGGTTACTGTGGGGTTAAAAGGCATAATTTAAGCAAAAAATGCATGCCCTGTAGACCAGGCTGGAAAATCACCTCACATCAAGACCAAAAGGTCCATAGACATTATAACCCAGCTCTTTCCTCCTCTTCTTTTTTTTTTTTTTTAATTCACACTCTATATCAAAGGTATACAGTCTCAGTTGGAACCTGAAACCAAATCCAAACCACAGTAACAATCACAGTTAGCTCGGGGGAAGTGTGAGAAACAAGAACAAAATCACACTTTCTGACGAGTATGGATTCACAAATCGATGGAGACAGGAAAGAAAGCAGCACCAGGCTGACTTTGGAAGCCTGTGCTGTGGTTTGACAACAGGGAAGCTGGCTCATCATTTAGCCATTCCTCCAGCTATAGTAAGCTTCGAAGGACTGCAGAATCGCTGGGTATGTGAAATGCCACTGCAGCTACATTTCACACAAAAAACCCCACACAACTTTCTAGTTGCTAATCCAATATAAAGGAATTGCTGGCAGCTCTGAATAAGGAGTCACAGGGCAGGTTTTCACAGGGTTTTTCCCAGCACATAAGCACTACAAAAGGATCAGCTTGCAAAATTGCTCTGGAGAGCCCAACAACATAGAGGGACAGCTGTGCTCTGAAGAAAGGCTGAATAAATATACATAGTTCAACTGTTGACCTCTCAGTACCACTTCTGAGCGTGTTTGCCAGGAGGGTCACAACCCTTGCTTCCAATGAATCCCTTGTTGACCAAAGGAAGCTATTAGGTGCACACTTAATGAGGACAGGACATTTATGCATAACCTGTTCTCGAATGACAGTCCTCAAGCCTGTGGGTAAAACCTCCTTTTGCCACTGAATGCAACAAGAGCTTTACCAGGCTTTTCCACATTTCTCAGCCCGTGCACATGAAGCAAAGGTGGCAAACCAGCCCTTTTGCCTCAGAAGAGCAAGGCAAATCAAATGTACAGATGTGAATAACCTTTATGATTGCTGCGTAACTATCCTCAGCTATAAGGAAAGCCGTGCAACTCAGACTGTTGGCAGACTTCCCTCTACAGAGAGAGAAAGAATATGTCTGTCTTTGGCCCCCTTAACATATTCCTAATGTTGGTGCATGGAGTGACCTAGTGGCAATGCAACCACTGTTCTATAAACATGGAGTAAAACAAAGATCATAGTATCATAGAATCTTTGGGTTGGAAGGGACATTTAAAGGCCATCTAGTCCAACCCCCCTGCAATGATCAGGGACATCTTCAACTAGAGCAGGTTGCTCAGAGCCCCGTCCAACCTGACCTGGAATGTTTCCAGGGATGGGGCATCTGCCACCTCTTTGGGCAACCCGTGCCAGTGCTTCACCATGCTCATTGTGAAAAATTCTTCATTATAGGTAGTCTGAATCTACCCTTTTTTAGTTTAAAACCATTACCCCTTGTCCTATTGCAAAAGGCCCTGCTAAAGAGTCTGTCCCCATCTTTCTTATAAGGCCCCTTTAAGTACTGGCAGGCTGCACTAAGGTCTCCCCAGAGCCTTCTCTTCTCCAGGCTGAACAACCCCAACTCTCTCAGCCTGTCCTCCATACTAACACCCTGATTTTATCACTGGCAAAATACCTAAAGTTTGTTGATTGAGGAGTAACTGAGGCAAATATATAAATGTCAGTGGTAGGAAATATTTCAGATCGAGACAAAATTCTGTTCTGAACCATGCAGTGTACTTAGAAGAGAACTGTAAAAATGTCTTAAGTTTATCTTTTAATCTTTGGCATGCAGCTGTTGATATAAAGATGTAAGTAGCCTGGGCCCTTCTTTGTTTTCCGTAAACACAAGAGCAATAAATTTAATGATCTCTACAAAGAACTCTCAATACCACATAGAGATGAAAAATCTGCAATTACAAAACCAGTAATAACAAAGAAACAAAAAAAATTCTGATTCTCTTTCTTGAAGCCAGAGGAATCGGACAGTAAACAGTAATTTACTTTTGTAAAAGGAGTCTTATGAAAAGGATGATAACTAAATATGTGCCTAATTTATACTAGTCACAAGCCAATGGGTGCTCACTCTTGCATAATCATACAAAAACATGTAGACTTACTGAGTATTGCTCAAAATGCTAGGAAGATAAGGAAAAAAAAAGTAAAATAACTGGTTTATTACCATATAACTCCCCCTTTCCTGTTGTTGAGATAAACAAGAACCAGTACTGCAGTTCAGATTTTGGAGCTCTCTGCAGTCAACTCACCTGTGAAGCAGTTGCTTGCAGGCAAAAGAGCCCATTGAGCAACCTCACCAAGAATTATCTTGGTACGGGAATAAAGAGAAACACTGACACAAGAAAAAGGTGCAGTGGTTTGCTTTAGAGCTCACATAGCAGCAGAAGGCCAAATGCTTACAATTCAAGGCACCACCACTGCGCCTGATGAGATGAAACTTTCATGTTGGATAAGTGCTCAAGTGAGATAGCTTTGTTTTATTTCTACTTTCTAGAGCAAACCGTGAGAGCTGGCTGGTGCCCCCAGTGCAAACTGCCACCAAGAATCAGGACATTAGGAAAATTTACCCTGGCACTTGAGCTATTTCCTTGGGTTAGAATAGGAAATTCCGCTAGAATGGTTGCAACGACTGTAACCACTGTGGAGGTGATGAGCAGGTTGGGTTGTAATTGCAGTGCATGTTGGAATTTTATCACTTTACACCAGTTAAGAATGCCTGTTTTCTTGCTGTAGAAACCACTTTTTTTTTTTTTTTTTTTAACTTGGGCTGTTTGATACACACCTGAAGACATGTGTATCAGCTCTACTGACTGAGAAGGGAAGATCCCCAACTCCCAGCAGAGATCCCTGAAAGTAAGTGTTAGCACTTTGTGTTTGTCAGGAAGATATTAGCCTTAAACATTTCAAAAGAGTTTTGCCCACAAGCTGTTAAAATCTGCCTCCTGAAAAGGTTTAGAGTATATCAAAGCCATCTGCTTTGGGGTTTCATATATATATATCGCCATGAATGTGGGGAGACAGTTAACCCTCACACTTGTTTCAGTTGACCAGAAAATCTCTTTCATCTATTAGACATATTCTAAATGCTTTAACATAAAATGCTTTAACAATTTTAAATCATTAACAAATGATTAGAGTAGACACTTTGGTGAAAGCCTGTCACCTGCTTTTCGCCACACTTTTTTGCTTCCATGATAAATACAAATTAGCACCCCAACACATGCAAAGCTATATTAGCGATTTTGTCATTTCACAAACTGTGGCCCATTTTACCTACATGAACCACTGTTTGACTGTGAAAAAGAAATATTTTTTGTCTCCTTCAGTATGCTCTAGCTCACATACATTGCTGAAACCTGGCTAATTTGAAAAGATACAGTAGGATAAACTCCAGAATGGCCTGGAGACAAGACATCCTACATCCTCCATGCTGAGTTATTGGCAATGTTCACAGCCGAACCCCTCTGGCTACCTAGTATTTAGCAGCTCTTTTAGCATCCCATAGTCATTCATTCATTTTTCCTCACAATGTTCCCTGTTAGGTAAGTCATGTGCCTCAGTTAAAAAGGAAAACTACTAAGCTATTCAGAGTACTTTTGAAAAGGGATCCATACTCTCTTAAAACAAATCAGGTCTTTTAAATGCTGTCCACCTATTTGGAGGGAGTTCTTAGACCCTTGTCCTTCTGAAGGTCAGATACCATCATCCAAGTTCTATTATAAATGTACCCATAGCTAGTTTATGCCCATTTTTAGTAATATTAACATAGCTTGGTTTTCCACTGCTTTTGTGCCTAATGGGTCTTCACCCTTTTTTTTGCCAAGCTAAATAAATTAAGTGTGATTTGTTTCCGTGTGGAAATAGCCATTTCCTCTTCCTCATGTCCCTAGCGTCAGGGAACTGAACACTTTTATCTATGTTGGGTAGCTATGTTTGAATTTGCAGAGCCAATGCATGGAGCCACACTGCTGGTCAGGATGAAGCCAGCAAGCAGACTGGTCATCTCTCTGTTGGGATGCTCCAGTGTGGCAAAACAAACCAATATCCTTTCTACAACACTAAACCTTAACTACACAGGTTAATTTCTATGCTTTATAACACCCAAATTAGACTAGATATGCTAATGCTTCATAATTGAACTTCAAACTCTTTTTTTTTTTTTTGCATGAAGGTGTGACTAGAGGTTGTCTCTGTATGTTAAAACCAAATAAAACCTCTAGTTGTGTCCAGCAGTAACATTACAAAAACAAAGACATCAAAACCAGGTGAGATATAGCACAGTAAAAAAAGACCCTACATTATATGTGCCCAGATTAAGCTGTTATTTGTAAAGCAGTGGAGTGAAATTTTGTGCAGTCCCATACAGACCTCAACTCTGCAGAGGGTATATGCATGACCTTGTGTAAGTCACCCACACAAAAAAAATTCACAAGGATTTAAGTACCTAATTCCCAAGAAACCTAATGGGCCTTGGGCACCTAATGCTCTGTGAGGATCTGGGAATAAATTAAAATGCATCTAAATCCTCCATGCATTAGGAATAAGGTAAGTTTATTTTTTTCAACCATTTTCCATTAATTTCCCATCTTCTCATATCCTAACGTCTGCAGGACCAGGACTTCTGCTCCTCTATGTGCATGGAGCCTCACATGAGGGACAGACTTGATTTTTGTTTCCTAAGGCCTGTGGGTACTGCTTGAACAAAATCATTATCATTAATATTTTACAGAGGAATGTGGGAGTGGATTGCTGTGCCTTATCTGCCATGGACTCTGACAGCACATCTTTCTCTGCACTGAAGGATAGTTAAGAAAGAACAGTTCTTCTCTATCCTGGTTTCTTAAAACACAGGAAGATCTTATTATCATCTGACATTTATGTACCCATCTGCCTTGGTAGAATTTGAGTCTACGGGCCATTTTCAACCAAATTTGTCACAGACTTGAAGGCATAAGTTTAAAGACAAGGTAAATGGGTGAGTTGAAAAGAAATTTCTACCCTATTTCTGAAATTAATTTATCTTTACCATGAACCTTGCCTCAGTCATGTTTCAGGAATCTCAAACACAGACCAGATTTCTCATCCTAGTCAAGAAACCTCACTAGGTCAGATATTCTACAAATACATAAATCTCAGCCCTAGGCACTTTGCAATATAAATGAAACCAATCACACCTTCATGATATCAGAAGGTCTCAATTTATTCTATTTTTAGTTAGAACCAGAACTTGCAGATCCTGTTCCATAAGAAGAAACCAAGTGAAACAAACACAAAAATTCTATGAAGAGGTCTGGAAAAAAGATTATTAAATTCAGGGGTTTTGAAACAAAAGAAAACCAAAATAATCTAGGTGAGAAACTATTTATCTAGGCTAGTCCAATCTTGCAAGAAAGGAAAGGTCCAAAAGGCATTAATTCCACTTCTTTTTTATTATCCCCAAAATACATCACTGCAATTGGACATATAAAATGTCTTCAACAAGCTTGGAGAGTAACATGTTGACAAAGAAATATGTGTTATTAGTTTGAGCTGCTAGGTCACCCGCGGGACAGCAATACAAACAACTTGGCAAACATAGCCAAAAAATAAGCAAGTGGTTCAGACTGTAGGCAGAGTAGGAGGGGAAAAAAGAATCACTAAATGTAATGAAGAAGGACAGAAAATGAATACTAGGTTGAGAAGATACATGTTTGTGGAATAGGTGTGTCAAGAGAGATAGCTGCATAGTTCATCTAAATGACAATATGAATGTTCTCTCTGCAGGCTCTGTTTCTTTCTCTGTCTTGTATATTTATTTTTTTTTCCTGTTGTTCTTGCTTACAGCAAGCTGCTGGAAGGGAAACAGTGGGAACCAATGATTACTATCTCACTTGTCTTTTAAGTCTTCAGACTTCTCCACTCTCCAGAGGCAACCTAGAAAGAAACTAATCAGTTTAGGGAATGTGGTTGCATGGTAAAGAAAAAAACTGTAGCACAGGGATGAATGTTTGCAGTTTTCATTCAACGCTTGTTAATAGATCATTTAAGAGGTGAAAGGTGTTATCTGTGGGGCTGCAGTTAAATCACGTGCTTCAGTTATTCCCAGTTGATTATTGTTTTTTGTTATTTCTCAATGACCTGCCAACTATCTAAGGAATCATACATACCTTATTTCAGCTCCATCAAACTGTACTTTGATTTTTTTTTAGTCAGAGCTGTGACAACAGGGCATGTAACTGAGGGGAAAAAGTGCAGAAAATCTTTCCGTGCTTCCATTCAAGAGGAAAACATGCAGAAATATGGAAATATTTGGATTCACCTGTAGGGTGGTAAAGCCTCCCAGGACTGGAAGAAGCCTAGAAGACATGCCAGGAAAGAAAAGCTCTTCTTCAAACATTAAAATGTCTTGACAGTGCCCTATCCATAACAGTTTCAGAAGTCAGTACCCAGAAGAGCCCTGTGGAGGTTTTAAAACTACACAACTACAATAATTTTGGTGAATAATTACAGGAGCTGAGGACATGGTTGAAGAGACTCTCACTTCCAGAATCAGTGATAGGGCTGGAGGGACCTCTGGAGGTCCAGCCTCCTACCCCCAGAAAATTTGTCTTCAGAATTATGTCTGTTACAATTGGCTGAGGCTGCAAGTTTAGATCAAGCAGGACAATTGCATGCCACAGAGTTCACCAGGGTTAGGAAACACTGTGATGTGCATTTGACTTCAGACCTTTATCGCACACGATGACACTTGGATACAGCATATACTGATGGTCCCCTCTCTTCTTCAAATAAAATCAAGTGAGTCTTTGTAGGTTTTATTTCCTTTGCCAAGGCTGATCAAATTGGGATGCTCTGAATGTAGGATCTTTTCTGTCCTCCCACTGCCAAAGAGCACTGAGCATAGCACAGGCAGGCATCCACAACAATAGTATTGATGGATTTATTAGGAAATCTTCCTCCAAAAGTCAATGACACAAGAGGACCTTTGAGGGGATGAGACAGTTGACCCTAAAAGAGGTTCAGCAGTGATCTAAGATGGTCCAAAAATATGGGATTCCTTGATAGGTTTTCAAATACTACAAACCAAAATGGTATATTTGCAGCCTGGAACCTGAAGACACATTTAATTTCAGGAAAATTTTTCTTTCAGTTGCAGGGTATTTTCTTTTAATGAAGAACCAAAGATTCAGGTTATAAAACCAGAGACAAATCCCAGGATATTCAAAATGTGCTGAATGCTGAACTGAACACTATTGCCACTTAAATAGAAAGAGCAGACTGACTGCTTTCGAAAATCTCATCCCCAAAGCCAACCAGCATGTTTAATCTACCCCTCAAGTCCAATATAAGTTCACGTTCCAATGGATGTATTGTACTGTCCAATTTTAAGTGACCCACTGCAGAAAATTCAATATTTGTCTATAGTTTTATCAACTTCCTCCTTAGAAAAATTTTCCTCACCTTTAGCTCATTTCTGACTACTCTCCCCCCACTTCTAACTATTTTTTGGTGTCTGGGAACAAGAAGCATTTGAAAACCCTCAACAGGATTTCCGGCGAGGCATTAAGTACTATCACAAAAAGAAGCTGCCCACTGTGCTGAAAAAAGTAGAAATCAAAACAAACACTTTCCTTTCAACGTGACACAATGAAAAGAGGCAAAATGTTGAGAGAGTGACAACATAAAATTATAAAATTGTCCATATTTGGAAGTTCCATTTCTTTACATCCTCTCTGGTTATTTAGAAGTAGCTCATGGAAATCTTGCCCAGTAACTTAAGAAAGAAAAGTGAAGTTTTACAAATATTTCTCCTAGGTTCTTGATTGATTTTAACGTCTTGTTCCTAGATCTGCTCTTTTTTGGTATTGTATCTTTTTCTTTCTCCCAAAACAAGACAAAAATCCAAAATCTGAGTTGATTCACAATGTCTGCATTACATGCCTGCTGGAACTAGTAACCATACGTTGGCAAGATTGCATTTATAACTTGGAAGAGAAACGAAAGTAGCTCAAAGTGACAAGTCATCTTAGGCATATTGACAAGGGAAAAATATGAAAACTCTTTAAAAATAAAATTGCAAGCTCACCTGCTGCTGCCTACTAGCCTCAAGCTTTAATGGTGATGACTGCGCAGCTGCAGCAGCAGCAACGTGCTGCAAACCTCTATTCACAGCTCAGGCACAACTGAAATGATAGAGCCGGTGCAAACTGTGATGCATGTGAGACTTTTTCCCCATAGGTAGTTTCCGTTTGAGGTGATGCCTCTTCAAGGCAAGACTGGACATGGACAGACCAACATAACAAGTACATCAAACCACATATATAGGAGGTGCCAGGCTGGCTCAGATTTCTAGCCCAACATCCCATTTATTGACAGTGGCAACTGAATTTACCTCCAAAGTTAGTTAGGGGACACCAAGAGAAGAATTACCAGGCCAGCTAAGAGTTTGTGTCCCCCTTCATTGCCCAGGAAAGGCAGGACAAGCTCCGCGGCACATATGCCGTGAGCTGCTATGCTGCTGAAGGGACCATGGACTGTGGAAGAGGGAAGACAACTAAGTTCACATGGCCCTAAGAAAAGTAGATGATGCTGTAGACTTAGGGACATGGGAAATGCAGCAAGATATCCCTTACTGTCATGTATTTCCAAGGACATATTTGAAGTGGGAAAGTTTCAGAGAAGAGCAGCAATGCTTAGCAAATGTATAGAAAATCTTCTGGATTATTAAAGACCTTGGAAACAGGAGTGTGGAGAGTATGGATGGGAACTGATTGTTCATCTTTTCATGAATAGAAGAATTAGTGTATGCTATGTGAAGCTACTAGTTGCCAAGTTCAAAACAAACAGAAAAAAAGGATTATTTGCCCTATAGGATGTAGGAGAATTGTAGAGCATGTGGCTAAAGGATATTATGGATGTTAATAGTTTATATGCATTCACTAGCAGGGAGATTAAATTCATAACAGAGAATCCACTGGTGATTATTATTGACATGGCATTTTCGAGCACACTGGGGGAAGTGTCATATATTTTTGTGCCATTCTTAATCTGCTCTAGACATTTGCTTATGACCACAGTTAGAGACTGAGCTAGAAGTAATTTTTTTTTCTTTTTTAATCTGACCCACTGCATCTTTTCTTACATTCAAGGAGCGTGGCCTTAACCCAGGTAGTTTCAACGCACTGGCATTCAGCTTCCCTGTGAGAAAATGCCAGCAGGGCTGTACAGACCAGCACATGCCACTGTACGGGGAAAATCTGACAAACACTGAGATTAAATCCCCTTCTTCCACCCCATTAAGCTCAACCTGGAGTGAATCTGGTCAGGCTTCTTCATCACTGGCACAGCAAATTCAAATATTTCTTACTGTCATGCTTTCAAGCTGGCATGTAATCTCTCTGCTCCCTTTCAAATGACTTTTTAAAACGTTGTTTTGCAGCCCTTGTTTCAGACCCAGCCACTTGGTAAGAAGGAATACCGGAGCTGGAGTGACAAGCTGCAAATGGACTGGGAAGCACTTACTGGGATTTCCAGAGAAAGCTTTTTCTGTTTTTCTGTTTGTTTTTTGTTTATTTGTTTTGTTTTGTTTTCAGGTTGTTGACAGCAAACAGTGTCTGTAGTAATTCTTTGCCTAATTTGATTTTCAAGCTGTTAGAGACCTGGCAAAGGCATAGCAGGTTTTGTCAGTGCTGAGGGATTTTTCATGTGCGAGACTAAATTATCTGTCTTTTCTTCTTTCCTGGACAATATTGAAAAATGTGGAGCAAAAGCAAACAAAAACAAAAGACCCAAAGGTCTGATCATGCAGAAGATGATGAGCAGTTAGATCTTCACTTTAACCTGACCACCGGGAATAGCAATCCTTAGGGTGAGACACAAACTGAGGTACCTGAAAAGAAGGCGAGACACCCTGGGTTGTTTTTGTTGAACCCTTCATTATCTGACACTCACAAAGAATTAATCTGGAACAGAATGTACTAAATCTTCACTCATAATAAACCATCACTTAGAGAAAAGTAAATAAATATATAAACCGAGGTGCTTACAGTTCTGCTCCTGCTGAGACACAAATGCCAAAATCCAGAGCCCTATAGTTAGCTATACTTCAGTAGCATAAAGAAAGTGATGAACTCACAGGCATTACTCAGAGAGATATACTGTACCTTTAGGTAACGGAGTAAACTGAAGATATTTCATAAGTGATGTCAGTCGTGCTGCACAGGAGGGCAAGCGTCATGGGAAATCCTGCCTTTCGCTGAACCTGGCTGAGTGTCTTGGTCAGGGCTGTGCTCTGCTCAGAGCTTCCTAAGCACCGAACGCTGCTGTAAAGACGCCGCAGTGACCACGGCATCAACACTGCCTGACTGGGATGTCAAAGACAACCCATAATGAAAGCGCTTCAGCTATTAGTTACAATGGTGTCTACAATAGATAACGAGCAGCATGCTTAATACAGCCTTGGAGGATGTGTGTAGAAGGAGAAATAAAAATAAAAGCATTGTCCTGAGCCTGAAGAGAACTGGCTTCAGATCCTGGTGCTGCCACAGGACTTTTGTCTGACTGTGGACAAGAGGCCTTGTCACTGTTTGCTTTTCCTTTGGGTTGGAGGATCCAAGCCCAGGGGAGACCCAGGTCAGCTTTTGGGAGCCCAGGCATGACCGGTCTGCGCTCGCGTGTGCTCACTTCACCTCCCGTGGACTCAGTTTACCATCTTTGAAAAGGACAGAGATTTGTTTCTGCTTGCCTAAGTGGCTTGTAAATCTCCTCAAGGACTTTGAAAATAACAACTGCAGCAGTGTGCAGCCTGAACTCTCACAGTCCATGATCCTTATGGGTCACCAGTGAGCTGGATTTCCTAGCAGGCCTTGGATTTTGTGAGATGCCTCATTTGAACATATTTTGGCCCATGTTTTTGTGATGGGAGCCTTATTTCCTAAGCCATCAAAGACTGAACATAAACCATGATGCTAAGAAAGGCTGAAGATTAAGTGGTGGAGTCTTTGACATGCAGGGCCACTAATTGCTATAGAGCACAAGCTTTTGAATAGCCTTGACATTTTCACTGAATGCACACCTGCGGGTGCTGTATTTTGCTGCCCTCACTCTGTTTCCAGGAATTGCCTACAGGAAGGGGGAAGACAAGGCCTTTTTTCAGAGCTCTGACCTTCAGAGAGAAATGGAAGGAGAGAAGTCGGGGCCCCATGCATCTACATAAAGGAGATAAATCAAATCTCTCACTGCAGAGGGAAGACACATAGGGGGTCCTCTGTACACTAGGAAGGAGATGTTGAGAGAAAAATCACTATGATGCAAATACCTTTTATCAAGGCAGCCTAATAAATGGCACATTCAAGAAATTTAAAGTGTCTGTGGTTTTATCTACAGTGAACTTTATTTCCTCCCTCCCACACTCATTTCTGAATAAAATGGAAAAGGCAAAAAAAAAAGGGATCTGGGTATTTATCCGTCTGCAGCAGGGACCAAACTTGTGAATCGTTTTGTAAAGTGCAAGTCACTACTGAACTGAACACTCAGTTTCTAGTTTAAGCCGTGTGAAAATCACTAAGTTTTTTAATACAGTCCTGACCCAGAAGTGGCTTCCTGAGGAGAAGACTGAAGACAGAGAATTGCAATGGAGACTCACCTTTTTGTCTTTTTATCTCGCCTGGTGTTGCACTCAGCAGAGGGTGCAGCTTCGTCCTGCCTCATCCCCAGACAGCTGCTGGCTTCAGCTCTTTGCCTCTCTGGTCAACAGGAGTCACTCCGCTGATTGCTCCAAAGGGTAAATCAGACCGCCCTACCGAAAAATGGTATGTGGGACACTGTATGAGAAGACTGAAGTCTAGAATTCCCTGCACTGAGTGCAGGACATGAGTGATTTTCTGTTTATTCAAACCTGCACTAAACGCAAAAGGCAGTTTCATAGCCTTCAAAGTTCAGGGGTGTTGTAATGCATACAGAGTGCCTGGGAACCACAGCAATTCCAAGAATCAATTATTAATTCAAAGGCAAATTATTAATACATATAACAATATAAATTCAAATGCAGTCAAACACATCAGACAAAAACAACATGCATTTCCGAAAGTAAAAGGTGGCCATGTGCAGGTAAGCATGGTAGGTAACTAACTGCATTTTGTCTGCACTGAACTGGAAGGATAAAAAGAGCCAGGAATCAACTTCCTTACCCTCCCCACTGTTACACACCAGCCAGAGGAAAATAATTTAGGTAACGATTAATGAAACAATTGCCTTTCTAAAAAAAAGACTGATTTTCCCCTGTTTAATTGATTTTGCTTTCACTTTCTTTTCTACTTCTTGTCCTTGAATGAAGTGACAGAGGCAGTTGAATAGGTACTTTAATACCAAAATTACCCTGAGAGTAAGTTTAATCATGCACCTCCAGGTTTTCAGAAAAGAGAGTGTATAGAATATTTTGGCACTTGCAAGGAAGAAATGTCTTGAGCTGGAATAGATAAAAGCTTTTTCTGAGCACTACCTTTTTTATTTTTGTAATGTTATTTTACTTTTTAGGTGGGCTCTCCTTCCTGTGTTATGACTCTGTTTGCACATCAGTCTAAACATCCCACAAACCAGTTTAAGGACAGGGTAGCGCTGCAGTTTGGTCCACAATCACAAGGCAGTGCTGAGGAGTGGGGTGATGGGATGATCCCCGAGCGGTGCCACATTTTGCCCTGCTTTCCCCAGAGTTCATTTGTTCCCACAGAGAGTGAATGGGAAGGCTCCTCAGTACAGAGCACAACCCACTGCCGACACAGTGCAAAAGTACGACCCAGACTCCTGAGCCCCATTTCAATGCCACCTTTAGTCCCATGTTTCTGAGACTTTGAGCATTTGTGTTCAAGAGAGAGGTGAGGGAGAGGCAGCTCAGCTGACCTGCCAGCTTTCAAAAAGCACTGAGGACTGAGCTGATAAAAAAAATAAAAATAAAAGCAAACCAGCTGATAAAAGTTTAACTCAGAGATTTGATAGCATCCAGGAAAGAGCATTGCAGAGTGCTAATTGCAAAGTGATAGACAGAGGTTTCCGTTTCACACATTGCCATCCTAATCTTGCAGTCACAGTTCCATAATGTCAGGACAGATCCCTCATGCAAAGAGGAATAAACCAGAAGCAAGAGAGGAGAAATAACTATGCAGCCCAGGTTATGAAACACGGAAAAGGGAGGGAGCACTTGTTTAAGCGTTCAGCAATTTGCAGCACAGAGAATTTCCATTCACAAACTGATGCTCCTGATCGTAAGGACAAGAAGGCAAGAAAACAGAAGGTGTTTTTTGACGTAGTTTGAAGAAAAGTTCCATCTGCAGATATAATTGACACGGTTTACATTCCAAAAGTACGAATGTCAAGAAACTCCCAGGACTGTCAGACAATCATCTTATGACTCACTCTAATCCTCTGGGATAGTCACCTGTACCTTGTGAAGAGCCAGGGCCCTTCAGTGAAGAGGAAGATGACATAACGAAGCCCTTTGTAGCTCTGCTTTTAGGACCCTTCATAAGAATGCACAGAATGAGAAAATTTCAATTTTAGTCTATTCACAGAGGCACTACGCAAGAGCTGAAATCCTCCAAAAAAGTAATTGAGATCCTCCCCGTGAATGGAAGTGAAAACCTATTGAAGGAGCAGGTGCCACAGAGACCTGTTGGCGACTGAAAAATATAATCAAGGACAAGGGAAGGCCTGTATCTCTGATTTTCCATAGAAGAAACAGAGCATACAGTGAGAGGTAGGAAGGGATGTGATGTAATGCAAAGCAAAGAACTGAGCCAGCAGTAGCAGGAAGAAAAATTACACTCTAAGGATCCCAATGCTTCAGTCTGACTATTTGTAAAAAAATTGAAAAACATAGAACATACATGACATCAAGGAGAGGCTAAAAAGGAAGATAGCAATGCAGATATTAAAAATGATGAGACATGGAAGAGGAAAAAACAGATGACAGGACAGTGGGCAGAGTAAAGGGTAGATGAAGTCACTGTTCATTTGGGATCTAGGTTCTGCTTTTCATCTCCAGCAGGAAGATGCAGTATTCATGTGTATCTTATTCAGTGAAAGCACCCCAGACTCCGTTGTAATAGTCTTAAAAAATGCATCTCTCAACTGATAATTCACAAAATACTCATGCCAGACTTAATTTAATTTCAAGACATCAACTGAACTGGAATAGAAAACCTTCATTTTCTTAAGCAAAACTTTGCACCTCATAAAGGTTTTATCTGTTGCTATGGCAAAGGCTTTACCCAAAGGAGTTACTTGTAGAAGACCACAAGAAGGGGGAATTTTTCAGTTCCTTTAACATACACATTTTCATACCCCAGACATTTTAATTTAATCATATTTTCCCTTCATCCTTCAGAGAGTTTCTGTTATTCCAGAATAAGCTGCATGTCTACATCAGCAGTATGGAAAGATCCATTCTTACAATTTTCCCCACTGTAAATCAAAATCTACTTTTAATTATAGAATATCAGCTATTTCTTTTTGATGACATTCAAGTGCTTATTCCAAATTGAAAGAGCAATAGAGCAACTGCGGTGGTATTTTCATACGTAGAGTGATGACCTTTTTAATATGATTTCATGGAAACAATGGAGTTACTTTCATCAGGAAATATAGAAACTTGCTGTTTTTCAGACATCCCACTTCCAATTCACAATGACATTTGATAGGAGACATAAAAATGTCAGTAGATCAGGTTTTTTTCAGCCACTTCATCTGACAAGAATTCCCCCCTCCCTGTTTCTTTTTACAGTGCTATGTTGTTCATTCATTTGGGCCTACTTCAATTTGCTTATTAAATATGTAAGATCTTCATTATGCAGCCAGGAGCTGAATCATGTAAGATTAACACAAAGCCCTTGTGAGAGGATTTTTTTTTAACATTATTAATATTAATAGTATGTGCACCTCATGTATTTTTGTACTTTCCAAACCCAAATGTCAATACAGTGGATAAATTGTACTTTCCTTCCTTGTCGTCTTTGTCTTCTTCAAAGAAAGGATGACATTCAACTTAACTAAAAGCAAAACTTCACACATTTCCAGCTAAGTTCCATTTTTGCATCCTGAACAGTCATGGTTATAATGGACTGTCTTGCCTGGCCATTGATACAAGAAAAGGATAACCTGAGGAAACAGATAAGCGTAAGGATTTTATTGCTTATGCAACATCATAAATCACACAGGTCTTAATCATGTAAAGGATTTCACTAATGACTTAATGAGAAATGTTATAATAGCTAACTAGTAGGAACCTGGATTTGACGCCTTGCACAGAAATGAAGGAAAATTCAGATGCTCAGGTGTGATCCAAAGCAGACACGTTGAGAAGGAACATCTTAGACCTAATCAGTGGCAATATGAGGAAAGAAAAAGCCATCTTTCACCCCCCTTCCTGACAGACTGAAGCCTGGAACATGCTCCTGAAATGTTGGCTTACAGGATCTTTTTTTCAAAGCGATTAGCACACCTCATTTCTTTCTTTCCAAACTTAACTGGAGGAGGAAATATCACATGCTTGCCCTGGATACACAGAGACAGCAGATGAGGGTTCACTCAATAAATGGCTCCAATTCTCTGCTGTGTCTGATATGACTCAATTTCACATCTCACAGAGGAACATTTTGACCATTATTGTGCTGGTATCTCATCACTTCCCCATCTCCACTTCCGACTTTTCGGTGCTGTATTTCCCTCCTGCTTGCAGCAGAGCTGCTGTATCTGTTGCTAGAAGGCAACGGCAGGGAGCACGGAGGCTTAGCTGCACTTGGCCCCTCCATAGAAGACTGTCCTGAGGACCACATGTCCCGTCCGGCACGACAGGGCCTGGGGTAGGTAATTTTGATGATCCTCTGCGTGATTAAGAAGACCAGTTACAACTACACTTTTGAGGCAATTATTTATATTTTATTAACTGGTAGGTAACGGAGAATGTGGCAACTGGCCAAAGGGTCCTAAACTTAACAAGAAAAAGGGGAGAGAAAGCGGGGGGGGGGAGGGGAGAGAGAGAGAGAGAAAGAGAGAGAGAGAGAGAGAGAGAGGATATCACCACCCCGGGATCCAGCATATTCGTAGTCGTCTTAGTGCCGGAGCATGCATGTGCCAATGCCTGAGACAAACCTGTGGCTTTATATAGTCTGTTTCTGTCAGGTGAGGCCCATTAATTCATGGCAGTCTAACCTTCTAGAACCTTTGTTTAATGGGGGGGAGAGGGGGGGCGTAGAGGGCCTCTAGTGGTCGAGCCCCTCCCATTCGGGAGTTAACGATTGACCTTTCGACGCACCAGTTGCTTTTGAGGGGGTTGGGAGAAGCACACTCGTCTGCCTACGCAGGATAGGCAATATCCTCGTCCCTCGGATAGCTGGTTTCGGCAACACCTGTGTGCCCTCTGCGGTCACGTATCTCTCGAGAACAATGTTTGAGACACAACCAGTCCTTCGTCCGAGAGATTAGCTTGTCACACCACATTACTGGCTTATTTCATTGTCAATGTACAAACAACCCTTTGCTTCTTTTAAAAAGGGTCCTTCTATTCCCTTCTCCAGGAATATTCATTATTATTTCTTCTACCACCAGCTAAAATACAGAAACAATTAAGTATCTTCTAAAACCAGACATACTTTCTCACAAAAGGAGAGAGACCTTTTAATTGTCAGGCAAAATCCTTCTTTCTTTCTCACCTACTGTTTCATGATCAAGTAATATAAATATTTTCTTCTACACAGAGACAGCTTCAAAAGGGAAAGACCAACCTACAGTCTTCTACTTGTATCACTCCGGGGAAAGAAGAAATATGGAAAAGTAATGGGTAGAGACTGAAAGAATCACAATATATTCTGTACAACTGCTAATAAAATCCATGAACAACCTGTCAGATAGGTCAGGATGAGACAGTTCTCTTCATTCATACTGTTAACAAGTGACAGCTTGTGCATAGCTTCTACATTCAGAAGTGACCATGGTGATTGTCTATTCAGACATCTTGTTTAATGCAGGACAGACAGTTCTTCCAAGTTTAATGTTTTTAAATATTGGGGGTTTTTTTCCTTTCCTTCTTTCTTGATTTTCCTACATCTCTTCTGCTTCTGATACATAGCAGGGCCTGAAACCAAAAGATTTAAACTAAAAAAGAACTTAAAAAAAATTCAAGTCTAGAAAAAAATATGACACAACTAGAAGCAAGACACACTGGAATTGTAAGGAAGGAGCTTGTTCATGTTATACTTTCAGCCTCATTGCTCAGGCTGAGAACATCCTTAAAATTTTGAGGCAGTGATCTAAAGTTAAACAAATTAAAAAATTGGTTTCTCTTAACCATACATGGCAAAATGGACTTTGAAAGATATAACCCATTGGGACACCTCCTGATTCAAAGCAGTTGTGGCTTAAGCTTGGAGTCAGTAAACAATGAGCAGCTCTCTCTTCTGTGATGACTATAAAAACCTTACATTTGCATATACAAGTAAATTAATCTACATTCTAGGAATGACTCAAAGAAAATGAAATCAATCACATTTATAAGTACCTCATGACCTTTACCCATTTCTCTGGAAAAGAAATAAAATGAAGACAATTGTACCCTGTTTTCCACAGTGTTGCCTGTGTATTTGATAGGAATCTGACTGGGAAATGATACCGACAGCGAGATAACAAGAAAACCCATTTATCACTGTGACAGGTGTTCGGTTTTATATGAGTTTAAATTACCAGTGATGGAGTAGGGTTGTCTTTCTCTCATCTCAACCTCATAACCAATGTTTAGACTGAACTAAAGTTTCCATTTCATAGTAATCAAGTTACATAGAGTCAAATTGTTATTCATGAATTCAAGGAGGTTAAGACTTGAGATTCATTAATGCGATGTTGTCAGCCACACTGAGCAGGTCCATGGCCTAGAACACTGCTGTAATTGGTAAATCTGAATGCTGGGTGGTTAATGGCTGTTTATTAGCCTCTAATACATTCTGTGTTATTTAGTCTTACAAGATTTGACACTAGATATTTCTACTGAGTCACAACACCCCGACAGTTCACCTTTCTTGTACATCGGTGGACGTGTACCAGAGCTTAACTGTGCTACTGAGGAAAAGAAATACAAATCACCACTTCTTATACCTGGCAGTGTGATCTTCCCCATTTGGACACCTGGGGACTTAAGGAGCAGTCCAGAAACCTGGGGCATCATTTATAGACAAGGCAGTGTCCTCTGTCTCATTTCTATCTGTGTATTGAGTAACCTCAATTTCTTTTGGCCTAAATCAGAATTAGTTGTTTATTCCTTTCTTAGGGAAACTCTACTTGCCTGACTGGTTTTTGTAAGGAAAAATCAAAACCAAAAGAAATAAAAACATGCTTATGATTTCTCTGGAACTTACAGTTTTGTCCATCAAGTACAATCTCTTCTGTTTTCTTCTGAAGCACAAAATTTCATGAGGCATCAGTCTGTAGTAGAAATATCCCATGTCATTTTGATGGTAGGATAGGTTGCTAATAAGAGAGTTCGCAAGAGCAAGTCGTATTCACAGCATGACACTCGGCTAGCCAGAGAGGCTTGTGTAATGCTAGGCAGGATTCAGCTGAGTCATCACATGCTATGAAAGTCCTGTCAACAGTTGCCACCTCATATCATTCCTTCCATTAATGTAGCTGTGTTCTTACCTGTGCTTACATAGGCAGGTTTCTCATAATTCAGTGTAGGATACCCTATCAAAAGCTCTAAAAATGAAGTGTGTTTTTTTCTGATTTCTAAGCTAAATTCATTTAGACATATTTTATTCTTTGTCCACCTTGCCCTTTATCTCATACCTATCCTGCAGGTTCTCTCTCCTGAGGAATTCAAAATGAGCCAGAAGTTTATTAGGTTAAAAAAGGATAAAAACTTTCATTCTATATGATGTCTCCAGTCCCTTGATTGTTCTCTACAGCTCTTTCAGTCTGAATACAATCTCTAACACAGGTGACCAGAAAAAATATATAGGGAATAAATATAAGAACTATACAGGCTTTACATAGGTTTGTTAATACTTTGCTATTTCTGTTGCAAACACTTTGCCTGAAACATGATAGAACAATATTTGCTTTTTTCCATACGTCTTATATACTTATACCATGATTGACCAAAACACCCAAGCTATTTCCCTTCCCTCAGTGCTAAATATTGGCAGTGCCTAATATTTTGTATTAGTTCTGGCATGCATGACCTTCTGTTTCCATTACTCCAGGACCTCAAGGTCACTCAGTGCATTCTGTACAGTACCTGGATCCTTCTTTTTTATTGGCATCCTTTCTACCTTTGAAATATTATCACTTTTCAAAAGCATTGTTTATCATGCTGGTCATAATGACTAATGCGATAGACAGTATTAAACAAGATGGAGGTTTGAGGATCTCAGCTACAAAAATTCCTTCAGCCTAATATTTTCCTTTGTTGTATTTCAGTTTCTGATGCATCTTACAGGCCTTCTAATAATTCTGTTCCTTTTCATCTTAATTCATCATTTCTTTTATAGTAAAAAACAACAAGCTTCACAGAAGCGTAACTAGGTTAGATCCATGGAAGTTAGACTGATAGGGAGTTTTTCATGGTATAACACTATTGAGATGTTTTTCATCAAAACTCATAGGAACATTTAAAATTAAACCTAAACTAATCAGAAGCTCTCTAGCTTTTATGCTTTATACCACATTCTGGATTCCTTTTAGTTTCTCAAAAGAGTGCAAATATGCATTAGGTCCAAGGTTCTGGCAAAATTCACAGTACTACAAGGCTTTGAGAAAAAAGAAGCAAACCCAGGCACTTGTAATTCAATTTGCCTCTCATTTGGAGTACGGGCTGTTCAGATGCAAACCGAAGTCACAGCTCTGTGGGTGCATATCCCGAGCCAGTGTTAATTGAAGGTCTTTCAAGGAAACTTTATAATGTCTATCTTATACAAAGCTCAAAAGCCTAACTACAAGAAAATTAGTTTCCATGTATATTATAAACTCAACTGCTCTTTATGAAGTGTATGTAACAAAGGTATTATACATATAAATTAACATTTCAAAAATATGATCACGTCACGGGAATATGAACTGAGATTGAGCCTATGAAAAGACACTGAGATGTTATTGAGTGGCGGTGGTTTTGTTCTTAAATTGCATACCATCAAAAGAACAACAATAAAATAAGCAATCCCGGCTTGATAGGCTTCATATTGTGATGCAGTGTCATGCATGTTAATCACCATAATGGAACGTATCGCAAATAATTCACATACTGCATAAACAGCTTTGTAAAGTGAGGCATTTAAATTTTGGCAAGAACACACTGTTCAAATCTGTGACAATTAGAGCAAAAACTATGTCTTTGTACCATTTTCTTTGGACTGACTAGTATTCTTCTACCCAAATAATATGTTTAATAAACTCTAAAGATGGACCCTTAAGAAACTATGAAAATCCTTCTTTTTTTCTCAGCAAGCAATGGACTTGGAGAAGAGTGGTAGACCATGGCAAAAAGCTCTCACACATGATGGGTTAGGCCTCCCACACATGGTGGTTGTAGAGTCCTTCCAAAATTATCGCAACAGCCTCTATTTATCTGTGTACACTGGTGGTATACACAATGAAAGTGACACAGTTGCTTTCATTATTAACTTCATTATATGATTTGTAATATTATTAGCAGCAAGACTTCAAGTACAGAAGGCAAGCTGCTAATGTAATCAGCATAAGACAAACACTGAAAAATTGTGAGTAATGTGTTATTTGCATAAAAACAGCCTCTTATTAAAATTGCAGCCAGGGCAAAGAGCTCAAAGGTAAACCCAGAAGTTTTTCAGTAGAAACCACAATAAATTGTACAAAATCTAGAATAGGGAAGGTGTTTTTTAGAGGTATTTTTGGCAGCATGTGATCCTAATTAATGAGACTCTCTAGTATTATTGTTGTCATTCATATTGCAATTACTTCAAGTAGCCACAATCAAGAACCAGAATCCTGCTGAGGTAAACTGTTTACGCAAGTGTAAAACACTGTGTTTGCCCCAAATAGATGTTGAGCTAAATTCAGTGGGACAGATGCTAAAGTTCTTTGCTGAATAGCAATTGATTTTAATCTGTGCTTAAAGTTAGTATGTACTAAATTGTCTTTCTATTATTGGGCTTTTTTTTTCCCCCCACCTAAGCTTTCTTTTGGGTTATAAATGCTTCTGGAAATGATATCTTCTTATTGAATTCTACATGGTACCTAGAAAAATGACATCCCGTGCATGGTTGGTTTTTAGGGACTATTATATATATATGAAGGCTGCAGTGAGGGTTGGTTCAGTCAATTTATTTACACAAAATGGATATTTAAAGCAAGATGTCTATAAAAGACAGGTCCTTGTCTTTTCATCTTTAACTACTTAATTCCTCTAGATCACAAGAAAGGAATGAAAACTTTGATTTTATACAAAGGTTTCATTATGTGTGACAGCTTAATCTGTCCCTCTAAAGCCTAAACTTGAATTACAACAAATCTGAGACTAAAGGAAACATAACTATTCTTCTCTGCCTTACTCCTTGGCTTTCTAGGCCACATGGGTCCAAGTCCAGCTCTGCTCCAAGAGGAGAGCTGTGTTCATTGATTGCCATGGGGCACTCTTGCGCCAAGACTTATCCTGACATCAGTTGAGTGTGACGAGTCCTTGTACTTATAGCAATGTAACGACATACCCCTGAGTTCTGCCAACAACCAGTTACTCCAAAGTCCATTTTGCACAAGTGTTGGTGCTTGCCAGACAAAAGAACCACTATGGGCCAAGATCCATGAAGGTGCTCAGATCGTGAACCTCTGTGAGATGGACCTACTTAACTCTGTTCCTTTCCTGGCATAACTTGCTGCAACTTCCCCCTATTTGCAGTGTTTCTAAACTAGTGTTTTTAATCACAGTACGGACTCTGTCTCAGTCAGTTAAAGATACATACCTACACAGTGTATACATCTAATGCTATCTATGTCATCATCAGGAGCTAAGTTAGGGTCCTTGAGGATGCGATGACTGTTTGTTAACTGCAGTCAGGGGTGGGTTAATTTTAATGAGAAATCTCAAGCACTGGAGGCCTCTGTAATTTGCTGTAGCACTTGTTCCTTGTGGGAACTGATTCTGAACTAAACTTCAAAAAATTCATCATAAAAATATTACCATAAAACAGGATAAGACACACAAATCCCTCTTCAAGAAAATAAATAAAACATCAGGTTTTATCTTTCTCCTCTAATTAACATGGCAACCTTTCTATTCCTTCCTGGACCCTCCAGGGCAAATGATGTCAGGTGGTGACATGATGCAAACACCCCAGTGAAAAAGGGAAGCAGCTGGTGTGTGTTTGAAGAGGGAGTTATTTCCTCACAATGCAGACTCCTCTGGAACTCATCTCACACTTTTTGCAAATAAATAACTTACACATGCTGACAATATGTCACCTTTGGAGAAATTACAGTGTGTATATTATGCAAATTTTATACAGTCACTGTGCATTTTGATTTCTCCTCATTTGTAGAAATGGAAAAGGTATACAAGAACATGAAGAGGAACAGAAGACTGGGGAGCCATAGGGCTATGTCAGCACGGGGATGCACTAACAAGTGAGCGTTGAAGCCATATGGTTCAGGCACACCACTGCTGGCACGTCTAGAGGAAGCACACAGTGAGGATGGGCTGAGACCAGATCTGGCTGTGGAGGCAGGTCCTACCATACAACCTGCATCAATCTGTGTATATGAATAATAACGAGTGTGCAAAATGACTGCCTCTTATTAGCTCATGGCCTTGTTTGCCTGGGAACCTATACAAGAGGTGGGAGATTATAATTAGTAGAAAATAGATAATGATGACAAGGGTAAGGAAAAGGTAGCTGCTTTCTGGATATTATAAATGCCAAAGCACGACTTGCTGTGAAAACTACTAGGAGACAAGCAATGAGACGATAAAAATTTCTCTATCTCAGACCCTTTGAAGTCACTGGTGACCACAGAAAATTCCTGCCTTTAGAAAAGAAATCCAAAGAAAAAAGGTAACAATACCTGAAAGCTTAGCTGGATTAGGGGAATGAGTGCAGCTGTACTGGGGGAAGGCTTTAGGGTGTGCAACAGACAAAACGAAACATCACCACAGCACTTCTGTGCTGAGAGGGATACAACCTGAAAACACGTGGCAGAAACTGCTGATTCAATGTGGACACTTGCAAAAGGGCAGAAATCTGCAAGAGTGTCGCAAATTGTACGCTACAAATAGTCAATGAGTTGAGGCACTGATAACAACAAAGAACAAAAGAAAAATAACATACAGTGCAAATAACTGATGGTTCGTGATTGAACCCAATACAAAATGTAATAAATTAAGGTCTTCGCAATGACATGAAAGTCCGTTTTTGCTTTTACAAAGGCAAACCCAGAGAATTTAATTTAATCCATTTACCATCATGGAGTACCTTAGTATAGCATCTTGATAAATGTTTAATTTAAAAGACAGTACGTGTTTTACAGATTAAAGAAACATAGCTTAAAATGGAACTTGATACAGGATCTGTACTTCTGATTTCATCAGAATTGTCAGAGTCTGCATGAAAGTGTGGTTTTCAGGAAAAACAACAGCAGCAGCAAACAACAAGTCATATTAGCATTCTGACTTTGACGGACTATTTAAGGACTGTATGTTCCTGATTGCCAAGATGCTTGTTTTAAATGACATGAAGTATTCTATGTGAATTCAGCTACATGACACAGATGGTAGAAGGGTGAATACTCTTTTTTTTTCTTCAAAGAAAGTAGGTCTGGAACAGATTGTAAGTGACACTGGAACTTAATTCACATCCAAAGAGTTCTAGTTTGCTGAAAGATCATCATACGTGTCATATCAGCTCCTTGCCCTTCTGTCACTGTGCAGATTACTGTCTGAACTGATGCAGAATTAGCAATCCAGTTGCGTTATCAGCCTAATAAACAGCAGTTTATAGCTACAGCTAGCTGCAAATTTCCCACTAACAGAAAGAATAACCACAAGATACCAGTTCTTTGAGTACTAAATGGTGAACTGTGAACCACCTTTTTCATCCTTTTGCCCTAAAAATGCAAGTGCTGAGGTTTTTTTTTCTTCAGATCCAGAGCATTCATTCTTCAAGCTTTTCCTGTAATGTCAGTAGTGTGTAGTCCCTTCACATATTTGTATACAAAATGAGAAGTGTAGCCTATGTGCAAAAGATTTTTTTTTTAGTGGAATCAAGCAGGCTATTGCATTGACAATGGTATTTGCAGGGAACATTTAACGATCTGGACATGATTACTTTGAAGACTGATCTACAAAGGGACTTTCAAATGAAACAAGACAAATGAGAAAACAGTTCTGTTCTTCTTCATCCAACCAACATGAAAAAAAAAAAAGGCTAGCTTTTGTTACAAAATGAATGCTGTATTCCATGCCAGATGGTTCTATTAAATATGTCAAGTCTATAAATATGCCCATAAATGGATAAACTGTCTATTCATCCAGCCTTTGTTTCTACTATAAATGACTGTTGGTGGCAGGAAGATATTGCTAATACAGCAAGAGGAAAAAGTTTCAGCACTTTCCCAGCTTCTGTGTGAAGCCTTAAAGACATTTTCCAGAGACTGAAATGTTGATAACGTTTGTATGCCCTTTTACCCTGAAGAAAGGAAATAGGCACAGTACAAAATTGGGTGATGTCCTTTTCAATAGTTTATAGTTGCTTCATCTTCTGTTGCAGGTGATGATCTCCAGAAAGAGCCCCTCTGCATTTACACTTAGTTAACAGTCATGGCTGTTTGAAACTTACGCACAATAATGTTTTCTCACCATTTTCTTGATGTTAATCAGAGCAAAGAGTGAGAAGGAAGAAAATATGAAGATCTTTTTGATATGAAGTTAATTACCAAAAAAAGGAAAGAAGAATGTAGAAAATAGTATGAAGTTACTTTTTTCCTCTTTCATTGCTCTAAAACTAGAAAGTATACTTGACTTTTTTTTTAGCATTTTTTTACTACTTAAGAATAATTCTTGAACTTTCAGGTAAGACTTCTTTGACAACTGCACTAGACACCTAGAGACACGGAGACTGAAAGCAAGAAGTCCATTAGATTCACTACACATTTATACCCAGGTACTGTAACTTAACAAATAACAATCTCAGTGAGATTCCCACAGCATCAGAAAACTGCAACTTCATTGCAAATGCAACAAAGAACATCCTGGTGTAAAACAATAACTGAAAATAAGAGATCGATAGGTTTTTAGAAGGATGATAAAAGAGCCAATGAAATAATTTGGGCAGAATAATATAAAACACATTAAAATAGCCTTATTGATGCATCTCTTGGTGCCAATACTGTCACTTAAGGTGTACCTAACTTTAGGCGTTCTGATTCTGATCAATATGCTCTCATTTCTGCGAAAGAGATTAAACCTCAGTGATATATGACTACTTTTTATCCATGTTCAATATAATTGCTGATCCACCGTTCTCAATCAGCATTTTGAAGGTCGTGGTAGAGGTCACTATTTAATCATTCGTCAGACTCAGAAAGGCCAAAGAGGACAGTCAATAAATACTTGTCAATAAATACTCTGGAGGCTGGCTTAGAGTTATCTTTAATTTCCCACTGGGTGAACTGATTGTCCGTGCCTTGTCCTGGAATGACAGAGAGAAGTACGTAGGCTCTCCAGATGTTTGTATATAAATCGAGCAACGCAGACTTTATGCAGAAGATATCTTCAGGGCACCAGGAGGCGGGCCTGGTGGCAAAACCCTATGGTTAAAATCCTTCCAGGAATACGTGATGGATTCTGTGGACTTGGCAGCTCTTGGTTGCAATCAGCAAAATGTTCTGATCTCAGCTGATGGAATTGCCATCATATGAGAACTAAATACAACCATCTTGTTTTCAAAGGCAAGATGTCTTTGTATTAATGAAAAAGAGCTACACACCAACTGATTGCTTTGTATTAACTTGTGCTTCTCCTCATTGCTCATCACAGTATTTTCTAAGGTTCTTCAATAATGCAAATCAAACACATTTGTGAACTCCTCAGGCTATTCATGCACACATAACCAAATAAAACCCCACTGCTATCACACAGAACAGCAAACATTCTTACAGATTCCTCACCTCTGAAAATATCTGGTGGGACAAGAGTGCCTTATATAAAATCAAAGAAGAACTACTGCTTGTGTTGTTATTTAAATATTATCAAGAACTGTGTGCGCATCTGGTGTGGTAGAAAATTTAAAGGTACACGAGTTCCTTCCTATAGGGAATGTATGCTGTCAATACATTTGCTGGTGTGTGGCTGTGGAGAGTAATTGTTTAGCTCAGTATCTCCTTAATGCTTATATGGCACTCATGCCAAATGCATTGAGCCTTCCAGTGTTATCAGTGCTCAAGAAGCTCTAGAAAAATTCCTAGAGAACTCTTCTTCTCACATTAACATTTTACTTTCTGAATGCTTTGTTACCAAACTCCAGTGCCAGTATGAGACAGTGAATAAGTAGAGCTAGCAGCTGGACTATGCTAGGGTATCTGTGCTAGCATTTCGATGTGCTCAAGTGGACCTTTCCAGCTGCAAATCTGCCTCACATTTATACTAGAAGGCACAGGGTACTGGCTGAAGGGCACCATGTGTGCTCAAGCAGTTTTCCCTTTGGCCGAAGCCACGTGCCAGGTCGCCATCGAGAGAGCCCCTCTCTCTCGGTGGGTGCACCATCACCTGCCGGGCAGAGACACAGGGCGTGCGGCCAGGATCGGCAACCTGCGCAATGCAGGCATGAGATTTGAGAGCTGTAGTGCACTGTATCAAATCGAACCCCTAATCTTTCACTTTTTTTTTGCACTGCACTGGTTGGAAATACAGACAAACCTGGGAAACCTACCTTTTATGTACTACTGATTCATACAGGAATCACAGGCAAGGCTTATGCCCAAACGTCAGTGGATAATACACCTAACACGTGTGACCTTTAAATAAGCAGGCTGAGTTTAACGGCTGCTTATCTCTGAGATTTCCCAGTGGCATCTTTATACCGTAAGCAAAGTGTTATCAGCACTTGTTAGAAACCACACCAATGTGTCACATCTTTGCAAGGATCACAGGAGCCTGGAAAGAGTCTGAAGGAAAGATGATAGTGCCATCCTTTCTGTTTTATCTAGAAACCACTGTGATTTTAAGTTCCCTTTCCCTTAGGATGCAGCACGCAATTAATTGAGGGATATTTTTGGAAGTGACACAGTGTGATTTAACACAAGAATAACTGAAGAAGGCTTCTGCAAAGGACTGTCTTACCCAGCAGTCCCGTTTGTGTTGTAGCTGGTGATAGTTACTGGTACTGATAGATATTACACAATAAGTTGACTCTGCAGAACAAATAGTAATGCTGAAAACTAACAATGATATATCTCAGTTCCAGGGACCAGGGGAAAAAAAAAAGAGGTGGCAGGATGTTTCAGAGTAAGTTTATAAAGAGGCAAAGATTACAAGGTCAGTCACAGCAGTGTTGTTCCTAAGAAAATTAAATTCAAAATTCACTTATAAAATTGGGATGTATTTTACATTGGAATTTGGCTTCCAGTAGAGTTGAAAGGATCATCCTGTAAGGTCACTATTTCTGTTTCCCATGCCTGGAGTCAATAAAGGAGATAACTATGGTATTTTGAAATCCTCATGTTATTACTTTGCTTAAGCCACACATTTTATTTTCATTTGGTTGCTTGGTCTGTGATAGATACCAACTTCTCTCACATAGAAAATGCTCTCCTAAGGATTTTTTCAGTGACTTAGGGACAGGTCCCAGAGCACTATAAGTTGGATAGAATTTATTATACTTAGCACAAACAGCAATTTTGGCAGTATCTGTCAAAAGAGTACAAGTGATACCTTATTATGAAAAAATACATAGAGTGAAGTAAGTATAAAGTTTCAGTGCACTGTTTCTCAAGGGAAATGACTTGCCTGACCATATTTTGACTCATTTTTCTGTGGTGGTTCTCAGCTGTTGAGTTGCAAGGTTTAGGAAATCCGATGTGAGAGCATGTCGCTACTGGGCTGGATTCCTAATAGGTGTATATCAGATTTCAATCTCTGAAATGTCATATCAGGAATCAGAACATTCCTTTTGAGAGACCTAACTACCATAACTGATGATCAGGTGCTTTAAGTTAAACAAATGAATTAGAAATGCATTTCTTATTTCTTTATGATTATAAAGCAAAAACGAACCCAACCAGAACCTAATGGGGGGGCGGGGAGAAGAGAGAAGGTGTACCATAAAAAAAGGCTAACATAAAGAATTCTAGATGATGGTCTAATAGTTTATATATTCATAAAGACAAACCATGATGTAAAGTAGCAGTTCAGATTAACCATTTTTAAAGACTGAGATGTCAGCTGATCATTTCCTCCAGCATCCTGCATAGCACAAGTTAAGTAACTTTGACTAGTTTACTTACTATTTATTTTGAATTTGTGCTTTGGAGGATCTGAGACAACTAATGTCTGTATTTCTACGTCAAGGATAGGATTCTGATTTCTCCTAGTTTTCAAAAGGTTTTCAGTCTTTGATTTCCAGGGATGGAGAATTCAACATATCTCTGGATTACTCCAATAATTAAATTACTCTGTGTCCGAAATGGGCATACTGTCCTTGGTATAAAATAGTCTTCAACTTCCTTCCATCAAGTATTGTTTTCTGATACAAAACAGCAGTCTACTTTCAGAAATCTTTTCACTTTGTTGGTTTTGTTGACCTTATCCAAACCATATCCTAATCCCTTCTAAGTCTAAAACCCCAAAACAGCTGCACTGTCCCGATTCTCCTGTTCATATCAGATCTGATGATAGAAACATTTTTGTAGGTCATTTTTGAACCTTTCTCGTATTACTGGAACTCTTCCCCTCCAAAAGTCCCATGCTTCCTCAGTAGAAATGAAGCATGCACCAAAATTTTTTAGTAAGCTAGACCCTGCCAAACTTTGAAACTAGAGACACATTGGTTAGATATCAGATCACAGCCACATGGAGAGTTTCTTTCTTAACAGTCAGTATTACATTTCTGAACCAGAGCTTGGTGACACGTATACTGCCCTCTGAAGAGTTGTAAGGTGAGTAAATTGAAATGGAAAAAATGGCTGCTTCTTCATCTTTGTCCCTTTGGTATTCCTTTTACTTTCTTTTTAATGACAAATACTTGCTCCCATTCATGTTATGTTTAGTAAGTTCTTTAACACCTGTACTGAATTAAGACTTAGTAGCAAATCTGTAAATATAATCCTATTTCCAGTCACAGTTTCTGAGACTTCACTCAGCAGTGAGCCAGTGCTGAGGACGGTACTTCTGAGACCAGAGCCCTCATTTTCAAGGCAGCATCACATGGTGATCTTGGCTTAGATGCTGTGGATCCTCTAGGAATTACCTTTTATGAGGAAAAAAAAAATTCCTAACCAAAAGAGGAAGTATAATATGTAAATTTTTCTCCATCCCTAGGTTTTAATTTGATGACAATCATATGTACATGTGCAAAAGAAAACAGCAAAAAGGAAAAAAAATAAGTTGTCCAAACCATAGCAATGCTTGATTTGATATTCGATATTTACTATCAGGATGGTCTTGTTCATTACCAGGGCTTAATTAACCTACTTACAGAAGCACTAAGTAATATGCTTGAAGACTCATTACCTACATATATGCTTAAGATGAAATGATTTGCTGAAAAAGGATGACTTTAAACACATGCTTAACTGCCTTATGAATTAGGTATAATTTCAGGTCAGTAAAGACCTAACTTTACCTAACTTATTATTGGGTTTGAATTTGTGCTTTGGAGGATTTGAGACAACTACTGTCTGCATAAAGCTTTAAAAACATGAATTCAGAATACATCATAGGCGTGATAGATTTAAAATACCTAGCAATATGTAAGATTAATTTTGCTATCTTGTTACTGTGATAATTTTATGCATTAAACACAGCCCATTCTTGTTAGGAAACATAAGATACTACAACATTTTTCGAGCTTGCATAATGCAAGAGTTATGGAAAAATATGCATGTTGGCTGATAATAGCTTCAAGAGCACTTCTTTTTTTCCTTTTCTTTTTTTCTTCCTTAAAGAGAATTAATCTTACTATCTTACTTTGACTGGTGCTTGGTAAGCAAAGACAATAATTTGTATGCAATTAAATGTGAATTCAGAATTTTAAAAGAAAAATTATTTTGGGAATAAAGTTATAAAAGTAAAGTCAACTGCCTGCACTGAAGAGCAATACAACCAAATCCAGAACTGACAAGTAAGTAAAGTCAGCAAGACAAGGATCATGAAACTGCTTTTACAAAATCACTACTTTTCCAAATTTGCAGGGTGAACGCTTAATAAAAAGGAGATTTGGAATTTATACATGGATTTAAAAGAAAAAGGAAAACAAGTAAAAATTACTTTGAGTTAATGAGGATTCAGATCACCTGCAATAGAGAGACAGTCATGGAGCTGAGTATAGTAGATGAACATGAGAATAACAACTGAAAGCTGTTTTTGAAATTCAGGGGTCTTGGTAGGTGGTAGGTAATTAATGCTCAAAAGAACACTCTGGTGCAAATCAACAGATATAACTAGTTTCATTTCGAGGATAAGAGAGGTAACATAAGAGAAGGATTGCCTCTACCAAACTCTCCCCTGACAGGCGCTTGTCTAACTCTTTTTGATCCTGTGTGCCCCTTGGCAATCCCTCACTGCTTCCCGATTCCCACCACTACCATTCTAAGTGCCCCATCTGCATCTACCTTGATTCAGTACAAGTCTGTGGCTTCACAATCTGTCCTCAGAAATCAGCTTATTCTCTTTGCCTTCTCAGTGACCTTTTTCATATTTGAGGAAAAGCAACTTCCTATGCATTTTCTTTCCCTGAACTGAAAATCTCAAATTTCTTTCATCTTTCCTCATTTTATGGCTTTGGACATTATTGTCCTCTTCTGGACAATCTTCACTGCACACCTAGTTATAGATGGATAGCTTGGAAAAAGAAAAAAAGTATTATCCCTATTACTGTTGTACCAAGATATTAAATGTTTTGCTTCTATGAGTTTCAAGGTGGGAATGAGGCAAATTTGAATGTAAGAGAGATCTGAGCACTTCTGAAGAGTAATGCCTGTTTTAGGACTTTCCTAAGCAAGTTTAAGTTTTGCAGAGAATTTGCCGTTCCCCCTTCAGCACTCACTCCAGGTGATTCAACATCCACTGAGTTTATTTAAATCTTTTAACTGATTTTGAGGGACTTTCAGAATGCTTCCTCCACCCACTCACCTAGTAGGCAACTGATGGTTGTTGTGAGTGATTAGGGAAGAAGTACTAATGAAACTTTTCTATTTCTAGAGTTCTTTCATTCTAAGTGAAGGAATTAATCATCTTTGCACTTTCAAAAAATTAAGAATTTTTGAAATATATTGGCCATTTTTACAAAACACTCTTCCCATTGTAATCACCTCAAACTGCACTATTTATCACATCTACATCATCCTTTTATGTATTACAGCCACTGCAAAATTGTAAGAAAACTCTTTGACCTATATTGGTACAGGAAAGAAATGGACGTGTTGGAGAAGGTCCAGAGGAGAGCCACCAAAATAATCAGATGGATGGAACAGGTCTCCTGTGAGGACAGGCCGAAATAGTTGGGCTTATTCAGCCTGGAGAAGAGAAGGCTCTGGGGAGAGCTTCCTGCAGCCTTCCAGTACTTAGAGGGGGCCTATAAGAAAGATGGAGACAGACTTTTTAGTAGGGGCTGTTGCAATAGGACAAGGGGCAATGGTTTTAAACCAAAAGAGGGCAGATTTAGATTAGATAGAAGGAATAAATTTTTCACATTGAGGGTGGTGAGGCCCTGGCACGGGTTGCCTAGAGAAGTGGTAGATGCCCCATCCCTGGAAACATTCCATGTCAGGTTGGACGGGGCTCTGAGCAACCTGATCTAGTAGAAGGTGTCCCTGCTCATTGCAGGGGGTTTGGACTAGGTGACCTTTAAGGGTCCCTGCCAACTCAAACTATTCTATGATTCTAAATATAAATACAGAGTAATGTTATCTTTCTATGTAACATAGTGATATGGAACACACATATCCAGAATTGGTTCATATCTGGCTGTGCATGATAACTACGGATCAGGTAAAGGGTGTGAAAAGAGATAAAAACAAAGCTCCAAAAGTTCAATCACCATTTTTCAGGGAGAAAAAAATCCAGAGGCAGATTTCCTTTTAGGTATGAGTGGAAATGTCCTGTTTTCACTTAGGAAATTTTTTAACAGTTCAATCCAACTTCTAATGACATTAGTGGCAGCTTTTCTACTTGGTTCTGTGAGACCTGGATTTTCATTTCACCGCTAATCCCCATGAACACATCCAGCATAAGACCTACATATCAGGTAAACCCTTTAGCTCTTATAAATGCGACTCTAATCCAAATTTTGGTCCTGACAAGAGGTTCATAGAAGTCACAGTAAAAGTAATTACTGGGGGATCCAATTCTTTTTCCGTGAAGGGAGTGTCAGACAGCTGGTAATCTATGTTTGAACTGTCTTGGTGGAAGAAAATGCAACCTCCAATAGCAGATGGAATGAGCATTCTGTTGCTTATATATTTTGCCATGAGACACATAGGCTGCCAGCCACAGATGATCATGATAGACTAAAAGCAAGTCTTTCTTATTTCATCTCAAGCATCTTTTTTTTTTTTTTTTTTAATCTTGGCTTGTCATTCCCATAATATTGTCTGTAAAAGGAATAATTGATTTTGATTATCTTTAAAAACTTCATGCTTTTGTAAACCATGCCAATATAATAACCAACAAATCAATAAAAGATCAATCTTCTGCACAGGGAATCCTCTTCTCTCTCTTTTACCCACTGAGATATCAGCTGAACCATGATTGAAGGTGCATATGCACACTGGATATTGCAATTACCACAAGAAAAAAAAGAAAAACCAGCAGGTGAAGTGTAGATAATGTGATGGTCAAGTGTCAACAGGAGAGATAATTTCTGAGCTGAAACATACGATTTAAAAAGTAATAAGAAGTAGCATTCCTTTTATTTCTGCAATTTGTAACCAAGAAGGAACAATTATTCAGCTTTTGAAAGGTTCAAGTTCAAGAAAATACACAACTCTGTCACAGTGCTTTCCAAACCATGCATTTATAAGTTTTTAAGCCTTGGTATTAGCAGTATTTGCAAAAAGGCAAAACCAACACACTACATTTGGGTAGCTAGGGAAACAGTGGTATGCAGTAACACAGTGTTTGGCATGAGGTCATTGGGTTGTTCTGTCATACTTTATTCTGCTGCCCCCCAAACTGAGTGCACATTATTGTTCTTACTACACAGGAATATTCTTTTCAGCTGAATTATAGCAGTGTCGAAGAATGATCACCTTTGCTCACAAACAAGCAAACTTAGAAATCTATAATCTTTTTTTGTTGGAAAGCTAGTGAGATGCTGAATAAGAAAATCAAAACCAAAAATCAAAATCAAAAAAAACCCAACAAACACCTTTTTGTTCAATATTTCCTCTGCCTAAATGCTAGTTTTGCAGATGGATGGGTAGTTACCCTGATGTACAAACAGAAACAATTTCTCCAAAGCATAATGCAGTCAAAATAATGGGAGAGAGGCCAGGATAATAGTCACAAACCAGCCTAGTTCTTATAACATTTTTCCTCTCTAAAGCACAAACGAGTCGACAAACAAGGCATCATTCTTTTCATTTTGCAGAGTCACAAATCAGCTGAATGAAAAAGAATTAAAGAACAACTGCATACCTAGAAGCATATATAACTGCAGTTCCAACTATACTGGCTTAGTAACTATGGAAAACTATGAGACTATTGTCGTACCAGAGGAAAAGCATCAGGTGCACCGGGATGAGTCCAACACTAAGTGCATGAGAGGTGGGAACGGATAAGGGAAAGCTTTAAATAAAACCAATAACGGGATAGATTTGCTGCTGTGGAGGTGTCTCTGGTTGATGTGTTAAATGCTGACTGCAGTCAATTGTGAGAACAGACGCTGGATAAGAGGGCGTGCGGTCAGCCACAGGGATCTCTCTGGACAAATGGATGAAGGCTGTGGAGGCGTTGGGAGGGGTACAAAACACTGCATGGCTCATAGGAGGAGGCAGGGCTGATAAAACACACTGGTGACCTGCTTAGTGGGTTTACAGACCGCAAGGGTTGGCATGCTGCTATTTTAATGTAATCTCTTTCAAGTCAGGAAAAGTTCAGTGTATTTGTTTATGTACACTTGTACAGTACTAAGTAAAATAATATTCTGTTTTAAAAGCCTCAATTTATATGAATATGATAATTTTTTTTCTGTACTTTAAGAAATACTGAAATTTTCTCTGCACTCACAGGCCTCTATGATATTGTTTGGTTGAGGATTAACTTTTTTAACCACTTAAAGATCAATCACTTCTGTCAGTTCTTAAAAATGTTTTTTATTAAAAATAAAGAAATCTAAACGTGTTTGACAAACATGGATGTTATGTGAAAAAGCTACTCTGTCCACAGAGGCATTTTGTCAGAAAAATGTTTAGTCGTAGCTTTTTGATCAGTATTTTTATTCTTTAGTATTTCACTCACTGACTCCTTTGTTTCCCTACCTGTTTCTAACATTTTTCGAGTCTTTACTCAGACCATTAAAAGACCTTTAATGGAAACATCTCTCTTCATCTGCAGTTTGGACACCTTGAAGAAAGCAGAATCAAACCAACAACCTCAGCTCTCCCTGGTTCATGAAGATCCATATTTCCCACCATAGACACCCTCCAAACACTTTGTGATAAGAAATTTTACAGAAAAAAGTAGCAGTAATTTGGGACGCAAAGGGCATAGAAAATCCAGCTAACGCAAGATTATAGCCACCGCCTCTTTATTTTTCCCCTTCCAACACTCTCCTCCCTGAAGGTTCCTACTACAACACGAGTCATCTAAAAGTCATTGCAAGTGATTGAAAATTTTCATGAACATGGAATCGTTTCCACTGACTGGGAATGGCAGCCAAGACCTATCAGGTTTGTCAGAAGTTTAGATGAGGATTACAAAAAGCTCACTGAATGCTTGGCTAGTTTCCCACCGTTCATTCAACTGCCTTCCTATGCTAATTTTCTTCCTAGTGTGTGAGCTTCATTGCCTCCCCAAAGAGCAGTTTGCTGGACCCAGTCAACATTTTCTAGGCCAGGGAAGTCTATAGCTGGAGAGATCAAAAGATATAACTGACATGCTAACAGGGAGCAAGCTGGAAACAAATCTAGATTTTGTCTTACAGAGTGGAATTTTTCTTGAGACTCCTCTACGAAAAATACATATTTTTTTAAAATGTTACCCAAATTTCAGATTTTTTTCTCTTTCTCACTGCCAAAGAATTCCAAGATTTTTAATGTATTTTTATTTCTCGGCTCTTCTATAACTCTCTCTATGGAAATTAATTTGAACTTTGTTTGTGCGAGAGGAGCAGCTGTATAGTTACTGCTCTCAAGGGCTGAATGTATTTAGAAGATGTGTCAGAATTATGGTACCTATGGCCATAGTACATATTTCCCCCCAAAATAGCAGTAGATGTATCTCAGATATTATCCTTTGATATTGACTTTTTCTTATCAACTTATTTATTTTGCTTAAAACAAACACATGCAAATATGTAGCATTCCAGCTGTAAAATTATATCCCTTGTCACACACCAGTACCATCCCATTTACCATCGGGGCACCATGCAGCAGTTACACAGCTGCCCAGCATGGGAATAGGGCAGAATCCAGCCTTTCTGCAACCAATGAGTCCCAAGAAGGCAGCAGAACCACTGTTACACATAAAATTGTTTCATGTGGAAAACAGAGGAGAGCGGATCAAGCCTTAAAGCCAGTGGACGTAATGGCTTCTTGTGACACGTAAAGTCCTCCTTCTACCCAGAGTATTTTCATTTTTATCTGTGAAGTCTCCCCCTGAAATGAGTTTCAGAATAGCATTTGTGTTCAGTGTTATTTCTGTTTGTTAACATTTGTAATACTTTTAAGAAGCCTATCAGGGGATCAATAACTAAAGTTTCCAGTTTAGAGTTGAAATTTCCATACCTATTAAATGTTCTTTCCTGCCTTTTAGTAGCTAAATACAGAAGTCAATATATGTGAATTTTTATTACCATATTCAGCCTAAATTTTCTATGTTTATTTATATCCTGTAGTCCTGGAGAAGACAGATACAACTGGATCAAAAACGTTTGTGAGGTTCAGGTTGTTATATTAGCTATAAATCATAAAGCTTGTATTGAAGATTGACTGCTTGTCAAGGGCAGTGTCGTAGAAACAAAGACACAAGCAAACCAAACCAAAATGAAATTTGTAGAAAGAGTTCTGAAGTCTAAAATTATGTGCCTTTTTGTTACACTGTTGAAATAAAGAGATGGAATCATCAGAACAAAAGCTGAAGGCTCAAAAAAAAAAAAAAAAAAAGGTTTCTAGGAACTGAAATCAGAAGGCATAATACAACAAAAGCATATATTTTTTTGCCACAGCCTAATTCCTAATTTTTCCCTGCTACTTTTAAGTGTTTATTTGACAAAGTGACTAATTTTTAAGACTCTTTCAGGTTAAACACAATAATTTAATAAAAACAGTATATATGAAAAAAAAACTTCTACATTAAAAACAAAATAATAATCACATGCACCTCAAATAATAACAGTTAATTGATATTATTTCCTTCTTGAATGACGGTTGTTTTTTTTTTTTTTTTAATAAAATGTGAGATATCTATCACTCAATTAGACTTCTTTTTTCCAAACAAAGAGACCAGCATAACATTTCTGGCTTTCATAACTCATACATCAAAATGTATGATGTTTTAAGCCTACCAACATTGAAATAGTTGAGACTTCTGCCTTCATTTTCTTTTTCTTGCTTTTTTACTGTTTTAAAGTAGATTTTATTCCTCGTGATTTTGGGGAAAAGACAGAAAATCTGACTTAAGTGCAAATTGAATACTTTGAAATGATAAAAAAATACATAAAAATCAAACTAGGCTTTTATTGCTACTAAAAGTACCCTCACACTTCTCTGGTTTCTCATAATCTCTTGGGCTCTGAGAATTCTTACAACATTTTGGGGGAGACACTAGCTGCTCCTTTACACAATTTTTTTTTTTTTTAAAAAGGAGCCTCAATATATGTAGCAGCACACAGCTGAAACCCAGTGGAATATAAAATCAACATCCTGAATAATACTCAGCTTAGCTGGGTTTTTGGTCAGCAGAGCGGCTGCGTTACCGGGGGGCAGGAACGACCGGACACCTCCACGTGGCAGCGCGGCGGCCTGCTCGCACAGTCGGCAGCCTGAGAGCTTTCTGCTGGGGCGGGAGGGTACGGAAGTCACCGGTAGAAAAGAACACATCCGAACGGCCCGCCGGGCCCGTGCCGGAGGGCCGGGGCAAGCTGCCAGCCCACGACGCGCTCAGGCGGACTTCCCGCCCGGGAGGCAGCCCACGCAAACAGCCCGCGCAAACCGCACGTGACGTGCCGGCTTCCGCTGCTCGCCTCAGTCGTTTCTGCGGGGCTCCTGTCCACGCTGTTCCCGGAAAGAAGCCACAGCGGCTGTCCCTCCACCAGGATCTCCGGACATGGTGGGAAGAGACCAACGTCCGCCGCCCAGGGCCGGGCAAAAAGGCTCCTCTCTGGCCCTCAGGGTGAGGATCGGTCCTGGCTCAGGCAGGGGCCACACAAGGGTTGAAGCAACACCCAAACCAAGAGCTGGCCTTCACCTGGGACAAGTCTGCCATGCTGCCTGCCTGAGGGGTGGAGACAGGCTGATACCTTATTCTCCTCAGTCTTTTGAAAGCAAGTATTTTTATTTGTGACCCCCCCTACTTAGTCTCAACCAATTGCTTTCTCTTTTTTTTAATGTTTACTTCTCAAACTGCTGAATGTTTATGCTTTTTAAACACTATTTACTAGCACGCAGATGAAACGACTTAATACGTAAAACCCTACAGATTATTGAGACTTCAAAGCAGGATTAGAGTGCACTTGAGGGATACACTGATACCCGTCAGATGAAGATAACTAAAGAACTTCCCAACCTCTCCCCTTAACAGGTCCTTAAGAACCTGGATTTATTGTGACATGCTTCTATCATCTTTTCTTCTTAATTCTCTGAGATTCACCATTTACAGCTCTTCTTTACAAAACCTGGTTTAGTAAGTAAAACCAAGGTTCAGCCCTTGAAGTCACTAAGCTCGTTGCACACTGCGATAGAAAGAAAGGTGAGGTGGGAAAGAATTCAGTCTCATTACTGCGAGAAATACTGAATGGCAAAATATTCTTTTAAAACTCATGCTTAATGTAATCACAAATTTACTCAGAATCACTTGAAACTAATTTAAGTGAGAGATGTCACAAGCTGAAATGTCATTTGTCACAAGTTAATGCTGCACTATTTCTGGAGAAAACAAATTTAGTAAACAGTCGGATTAAAAGGGATTCGTCACAATATAAATAAACGAAGTCAAAGAAATCAATTATACGTTTTATATACGGGCAGCGAGATTTCTCTAGGGAAGGAATAAAGAGTATCAGCCATGTGGAGAGCAAAAACGGGACGAGATGTTCTGTGATTGCCAGCCCTGTTTCCAAGCTGGCTCCCAGGCCAAGAGACTGAAGAGAAGCATCGTAACCACCTCAAGTCACAAATCACACTATGTTTGGTGCCAGCCAACACAAAACACCCACTATTTTCAGCCTTTTCAAAGAAAGCTTTTTCTGAGCAAAGACAGAGTAAGAGGTACACCAGAACAGCAGAATTTATTCTCTAGATCTGCTTTTTTCAGAACAAATCTACACTTCAGATATCTACAGAACTGTCCAGCAAATCTCATGGGAACTATATTAAAAACATCCCAAGTGGAAAGAGCCAACAAGGGAGTTCCAGAGCCTGCTTTCCCTTGCAGCCAAATAAATCAAAATGAAATTTTCTCAAGGGGATTGACTAAATTTGAAAATCAGGTTGTTTGAGGACAAACAGTCTTTTGAATCTTTTTGCTTCCATAGAACTTTTTTTTAAATAAAGAGACTCACTGTCACTGAACACTTTTCATTTCCTAAGCTTTCTATAAAGAAAAATGATGAAAAAAAAAAATCAGGGAAATGTAAACAAAAACCAAATTCTCATTTTCCTTTGTTCCTCTCAAGGGAGGAAAAAATAATCATCTAGTTTTAACTGCAAGTTGGAAGCCTTTTATTCCTGTTCTGAAGAACCCAAGACGCCTGTGGCTGCGGTAAAAATTACAATCAAAGGGACCAATCAAGTGCTTGCACTAGCAAGCAGCAAAATTTCACCAACTCCAGCTGGTACAAAATGGCAAAGTTCTTACGACAGCAATTCAATTAACATGTCTAAATTATTTCTATGAAAGTTGCTATGTGGATCTGCAACAGGAAGATATCTGCCCACATCACTTCCCACAGAACAGAATTCAGTGAATTCTCAATAACGTGTCTGATAAAATTAACCTTTTATTTTTGCCCATCTCCAGGGAGGGTACGGTTCTTTAGAATTCTGAATAATGAATATGTCTGCATTGATTTCTTTGCTATTGATTTTCAACATTAAGCCTATGGATTATTATCGGTTATTTGAGCTATAATTTTGTTCAAAGGGTCAGAGGAATCACATGGCAGTGTTTCCACAGTCTCTGTTGGAATGCTAACTTAAAATCCCTTTTCCACTACTGCGTGCATGGCTTTGAAATTCCCTTCAGTGATTGTTTATGCTAATGAAACTTGATTGGTGTGATGTTAACAGAAGGTGAAGTTCCTGCTGATTGTAGCAGGCTGCTGCATCATTTTAGTCCTTAAGTACTTAAGGCACATTTTGTTTGCCGAAGAAAGAGAAAGTTACACAGTCCTTTTCCTAAAGGGAATAGAATCACGGAATCATATTTTGCCCTATGCTGAGCTTACGTCATACAGACCCATATCCTAGGTATATACAATTACATATATAGCAATTAGGATAGAGATGGTAAGAATTTCAGGCAAATAATGAATGTGTACAGATTTTTTTTTTTTTTCTCATAGCTTTGCTCTAGCTGTGACAGTCAGTAAGTTCCTGAGTACCCCTGAGCACTGAGTGGTCATAAGGTAAAAGAAGACATCTCTCAGAGCACGGCTGCTTTTTATTACTTCTGTTAAGCAGGCATGCAGCACCTTGGAGCCAAAGGAGATGCTGCAACCCTCCTTAACCTGCCATTGGGTCAACTGTGGTTTTGTTGCTGCTTTTGTTGTGGAAAGATAAAAGAAAGCCAGAGAATGGCTGGAAGGGAGCTGGTGGCCTAATTCCTCTGTTGGAAAAGGTACCAAGGGCTATTACATCAGGTGAGTATTGGCTAGAGTGTTGGTCTTCAGGAGAGGCCAATGCTTCACTGTTGTGTATAATTTAAAAAAAAAACAAACCAAAACACAACATTTGCTGCCACAGGACACTGGAGGCAGAAAGCAGCAGCAGCTTCAAAATCGATAAAAATAAATCATGGTCAACAGGTCCCAACAGATACCAAAGGGAATAGGTAAGGATGTGCTTTCTGACATCGCAAATCCGGTGACCACAGATGCAGGGGAAGCACGAAGAGAACCACCTGCAGTCAGCACTCTGGCTCACATGGTCTCCCTGACCCCTCTGGTGACAATCCTGGGCAGGACGGACCCTTGGACTGAAGCAGGTCACTTCCTATGCTCTTACAAAGCCTGGGACCTTTCCCACTTCCTTGGAAAAGTATGGATCTTCTATCAAGAAGTTTGCTAGCCTGAAACAAGCTGGTCAGATGGACATACTGATTTACTTATGTATCATGCAGGCTGTGAGGACCAGAGGCAAGCCCGGGAGTGGACGTATAGCACATTAGCTGGCCGCGAGCCCACTCTGCATGCAGTGGAAACAGAATGAGCTGTTTCCTTGGGCTGCTGCACTGAATATGAAAACTATTTGCTTTTTTCTATTTCCTTGCAGAAGGCCCCATCAATGTCTTCTTGCCTAGGGTGTCTACCTATTGCATAACTGATTCCTACCTGCCTTGTGAATTGCTCATGCATGTTTATGCCACTAGCAAATTTTAGAAATGATGTATGAGATGCTGATGTTCTTTCCCTTGCGTAGAGGTTGGGTGAGATTTCCCAGCTCCTGCCCTTCTAGTAGAGGCAGGGAAGGGACAGGTACGATTCCGTGCCCCCTGAAAAAAGTGTGCCCCATGGGACAGATGGGGCATTACATACATTCTAAATGTAATAGCATATACTGGGAACCATCATGTATCCTGGTGGGACACAAAGAAATCTGAGCACCAGGTAAAATGAAAGTCACGTCACCTTACCGATCACATGAGTCTGACCACCAGGAATTTAATGCAACATGCTCTGATTTTAGCAACTACACAGACACTGATTTGAGACCTCTCTTGTCATTGTCAGGTTGCTCCCAGCCCTGCACAAAGCTGCCTACACTTGCAACTTTCATGACCCTTCACATACAAAGAAGGGCCTGGATGTGTCACTGAACGACAGCTGGTATCCCCAAGTTAAACCATGACACCAGTACTCAAGTCAGCCATAAGAAGATTTATGTTCCAGGCTACCCTGGCATACAAATACTTCAAAATATAAGGAAAAAACCTTTTTACTGTGAGGGTGACTAAGGACTGGAGCAGGTTGTAAACAGAGGTTGTGAAGTCTCCATTCCTGGAGATGATTAAAAAAACAACTGGACATGACTGTGGACAACCTGCCCTAGTTGTCTCTACTTTGAGCAGAAGGTTTGGACTAGACAATCTTCAGAGGTGCCTTCCAACCTCAGCAATGCTGTGATTCTATAAAAATATGTTTAATGCCATTCTGGAGCTTAGGATACGCTGACATCCAGCTGCTCCTTTAGAGAGGTTCTGGTACCCTGCAGTTCTGTTTCCCCTCGGCTTGCTGCACACGGGTGCTCAGGTCTCCTAAGACGGTCCGAACGGCAGCACACACCTCCGTGCCAAGGGCTCAGTACCACACTGCCCCAGCCTCCCCCAGTTAGCTTGGAAATCAGCTCTCAGAAAGAAGCCCATGGGCGTCTGCTGGAGCTCTGGGTTCACGTCCTCACTTGGGAAAGGAGCTGTGGGTTATGGAGGTAGCACAGACTATCTCGCTCAGCTCCACACCTCTTCTCAAACACATTTGGCAAATCTAATTACCGATACTACTAATAGCAGACTGACTCCTGATTATTTTTTGGATTTGTTTCCTCAGCGACCGAAAACTGCAGAAACATTTATTTAATGAATAATGAATAATGAGGACTAACCTGGAAAAAACACATTCTGCACATTTTTCAGCAAACATTTAAATAAGTTTCCTTAAGATATATTCATAAACCTCTAGAAGTCACATCACCCAATTCTCATAAATTCATGTATGGGCTTAAACTTTTACTCAAATATTCAATTGTAAGTGCAAATTTCAGATTTAATGTAGGGAGCAATTATTTTTTAAAAAAGCTCTGCAGTGCTGATTCCTGGTTGCTTACCATTCAAACAGGAGAAAAAAAAGCTTTGAAGTTAGAGAATCCAATGCAAACAGCTTGGATGTTGAATCTCAGTGCTCAATAAACACCATACCTAAAGAAGCCATATACAGCCAGCGAATCATCCTTCTTCCTCCATTTTCCCCTCAAATTTCATGCTTCAATGTCCCTAATTATTCTCATACTCAATAACTTTGAGAAAACAGCGATCTGTTCACCAGCAGTGCACAAATAGAAGGGAAAAAAAGTCTCATTAAAAAAAAAAAAAATTGTACCCAGCTCTGCGAGATAGCTAATACTAAATGCAGAAGATAGAATTCAAGATTCTGTGGAACAATAAGGAAATAGTGAGAAAACTATATTTAACCATGTTTATATTCACAGCCTCCTACAAAGTGGGAGAAATAATCACTTAAGATCAAGAGAGTAGGCGCAGCCTCTTGTTATCTTGCTCCAGGTAGGATAAATAGTAGGCACTGAATGCAGCTTAGGTAGGCATAATTTTAGTGCTGCAGACAATGAACTACAACCTAATCTTAGGCGCAGTTCTGCGAACCCTGGCCGTACTGCAGCACTGGGGAGCCGGTGCCCGATGTATTTGCAACAGTCTTCTGTTGGGAAAATTGCTATACGCTTCACACGCAGTTCCCACGCTTCTCCATTAGCCCACGAGTAAGTGTAAACAACTATGAGTTTGCAATATCTCAAACTTTCTAAATTCTCTGATGTTGGGCAAGTGTGGGATTGTATTAATATTTTAAATCACCCAGGAAAGCGTAAAGCAAACTTACACATACCTCCTTTAAAATGGAGGACTTCTGGGATAGAGGGATCATTCTTGCCCGGTGTAGCCGTGTCTACATGACTGATTTTCCAGTGCACAGCTCTTCTTGTATGAAAGGATTTTACCTTTTAAAAATAGCAAGATCGTTTTCCCGTTATGTTCCCCTTATTTTTACCCAGCAGCTGTTTGGCTGGAAAACGTCACCAGGACACAAGAAAACAAGGATAAGGGAACAGCTTCACTACTTCAGACCAAAGCCTAGTAACTGGTCTCTGGTGGTGACCAAAGGGTGATGCCTAGTGAAGAATATAAAATTAGACCAAGCATATTTCTTAGCCTCCAGCTGTTTTCAGCTCAGGGATTTTCTGGAGACAGTTTGTTTTAAACCTGGCTCTGAAAGAAAAGCTCTCTAACTCTAGAAACCGATAGAAATTATGCCTAGAATGAAAACTAACAAAACTAATATAGTTCAAAGCTTTCAAATATATATCCTTAACATCAGATGTGGCCTGTTACAGTGAAGGCCATTAATGAGTGGTCTGGTTTCCAAGATCTCCATTGGAAAATCCACAAGAACCCAAAGGAAAACCCTAGTGTGTGACAGCTCCAGAAAAAAAACCCCAAATGAACAAACCAATCTTAAACTGCTAATATATGAGTTCAAATGGGTCGGCACAAATACAGGGAAAGCTGTGCTCTACCTAGTGGAGACATGCATCAGAGGGCAGCCAAAAAACTTGCTCCTTCCCCCCTGAATATTCACCCACGAAAAAGATGTTTTTGCTACCTGGGAAGAGTGCTCTGCCCTCATTCTCATGCAAGATTAGTAAGAAAACCAATTCTATGTCATCTCTGCAGCCTGTGCTCTGTCTTGGGGAAGGGGTTCTGCTCACTGGGAAGGCTGCAGTTTTATTATTATTTTTATTTTTTCTTTAAATGCCAGCACACTTGCCAAAAGGCATTACTGTTGCAGAAAAACTAATCTCTAATATCTGCATCTTATTCCTAAAACAGTTTAGCTTTTTATTGCCACTGTTTATAGAAAGCCTACAGTAATATAAACGGCTTTCATAAAAGTTGCCAGGTTTTTAGCAGCATGCTGTGCCTCTGCAGCAGTTACAACAATTCTGCTGCTACGAAATAGTATCCAATTGCAGTGTCTACTGGCAGAAGCACAAATTGTTCTCTTAGGTTGGGCATTGCTGGAATAAGATCACATTTGCTAACACTTTTTTTTTTTTTTTTTTTTTGGGGCAGGATGACATGTTTCTTTTTCTTTTGCCACATAAAAAAGAAGGAATAGGGAGATGTTTGGGTTTGTGCCCTGTTAGGAGAATGATTTTGTTCTTCTTATGATATGGGGCTTAATTATATTTCCCTGCTTGATGCTTGTATTAGAAATTCAGCTTCCCACAACTGTATTTCTCCATGGAAGGCATGCAGTGTATCTAGAGAAATCTGAATTTCTCTCGTTACATGATGCCAAGACTTCGGACAAAACCAATTGCTTTCAATCACTCTAAGGGGCTGCCTTTAAATCAGGATTAAGCCTGTTTTCTCTATAAGCCAAACCATACCCAAAGCAGCTACCATGCTGCAAAAGCTACGTGCTAGAAGAACACTGATAAACCCCTGTCCCGGGAGCAAATATACAGACTAGAAATGAACATTAGCTTTGGCCCACAGAATGCGTTTTACTGCGTAATTAGGAAGATGTAAAACTACAGCCAGACATCCAAACCCAGGAAAATTTCCCTTGCCAGTGCTTAATAAAGATCATGTCCCTGGACTGCCTCGTGTCCCGCGCTCATTCGTTTCTAGGCAATCATCGTGGTCCCTCACACACGTCCCCACGGGATAGCACAACCGATTGCGTGACGCAGAGGCAACCTCTTGCCAGTCTTCTCCGGGCCTTACCACAAAGCTTTTGAAACCTTTCCGTCCTCGAGTTAGAGCTTTTGTGCATTTCTGACCTCTCTTCCAAGAAAATGCACCGCTTCCTAAAGCTTACCAAACCACAGCTGCGATCCCCCCCAGGGCCAGAGATGTCCCATTTGCAGTACGGCAGCGGAAGCTGAACGGAGCTCTCCCTTTTGGACTGAGATAAGGGTTTGCTGGGAAAAGATCTCAGTGTCTTAAAAGGACGCGTGTTTTGCTCAGGTTCACACACGGTTTATGATGGCCTGCCTGGCATCTGGCTGCAGCATAGAATTTCACATTTGTTTTTCCTCCAGGGAGCCAGAGTACTAATCTACAGTAACACAGGCTGTAGGAATCTAATCATTGTACCATGACCCCAAATGTTATGCATTCAGCTTCTGCCCAGTCTATCTCAGGGATTGACAAAAGTTTCTGCAGTCTGGAGATAAGGAATGTGGTCGCATCCATTTATTCTTACTTTACCAGCCTGGAGACAGCAATGTATTCCAGTCATTCAGATGAGAGGCTTGCTGATGAGCACATGGGAATAAATGGGAACCAGTGAATTGTGTGTAAAACCACAATGTGGCTATAGTGAAGGGTAAAGCATACCTCCACAGAGGCATGCTGCTGAGAGAATCAAAAAGGCAGAGAAAGTGGCAATATTCAGCTTTTTGGGACAGTTGGGATTTAAATAACAAAAGGCAACACCATCACTCTCAAAGACATTTCCAATCAGATCTGGAGAATGTCTTGAAAGCACAGGGTGGTTTATCCATCATTTTCCTTCCTTTATCCCATGGTAGTTGCTTCCTGTAGACTTGGAGGAAACAAGTAAGTATGTGGGGAAAAGGGAAGCTGCTCATGCTGACGTCATCACCTTCCCTAAAGTGATGGATCTGCAGTGAATAATCAACACCTCTAGACACATACCTCACTGGCATCTCTATCCCAGGGTGGGGGAATCACTTCTATATTCGCTTTTACAGACACAACACTATGAGAGGCCTGAATGAGGCAAAAATCTGCCTCTGTTTGCTTACTTAACACTTCTTCTTCATGTGTTTGGTTCAGGTGATGGTAGTGAACTTTCAGGATGCAGTATGGACTCACTGCATAAAGTTCAGTGATGAGTGAGGGAATGTTCTAGAAATTAAACACTTTAAATGCCTGGGAAATCAGCTTACCTCCCTTGTTTTGAGAAGACTTGCCCTATCACTCTCTGCAGCTCCAAGAGGCCAAGCACATGAACTAGCCACCTCGCATCCAATCGACTCCGTACTCAGCTCATGAAACTTTACTGCTATCTGGATATATGTCTTTCAAGTAACACAGCAAATCTTTCCCTGCCTGCACAGCAATGCTTGTCACAGTAAGGTCAGTTTAGGTCATTTCCAAAGTCACAGCAACTGGCCACAGTTTTCCTTTGTGCTTCGTGGTACGTTTTCGTGTTGCTTCCCTAATGAGTCCTGTCTGCATTTTCCACTCGGCAAGTTTCTCAGGAAAGCCAATCACCTGCCCTGCCCCATGTATGCCCCCATCTCTATCCTCTCTGCCCACGGATCTGCTAGGGTCCAGCACAGACAAGCAGGTGACGCAGGCTTCAGCTTCACTAAGTTACTCCAGGTAATCTAACATATCTTCAGGAGACAAGCGTAATACAGTATGAACTGAGTTACTTTGATTCTGGCTTGGTGCACTGCCAGTGAAATAATTATCATTTAAAGGTTAATTAAAGAATCTGCCTTTGCAGGTTGTGAGGAAAGCACTTAACAGCAGGAACTGAGCTCAGGAATTGTCGGGTTCTGTGCATAATACATAATGTTACAGGCACTAAAATGCATACATCTTCCAGCCTCACTCTGATCTTGCTCACAGTAGAGTAAATGCAATCCATCTCTGGATTTGCTGGAGCTGTTCTGAATTTACATGTTATACAGTACAGTAGGCCCAGGAAATACAAATGCTTTGAAGAAATCAATTCCATCACGTCTTTTTATTTGCACCCCCGGACACAGCCTGCTCCTGATGTACAAAGAGTTGCACATTTAAGGCTTTCCAAACTTACCCATCACTTAGCACTGAAAAATGCATTTCTTGGTTATGTTCAGCTCTCAAGACCTGGTCAGTGTCTGGAGGACTGAGACATTCCATCTCAGAATAACAGGGTTTACCGAGTCACTGCTGGAAGGAGCAAAGCTGTTCCCCAGCCAGCCACGGCTCTCTGAGCCTCCCCCGTCTCCCTAAGCCGGTAGTTATCCCTTCAGCCTTCAACGCCGCAGTGAAGCTGTACTGCCTGCCCACAGTTTTTCATTTTATACCTCCACTGACATACATCATTGTTTCTGCAGCTCTTCTGAGCGCCTGTTTACACTACACCAAGAAGGATAGCACTTTTCAAAAGATTTCTTGCTTGGCCTCAATACAGCACCTACATGACCTCAAGTCCGTGTGGGGCCCAAAGCTTCACTCCACTCTCATTACAAACTTTCAGCATTTTGTCTCTCTTGTTTTGGCATGTTCTGTTGGAACAATAAAATTTCCATGATGAATGTAGTTATTTCAGCTCACATAGTTTATGCACTACAAAGAATAATTTACCTTCCTGCCTCTGTATTAATTTTTTTCTTAGAAGATATTGGTTTCATGAAAGAAGATATAATGATGACAGTGGGATCCATAATTTCTTTCTTATTTCCATCAAGATTAAAGTAACATCATTTTAGGATGTGCATGTGTTTCACATCAAAAGCACAGAACAAATTACCAAAAATTCAGAATATGACAAACCTGCTAAGGGTGGAGGTAGAGATTCAGCAGACAACTTGAGAGTTGGACTAAGGGCTTGCCTGAGCAGTCAACACCCATTTCCTCCCTAATAACGCCAACCTCTAGCATGCTTTTCCACCAACTCTTTCCAGTGCAGGCACACACACACACAGGGTATCATTCAAGGCTCATGGTTTGAACATAAGATGGACCATGCTTTGAACATAAGATGGGACCTGATGTGCAGGTGCCATCATCTTCCCAGAATTTTACATTAGATGCCAGTGTCACCCCTCCCACTGATGGCGGTTTGTGAATAGGAAATAATTAGCTAAAAATGCTGTGAAACAGGGCAAAACTGGTAATCTCCACATGCAGCCTGTATATGAAAAGGAGAAGGGGGAGCTGGTGAGAAAGCAGAGGTGTTAAGGGATGAAAACAAAGCAGAGACTCTAATGAGCTACCTGGAATATATTTTTATAAAGTCAAACCTCAAAAAGTTTTATTTATGTGATGAAGAGTAGACAGAACAGCTGTGAAATAGGAACAACGATAAATAACAATAACAAAACCAAAGACATTTACATGGAACCACATATTAAAAAAATATGTGGTATAATTATAAATATATATATATATTTAAAAACAGGGCAGCTTGTATCTTTCTGATAAATAGGTACTGTCTAATGGGAAAGAGTTTCCTGTAACAGCTACTTACTATTTTCTTATTTTTATTTTCCTACTGGGAGCCAGCATCAAGGATGTGATGCCCCCAAATTTAGCAAACATTTAACCGATAAATATTTAATCATTTAAAAAAAAGCATCATAAATAAAATGCTTTATGAATGAGAATCATCAGGGAGTAATTAGAACTCTTAATGCCTACAGAATAAATATGACATCCTTCTCTCTCGGAATCACTCTCTAACTCTCTCACAAAGCAGAAATACACAGGAAGCAATTAAGCAAGCAAAAAAAGAAAAGAAAAAAGAAAGCACATTGAAGGGAAACACTTCTGAAGTTCGATCAACAAATTTCATTGTAACTTGGGACTCTGAGACCCCTTAGTGACCAACAGATGTTTTAACATAATTGATCTTATTTCAGGTAAAGTATTCTTCTTGGACATCTTTTGACAATAAACAGATTCTGCTTCGGATTGTCAAAGTTATCTCAGCTGGTGTAAGAAAATTAAAAAAAAAAAAAAAAAAAGGAAAAGGAAAAGGAATATGACACCAAAGGGAAAACACTTTCAGCATGTTCGTAAGAGTTTTCTTATTGCCACAAGAGACTTGGTGTGCAATCAACTGGGTGCTCAGCAGAAGCCACTGGAGAAAACACCAAGCTAGACAGCAGAGATGAGGTGTGTCTGGGACTTGAACACTCAGAAAACCAAGTCATTCTAGTGTCATTCTCCATGACCAGTAATGTCATTTGTTGTCTCCTGTTGATTTTTAAAGAGAAATTTGACAACAGTTTACGGGATTTTCAGTAAAAACAAAACCATCCACATTTCATCTGGAAAGAGGCACCAAAGTGTCTGGGTAATTTTCCCAAATTGTTCTCTTTTATTTCATAAAAATGTAACTAGAAAGCCAAGCTCCATAGATAGCATCGTTTTTAAAAGTCATTGTCAACTTTCCCCCAGGATTTTTAAAAATCATTTTGGGCAAAGCTAAAGAGACTATTCTTGCACAGGCCACAGAATTAAATGCCCTTCTCAGTCAGATCCAGCCCATTTCAGATCTCCTTGCCAGTGTGACAAAGCAATATTTCATACACAACACATCCTGTGCAGCACTACAACGGACCATGAGGGAGTTATGCAAACAGATTACGGGCTGTTACCATACATTTCTTTCTTCACAAATAATTCAACGAGTGAATGCTTTGAAGTTGTAGACAGAACATCAAAATATATCATAGAAAAACTATAGCATTTGTCAGACTGCACATTACATTTTTTCTAATATTTATGTTAAAATACAAACATATTTTGTAACAAACATAATATATTTGTCCGAGTGCAAATATATTCTCTTTATAGATGGAAGTGAATGGACAACCTAAGTTTTTTCTTTAAAAATGGATAATACCTGATGCTTCTAAAGAGACCAACAATATAACCCCTAGTCTTTTTTGAAGAATTAAGTATGAAAGCTTGGAAAAGACTTCCTCTTCGCTCAAGCTAGGAGAAACAAAGTTGTCACGCACCTATAAACAAAGTCACCTGGATCAGAAAAAGCTCAGTGTACTTCCTTTTCTATGAAGAAAATGGGACATACTTGACCTCCACAACCTTGTATGGGAATAGTTCATGAAAAAAGGGGATGCAGAGAACCAATGGTGAGGAGTCTTCTACCTGTCATAGCCACAGCCAAATCCCTGCATCTCTTTGTGCCTCAGTTTCTCACTGGCACAAGACTGCTGTGAGGCTATAACTCTTAAAAACCTGAACTCTTGCTTGTTTGCTAGAGCAGACCTCCAAATTCTGCCAGTGATTTTAGCAAACCCTTTACCATTGTTTTGGGGAAGAACAGGAGAGAAGATGACATGAACATCTTGACTTTTCAAATAATTCCTCTTCTGTCCCGCAGCCCGATAAGATTTGTTTGATCCTCCCAAACCAAACCTTTAATTTGATGTGGCTGCCTGTTCTTTATATTGGTGAAATCAAAAGGAGTTTCAAAGAGAAAAGGAGAAAACAAATAAAATAAAGTCTTGCCAATCATCCTCCCTCCTTTGTAGGAGTCTAATTTGTGACTAAACCTTGTAAAATCCCCACTAAAGAAAACACAAAGTGTTGCCGCCTTCTTTTATCTGTGGTGAGATAGAGTGTGGTCTCTGGCTGTATCAGGCAGGTTAAGTTCTCCCTTCACATAAATTCAGCACCCTCCAGTGATTCAGTGTGTGCATTTTGCCCTCTCTAAGCAGAAGCTGAGCCAAGCTACTGTGTAGTACTCTGCGCTGACGTTAACTTTCAAATCTGGTCTAAAAATGAAAAAAATAAACGGTTCATTAACTAATAACCACTGTGCTTTTGTATAATGTGATGCAGAAAATGGAAAGGGTCTATCTGGACTGTTTAATGTAATAATTAACATTCCAGAAGAAGGAATAAACTTCATGTTATTTAAATTCACAGATAATGTAAACTTTAAATTAAACAGCTAAAACCACTCAAAACAGAAATAACAAAGGACTCTCAAAAGATTGTAAAGACGAGCAAAAGGAAATACAAAGAGATTCAGCTCAAGAAATGATGTCAGAGGCTGATAATACACAGAGGAAAGTTATCTACCAGGTAAACAGATAGAAGGAAGGAACTGCAATAGGCGTTTTCAACATTACAGAACGGTGACAAAAGAAATGCCAGTTGTACCTTTGGCACAGAAGCAAAGGATAAAAAACGAATTGATTTCATTAGCAGTGCCATCCAGCTGAAGCCATAGCCCTGTATTGGCACCTTGCCGGGGTTCAGGGAAACCTCACTGCGCAGGGCATTGTACAAATGCCCTCCACAAAGACCAGCATCCTCTTCCACTTAACCACCTGCCTCATTCCCCGATGCCTTCTCCCTTTCTTTACTCTGCTATTTATTTCTTTTCTCTATTTCATCCTTATAACCTCACACCTGACAGTGTTATATCTACTGAGAACAGCCTGGCACCAAGACAGCTTATAAAACTGCAGACCCAGCTGGTGACCCAGTAAAACATTTGGTGCCTGGGAATCTGTATAAACTTTAAGTCAATAAACTACCATCACAAGAGAAAGCAGGTTAAAAATCACAGACACACATACACAAAAGTAATTTTTTTTTTCTTTTTAAGGAAAAGGAGTGTGATATGGAAGTATTGAGAGAAGAGATGGGAACTTTTTCAATAATATTTTTCATTGTTTTTTTCCCCATTTTGAACTCCAAAGCTACTATTATGAACAGCTGTGAACATCCCCATCCCGCATCCTAACTCCACTATTTTCTTTTTTTTGAAAGAAATTTAAAGGAGAAAATTAATTTCACAGGTTGGTGATTTGACTCCAACCCCATCCCTCAGTCTCTGTTCTGACATGCTGCTCTAACAGCTAAAACACTCTCAGGCACCTCATGGTCAAGGGATCCAGGAACCAGAACCAATTATTCGGCTCTGTTTCTTCAGGAAACGTTACCAATCCTGTCTGTGCATGTGATTGTGCTTCTCTAATAATTTTTTTTAGCTCTTTGGCAATTATTAACCAGATTTGACAACAGGAGATTAGGTTGAATGATATTAAGTTCTCACATGAAAATAAACAGTAACAAGCTAGAGGAAAAAGAACTCTGTAATTATCTCACAAGAAGAACAAACAAACAAAAAAACCCCAACCCCAAAACACAGAAAGCTGCTGCACTACGAAGTCAAACTTTATTACATGGCAGCAAATCCATGGGAGAGAGGAAAAAGAATGTTGCAAATAGTCCATGTGCTGAAAAATATTTAGAGCTCAGGGCTTATTAAGGACTGGAGCAGTTGGACACCATAACCAAACTGCCTTTATCAGTGCTGCCCCTTGCTTGGCACACTTGATAGTTTTAAGATCTGCATTCAGAGAGAGCTTGTTTGTGGTCATCAGCCCTGCTGGAGAAGCACCAAAGTCACTGTTCAAGTTTCATCTGTTGAAAAGCTCATTACTTCCCATTAAAAATAGATACGCAGCATTTTAATTCAGATGTTCTCATGAAAAAAACACACCTCAAGCAGTTGTTTTTAAGAATATTTCTGCTGAGTTCTAAAGAGTGGACAAGTATAGAGCTCAAGTCCTATAGATTTTCCTTGCGACAGTAGGAGGCTTAGCACTTAACTAACTTGGAAGAGGTCTTCACATATTACTGCTACAGCTGTTTATTACGCTGAAACTCTCAGATCTTCTGTAGTCATTAATTTTTCAGTAACCCCTTACTGATCAAGCAGAATATTTTCCTAATCAACACGTGGACTCCCCTGAGCTATACCTTTCTTTCTTGAACTTGTGATGCAAGCTATACTCTACTGAGGAAATTTCTGTCAACCTCTCTTTATGAGTGCTGATGATATGTCCAATACTGAAGGAAAGAAGATGACACAGGAGAGGATGCATCACATCTCCAGCTTCAGGGACTGTTGATTAGGACACTTATAATTTCACCAGCTGAGCTGATAATTCCTCCCCCCTTCAATCACAGGGTTTTTCACAGAGCTAACTCAATAGATAAATATCTTGTATTAGAGACCAATACAACCCTTGGTCCCAAAACAACACAGAAAAGGTAATAATAGTCCACTGTTACCAAAAAAAAAAAAAAAAAAGACAACTAGCCACATTATTTTTCATATATAAGCTGTGATTTTCTTGTCCCTTCACACCTTGAATTTTCAGTATCCTTCCAACAAGTGATTTCCCAAATGGGGCTTTTACAAATGGTGTAATTCTGGAAACACAGCCATCAATATCTTTTTTGTTAGACAGATATCAGAGTGCAGGTACAATGTCAACTTCATTTATTCCATTTTGAGAGGTCATTGATTACAGCACCATCCTTCCAAATTAAATATCCCAATCTACTTTCAGAGGGTGGGCTCTTTCCAGACAGAAGCAGTTTTGCATGCAATCATTGATACCTGTAGGTGGAAAATATAAAAGATAATCTCATCCTCATAAATAAGCTGTATTTTTTCAGTGTAAATATGCTGGCTTTCAGCACAGGGTTATTTTGGCTTCTTTTGGGGGGGGGAGGGTGCTGGTTTTTTTTTTTCTTCCTTTTTTTTTTTTTAAGATAATGAGCAAGAAAATACAAAACCTTATTGCATTCTGGGTAGTACTTAGTGAGAGACATAAAAAGAGAAAACATCTCTTAGCAAGAAGATTACACCTTAGCAAATCCCACAGAGTATAATAATTCTCAAAATCCTTGGTTACCCAGCACAACAAATTAGAGTTTGGAACCTCTGAAAGCTCGTTAACCCCAGTCAGGTTTGGGGAGGGGAGCTGCTATGTAATTTTTGAATACAAGCATTTCAGACATAGCCAACTACACTCTGACATTCATTGAATGATTCCTATGCTTGTTTAATTTGCTATGCCAGCATATAATTTGGGGAAAATAGCTTTCACTTGATTAACCACACAAAAAATTCACAAATGTTGAGAATAGCAAACGGTCATCTCTTGATTTGAAAACATAAAGCACTGTATAATGACATATCCAGCACAATATTTATTTTCAGATAAATCCTCTCCTGAGATGAAAACATAAATCTGAATTGTGTGTTCTGCTGGGCACAAGTTACCCAAGCACTCATCTGAAGTCATGCCTTCGACTATGCTGCTTTCCTCAACTCCATTTAGTGTTACCTTCGTAACTCAGAGTAAGAGACAGAGAGAAGAGAGTGATCAGTTAAGTCTGGTCTTCCGCATCCATAACATGTTGCTTCATTACCTCATTAGACCCAACAACTTTTGCTTGAAGAATAAGATTTTTTTAAACAATTCAAAATCGTGAAGCTACCACCACCCCCTGACAGAAAGTTCATCCAATAGTGAATCTGACAGTTTTCAATGTAACGAAGAGTAAATGGAGGTACCAAAACAAAGCATCTCTTCCATTACCTGAAATCTAATACTCCCACAATCCATTACAAGGGTTTTTTCTAGTTATGCATACAAAATAAAGACCATATCATTTGCTCTTGAAAACATCAAAGTCTGCAAAATGAAACTAACATCCTGGAACTTCAGGTCAAATCACATATTTGGTCCCTCTTTTCCAGGGAAGAGTTCAAATTCTTCCATCTGAAAATGTCTGACTGCCAAAAGGTTTAAAAACTCCAAAGATAAGTAGAGAGAGCATTAACTGCTCAATAAAAGCTTCAGCATTCCTTCCTTCATCTCTTAAAGAAACGTCCCATTTCCATACATTATTTATTGTGCTACTATTTTCTTGAGCAGCTAAATTTGCTATAATTTCCTTCTTTATTCAAAGTGATTTTTAGTGCTAGCAAACCACCCAGCGTGGCAGTGCCGCTGTGCCTATCTGCAGTGCCTAGAGGTCTCTGGATCCAGAGTGCCGCACTAGAAGATGTGAGGAAGAGCTGGAGGCAGCATCACACCACACATCCCTTCAGTTCGACACGGGGTACGTTATTACCTGGTGTCCTCGGGGAATGGCCATGACAACCCCGGTGATCTTTTGGGTCTTCCATTTCCTAACAAGTTATCCTGGCAGTAGCAAATTGTGGGAGCTGTCGGTCAGCATCCCTCTGACAGAGAGTGTATGCAGTGCAGGGAGATTGTCCACACGACGCACTCCTCATATATAAATTTTGATTCATGATTTCTTTTCAGTCCCTTTGCAGGCCACTGCAGTAGTAACAAGATCTCCTGACATGTTTTCTTTTTTAGGTAAGGTGAAAATAATAGTGCACCATCCATCTGGGACACAATCTCTCCCAGGAGAGCGCCCAACCATACCACCCTCATCTGCTGAATAATGGGATAGGGTATAGCTGCACGTAGCAGATGGTACTTCAAACATCTTCACAGATTGAAACCTCATACACAAAATTGAATACATGAGTGTAAAATAGCCATTCTGGGGACTGCCCTCTCCTCATTTTGAGGCACATGAGTATGAACCAATGACTACAGTCTGGAATATAGTGAAGCTGCTTGGTTAGCAATGGGAGCAATTTTTTTTCTGAACTGTGGTCATGTTTTGTGCTCTTGCTGCCCTGCCCTTACAAAGTCAGAGCTAAAGCTCTAACTGCCTTTTGGGGAAGCAGATCCCAAAGGATGTTACAGAGAGCACCAAAAATACCCCTTGGTGTTAGTTTTTATTCTGAAAAGCATGAATTAAAAGCTTAAGCTAAATATGCCATGACCAAAATGAGAAACAGAACCTGGATTTCCCTCAGTATTATTGTGATAATTGATCTTCAACTCCAAGATACGCTATTTTTTGTAATGGCAATTAGCAAGCCTTTCAGATCCCCAGCACAGTTAGTGAAGAAACTGAGTATTTTCCCCTTTTATTTCATGTTATAACCTTGTTATGAAAAGCAATTTTTACCCTATTATTGACTTCCACTTGCTAACTTCAAAAGTACCAAACCAAGGCTCCCAAAATGCACATCCCTAGACCTGCCATGAGACATTGCATTCACCAACAATCAACACGGCTGCAGCTATTTTTTATTCCTCATTGCTTCAGTTTTGCTTCTCCCTGATACAGCAAGACTAAGATACTCCTGAAAACTTCACCAGATTATATGGGCCTCTTTATATAGATCACAGGGGCAGTCTGCAGCTGGCAAGTTGTGAAATTAGGTGGCCTCTCCTGCGCACACTGATTCTCTAAAGTCAGAGAAGAGGGCTGAGGAGCTGCAAACGAGTTACTTCTCCCAAGCCAAGATTCAACAAGGTAACCTGGGAATCCTCCCCTCCACCCCACTTCACTGGCAGAGTTGGTGACAGGATTTCAAAGCAGTCTGCAGCAGGCAGCTATACTCACCTATCAGCTTTAAGATCTTACTATTATGAATGGGAAAAAAAAAGAAAAAAGAAAATAATTTTATCTTAACTCACAAAGAAAAAGCACATAAGGCCATTAATTTTTTACAGAGTCAAATGCACTCAATTATCTCGCTTTTGTGGAGGAAGGAGGGATTCCAGTATGAATTGATTTGAGGTGGCTGCTAGGAAAGCAAAAGGGAAGGATCTCAAACTTGGTTGTTTCCTACCTTTTTTCCCCATCTTTATCCACTTTAATCCCCAGCTGCAAAGAGTTTTAATAGTGATGGAGCTGCGGTGCTAATATTGATAACTGTATAGTGCTATGCCTATTTGTCAGTTTAACGATTACGTACATGAGAAAAATTGTTGCCTTCCTTCAAAGGCTGATGAGCTCTTCAACACATTATTACCAGAATAAATGTGAAAAGTAAAGTAAGAATTTTCAGTGGAGGGAGTAATTAAACCACCTCACCACTGAATTTTAATTAGTGATACAAGGACTATTTCACTGCTCAGCTCTAAATGTGCTCTCTGATGAGGGCGTAATATCTAAATAGATCTTGCATAATGTTCCTTCTGGAAGACATGGGAAGAGCGCAGGTTTGAAGCAAGCGGACCATTCCCACCAAGTCAAAGGCCTGCCCAAGACTAGATAACTTGCAGCAGTAGCATTATCAGGCCACACTGCTTTTTTTGTTGTCATTGTTGTTGTTAAGAAAACATCAGAAAAATGAGTGATATTGCTGGATCTGGCTCTGCAAAGGCTTCAGGGTCACACAAGCTGGACACCCTGAAAAACTTAGAAGAAATGTCAAGTCCAAGTCAATATTTTGGTTCAATATTTTGGTATGTGCTGCTGGATCCTTAGCAAGATGTGCAAAAAGGAGTGCTCTTGAGGAGTGCCAAAGTGCCAGCTATATTCAAGAGCTTTGGCGGAGCAGCAGTTTGTGGGAGATGTTCCAGAAATTTAAAATCCAAAGACAGAATACAGTTTGACTAAATCTTTAAAAAGCAGGATAGTAGGGAGGAAAAAATGGAGAAAATACTAAGATACAGACTTTTAAATGCCGGTGGTTATTAATGGGACAATTTTAATTGATATTGATTGACTGACCATCATTTAAATTTTCAAAAATACGTCTAGACTGTCTTCCAATAAGATTGAAGAGAAGTTACAGTTTTACTGCTGGAAAGTGAAATAGGGACTTCTGTCGGTATTATATGGAAATGAGGCTGAAAATAAATGATACAAAAGGTCTTTCCTTACCATTGCGCCCTTAGAAATCCAGAGCACAGAAACTAATCTCAGATTAAGTTTTCCCTAATAGGGAGGAAAAAATGCAGATTATGCCAAAATTCAAACTCCTCTGAAGGCCGGGTAACTCAAGCATTTTCTTAATTACTTTGCTGTCAACAGAGAGCAAAGTAGACTGTCAGACTGGTTGTTATAACCCAGTAGTTACCAAAATTTTTGCCCCACAAATCATTATCAACCTTCAAAATTTCTCACAAAGCACCTTGTCCATGTTTTTAAATCACTTTTATTTGAAGTATCCTCACAGAAGTATTGTGTATGTAAGGTGTACTTTTACCATGACCTCAAAGATCACCAATATCTGTGCACCATGCCTAGAAACCACCCCTACTGTTGTCTTCTCTTGTATGTTGTTGTACTGGTATGCTACTGATTTATAATGGCATTACATCTTTTGTTACGTGGATAACATTTTGAATGTACAATAATTTTACTTAAAATAATTGTTTCAATAAATTCAAAATACTGTTTCATAGCCTTGCTTGACCTGATCGAGATTTATAGTGTAATCATATGTTCACATACACATGTATGAGTGCAAACCCATGACATTACGTAGTACTAATGGACACAAGACCACAGGCTGCAGCATTAATATGCAAAAGCCGTTAAGTTCCTGAACACACTGCTATGATGAAACCCTTAATAGGATGTAGACTGCTGAATTAATAACATTCATCGTGATTATAGTGAGGTGCCAAGACTAATTGGAAAAGGTGTTTGATCATAAAAATAACTATAAGGGATTTTTTTTTCCTAATTTTTTTCCATAATGAATTTAAATGTGCAATCAATAGAGAGGGAAAGTAAGGGAGGTTAAAAAAATTATGCCTGGTATTGTGTGTGTTAGAAACACAAGTTAAATTAATTGCACATTTATTTCAACAATCTTCCACGTTTTGTCAAATTTCTGTTTTTAAAGCCCCAGTCTAGATCAATCTTTGTGTAAGAACAATGCTCTTAATAGAGTTATGTACTTGAGCAAATCTATTCAAAGGTGCTTCACCTCTACGGTTGATACGCATGTAGGAGAAAAAACAGGCAATTAAACTTTACAGCAGCGTAAATTCTCTGTTCTCCCAACCTCTTACTAGCTTGCAGCTTACCTGCCTCTCACATGCATGCCTTTAGAAGCAGACACCAACAGATTTTCTTGTTGTTTAAAGAACTGGCAATATGAAACATGCTCCTGATTCATACATGTGATGACTGACAGTGTCTAAAAATATTCATGAACAAAAAAGACTGGAGTAAGAATAACAATGCTGGGCTGTTTTCAGTGTAAGTGTTTAATATTTTAACTTCTGATTAATTTATGCTAAACATGAGAAGTTGAACTAATTTCCACAGTTTTCCCCCTTTTTTTTTTTATTTAATAAAGGAAATTCTTTTAAGTTGTCCTTTCCTAAAGAACACTTTCAGCAAGAGGTCTTGAAACTAACTGGTGGAGGTGGAGAAATTCTTGTGGACATTATTACTTGTGATATATGAACAGCAGCTGCAGATGGGATCAATAGTCTTCCTCATCTGGTAGCCAGACCTGAGTACTTCATAGACACTTCTGCAAAAGGGACCTCTATGGAGTAAACAAAACAATCTTCCTAACCTGAGCTGTCTAGAAGATTAGTCTTGAAAACTAAATATTTGATCATTTTAAGAGATATTTGTGTACAATGAAACTGGTTCCAATGATTAAGATAAAAGCTTCCTTCCCTCCCTCCTTTCTTTCAGGATGGCATTCCCCAAGTTTGTTATACAATGCTTGATATAATAAAACAAAACAGAAGACACACATTTCCTTTAGTCTGTTTTAATATGCTTCTGGAGAGCTTAATTATTCCTTGACTATGTAATACAAGAAAATGGAAACATGAGCAACTGGGCAACCTTCCTTCAGAAATCTGCCATTCCTCCTCAGTTGTTCTTTTTATCTTCACTTCTCCAAATCTTTCAGTCTCCTTTTTTATTGAATCCTTCCCATTCAATCACTTCCTATCCTTTTTAATTCCCTGTTCATACCCCTTACCTCTGCCGTATTCTTAGGAGAGCAAGTGGAAACGCACAGGCCATCTACCAGGCAGCGGTCTTTTCCAGTCCATTTTATCTTGCTGACCCGTGTCAGCCTATGCGACATGGTCTGCCTCTTCTCCAGAGATGTAACCACACACCCAGGAGAAGGGAAATCAAAGACTCGAGTCCCTTTGAACTGCACTGCAGATGTTAACCTGTTTCCTTCTGTATCTCGAGCAGTTCACCTTCAATTGGGTGGGAGCATTTGTTCGGTAACGTAGGCCAGGATGAGAATATCAAATGATGGGTCACCAGCACGGTTTTATTTTCCTGCTTATATTCTTTTTTTCAGCTGGATCAGAGTCTTCTAAACATATAGACAGTTGAAAATAAGTCACAAAGACCCTACACCTCGTGAAATTAGATGTAGAAAGTTGCAGGAGGAGAGCGAGCAGTTCATGAAGAAAGCACAGAGATGAAGCTCCAAGAGGGAAGGAAAGTTCCTAATTGCATGATAGACACCATCATTCTTCTTTGCTGTTGAAACATGGGGGATTTTTTTGGCGAAAGGATTGTTTTTAAGTAGTGATTACCTGAGTTATATGTATTAAAGCAAGTACATATACACATACTTCTAAGTTCTCCTTACAGAAACTTGTGTCTCCAGACTAGATCAAATTAGATCTTGTAAGATTCTTATCAGATGCGACAAGATCACAATTGGAGGTTGGACAGTTCCAAAAAACACCTTCTAACTGTGGCAAAGTTAATTGTCTTTGCTTGAAGCTTAGCAGTATCAGAAGTCATTTGTAAAAGATAGTAAGTATATATATATTTTAAAGTTGCTAAAAAACGCGTTTTGTGAAATTCAAGAGATTCAGACAGTTCTTGCTACTATCTTTGGTACACAGAACCTGAGTAGAAATATGCAGGTTCTATGAATTTTGGACACTAAAGGAAACTACTTAAGAACTTGTAAACACACAGTTTTTAAAAATTAATTTAAAAAAAAAGGTTATTCTAATCAGTAAATACTTCTGAAATAGTGTAATATTTCAACTGCAATGGGGATCACTTTTTCCTATATTTGTAACAGAATTACTGGAATTTTCTTAGTGACTGAAATTCTTCATTTAATCTTTACATGGACTGTTTATTAGATTAAAACTATACCATAATATAAAAGTCAAAATGAAACATTGAAATAAAATGGTTTAACCTTATCAGGAAGAGACAGCTTACTAAGGTAGTTTCAAAATAAAATTAAAAATTTCCTTCCTTCCTTCATAAATTGTGTGATAATATAACTTTTTGTTTTATTCAGTACCAAAAGAAATTTGGAAATACTGGAATCACCTACAATGGAAATTACAAGTTTAAGACAAAAAGTCCGGGCTCAGCACTTTTTACATCATCTTACATTGAAGACCTGTGCATAATAGAGAATTTGAAGACCTGTGCAAAATAGAGAATTTCAGAGATAAAACTGGTTCAGCTTCATTACACTATCTTCTCATGCAAATACGTGCAACGTTGCTTTTCTGATTCATTTATAAACATTGCATATTAGGCAGAGCCTGAAGTCATCAGTCATTGTTCAATAGAAAGATGATGTATCAAAACAAGAACATCAAGAGTACAAGAAAAAAAAAATGGTGCTCTTGAATCAGACACTTCAAAATAAAATACATGAGGTCGAGTTCAAGAAAGATAGCCATACTATTTCACTGTTCTCTTCATTAAAAAAGACACAAATAGAAAGAAGCAGAGCTCCCAGGGGAAAGAGACACTTGTTAAGCCTAAAGACTTTCTCAGGCTCCTCAGATGCTTGTTGCAGACCATAACATCAATTACTTTACAAAACTTTCAGTCTCTTATACACCCTCCCTGCATTCCTCGTAAAGAGGAAACCATGTACAGTAAGATGGAAAAGGAAAGGCTCTGTAGATGTTCAACAACTGTCATCAAATAAGGACACCAAACTTAAAACCATGATCGGATGAGAATATACTTGGTGGGGCAGCTGCAGATAGGATGCTCTGAAGGGTATTACTGTGTCAGCACACATTGCTCACCTAAAGGCAACAGATCACCGGGCAAAGAACAAGCAATGTCTTAATGAATACCACTCAAAATAAAGCTTGCAATTATAAGAATGCATATTTTAGTTGACTCCAGCATATCCCTTTAAGATGCAAGACATGGGGGAAATAACCACAGCAAAGAAAAGCAGAGGCGGTCATAGATGTTTAAATACACTGAACTGACATGAAATCAAAACTGAGGGCCAGGACAAAAGAAATATTCAGGCCAGTGCTGAAGCAGAATTCCCTTCCTCACATGAGTTTAGCACAGGCAACATCTATTAAAAAAATCAACATTGAAAACCTTTTAAAAATCCCTATAGTTTAGTTCTAACACTGTCTAGATAACTGGAACTTCAAACTATGCATACTTTATTCTTTTTCCCCCCTCACACCTTTGGGAGAGGAAGTTGTTTCATTCACTTTAGTAGTACTTGGACCATTCCGTGTATAAGCACGTTTTGGTCCTTGTAACTCGTATTTATAAGTAAAGCCAATGTAGTGCCTCGTTTAATTCTGCATAGGAAGAGAAACTGCACTTTAGGGCGATGATGTACCTCAGACACTAGTTGCTAAGATGGGGAAAGGGATCTGTCTTACCTAGGAGTAGTGCAAGTAACAAACCTGGTTGCTCTGACATCCAGAAATATTTTTCAAATGCTGGTACATAACAACAGATTTTTTACTAACCTATGCAAATGTATTGCAGGAAGCCTAGGAGGCACATGAAGCTATTGAAAATTTAATCCGTGCTGTATATTGCCTTTGGAGTCCTGCTATAACCATAAATGCTGAAAGCATAACAAAAATAAATAAATAAATAAATAAATAAATACATAAATAAAATTTTTAACATTAAAAAAAGGGGGAGGAGAGAGAGAGAGAGAGAGAAATATACTTTGGGAACTATTTTTATTCTGGCAGAGTTTTCACTGCTTGTTTAATTTGGTTCCCAGACTCTGTCCCCTTTTAATTCCTTTGTCATCTAGAATCTATTATGGGGAGCTAATGCCCTCATGGCACCATCTGGCATTATTTAATATGTAACACCATCTTATAAATCAAATTATAATTTATAATTAATCAGACAATTTGTATTTTTAATAATCAAAATCTCTATTAGAAAAAACTGAATACATTAATGCACCATAGCACTGTAAAAATATTTACGATCTGTGGTTTTTCTTTTTCTCTCTTCTGCTGCTTGAAGACAAAGGGTTTGATTTCAAAACAGATATTAATTAAAATACATCTTAAAATAGTACAAGGAATTTTCCCAAAGTTTTGTAGAAATATGCCATCCCAAATAATGGCTGTTTCAGAAAATTTCAGAAAGGAATACGGACAGTTGAACTGGAAGTCTTTTTCTACTACGCTCACTGCCTATATCACTCATTATACATACTGCACTGTGCTCTGCATAGTTAGGATCACCAGCAGAAATTCTCTCCCTCAGTTCAAGTATCTCCAGCCATACCCTCTAGAGTGTCCAGCTATATCCAAGGAAAAATATTTTTACCAGTTAAATGCTGCTATACCTGTTCAATATTTATTCTTCCTTTCATCCCACCACACAAAAGAAAAAAGCTGATTGGTATGGCTATAGGGAAAAATAGGATATGGGTGAGTAAAATCCCCTCTTTTTTTTTTCCCAATATAAATTATTGGGTAGGTTCTAAATCAATGATTTTTTTTCCAGTCTAGGATAACTCAGTCGTGCTTTAACAAGAGAGCGAGAAAGAAAGAGCCACAGGTGAAAAATCAGTAATATCTGCGTCATGCTGCTCCACGTTACGCCTGAACTCCAGGTACCGCTGTGTCAAGTGCACGAGTAGCACACCAACATACTCAAGGGAAACAGCTGAAGATATTTGTGGCCTGAAAACCCCAGCGCTATAAAACTTCTTTCTACGACAGTAAGTTTCACTTCAGGGGTCTCCTGCTTCCACCCTCCGTGCAGGGCTGCCAGCGGCTGCCAGACAAAACGGGGCTTTCGTGACATTAATGAGAACTACAGAAATTGTGATAGGAGCAGCAGGCGTCCTGCAGCAAGTCTTGCTAATCCTCTTCTGTTCAAAAAGCCCAGGAGAGAGAAGAAAGACTGGCTGGAGATGTGCTTGAGTGCCCTCCAACAGAGCAAACGAGAGGGGACATGGGAGGCTTCTCACCTGCACCTGTGTCACCAGCCGTGGCCTGAACCCCACGGGGAGCCACGCTTCAGCTGAGTTTATCACCAGGTGCATGTTGACAGGTATGATTGGGAGGCAAAAGTGAAGAAAAGGAGTGAAAATGTGAGGAAGTTCTCGGATCCTGGCCAATGTCCCCATCCACACCAGGTCACACGCCACCTGAGACCAGTGACGGGGAAGCAGGTACCCTGCCAGCTGGTGAGGTGTCCTGGTCAGTCTGGCTGACCACTGGAAAACAGGCACTGAAAAAAACCAATAAATTTTACACCCACTCTCTCATTCTAGCCTCAAACCTGTGCTTTCCATCTACAACTTCCTTCAAATGTCAAAATCTGTTTCAGCGAGACATTCCTGACCAGATTTTTGAAGTGGCAATATTCATTTACTTGATGGCTTCTCATGGCAACAACAAGATTTACAGGCCTTCAGAGAGCACCTTGTAAGTACTAATTTACATTAATCTTAAAAATCCTAATTTTTCACCCTTCCATAGATTTTATTACTAAGATACACAATAAATGGGAGCTTCAAGGAGTGTTTAAAGCGCACATTCCTCTGCTACCCCTTTACTGCACGCAAGCATAAGCCTCTGTTTGTAATGTCACAGTTAGTGCTTGCACACAGAAAAGATTAATTTGTCAGAAACAGAGGATTACACGTTTAGCAGGGGCACAGGCAGGTGCACAGGGCGTACCCCTGGGAAGGGAGCTCCACTGGCACGCAGACCTAACCCACCAGCTCCTCGTTTGCTCAGATTATATGAGAGAAGAGCTGGGATAACAAGTGTAAAGGAAAAAAAAAACAAACAGAGATAATGTTAAGCATTCCAGTACCATTTAGCTTTAAAAGCACACATTGAGGTTACTATGGAGAAAAGAGAGGTGATTTGGGGAAGCAGGATCTCTGAGGTAATGCAGACCTGAGCTACCACATCCACACTGAGCGGTACCACCCTAAAACAATATTTAAATTCCCTGTCCCTCAGCCCCGTTAACTCTTGCTCAGGAGTGACATCGCACCATTCGTTAATTGTATGGAGAGAGAGAGAGAGAAATACCACCAGGAGGTGTGAGATCCGTGGGACTCGGAGTGAGATGTCCATGGCAGGCAGCAGTTCCCAGTCCTAGAGGGACAGGCAGCTGCTGCCGCTGGTAAGAACAACAGAGCCCAACTCACATCATGTTACACGGGGCAAAAAAAGATTACTGTAGAAAAAGGATTTCCGAATAAAGAGAAAAGCCCCTTCCGCGCTCTGCTGGGCTCACAAGGGGTTTAGAAAAAGAGCAGCGCATGCGAGTTACTTGCCTTCAAATCTATCTGCATTTTCCTCCCCCAGCTTTTAGAGCTTTTATTTACTGTGTAACGAGTCAACTAAGGGGCCTTTTGCAAATGCTAGTTAGACACAGAAGAGTCCCTCGTCTCTTTGTAATACACAGATAGTCCCCAGTTGCCAACATACAACGGCAGCCCCGAGAGCAAGCAGCACGGCGACGGGGGCTCTTCTCTGCACTCAATCCCCTTGTGTTTTCAGGCTTCCTTGGTCAGCAAATGTGATGCATTAAGCAAGCGATTGTGGAAATGGGCTCATGTATAATGAGGTAAATCCTTGCGTTATATCCTAGGCTGTATAATTCATGATGTATATCATGTTCAGGATGTTCGAGTGTTCATGAATTTTGAGTTCTGTCACACTGAGGTCTCATCATAGCATTTTGGGGAGCAGAACTTGCACCACTTAAGCCAAGTAGCTACGCCGGCTTGTACCAGGCAGTCATGTAGCTGAGGCTACAGAAAGGAGTTTAAGAGTGAATGGATGAATAAAATCAGGAATCTGTGCACTGCAAAGCTGTGTAAAGTGAACTGCTAGCAACTCCTCTGGCCTCAGCTACAGGTGTGTGTTGGCTCTTTCATACTTGAGCAGAGGTTGATGGGAAAATCTGCTGAGGGCTTCAGGATGCACTTGAACTCTGGGTGCAAAATGCAGTCTGTCCTAAATGAAAAACCGTGCTTAAATTTGCAATGAATACCATCTTAACATGCAACAAATACTGACTTCTGTACTTAACCGAAGATCTTCTGCTCTTTCAGTATAAGAACTCATAAATGGCATGGCCTTATGAGTCCCCAGGCTTCCCAGGGAAGCTTCACTCCAGAGTTCAAACATATACTTAAAGCCCTTTCCAGTTTGGATAACTGGAGCACTTGACTGTTCAAATCATGAGCAAGTCTTTCTAGAATTGGGATCTACAGGATCTAGAATTGGGATCTACACAGGAGTATGTGTATCGCTACTAACAATCACATACTGCATATTATTGCAGGAAGAGAATGCCTACAAACCTACAGGTTAGCCTGCCACTAATTTATTGCTGTTGACACCACTTTCTACCTTAAATATTTTACAAATTTACTTTTCAAATACTCTTTGAGTAAATATATGTCTACAGGGGAATATTTTATCAGATGGACATTTCAATGGAATGTTTTATTTCTAAGGTAGGACAAATGGAAAGCAGCTAAAGAAATACGCTGATAATAAAATACGCAGTCAAGGAGAGCACTTTCATAGCAGCAGCTGCATGAATGACTACAGAAAAGAATAAATTGTGTTTATAAATGAGGACATGAGGATAACATTAATAGATGTGTTTAATTGAAACCTGTAAAGCCAGTGAGATCTCCTACACTTTAGCATTTTGTTTTTGTTCCTGCGAAAAAGGCTGGGAAGAGGATGAGGGGGAATATGTGCAAAGCGCAAGGTGTTGAGTAAAAGATATAAAAGCCAACCTGCTTCATGTTTACCTATTTGCACTGGAGCTCATTTTCAAAACTTGCCATAAGCAGGAAGCTCAACTGCACGTGCTCGCAGAAGCACGGGTTTAACTCTCAAGAAATGCACCTGATTTACATATGTACAGCAATGCTGTCGCTCGCAGGATCCGAGATCAGGATGGAGAGCTTGGGGTGATGATAACAGAATGTTGCACAGGAAACGCTGTGAGCTGGGGGCAGCTCCGAGACCCACCAGAGAATAGTTTTTGTTAGTCTCTGTTCTACCATCAGGCAAGAAAACTCACTCTAAAGCCACAACCACATACCGGGTTTTCTGTATTTAGTTTGCAGTGGGCAAAAAGCAGTTTTGCAATATGCCTGGGAGAGCAAATGGCACCGTATCTGTTCACCGAGACTGGTCCAGGCTGGCTTTTATTCACTTTTCCACTGTTACTCATTTCTCCCCCGTACTCCAATTAGCAGTTTCTGTGCAGATCTAGGAGTGGTCTCAGCCTCTTTGCATCCCCTGGGACCTCCATCAGACCCTTTGGCCTGCATCCCTCCTTCCCAGGCCGCGCTGCACACATTGCCGGATGCCTCCCCCAAGGGGAAGGTGAACCCCAGTTGTTCCCCTTCTGCACAGAATGGCAGCAGTGGGGAGCACAGATGACTTTGCTGGGAAGCAAGATTGAAGATGAAGGGAGAGGCAAAGAACCTAACTTCTTCCAGTTCCCACCAGTTCCTGTAATACTGTGAAAGAACTATGAAGAAAAACTAGATGGCAGAGCTTAAATAGCCTGTATGGTTCAACATTGCACTACCTTCTCTTACGTGGTTTACTTGTCTTGGAAATTTGATTTTGCATTTTCATTTTATTGTACTTGCAATGGTTTCTCTACGCATAATTGCAACATCCCTGCTTTTCATGTCCCCTTTTTATTTTTTAACTTAAGAATACTTGATATATCCTAAACCTTAACTTGATCAAACATTTATATGCTAGGTCAAAATTAATACCAAAACATTCATCTCCAGCTGCCTGAAATCTAAAGCAGCATTGTGTTTAATGGATACACAATTTACATGTGTTCAGTTTGTGCTGTAAATAAAATCTGCTTAATCACCCTAAGGAAGTGATTCCCTCCTTTCTCTTATATCTCCCATAAACCTCTATCACCCTTATACTGTGGCACACTGTCTGAAAATGTTATATGTCTTCACTCTGCCAATGCTACTTCGTAAATATATTCTGAACCTAGCAGAAAAAATGTTTCATCAGATGGTCAGCTTGGTAAAATATTTTACTTCTAAGAGGGGATGAACAGCAGGCAACGAAAGAAATACAGCTATAATAAAAGACACAGGCAATGAAAAGGCTGTGGTAAAATCAGCATAAGTGTCACCCCCCCAACTAGAATAAATTTTCTTTATAAATAAATACTGTGAGAATAACATTAATATTTTTAGCTGAGAGTGGAAGAGTGTAAGAATGCTCTTGTATAAACATACTTTTCTATTCTAGTGCAGGAGATACGGGATGACAGTTATGGTACTAATTTAATTCTAGCTTGTTCCATGATGGGTTTTTCAAACGAGGTCGAGGATGGCCACTGGTGTGCAACTCGGGACCGCCAGTTAGTGGTTTGGTAGTTAGCAGGCTTCATTGTAGTCTTTCCCGACTACTGACCTAGTGCATGGTACCATATGGTTTTATTCACATCTCTAGATCCTCACTTGCCTCCTGACTGTCGTCTTTGTTGAGAGTGTTTGCAATTATAGGGCCTTAATTAAATGTATGCACAGCACCTCTCCCACCAAGCACTTCCAAGTGTTGCTATAACACAAATCAAAGTGAAGGGTATCTGCACGCTGCATTACATTGGTGATGAAACAGTCTGAGATAACTGAGGAATATTATCAAGCCTGTGCCTCTTTCTCACTCCTCCCATTTTTTTTTAAAGTGGGTTTTTTTAAATTTATTTTTAAAGTCTTTACAACTAACAAACACACCATTAGCAGAGTAGAACAGGAGTTCAATTAAGTGGGGAAGAGAATGAATATAAATAAGGTTGATAAGATGGAAAATACAGCAGAAAAGCAAGCATCAGGCAATGTCTATCCCTACTAACAGACAGAAATTAAAACCTCTGTTCTAATACGTATAGTGATGGCCTTAGATGGGAAGGTATTTGTAGAGCACTACTGATGTGAAAAGAATCCAGTCCTTGCTTGTACTAGAAGATAAGGTAAGAGAAGAAAGAAGAAAAGCTGAAAAGTTAGACCAAGCATCATGGAGAGACTCTTTGTTCAGCCTGGATGCTATGTTGGTTTCTTTGCAGGATAGGGAAGTTAGGGTATCTTTTAAGACCAGGAAGACCTACATTTAATTCCCTGATGTAATCCAAACACCTCCTGTCACTCTGGGAAAATTAATTGGGCTCAGATCTTTAAAGATACCTCAGATTTCCAAGCATCACTGATTCAAAGAAAATCTTGATTTGAAAATCAGATTAAATTAAAATGAAGTTAAAGTTGCTGAAGGAAACAGAGTGGAATAAGAACCAAATTAGAATGAACAAGTGTAAACACAAAATCAACCTTAGGCAGTTTTGCTTGTGGTGTGTTAAAAAAAAAAAAAAAGATGGGGGGGTTATTCTTCTTTAAAAGAATAAACCAAAGACTCAGGATTATATGTGTTTTTCAAGCTTTTTGCTGGCTCCTGGTCATCTGCATTTTAGATGGACTTGCTTGTTTTGTTTTACTTCAAATTTGCTTTACCACTTGCACTGCAGCATCACACAGGGAACCCCATACCGGGATCCTAAGGGACCTGGTAGGGGCTAGTCCTCTGGCAAGGCATTGGTCTTAGCTTAAGTGAAACTGTTTTTTAGACACTGGTTACAGTCCAGTCACACTAATTTAAAAGCTTGCACAGACAAACGGAACCTCTTCCCACACCTTTAGGGGACACACAGCTGCACCCACAGTAAAATGCCCACATTTTAAGTCTCAATCTCTATGATATGCAAATCAAAAACTAGAGAATTACACTGACTGCTGGTGCCCATCCACACAATAACATTTGAACAGAACCCTAAAAACACTCTGAGGTCCCTCTTCGAAACCACAAGTGCTCTGCTGATAGTCACCCAAGCCAAGAACAACTGAGCAGACGGGGCAGTCCTTGATTCAGGTCCCACTTTTTACCTGAAACATGGAAGAATGAACTTTTTTTTCCCCCTTGACTAGGCTTCCTCAACAATTATCACAGGAACATCTGTTGTAGTGAAACCAGGCAGGATAAGGGCAAGTAATGTGAGTACTGTCAAAGCGTTCTTTGTGTTGGATGGGATAACTCTCCAGGGGTCATCAGGAGGATGTTGTCCCTGCATAAGATGCTGGATTTAGCAGAGGGGTCAGTGTGTTTCCAGTCTGGCACCTCTTCTGAACTTGTTCATCCTCTCAGCACAGGAGATCAGCGAGAAAGGGAAGGAGGAAGAAGAGGGGAGGCATTGCAGAGAGGGGACACAGGCGAAAGGCAAAGATGAAAGAGAGATTTGGAAGGTTCTTTTCAGGGAGCAATTCCTCTTAGTGCATGATTCTCCCCTTCTCTTCCACCCCACTATCTTTTATCCACACAATTTGTCCCACAACGACAAAATAATCCTTCATATGAGAAAGCTGATTAAAAAGTGCATTCACCAAAACATGTTTGGCCTGCTAATTCCTTAGATGCTTTGTAACTGCCCTTGAATGTGTGACTTCCCATTTGCATTTTGGTTTTGACCTACTTCTATGCAACAAGAAGAGCAAGAAATCTTAGGAGAAACAACCCCTGGGATCATTGCTTTCAGCTACTTCCTTTGTCAGGTGGGTATGCAGCCCTGCCATGTGACAGAACAGTCTGTCCTGGGGACCTAACACTTCTGATCTGCCCTATAAATTTCTCCTGCCCTTTTCAGCATGTTGCTTCGGTACCAGCTGACATCCTCTTGAACACCCAGAAGGATCAAACCTTCCAGTTCACAGCATGACAGAACTCCTGCTCAATGTCTGCAGACCTAGTCAGCACTGAATAGCTTGTACATGCAATCTTCTGAGGACTTGTAGCCAACTTTTTAAAAAATAAGCAATGTACAAACAGTACTTTTAAGATCGTTATAGCTTGGCCTAGGTTTTAGTATTTTTGTCTGTAAAAACAGAATGACTGGAATGACACAGTGCTATCATTACAAGAGGGTCAATTTATGCAGAAGATGCCGGTCTTGTTACCTTCCTCAACATGGTGAAGAGACTTTTGGTTTCTCATTGCTAGAAAAAAGCAAACAACCACTTCTTTCCTCTTTACATATAACAACAGTTGTATTTCTCCCCCTTTGGCTGCTCAAAAGCTTTAACAATTCAGCCTAAGGCAGAAATAATTTGGCATTGAAAAGGTCATGTTTTATAGAGTAGATGGGAAGAACAGAATCATATGTGAGAAAGTCTTCATCAAACATCACTGTGGAGACATTTAGACAAAGTCCATGTGCAGAAGAGAGACACGTGTCCTGATGGGATACACAAACCAATTTCTTTCACAAGAAGCAACCAGCTTGCAGAACACAAGCAGATGGGCGATCTCAAATTGTTTCAGAGATAAAACATGGGAAGTTCACAGCGTGCCAACTGCAGCACTACTGTCTATTCCAGTGCATGCTTTAATGACTGGAAATATTCTCAACATATATTCTTCCCCACCTTCTTGAATTAATAATAATTATATTTATATATCTATAATTATATATATGCTTTGTCTGTAAAGGAAACTGCCTTCAGTTCCCTGTATGCCCGGCTCATAACATCACACGCTCCAGCTTCGGTTCTCCAGATCACATTTATGACTTCTCTGTGCTTCTGAGGGCCAGTTCAGTCATCAGGCTTGCCCTGGTTGCTACACTCAAAAGCAAAGCATCACAGTGAGAGTTACTAACCCAGGAAGACACAGTTAATCTAAACCATATCCCTGTCTCTGTCCATGGCCACATGCCACACATTTTTAAAAAAAGTATTATTTGAAAGAGTCAATAACTTTGAAATATGATTCTTTCTGAATAATTGTCTTTAAAAAGTATTTTCATATTTGGTTAATTTAAAATATGAAAAGCCGCCTGAAATGGCACACTCCAGAGCTCCTTCTCTGGATTTGCCCAAGTTATTACACACCTACATGATGTCAGGTTAGATGTCATGACCAAATAGCTCAGCTCTGGTGATTCATTACCAAACATCACAAGGGAAACCATAGCAATGCCAGTTTGTACCAGTTTTTCTTAGAGCAGTGGATTTTTCACCACCTTCTCTTCTCAAGCTGCTAACCTAAGGACAAACCCATTCCCATTATATTTGCGGGAAAAGAGGTGCCAGACTGGAAACACACTGACCCCTCTGCTAAATCCAGCATCTTATGCAGGGACAACATCCTCCTGATGACCCCTGGAGAGTTACCCCATCCAACACCCTCCGTGGCAAGAACATATTATCACAAGAGAAAAATAACGTGCCCACCCCTGACCCGAGGATCTTTATGGCTCCAGTCATGCATTTCTTCCATGTCTTTGCTCACGCAGATGGACTGAGACAACATATTGTACAGATTCGGGTGGCCATGCCATCTGAGATGCCACTCGTTTGTCTTCCTGTACCTCACCGATATGTTTTTTTTGGGTGATCTCTGCTGTCAGCTGCCTATAAAGCCAAGAGAAATCATTTGCATCATGCTTAGAGCTATTGTGCCAAATTAGACCCTGGTGTAAGCACATGCAACTCACAGCCATGGCTGGCTGTAAACCATTGTGCCTGGAAAGAAACATCTGTTATACTCCCAGTGATACTTTCATACTGTTACTTTAATAAAGACTACAGTTGGGGTAAATCAGCACATTTTCATTGCCGTCAGTGGATCTATACAGCCGCAATTCTTTTTCATCTTTACCTCGTGATTCTGCTCCTATATTTCCTGCTTAGTTACATGTTTCTGCCTGGGTCAGGCTTCCTATATCACAACCAGATTATTGCTTGTAAAGGTTTTACGTGTATGGTGGACATAACCATTGCACTAGGGCGGTGCTGAGCCCATCAAGTCCAGCCTCCCAGCTCCGGCGGGGGTCTAGAACTAATTGTGGAATATAATAATGAGGACATATTGAGAGCAATTTTTTCCTCAGTACAGTTTCCTGATTTATTGTAATTAGTGGTACAGAGACATCTGGAGTTGGAAATAACGACCAGGCTACTATTAAGAGACATTAATTTCTTTAAGCGTTCAGTGAACTCATTTTTACTTTTGACATTAAAAAAAAAAGTATTTTGCTTGCATCTACCAGCAAGATGTGCAGAAATCTTACACAAGGTAGCCATGGACACCAGTGTTTCTCTGCTTGCCCCAAAATGAGTATATCTGAAGTTGCCTTTTAAAAAGTGAAACTCCAAGAGATTGGAAATGGTCCTACTACTTTGAAAGGAATTCCAGAAAGGAGAAAAGAAAAAAAGATGACATTAATAAAGTCTGTTTTTTCCCCTCATATTTTTGCATTTAATTTATTGGAAGTAAATGGAAGTTGTTGGTGCATAGGACTATGCAGAACTGATGGGAATGTAATTTCCCCTTCACCAAACTGGAACTGTTACGCTCAAGGTGCCTATCCATAAGACTACTTTTTAAGGCTTTTCTGTATCTTTGTCCACCTGAAAAGATACATCAAAAACCAAGCCCAAACTTCAACACAGCTTTTAGATATTGTGCTAGCTCCATTTCAACAGCAATAAGCAATTTGGCAAGGATGCAGAGTAATAAGAAATTATAAGCCAGAAGGGACTATCTTTGAAACAAAGCTTCATTAAACCTGCTGAAAGGATTACTGCATGCCAAGTGTGTACTGTTTTTCTAGCAGCAGCTGGCTCCAGGTGCATTCTCAAATGTTACACATTAATCCAGGTCCTTTCTAAACCTAAACTTCTTTCTCTTGCCCTACTAATCATACCATGAGGTTCAAATCAGAGCTTGCTCCTTGACCTGCACAGAAAAGTCTTTGGAAAGTGACAGCCACAAAACGGTGTGATCTCATGTATTGTATTCCAGCCCTGTAATTTTTTTTTTTTCTGGTGTGTGTTCATTAATTTGGCTTCCTGTGAAGTAGGGCTTTGGTTTTAAAAGGCCTCCTTTGATATTCAAATGTTTACAGAACATTCACTCCCACTCACTTGGTTGGAAAGCTGAACTATTTCTTCCTCCATTCAGGTCATCTCTACAGGGCCTTCTGGTGGCTCCCACAAACATGTTTGCAAATCCCTGGGTAATCAGACTTTATTTTGTTCCTTTTTCACATGCAGCTAACCTTTGAAAACAATTTCCAAGGGCTATTCTGAATAGCAGAATCCCAGCTGGATTTTTTTTAAGGTTGTGACATAAGATTTATCCTTAACACATATTCTGATTTTCTTTGCTTTACCTTTTCTTTGATACTTTTTTTTTCCCCCCTCTGGTCTTTTGGATTGTATAACATTGCGCTTTTTGTGACCATACACCATTTCTGATGGCTTGCAAGTAAATTACTTTATTGTAAGCAGTGACTTCGTCTTATACAAAGCTGTTCATTGGTAAGGCAGGATGTATGCTAGCTGATAAAAACGAGAAACGATACAAGAGATCACCATCTAACCTTCCCCATGGTGGAAAAGGAAGCAGATTTTCCCACAAAACACTAAATGATCGCCATCAATGGGTGCAGGTGAATGTGGTGAGCAGACACTTTATAAGAATCAAGAGCGAAAGGGCTTTTAGCTGGGGATACAAGGCTGGTGGGACCTTATTGTTTTGGCACTAGGGAATGACTTCAAGCAGCCCTTGAGAATGGGGCTTGTGTGGTTTCTTTTAAAACATGGAATTATTTGGGGTTTTACCTGCTACCATTGACATCAGTGGAGATTTCACTAATGAGCCCACTGAAGTGATAGTCAGACCTTTAACTATGGCAAATTATACATATCCAGGGCTATAGGGAGAGTGGCAGAAGATAAAATGGGCATTATCAGCTAGACAGGAATGGTATGATACCACCTCAGGTGTCTGAGCAAAAAGGCTGATCTTAGCAACTCATACATGCACTGGTGAGAAGGGCTGATCTAGACTTTTGTTCACAGCACTTTCATGAATACATCCACTCAGATGAAAATACCATCCTGGCATGATTTTTATTATTTTTTTTCTTTTTCCATATTTGATAGCACTTTTTATGGAGAGAAGATTTTGCATCCTCTCTCAAACCACCAAGGACACAGCAAGAACCTCCTTAGCACTTTACAAACCACTGCCCACAGATGAGCAATAGAGGTTTACAGTAATTGATGCAGACATGGAGTTTCACTTGCCTGTGACTTTCCCTTGTAACTAATTAGTAAAGGTCAGACAGATTATCTTGAACTTATACAAATTAATCGTGAAGAAAAGAAAGCAGTTTCTGGTGGGGTCCAACGTGTGTTGTCTGGTCATTTACTTTGAGTTGGAAGGCTGTAGTTAGCCACTTACTTAATGGTTAACCTATTCACCTAGAAATTTAACGCCTAACATTTGCCTCAGAAACAGAAATAAAAGAATACTTAATATTCATAAGCTCAGAATTCCCATGAAGTCAGGTCCATGTAGATCTGAATAGTAATGGATTATAGTTTAGTCCACCAGGAAAACAATATTAACTGCACAAGAGGTGTGACCAACTGAAATAGTCGCCAAATAAAAATCCAGTGAACTTTTTAAAAGAGTCCACTCCATCCTTACCATATATTGACCACCTCCCCATCTGATATAAACTGATTCAGTTCTGCCGGCTCCAGCAGAGCTCTTTGAATCTGCATCAGCAAAACTATGAAGACCTTTAACTACTGACCTGCCCTGCTGTGTTAGGGACCATGCCTTTGATACCTACTGCATTGAAAAAGGTTCCAGTTCCACTCTGTGTCAGACACATAAAATATCTTTTCAAAGAGAAGTACCAAAAACGTAAGGATTGACAGCAAGCAATTCATCTAGTAAAATATGAAATCAACAAACTTTGAACACAAAGCCAGAATGTATCACTAGAGACATGCAGCTTATCTATCCACATCCTAATGAAACAGCAAATAGAAGATTTTTTAAAAATAGAACATGTGCATGTGTGTGTTTGCATATGCACTGCCTTTGTGAAATCTCATGGGGAAAAGTAATTATCTGTAGAAGAAAAATGATCTTGTGAGACCAGCCTGCCTATGAACAGCTGCTATCATAAAATTATGACATGTAAGTATCATGAGTTAGCCCAGTGTGGAATCCATCTTCTGCTGAGAGGTGTTCTAGCTAACTAGGACCAGCACAACCTGCTCACTTTACTTGGCAGTAACGGGGTGGGGCAGAAATCAACATCAAAAACACCGCAACCAGACAAAAAAAAACCCCAAAAAACCCAGAAAAAAATCATAGCAAAAGTCCCTGAGGCACTGATAGAGAGTCTAGAAATTTTTGCTGGTTTAGTTTAGTACCTTATCAGCTCCAGCTGCAAACTTCATGTTGTGCATGGAGGTTACCCCGTGGACCAGGCACAACAAAAGGGAATGGGTGCAGATTTCTCAGCTCTTACACTTCAGACTCTCATTTTATGCCTAATGGCTGCAGAAGGCAGGTTTGCACTGAGTATGAACTGTGACAGCTGAGGGATCCTGCTTCTTCTTTTCCAGTCCCAGTATGGATGGTAACTTCCCAGTTAAACAAACAAGGCAAGTGCATGACTTGTTGTTTTGGAGGCTGAGACTGTTTTCCACTTGATGTGGTCCAACAGCAGCACCACAGAAACATTTTGATGCCAAAACGTATATTTAACATTCATAAACAGAGGGATGCAGCATTTGAACAATTTCACTTCCCATCACAGCTGACACTAGAGACTCCACAGCTCTTACAAGGCATTTCATACTTTGCAGGGTCAGAACCTACATGCTCATACATCAGTCCATCCAGCACAGTTGAATAAAACTTCATTCACAAAGCAACTCACAGACACATGGTCAAAGTGTAAAATAGAAGATAACGGTCCAAAATAGCTATGCTATGTTTGCAGACTGACCTTATGTTGCAGCTCCTCTGTCTTCTGATTTTTTGGTAAGATGCTACATACTAATTTCTGACATCTTACTTCACAAATTTACTTCAGAATATTTGACAAGATGCTTTAGTTGCTAGTAATCAGAGAACTTTTTTTTGTGCATCTTTGAAATTGGCAAAGGAAAGTCCTATAAGCATATTAACAATCTATCCCTATCTAGACGGATACATAAATGCTCATATTAGAAAAAACCCAAAATACTTTGTGCTAGGAATTACTAGACCTTTATTTTTTTCCCCCAATATATTTTACACTCAAAGAGGAAAGAAAGAAATTTAAGTCAGTCAGGCCCAGGCCCAGAGTACAACATGGTTCTTAATTTCTCATTAACAGAGTGTCAGAGGAACTGATTTATGAGGAAATCTGTCTTCTTGCAAGCAGCATTACAAAAGCACCTGTAGTTTTCTTTCTAATTGATTTAGCAATGGAACTCTGCCTCTGGTTCATCTCCAACAAGAAAAGAAAAAAAAAAAAAGAAGAACCTATGATTGCATTGAAATATCTATTAAAAGGTTGTGGCTTACTCAGAGGAAGCATTAAGGAAGTAACCAGAGAAGGTCGGTTTGCTGGTGTCCTTTGCTGGATGCCGATGGCTATGGCTCTTGTGATCTGCAAAGCTAACTGAAATCCAGCTCTTGTGTCTGCAATATGTGCCTGCATTTAAATTCACTTGCTGACATACTAATTTAAATTGTTCCTTGAAAATGGACAGTTACCAAAATGCATGAAGTATTTTGCCAAATTCTGTGTTTTTATTATTAAGGGTACATTAACACCAAACTAATACGTAAAATATTGCAAGTAAAAGAAATGTGGTGATCCTTCAGAGGAAGGCTTGGATCCCCATCACAGATCAACCTAACTGAATTTTGCTGCAAACTTTCAGGTTCACTTCATTTACAAAGACCACATCTTCATCCCTGCGAAGACAGAGGCACTCAGAAGCGTTGCACACTTCCAAGTATTGGGTGGGGTTTTGGCGGTCTTCAGTCATCACCAAGAGCTGATTGCTCATTTCTTGGTTTTTGGTGTCTCAGAGGATACCTGTAGCAGTTCAGGGAGTATTTACGGGCTGTTTTGGAGAAGCTCAGACCATGAGTGGGATGCATGTACCACAAGTGTGAATATGAAGAACTATGCAGACAATCAGATTTAGGACCTGTTCTTGACTCTGCCACTAAGCTGTAGCATAACCTAGAGCAATGCACTTGCTGTCTCTGTTTCTGTTCCCTCTCAGGCGAGTGAAGATCATGATTCTGTATTTACCCATCCATTTCTAGCTCTCTAAGAAGGTAACTGAAATAAACTGGTGGGAATTCAGACAGCTAGTTAAGCCAGTTTAACCTCCAAGTGCGTCATGACACCAACTGGTTGGTGACTAACATCTTCAGCTGCTGGGGCAGTCAAAAGGGGATGTATGAATACAGGCATCCAGTTCAGGACAAGTGCTCTCACAGCCAAGAAACTACTGAAATACAAATATTATCAGCATTTCCCATTTTTCCACTGCAGTTCTACCTGGTTTTTGTTTTCACATGAAAGTTTTGCCCCCCTAAACTCCCTCCTCTTTTAAGATTATATTACTTTGGAGGGAAGTACTGTGAGAGCAGGTTCCTCTTGAGCATGCATAGGGTGGAAATTAGTCATTAATCAACCGAATCCCCACAGAACCACTAACTTAATGCAGTAAAATGAATGATGGAAGGAAAAATAAATGCTTCTGAATTAAACAAAGCAGAAATATTATATCAACCAAAACACAACACACACATGCTATTCTTGTAAGGGAGGGAGTTGAGGGGTCCTTTTTAGATTTATTATTTGGATTATTAATACTGATGGGTTTGGGAAAAGCAGTGAGAAAATTGGTCCTCCATCCTGCGGTGCAGAAACCAAATATCATGCAGTCTAGAAATAAATGTTACAGATGCTGTTGTGTCTGGAGCGAAGCTGTAGCAAAGAACACATTTTATTTTTTTCCTTTAATTTTCTTACCTAAAGAGAAATCTGTGTAGAAGTTTCCTGCCACAAAAAGGTGTTGTGGACACTTGGGACCTGGAACATGGATCCTTCTAAGGGGAAATACATCCGAACTGTTCACTGTAGAAAACTAACCTGCTCTTTCAGGGTAGGAGAGGGATAGAAAGAAAAAAGTTCTTTAGTGAAGTCGTTCTGTATCTTTCTCACTGGTAAAGGTTTTGCTTTAATTAAACTGGTCCCAAACAGGTCAAAAGGATCAGATGCAACATAGCAGTTCCCAAACTGGAGACACCTCCGCACACATGAATGGGAGAAAATCATTTTGCACTCTTGGAAAATGGAAGGAAGCTTGGCGTGCCCTGCTGCTGGGGTATGAAGACATTGCTCAGAGCCTGAAGCCCCAGTCCATCACACCTGGCGCAGCAGTGGCAGCCAAAGACTGAAAAAAGCCTCTCTGCTTCCCTGTGGCCCCGTCCTGCTGGGAATATCGCATCCTCGGTTCATTATGAAAAGAAATAACTTCTAGCAGCATGAAGGCAGGCGAGGGAATTGAGGACTGAACAACCTCAGGCCTTCAGTCAGGCCCTACTTATGCTCTTTATGTTTTATAGGCTTTGGCTGGGCCCAGGAAAATTAGCCTTAAATTAGAATGGGCTACTGTGAGCTTCATTAGCTGTAAACAATCCATGTTTCATTAAGAGGTGAGAGACCAAGCACGCTAACAGCTCTCCTAGGAAAAAGTTACACTAAACCAACAACTGGGTATTAAAGGTATAAAACAGGTAGTACCACAGTGCTGGAGGGAAAAATCAGAACTGCAGAGATGCAAATTCTCCCAACTTTTTATTTAATATGCTGTAGCTTGCAGCTGATGAAAATTTCAGCCTCTGAGAGAACAGGTTAGGATTTCAAAAAGCATTTAAAATCAGTCCAGTTGGGATCAAATATGATTTCTGGCTAGATTTGCATACAGCCTTTCAGATCTAACTGCACAGAGGAAAAAAAGGAACATTTTGAGCATCCTTAAAAGAACCTGTTCTTAAGGAAGAAGGTGCATGTAAGTCCTTTATTTTGGTTGTGTCCAACACAGACACAACTGTGTCCACACATGCCCTCCTCCATACCAGGAATTCAGTTTTCACTTTCCTGGCAAAATTAAAAAGACAGTGCTAAGAACAAGTTGAGATGCAAGGGAATAAGATTCAGACCAAAGAAACAAGCTGTTGTTAAGGGCAGCCCCTATCCTTGCACCAAGCAACGGGAAAATTTTGCTCCAAGCTCTTTCTCTTGCTTTATTTAAATCACTGGTTTCTCCGCACAGGAGAACTATCCCCTGGTTTGTAAAATACAGTGCAAACTCACAGCTCTGCGTACAGGATTTTGGATAATCAAAAGCAGCATGCATGCCAGAAATCTATTTACCCTATGCAAAAAATGTATTGATTTCCTCAGTGCATGTTAACATAAATCTGACATTAAGACTAGCTTACCCACCACTTCTTTCATTGAGAGCACACCGATTTACAAGCTGCGTTAACACAGGATGTTTTCAGACTAACAGCTCTTGGTCCTCTCTACACAGTCATGAGGCATCATTTGCCATTACCCATCAGGTTCCTTGAGTGACTTCATACTTGTTTGATTTCTCTTTTTTGGAGGGTATGCCACATTACTGGGCCGTTTTTCTGGGTTCTGCTGCAATATTTTGCTGCTATGCCAGGCAGGAGAAAGACTTGAAATTTCCACCCCCCAGGATCCCGACAGGGGTGACTGCAAGGAATCACTCAGGAGACAGGCTGTCACTCATTTAATTTATTAGATGTCATATAACCACTCAACCCTCATTTAGGTACTTTAAAAACAACTTGTCTATGCCTTCCCAAATGGCAAAATCACCAAGTTTATTCACAGTTCATTTGACGTGTTTCTTCAGTAAAAAATGGGTCCCTCTCTTCTATTCTATTTGATGACTCATTTAAAAAAAAAAGTTTAAATGTTTTTCATAGGATTATGTGTTTTTAACAAGACTTTTTAGTCTTTCCTTTCAGATAGAAAAACATATACCAACATTACTAATATGTTTTGTGCCATATGTTCCTATTTTTTTAGGTTCTGAAAACAGTCTGACACTAATTGCATTGTAGGGTTATGGGTGTATTACATTTCTACTTTAACAGAGAAAACAAAACACAAACATTTCAATACATTCTTTAACTCACCTGTTAAAATGTTATCCTATAAGCCTTTTGTCTTCTCTGACTTTGGCCTATTCAAGCCAAACCCTGACCACCAGTCATACTCACACACGTGATGTGTCAAAATGATAACACAAGGAAAATTCCATGGGAAAGCAAGAGGTACATGAAACACTCCCGCTCCGAAACACATGGGAGCGCTCCACATCCCACATTGTCAGTGTAGCCCATATCCTGCCTCCATGTTGTGACTTTGCCCCTAAATTGGGTACGTATGTACCTTGGCAGGAGCTGTCTGTTCACAGGACCTGCAATTGACTTCCTGTTTAATGTCGTTTTTGGTACATAGCAGCTATTCTTTGCTTATAGAGGCTTGTCCCAACCTTTTTCCTTCCTTCTATAAAAACAGAGAAGTGACTTAGTGTACATAGTTAAAAAAAATAATAATAATTTTCTGAATATAATACAAAGAGACAATTAGCAGCAATGAGAGCATTTGAAACGATCAGAAGCGAGCACTATTAGAAAAACAAGTTACAAATTAGAAACCCAGAGAGTCATCACTGATATCGTGACAAACTGCCTCTCTAAAACCTGCTATAAACAAACAGATTCCCAGTAGTTATTGGGGAATTGGCAGTTGGATACAAGTAAAGGGAAGGGAGAGAGAGAAGGAGATATTCTTGAAAATATCAAAACTACAAAGCTGTTTGTCTCCATTAGGTTAAATGCTACGATTTAAGCACTCTGTATGTCAACCTATGAAGCTGCACTGACAAAAGTCTCCAAAAAGGGGATTTTTTTTTGTCTCCTAGTCAGTAATAGCTAATAATCGGTCCCAAAACCAAAAAATTCCTTTGCTCCTGAGCCAGTGGTTTGCAGAAATACGCAGTTGTGCTACTGGCTTCCACAAGGTGGCCTCTTCCAGTAACTTTACCCAGCCGTGATACCTCTGCACAAGCTGTACAACTTGTAGGCACAGCCTAATTTCTGCTTCCTCCCCGCGCTGTCCCCTTTCCCTCCCCTAAAGGACTGGGAAGCACATGAGAAAGACATTAAGATCATGAAAAAGAAAGTACCTCTCTAAAAACTGTGATGGCGTATGCCACAGATCAAACCCCAAGAAGCCAATCCTCAGATTCTCTGAAAATGATCAGACCCTACTGGTGATAATAATAGTAATCATAATAGTAGCCCTGACCTTCAGGTTGGATGAGCCCACCTTGGTCTGCTACTTTCTCATAACATCTGCAAAGTGCCATCCTCCAGAATTATCACATGCCAGGTGTTGGCATAAGGCCAGTTGATTTCTACCATAAACAAGTAAGTCTAGAAAAAGTGTACAAAGACTCCTGATTTGCGATGGCAAATATTTCCCTAAGCTGTTCACACTGAAAAGACAAGATGCCTCTCTTGTCTCAACGAGCAGTGCAAGCAACCACTGATCATATCAGTTAAGGCTCTATACTTATAGTAAGGTTTTACGTAGACCATTTCTGGTACGAATTCAGTGGAAGTGAGTCAGCGGAACTCTTTTCACATACCATGGAGGAGCCTTCACAAGAGTCTCCTCTTTTTTTCTTTTTTTTTTTTTTAATAAAAATCTTTTCATCTTAAGTGAAACCAGTGTGGCCTTATCAAAGCTGAAAAGCTGTAAGTCAAGTGTTAGGCATTAACACAAATGTCAAGTGACTGCAAACTTCTGGGTGAAGAGATATTTTAGTGATTGCAATGCTGGCCTCAGATTCAGAAAGCCTGGTTAAATCTCATCTCTGGTGCACAGCTACTGAGTGACCTTGAACAAGCTCTGAACTTCAGGTTCCCAGCACTTACAAAGGGGCTGATTTTTCTTTACTTCTCCTCTTTGTCCTCTCATGTATTTGGCCCACTTGCTTCTTCGGCAGAGAAAGTGCAGCTTACTGTGTGTTTATAGTGTCGCACACAGCGTGGTTCTGTTTCTGTAGCGGTATTCAGTTTTACTATAATAGAATAAATGAAGCAAAGAGGACCCATGCAAAGAAAAATGCTTCTAATTTAAGCCCAAGTTCTTAACCTAAAAGTAACAGTTCACAGAACAATGTCACAAGTAGCTTTAAGTCCAGGGATGTAAAAATTGTCCTATCTTTGCTATCTGGTAGAAAAAGGCCCCAAATTCTTTTATTGGCAATATGCAAGTTTTACAAGGAAAAAAGAGATAGCTAGTATGACCTCCCAGTCAAAGAGAGAAGCCTGCCCTTAAAAGCTGGAATCTTCACATTTCTATTTGTGCAGTCTCTACAATGACTTCATAAATGGTTGATACCCGTGTAAAATAGAGAGCTCTTTGTGCAAACCTGTATGCTTTGTTCAAGGCACAAAATATCTTCCGGACAAAAACATGTTCTGCTGGAATAAACAAACGTAGATCAAAGAAAAGACAAACTTAAAAGAACCCTCTGGGTTTCAGCAGATTGCAGTTTACAAGTGACCGTGTATTTTCTCCCCCATGGAGTCTCCTTTTGGCCATCAATTGCCATGTTTTCTTCTTTTAAACTCAGTCCTCAAAAGCTGCAACTCTACTGGAGTACTTTTATGCAGAAACACCGAGGACTCCTTATGAACTAGCTTTCTGTGCCTAAATTAATCCCTGGCATTCACGGATGAATTTGTAGGCATCAATTTTCCCTGTAGGCGGCTGTTGTGTGGCAGTTCAGAAGGGGGACAGCAGCTGGTAATAGATTATAAATTGGGGTGCCAGAGCTGCAGTGAGGCTAAATGACTGCTTAAATGCACAAAATATTGCCCTGGCCTTTATGGAGTGAGAAGAAAAAGCCAGAAGTCAGAGATATGAGCTATTGCACAGGACTGGACAGGTCTAGAAATGCAATTCTACATTTTTTGGGTAGGAAAAGCTACATCATACGCCATGTGCATGCACCAGGACAGCAGAAACGAGCAGAAGGCACAAGGACAAGGAAGAGGGCATGTCATCTCCTGACAAGACTGTTTGAAGAAAAATGTGTAAAGTTTTATCAAAAACAGAAAGCAAAGGTTTTCAGTCATAATTTTCATCTCACAAAGCAAACCTGAGAAGAAGGAAAAGGGATAGGTTAGGATCAGTTTCACATGGCCTCCAGTTTTGTAGACACCTTTCTTGGGATGATGGGAGACGTTGTTTTCTAGAGATCGCTCTTCGCTCAGGAGGACCCTAGATAACTGGGCTAAACTCAGCTTGGCAAGATGAACCCCTTGTCAAAGCAAAGTCTGAGATCCTGACCACTGACACCTTCCTCCTATCTCGGTTCTATTTTTTCTGTTTTTCCTGTGTCTCCCCACCATCACTCCACCAACCCTGCAAAACCTAACAGAGAACAGGCATTCCCAAACAGGCAAATATCCCAGAATAATATATATCTCTGATACCTGCTATGTGGAACAATTTTCTTGAAAACTACCTTTCAGAATGAGCTTTTAGAGAATAGTTTCTTTCTTACAAGATGGCCTTGAAAAAAAGTGAGTAGCTTTTGTTCCCTACTAGTTCATCTTCTAAACATTTTCTTAACCAAAATACTCAGTTTTGGAGAAAAGAAGAGTAAAATCAAGAAAAACTCAAAAACTCAAAAACCTTGTTGATTTTTAAAATGAGTAATGAAGGGAAATTCAGGGCTTTTTCAGTCTAGACTATTTTTATTTCTTTCCTCACATTTTCAAAAGGAAGCAAAAGCAAACATTAACATGTCAATTCGGTGGTTTGCACACAGGCGGATACAGTGCTATTGCAGACCCCTTAATGTTCCTCAGCTGAGGCGGTCGGCACGGCACAGGACTGACAGAATAACCACCCCTGTTCTGCACTGTTGGCTGGAGTCTGGTTATGCCACGATCTCTGTTTTTATGCTCTGGCAACTGAATCAATGCCTACCTATCGCGGCCGCACGGAAAACGGCAAAGACCAAACGTTGCCTAACATATCCAAAGGTCTCAAAAAAACCCTGATAGGGGCTTTTAAAAGGAAAAGGAAGGCTCTTTAAAACTCTTAAAGCTAATTTCTAAAACTAGCTGAAATGTGGTTCTGGAACAGGGATTTCTATGACTGAAAATCACAATAAACTGGTCTGTGACCTCTATTTACATCCCTTACATGTACGGTTAGGAGCTGCACAGTTCTTAACAGAAACCTACATCATTATTTCAGTGGAAATAGGACTGGAGTCCTCTCTTCTATCAGCCCCATTTACTGTTGATGTCTGAATCCAAAGTCAGGAAAAAAACAAAGACTGCCAGGAAAAAGAAGAAAAGAAAGAAAAAAGAAAACAAAAGAATAAAGAAAAACAAAGACTTTATAAACTGTATTCCTTGAAGAAAGATGAGTGCTTTTATAGCATCTCTTTACCTAAAGCTTTTATTCAAGTATTGGTAGAGGCAGTGAAGTCTTATCCAGTGATTGCACTGTGCTTTGTGTTAGATTATATATGTCAAAACACTTCATGAAAAGATACCTGATCAGAAAGCCAGTCTTGTGGGGCACTTCACTAAAAAAGATACAGAAATACAGGTGTATTCAGAAGTGTCCAGGGAAAAAACCCAGCATGAGAATATTTTCCACCCACTTGAAGTCCTGGACCACTCTATTTTGCAAAGACTCATAGAAAATTCAAATTAAAATCACAGTTTTGACTCCATCAGAAATAACTGGTTGAAGGAGACACTAACCTTAACATGCACTGGCTTAAAAGAAATTTGAAAGTCTTTGCTCTTTGAAAAGGAAAAAAGCATGACCAAAACTTACATTATCTTAGCCTGCAAAGTTACTGAAGTGGAAGTATGAACTATAATAGCATCGGGATGCATTTTTTATTACATAAATTTATTGACCATAAACTTTGGAAATGTTTTATTATTATACATAAGAGCCAAGCATCAATCATTTCCTTGTGAAACAGCAAGGAAAGAAGGTTGACCTCTCTGGCATTTATTAAATAGTTCAGGATATATTTGCGTGCTTCCCAGAATCCTACAGCCACAAAATGACACAGAAAGAGGGGAAGTTGGTCTTTAGAGTCTAGGCTGGGTGTTAGCTCTTTATTGCTGGCTTTCCTAAAATGGAGCAAATTCAGGGTATCTAGTCAAAAAAGGTTAAACAAGCTTTAAGAAGTGAATTTGCCAATCCCTGTTGAATTTGTATTTGGCAGTGATCTGACCCCTCCCAGAACGTGAGCCACCCCTTGAGGTCATTCACCACCCAGAGCTGCCTTCACGACAAGACATCAGGACATCAATACTTCTGGAGGTGATCTGCCCACTTGCTGGAGTTCAAGCTGTTTGTCTAGTCATCCAGACTTGCTCCTTGAAGGGCCAGGTTTTACAAGCACCATGGGTGAGTCAAACACTCAGCTCAGATGGCTTTTAAGGGAAGGTGGACAGAAGGTGGCCACATACTGTCTCTTTGGAAGTTCCCCTCTGGCTATGTAGGACAGCCTTGGAGCTCTGCAGAGGCACTCAGGTCTCCGTATCTGTTTCCCACAGCTGGGAATTACATCTGTGCTTCCTCCTGTTCTTCTCAGGTATTCAAAAGAGATCAGGTTCTGCCTCAGTATTCAAGCAGGGCATAAATTACAGGTCAGGAGGAAAAGGTCTTCCACAGGAAATTGCTTCCAATCTCAAACCAGCACAACTCCAATTTATTTATTTTCCCCCACCCAACAACACAGCCCGTAATCTTTTCTCTTTTTTTGTGCTCTGTTTTTGCTTGAATGCAGGCTTATGATTAGTCACACAGATGAGTGGCATTGGGTTTTTTTAGGGTAGTGATTGGTAGGATTTAATCCTTGTAATATTTCTTTTTATGTTCCAATAGCTTAAAGAAATAAACCAAACACAACCCCCACCCCCAAAATACCAAAACACACATTGTATTTTCACTCCTGATCACAGGATGAAAAACTGATGTCCATTTTCAATCCTAGAAATGACTACAGACACCTCAATTTTTCCAAACTATATTGCAGAGTTCCTCACAGAGAAAAATTTCCAAGTGTTTTCAGACACCCATTTCCTGAAAAGCAAGACACTTATGCAGACACGTAAAGGAAACGCCCCATTTCAAAATTCAGTGCATACAGGGAGACATTGTTAAAGTCTACAGAGATGCAGCTACCCCTGTTGCCACAGTATGTTTAACCAGCCACGTGACAACATAACAGCTTTTCCCCTTCCATCACCAGAAGAAGTACTGCTTAAGCCTCTATATTCACGACACCTTTTTTGTCACTTCTTTTCCTAAGCTACTCTTGTTTGCTCAGTGTATTTAGCAGACATTTATCTCACTCTATCAGAAAAGATTAAAGACTCATACTACCTAGTAATCCAATTACCCTGCATGAGAAAAGCAAATGTGTCTTTGGTCAGTGCCCACAAAGCTCCAGGAATCCATCACAATAGAAAATGAAATCTAATTAATTGTGTGCTTTGTTTTAGCTTCATCCACATCATTATTTCACTCATTTCTAATGGGTATGTTAGCAGAGATTTAATAGTCTTAAATGCACAGAACCACTGGGTCACCTTACCCTAAGGTGAGTGTTTGGATAACTATATTTTTAAAGAATCATATCTGAAAAAAGTTACTTGTGGTGGGAGGCTCAAAAGAGAGGAAGAGAGTTACAGAGCCTTGTGATAACATAGGACTTACGCAGAAATCCGAGTGTTTCACCAATTTCACTAAACCTCATTTTACATTTAGGAAGAAGGTGACTCTCATCACAATTTTTTTTTCCTTCTTCAAACAAGGATTTTCACATGACCTATTAAAGCATCTGTGTGAACCCCAAGATAGCACAACAATTTTATTAGAATCCCAGAGGCAACCAGTTATCTGAATAAGATTTGGTGGAAAAAAAAAAACCAACCAACAACCCCACAGCATGATGCTATAGATAAATGGGTTGGCAGGATATCATGACAAATACACTGGGAACAGAAGAAGGGCCTGTGGTTCTGCCTAGGGCTATTGTGGAACCATGCTGGGTCTCAAGGCTGGAACAGAATCACAGAAGAGATGTGAGATCTATTAGAGGACAAGCCAGCACTCGTGTAAAGCAGCAGAAACAAAGAAAGCCTCTCAATATCATTTAACCAATATAGTATTCTAAAGCAACTTGCCCAGAACTGACAGGTCAAGTTTTTAAGATGAGAGCAATGGCTGGAAACTTGAAACAGTAAAGTTACATCACAGTAAAGTTACAAAACACACTGTTAACAGCAAAATGATTAGCCATTAAGAGAAACTACTAATAGATGCAATAAAGTCTTCATTATCTATGACTGTTGAATCAAGGCTAAAAGCTGTCTAAAATATATGGCATAATTCAAATAGAAGTTTTAGGGTAAAAATACACAGAATACATCAAACCAGAGATCAAGTTAGGCAGTAATAAAGTTTCTCCTCCAACCTTGACAGTAATTGAAAACAATATGATTTTCTTGAACTTAAAGACTTACAAGTATCTAGATTTAAGTCTAGAATTAATAAGTATCTTTCTGGCTCTGAATAGTTTGTCTTTAGGAAAAGAACACTCTATAGCCTTTAAATGTTAAATATCTTGTTCATTTAATGTTTCAACTTTGTGATATACTAGAGTTTTAGGAAAGGAATTGGAAAAGAACAGCAAGATCTGTCTCACCAAATAAACAATCTCTTATGAATATCAAAATTCATATTTTCCCAAAGCACATATGAAATTCAGTTGTGCAACTCCACTTCTTTTTAAAAGGCAAAATCACCACTCATGATACCCATAGGTTTTTAATAACTGAATGCACTCTGTTGTCTCCCATTGTCTTTAGTCTTTTCCTTGTTTTCTTACAGTGTAAGTTTCTAGAATATAAAGCAAGCTTCCCTCAGCCGTCATCTATGGTGAGAACACAGGTTTGCAGTAAAGTCTTTCTTACACACAAACCTTACTTGCAGGCTTGACTGCTCCAGAGGAGTCAACACATAGGCATAGATAACTACAGAGATGATGCCAGCTTCCACATATTTCACAAGTCCAAACCCAAAACCCTCCTCCAGAGAAGTATGACAAAATACCTGACATGGCAAAAACCTCTACTTTTTATAGAGCTACTGAGCTGCCAGACTGCTGCATCCAAATGCTCCGTATAGGGAAGCTGTGGGAAACTGCTGTATCCCCATGGCAACGATCAGAACAGCAAAACTGCCACACAAACTCATGCTGTGTTTGTGTGTGTGCGCGCGCATATGCTGTATTTTGAACACAAGGATGTAGCACATGCTTCTAACCTGTAGCCTGGGGTCCAAAGCCAGTTAAAGAGAAAAGAAAGCAGCCAGACAGCAGTCCACCAACAGCAGTAGCTGTAGTAGTGTCATGTCTATCCTCAATACAAAGCAAAACTCAGACCAGGTATCTTGTTTAGGATAGGCTCAGGCCATAGCAGAAAGAGGATATCAAACCAACTAACAAACACTGACTGTTTCATTTGTTCTGAGAGTGATGCTCCCAGCCCTTAATGTGTCTTAAAAAAAAAAAAAAGAGAGAAAAAAAGAAAAAGGCATATTTGTAACATCATAAATGCAACCTGCCCTCCAAACACACATATGCATACAGTTTCAGGCACATCTGGGCAGAAAATTCACACACTAACTTAAAGAAAATATGCTTTGCCTTTTCCTGTGCTGTTTTACAACAAAGTAGTGTTAATTTGACACTGGGTTTTGCTCCTCATTGATTAAGTGCCAAATATAAATAAATTCTGTGTTCACGCTGTGGACTACACACAGGTCATTTTAACTTGAAGAACACGAAAGGCCTGAGACTGAAAAGAGAATCAAGGAGAAGGAAAAAAGCAAACAAAAACCACCACCACCAGTAAAAAAAAGAATCCACAAAGGAGACAAGGACATGACAAGAGTTCAAAGAGAGTGTAACAGAAAGGTGATTCCATGTGTTTGAAGCTCATGCTCTGCTACTGAAGTTGACTACTTTATCTGTCTTTAAGACCGACCTCATACAAAGGGAAAGTTAGTCAAAAGATCAACTCTATTCTTCAAGTTCCCAGCAGGTCCACAGCATCCATCAATAAAATAACCGATGTAGTATTTTTTGTTCTATGCAGTGTGGTCTTAAAACTAGTAGAAAAAAGCATTATAAGATATCACACGAAGAGGCATTCAAAGCCATTGTAAAATTGAAATTCTTTGGAGAACTTTGTGAATATAGACGATGACTCATGCAGTCCTCCTTTGTCCCACAGGAGAAGTCCAAAAGGGCACCCCATATGGATATTTCACAACCAAGACTTCCTGTGTCAATGAGAAGCAAAAGTCCCACTGAAAGCCTTGCAAAGTGACCAGAGGCACAAGCATCAGTGTTTTCTTCAGAATCACCAGTTACATCTTTCCAAAAGACAAAAATGGCTAAAACAACATGGGATTTACTGTGCAAATGAATGAGATCTGAAGTGAATGGAATCTATCAACTGGTCACCATATCCATACTTAAAGCAATTGTGGAAGAATTAAGCAGCCTCTTCCTCTAAGTAAAATGTTTTAGTGAGCAAGAACTGGAAGCCTGCAGAGTTATTTTCTCTACTTGCTTTTGGAGAAAGAGCAGCTCCCTGCAGACAAACTGCAAAATATTGCAAATACATACCTGTCTGTAATGCACCAAGGCAAATAGAGGTAGAGATCATCATTGAGACCTTAGGATTCTACACACAGCTTGCCTTTCACTGGGTTCCTCAAGGCCCTCATGCAACTCCTTCTTGAGGGATCTTTATTTTCTTTGAAGTCATAAACTCATTATTTCAATTTGTTGCCTACTTCTAATCTCCTGCAGACGCAGTGGTCTAAAATTACGACCCAGGATTTCAGAGTCAACATTGACTACAGTCCCCTGTTGACATCAGGCATGGCAATTTAATTTCTTTCAGTGAGCCTCTTTTTTTATTTAGTAGTTGTGCACAGTCCTTCCAACACTTGAAAAAAAAAAAAAAAGTGTTTATTAGGGTTTCTGTCTGGCTCAAAGCTCAGCATAACTGCTATTGAGGCAACAACACCAAAAGTTCCACAAATTAAAAAAAAAAACCACAAAACAAAACCAGAAAACGTACATAGGCTTTGGACACCAACCAAAATAGTCACTGCTGTGCAAGAGTTACCTAGCCTTATTTTATTTCTAGTAAAAAACTAGAGCTTGATTTCCTATAACACATAACCTATCTCCCCAAGACAGATATTGCAAGGTAGTTGTGTCTTTTAATTGCTTTTGTTACTGCTTTTTTTTTTTTTATTACTCACTGTAGTCAGTTCCTTGAAGGAACTGAGCTACAGCTTGAACACCTGCAAGTCCCACTGAAGTTGGTGGAAGATGCAGCTGCCAACAACTGCCTGGATGTGGTTCTTTGATATTTTGACAGCTATGCTCTGCATACCATTCTCACATAATAGAGTAACACCTTGGAAAGCAACAATGTAAGTGGGATGAAAAACATTGTTGTTCAAGTTTGTTTCTCTATGTGTTCTGGATGAAGATTTTGGAAGCCAGAGCTTTTTTTCCACATTTGGTTTTGTCTAGGTACTTGTGTGTCATACTGGCCCTCACTGGTTTGCCCTTTTATAATTCTAGGCAAATGTTCCACTTGCAGCTCTTCTACTTCATCTCAAAAATGATTTATATTTTTCAGCCAAGTACATATTTACATTCAGTGATACAACCTTGGACACCACCAGCAATCAACAGGCCTCAGATGGGTCTCACAAAGAGGTTCCTCAAGATCAACCAAAGCACCAATTGTAAAGAAATTGAGTTTAACAAATTAATGTGGGGTGAACCAACAGTATCTGTAAGCAAGAGCACACCAGTGATGATTCAAGAAATTGCAGGTGTCATTATGAAGCAGTTCCACCATTTATTATGATTTGCTCATATATCCTTGCTGCTTAGAAATATCAAAGAAGCCTAAAGATAATGTGGCATTTGGGGGTCCTGAGGTGCTCTCTGCCTGCAAAGACACAGGCATCACTCAGAGAAGAAATCAGCACAAGAGAAAGAGGTGTGGAATCAAGCTCCTTGCAGGAGCCCAGTCAAAGAACGGTGTCCCTCATGTGCCCTTCTTAAGCAGTAGCATTAAGGGTGAGCTTTGAGCAATGGAGCTGACATCGGTTATGGAACCATTCTCCAGACCTGAGTTACGAGAGGCTGTCAGGTCCTTTCATCAACATGCATCATATTGCTTAGCTAATGGAGCTTGGAAAGGATCTACTATTTTTCAATATTTTTACCATTATTGTAAATAGATGAGATTCTGCTCCAGGCCACATATGAAAAATGAAAAATTAGGAGGAAGAGACATGAGTAAGTGCAGAGAATGTAAAGAATGAATGTGATTGCTCTTATTTCTTTGCCTCAGCAAGGCATATTCTTCCCCTGACAAAACTAGACGCTGCCCTGAGAAGAAGCCAGCTGACATTACCTGGTGAGCAAGAGGGACAAAGCATTCATGAGAAGCAATACTTGCAGTGAAAAATTCCAGGTTTTTTACTGCTATCAGTATTCATTTTTTCATAAGCCTGAAGGCCTGAAGTGTTAAAAGACAGATAAATTTCTAATAAAGAAAAAAGAAAATTCCCAAGAATGGAAAAACTAAACAATATTTTCAAAGCATCCGTGATTCTAAATATCTTTTTAAAACTAAAAAAATCTTACATAGTTCCACAGACGTGAAATCTAAGGGTAAAACAAAACATCAAGCTTTTACACAGTTTACTCACATTTTATTAAAGTAGCTCATATAGCTGAAAACAGAAGAGATTTTCTCAAAAAAAACCAATCCAAACCAAACCCTCAAATAAGCTGCCTGGGCTCTTTTGAAAAATGACCTCTGTGAATCCTAAAAAATGAACCAAACCCCACATTCTCAAAATCCCTATTTTTTTAATACTACTTTTAATCCAAATTCTAGGAAGGCAATCTGCCCATTAAAACCAAAGTTACTGAATTTGTCACCGTCTAAAGCTGTGTAAACACCACACAGTCATGGCAGCACTTGAGAACAGAGGATCTTAACACAGTCTGCTACCGTTTGCAGATTTAGATGATTTGTAGTGAGTTTCTTCTCAAATTAGTTCCATGTTTGTCTTCTGACAGAAACCGGTATCAGCTTTCAGTGTTCCTCAGCTGACATATGTTACGTTATATATTATATATGCATATGTTTTTGCTGCTCATTTTGCAAGGAAATCTGAAACAAATCTAAGAACAGATGAAATCCCTGCAACTTGCAGGCCTGACATGAAATGCTAGGAGAAATTTAAAGTATCCTTGCTCCGGGGAATCAACTTGAAAGTTTAAAGGAAAGAAACAGATTGGTAATGCTACCTCCCTAATATTTCAGCAAATATAATCTGGATTCCCTTCCTCTTCTTTCTTTCTTTTTTTTTTTTTAATAAACTAAACTGGTTAGATACACATTTGAACACAAAATGAGCACAAGAGAAATTATAACCTTGTAACTACCATAGCCCTGTCTGCTGGATTGAATCCTCAGGGAACCATTTAATATTCAGATGCACAAAAGTACATTTAAATAATGTTATCATTGGGCTATGCCACAAACCAACAGATGCTGGGCAATTCAAAGTTAAGGACGACACTTCATCACCACTATTCTTAACAAGGAGAAGGAAAGGCATGTAAATTGAGCACATAATTTCAGCCTTTCAAACAAATTCTTCAGGGTTTATTAGCTTGTTACAATGGTAATGGTATTTTAAGCACAGTTGTCTGTATGTTGAGTGCCAAATAACCTTCTCTGTATTCAGGCAATACTAAGTTTACAAAACCAAAAGAAAGCAAGTGATAAAATTGAGGAGTCAGATTCCCACGTGACCCTCCCAAATATTTTTATAGGAGGAAAAGTGAGATCACTTCCCAGTCATACTTGATCCTATTTAGAAAAGGATGAAAGAAAGAAAAATAACCTGAAAAGTAACAATATTTATAACTAAGAACGCAGGTTTTCAGGCCACTCTCTAGTTCAGTCCCGTCCACAACACAGGGCTATCTATACACATAGAAACCTTTAAAAAAATACAAAAAGAGTAGAAGAGGCACAAGCAATAAGAAGCATGAACTTTTGTGATTCTGAATTAAAGAAATAGACAAAAAGAAGTGGAAAAAGAAGGAAAAATACCTAGTTCAGGAAAGACTGCAGGGGCAGTACCACAAACGTAGGATTGCATAGTATAAGAAACATCTTCAAAGCATCTGAAGCTTAAAAATAGATGATGTCTTTAGAACCATATACATCCATATAAAAAACTACCAAGGAGGCACAGGGGTGTCTGAAACATACCTATCAGGACAAACAATTCAACTGCATTTTTGCAGGATTGTTTTACAAGGCCAAGATACGTTTTCCTGAATCCATGCCTTTTATTTCAGTGCTTTGTTTAAAGAAACCCTACTACATAAAATAGTTAAATACTAGCTGCCTTTCATGTTAAAAAATAAGTTTTCACACTCTCTATGAAAGATTTAGGCTTCTTATGTAAACTAGTATGCTTCAGTTACTTGTTTCATCCCACAACAAACTCAGTCAGATATACATATATTCTGGGGCAATATGCTAAGAAAAACAACAAACATAAACCAGAATACTCACTAGGCAGGAGCAGGCAGACAGCAGCAGGTCCCTGTGATACAGCTACTACAAAAAACCCCCACAACAAACGAACCTAAACCCACATCTGTAACTCTTTACCAATTTAAGGTCCCAGCTTCACCCCAGCATGCAGTGGGGGAGAGGCTTCTGTAAGAAGACAAATGTATGTGGATGATCTTTCAAGAAAAAGCAGTGTTCCTACCTTGCTATATTGGTTCAGAAATAATGTGTAACATAAAACATTTAAACTTGTTAGTGTTGGCAGATTTATTCAAGTCATTTTGAAGAAAAATTGTCTTTGGAAAGAAGCGTACCTTTTTTAGTTTTACTGAATTCTCCTAATAAAATAATTTCAATCAGCACGTGATAAGGATGAATGAGGACAGCCGAGACTTGTTTGATTCTAGAGGATGTGAACATTACACTAACTAAAGTTAGTTTATGGAATAGCTATCTGATAAGCCACAGAGAAAATTATTCACCAAACAGTCCAGCCTCAAACCTTCCAAAATCCATCTAAAAGAAATATATTTACAACCTACCAATACTATGTTATTTTCATCTCATGAAGTTTAACATATAATTTGCTTTTCCTTATTTCCTTTCCTTTTTTAAATGTGCTCCTCAATATTTTTCCCTCCACCATTTTCAGCCTCCAAATTCTGCTTTATGAATGAGCCTCACAGCTGTTTTTTCATTTCTTTTCTTGTATTTCATTTTCTTTAGATTTATAACCTTTGAAATCAATAGAGTTACACTCCCAGACAAAGGTAATGTAAAAATACATATTGAAAAAAGTCAAGATGCATCTTATCCCACCTTGGCAACAAAGAGAAAATTACTTTGCCTTACCTTTTACAAAGTTAAGGCAGCTGAATAAATACATACATGGAGGAAACAAAAAGAAAACAGGTGAATACCATAGGTATCACTCTTTCTGTTGTGTTCGATAGCAAAAATTGTGGGAGGGGTGCAAAAGACTAAGTAAATTAACATTTTCAACTATAGTAAAAAAATAAGAAGGAAAAGATCATAGGGGAAAACCATGTTTCCTAATGGAATTTTTTTGGTGTATCCTAAGCCCTTCTCCCCAGATTGATTTCAGAAAGATAAGCAGCATTGAAACTGTTATTTGCAACTGTTTCTTACACCCAAGAGAACCCAAATGTTTCCCTTCTCCCTGAGGGGCATCAGTTCCGGTAGCAGAATTTCAAAACTTGCCCTTAAATTGGAGGGGGACACAGGTAGTCCTCAGAGTGAGTCCACCATGTGGCACAATCCATTAACTCCAACTGCTTCATCTCGAGTAATTTCACAGGGTCGGTTTTCGGGCCAAGCATCAAATTCTGGAGAGCTGCAAGAGCCCAGCAGCAGCCAGACAGGGACCAGCAGGACCTGCCCTTTGGGCAAGGGGAAGATTTTTACTCTGCACCCTCCTCTTGCAGAGACAAGGCGCAGCCCAGGAGATTCTTCCAGCCTGGCAGCACCTCCCCAGTCTCCCTGATATTCTGAAATTGATGCAGAGGCTGTTTTCTCACCCTGAAGCAATTTACTGGCACATTCCTGGGGACTGCTGTGGGTTTTGTTTTGGTTTATCATCTTGCTAATGATGTGTTTTTGTGTGTGTGTGTGTGTGTGTGTGTGTAAGTGCATGCTCCACGGAAGAAACCTCCAATTTATCATGCTTGTGTTGACATTGCTTCCTCTGCAGCCTAAACACAAGCAGGGACTGCATGGAAGTCTTGCAGATGGTTAAGTATTTAATATCATATCTAGCACAGCAATAAGAGACAGTGAAAAAAATATGGTTTAGGTGGCATGTATCTCCCCAAATCACCAGCTGATTAGGATAGTTGCATGACAGTCGGAACAATGTTCTTAGTCCTGTAGCTTGGTGAAGAGTATAGGAAAAATGAAAAACATTTCAATAATTCGACCAACATAGAGCAGGTTTTCTTAAAAAGTCTGTTCTCTTTAAAAAAGGGGCAGATTATTCAATGTATCTACCTGCCGCAGGCTCAAGTGTGTTGGAAAATTTGCCCCCATATAGTTGAAGACGGCAATGTATTGATGAACAGAACTGCTGCTGCCATCCAGGAGAAATAAAGTGAAAAGAAATAGGAAAAAGAAATCAATCTCCCTTATCGCTCTCCAGTTGCACATCCTGTTTCTGTCTGCCATGCTTATATAGGCAAATCATTGTATTATCTTTCCTCTTGTGAATAGTCCCACTGAAGCGTTTATGAAATGGAGGATGTATATGTCTAGTCAAAGGCTATGACCCCTCAAATAAATCTGTATAACTCCCTGAAGAAGTCCCTGCTGTGCTCCTCTTGTATAGATCTGCTTTCAGAACACACGGGTTCAGAGTCAGCCCTACAACAGCTCGGAGCTTTTCAATTTCCATTAGAATTCAACTAGGGACAAAACAGACTTTTAAAATGGTTGTCATGTCCCTGACACCTAAGGCACAATCCTTTCCATGGTACTTGTAGAAGGTCCACAAATTTTACAGCACCGAACAGGCCACTGTGAAAGCAATGTCCAGGTATTAGTCTGATCACCAGCCACTCTAACACCTGACAGCTTTATACTGAATCTATTTACTTCTGAGTACTGCCAGCAGAAACAAAAAAAACCCCCACAGTGAAGGAGCTTTACATGAAAAAGTGGAGCCCAGAGGTTCTGGCACCCTTAATTCTCCAAGGGCATTGAATTTTGGAGCAAAGTGGCCTGGAGGCAGTCATTCCTCAAAGTGAAAAATTAAGTAGCCTTTCCCTCTCTGCCAGAGCTCAGTGATCCTCTGGCAGAAAGATGGACCACTGCTTTTGGAAATGTCCTCCAAATCACCCTAGGCAGCTTCTTTCCAATGCTGGGTTTTATGAAATTGCATCCTCTGGGTCATGCCTTGATTTGCCACTCCTTCATCTTTTTATCCCGCACCTTCACTTTGGATTTGGAGAACATCAAGTTCAGGGGAAACTGATTAGAAAAGACCCAGGTTTGAATCCTGTCTCCCATGACTATTGACATCAATGGCAAAAACTGCTCCCTGTTTGTGAAGGAGCATGAGGTTGAATGGTGCAACACCTCTTCATTAACATGCCAGAGCTGGTGGGCTCTCTAGCAGTGTGCTGTCCCTTCCACCCATCCCTCAGAGCTCAGTAGCATTCTCTAAGTCTGATTTGCTGGTCCTCAACCAAGACGTGTGCCTTTTCTTGTCCACCCCTATTCTTCAGCACAGAAGCAGAGTGGTATGGGGCAATGGGGCACCATCCCATGCCTCGGCAACAGCTGCTGCCTGCCCCAGGCTGCTCTCCATCGGTCCCCTGCCTGACTCTGTCCTTGCAGTAAGGGGGGACCACTGTGGCATGGACTCATGTGCATGTGCATCCTCCTACCATCCTGCTAGTTCTCCCAAGTATTGGCCTTTTACAGCTCTTCGCCCAGTAAGTCACCAACAAAACAAATGCCATTTTTATAATAAAAAGCATCCTATTTTATAGCTAATAGTGAGGGTCCTGTAAACAAAAGCAGAATTCATGCACGGTAAACAGGCATGAGCAACATCAGAGAAGCTCTGACAGCTTACTGCAGCTCGGGATCTTTCCCCATCTCCTCCCTCAGCCCCCAAATCTGTAGTCATTCAATTAAGTGCCTTGGGATTTGGGGTTGGAAGGTGCTAGGAGGATGTCAGTCATCATTAATATAATTACCAGACTTAGACATTATGCATTATTTATTCCAAATATTTATTCATTATTGTGTCCCAGATTATTGTAAACTACTTGAGGCAAATCTATTTCTTATGGTAGTATTAGTGAGAGAAATTCTCAAATAGAAAAAATAAACAAGCAAACAAGCAAACAAACAAACAAACTTTGCCAAGATCCTTCAAGAAATGAGAGGGGGAGAGAGAGGAAAAAGAGAGAAAATAAAGTTTTAATAAGATGATTGATCCTAAAGCTGTCAGGTTGTATTTTTGCCAGTAAGCAAGCCTCTTCTGGGAGCACAGATGTTGATCTAATATATTTGGTCCACGATCTAATTTAATATCTTAGAGTTCCTCTTGGTCGACATTAATGGTTTTTTTCCAGTTCTTTGGGGGAAAAATGAGAAAAAAAATCATACTTGCAAAAGCTGTGTGCTCAAGATTTTTTAAGTGAGTAAGCTTGCATATTACATAACATAATCTGGTACAGCTTTGTTGGAACCAATAGCATTATTTTTATTTCTGTCTGTCAAAGTCAAGTTTAGTATCAGTAGCCCAGAAAGTGGTATTGTGTTTTACAGAAATTCCATCTTACTTTTGCTAGCAGTTGTTCTTAATACGATTTATTCTTTTTATTATTAGCATTACAATGGCAGCAAAGGACTGGGACACAGACATCCTGTGTGCTACACAGACATGTAGCATAGCAGGAGATAGATGAGATACACTTTGACCAAGAGGTAAATACTAGAATTATCTGGAACAGACCACTGGTGCAAGCTGAAACAGAGACAAAAGAAGCTAACTGATACGCTCATCAATAGTGGAGCCAGCTGAGCTCTCTGAGGTTTTGTGAGCTGCTATGTCGCAGCTTTATTATAAAAAAGGATCTTGAAAATTACTTTTCCTCTGTGTGTGTACATTTTTAGAGAAAATTGCTTTGCAAAATAATAAATAAATAAAATATATGGGAGTGTGGAGATGTTGCAATGCTGAGTTCCTGAACCCACTACTCAATTCTGTCATGCTTTTATTCTGTATTTTCCTACTATTGCATTTGTCTATAATGTCTTTTCCTATATTTATATTGGAGGCCCTCAGGAAAAGAGGCAACCTTTCTGTTCTGTGTTTGACTTCACCTTGACCCAGGAAATAATGTCGTGCAAAACCCAAGGAAGGTTTAGTTTATTTTGGCATATTTCCTTTTTTAACTGTTTTGACTCTTTACACTTTCAAAAACTCAAAAGGGATCATAAACAGTGGAATAAGAAAAATTGATTCCTATATCCAAATCATTTCTCAGTATAAAGACCAGCCTTGATCTGCTTTGCTCTCTTCAGCTACATGTCTGCAGTCCCAACATTTGAACTAAAAAGAAAACGTGTCCATATTTGTCAGTCCTTCCACACCATGGAGTAGGAAAGATGGGAATTTGACCTTGCAGAACCATTTACTTGGCAGCTAACCATAATGTGCCACTTTTATTAGAAAGCAAAACTCACATGGGCCCAGTTCCGCAGGCAACCACTGCCAGGAGATGTAGATACGCATGTAAAGCACAATCAATGTGCTCCTGTCCTTCCAGCGAAAGCTCCCGTAATGCACAGGAACATAGCAGCAGCTGGGCAATGTCAGCCTAACAGTGTATCTATCTACCACAGTGTCCTCCCGCAACAACAAATGTCAAGGAACAAATATAGAATTAGCACAAACCTATTGTGACGTTTCCTTGGAATACTCTCCCAATTTCCAGTGACCTGCAGGCCAGGTGTTTTTTAAAACTAGAGGAACTCAACAGATGAGTATCACCAGGAATCTGTTTGGATCCTGATTTATAAGGAAGGAGGAAGGAAAGGAAAAGGAAGAAGGAAAAGGAAGAAGAAAAAGAAAGTTATGTTGTCATGACATAAATACACAAAAGTTTCCTTCTGACAGTCCATAAAGGAGAGGGTGAGCAGCAGCTTAATTGCATTCTGATGGGAGATTTTTTTTTTAAGTTCTCTCTCACTGTTTCTCTCCCTCCTTAATGTTGTCAACAATTTTAGCTTAGTGCAAATGGCTTTTAAGTAATATGTATTTATATTCTTGCTGGCATAGTTCTTGTCATGGTTAAAGACGAGTAATCAGTAGTCTACCAGACAGATAGAGGCAGAAGAGGCAGTGAGAGAAAAGAGTTTCTGTTTTACAGCAAATGAAGCTTAGAAATCTCTTCAAAGGATTTTAAATGAGAAGCAGGCTGGTGCCTGCATGTAAATGACCAGCGTGTTTTTCACAGCAGGAGACTGGTGGATTTGAGCACACCAGCCCACCAGAAATGGGTCCCATGGACACTGCTTGAAGCCGCCTTCTGTCCTAAGGCAGTGCAAAGCAGAAAAGTTCTGCCTGACCTCTTTTAACCCAGATCATTTAAGAGAAAGCGAGGAGGAAAGAGGTTTTGACTGAAGGAAGTAAAGAAGAGCTGGTCACAGCTTCTTACTGCATTTTATAGTTATGCAAACTGAGACACAGCAAGGAAAAATGAGAGCCTGATACCATTCCAGCCATGGATGGAAATCAGCTCTTCCAATACAGTCCTGTTCTCTGCCCTTACTCCCTCCTAGTCTGTCTGGAACTACTGCTTGCAGAGGTTGAGCCTCTTCAAATGTAAAAAATGCCACCTGCTTGAAAACCTAAGGTTTAGCTCCGGGAAGCAGGAATGAATAGCAGGTTTAAGTTCTCCTTTGTTTATCTGAAAAGGGGGGAGGGTGGGGATGGGAACAATTTCTGAAAGGACTGTTAGTTTTTATAGAAAATAATAATGTTAATGAGGAAGAGAATGACTAAGTGAAGCCCTGAAACAGTTGCAATGGTGACATGAGCATCATACGCACTGAATGCAAATGACTACACATATGGAAGTGAGAAAGAAGAGGGAAGCCAGGAGCTCAGCAACTGCAAAGTGAGAAGTTTACTTAATGACCAGCAATGATTTTAGCTAATACATACATTATCTTTTCATAATGGGCATAGATGGGCAAGACGAGCTTGCAAAACATAGAGGCAAAACAGACCAAACAAGACTAAAGAAAGAGACAAAGGAAGGAAGGAGCAACTTGCCCAGAGTTGTACGACATCAGTTTCCCAACCAGCAATGAAGCAGGTTAGGGATCTCTTCTCCAAATTCTTTAATGTTTACTGTTCCCATCTGTTTTCATTCTGTCTCCTTTAAGGAAAAAAAATCTGGCTAATCTGAAAATACTCAATACAAGTCCCATATTTTAAATTCTATCCTTTCACTCATGCTTGAGTAGGTCAGCTCTCTCACCTCTTCTTCTTTTTCTTTTCCCTACATTACACTTCAGTTTCAATTATGATATCATCAGCGTGATTTTCCCGTGCTGGTAGAAATATTCAAATGTCTTGTCACAGGTTAAGCCCATATTGGTAAGTGAAGAATGAAATAGTGGGGAAAAAAAGAAAAAAAACCAAACCCACACCCCCTAAGCCACTTGAATGGCTGAGAAATGTTTCTTTAAGATAGAAGTGCTATCATATGGCAGAAAGCATAACCATGCAGAATTAAACCAACAATTTTTTGGCACTAACAAGGGGCAGAAAAGTCTACAGACAAAACTGAGTGCAGAGTTGTGCTGAAGTGAAGTAACTAACAGGAACTAACTTACTATGCCTACCAAGTTCTTAAACATTCCTACACAGTGCTGAGCACCCATTCTCTGCCTTTCTATTTACATATCTATAGGCAGAGCATGGTATTGTCAGTTTAGCATAGCACGCCAGAGGAAATTTGCAATTCTTCTGGATCTGGTTCTTAAAATAATATCATCTGAAAATAGAGACTGGACCATGTTCCAGATGAAAACACATGATGGCCTATGACCATTCTTTGAAAATTAAAGTGATCAGTAGTATGACCCGATAGAATGGTATAAAAAGTGGTGTAAATATCAGACCAATTTCAGTAGTTCTTCAATGGCATAAGACACCTTTCTAATTAAAATAGAGATGATGATGTAATGTATCTTGATTCCTACATCATGAAAATGTGACTTGTTCCAAGATTTTCAGACACACATTGGATCTTTCTATATCCAAATTTTTCAGTTTATTGAAGCTGCTAAGTCAGCAACAGCAAAAACATCATAATATTTCATTCACTGTTTTAATTATGCTGAAAAACCTATTCAGTTCTCCTTTAAGGTTTTGAGATTCTCCTACATGAATCTGTCAGCAGTGAAAAGCATTGCTATTCAAAAGGAAAACACAGCATGTCTCTCTGATAAATATCAGAAAAGGCCCTTGGTGACAGTGATGCACTTTACTTATTTATTTCTTTATTACATGAATGCATTCAAAAGCCTTCATATCGTAAAAAAATACATGGCAACAACCTATGGATAGTCCCCTAGCTGGGCCATTCCTCCCACCACTTGGGTCCAATGCTCTGTAAGTTGTCATTTTCAAATGTCCACATCAGTTCATCCCTCAAAAATTCAAGCCCTTGCAGTACGTAAGGTTTGCCCACGTGAGTCCACACTCCTCATCTTCCTGAAATTTAGATTTCAGCTGTCAGCTGAAAGGCAAACTTCTCATTGAAATGGCATTTCACGCATTGTTAGGTTTCCTTTTCTTCCCCATCCTCTCCCATTCACTGTCAGCTGTTTTGAATCTAGATAGTTCTGATCTATATGACAAAAGGGTAACGAGACTTAACTAGAGTGTACATTTCATCAGCTGCAGCAGGGACTTTCAGGTAGAGAAATGCTGGATGCTATCTGGTAGGCAGATTGTTTCTCCAAACACAGAAGGAGAACCTTCTTCTACTCTCACACATTTTCAAAGGCAGACATAGCTCTGTTGGCTCATCCACAAACTTGGACTATCCAGACCTTCTACTTTCAGGAAATTGCTGCCACAAAGCAAAAATACATCCCATGTGGATCAAAATAAGCATGTAGCAAGAAAGTCCTTGGCCAACAAATAGACAGCTGGCAAACCCTGGAATAATCCCATGTAGAATTTGCTAGATTTTATATAAACTCTTAGATATACCTCTCTTTTTACTGACTACAGAAGGAATTCATGGTACAGAGGCTCCTAACCCTGCCTTAAATGCCTAAGTTTAGAGTGGATTAGTTTGGGCTTAAGGAGCCTACCTTTGTGAAACAGATGCTTTAATGGATCATTGAGGTTTGTGAGCTGTACTTCTCGATCAAACCCAAGTAGATTTAGGAGTTTTTCTTCCATTAGTGGTGCTGTGATTGAAATATCCATACATTGGAGTCTGGTGTCACTTCCGATGCCCTTGGAGGTCTGACACTTCCAAGCAGCGCTGCCGGCTGTGCTGCATGAACAGAAACACTCTTCTAAAGCTGCAGCTGGAGACCTGGTGGGGTCCCCTAGATGTTTATGTTTAGGCACCTTAATCCTGCTCAAACTTTGCAGAGAATCAGTCTGTCACAATACTGTTTATCTGATCATGTTGCAGCACCTCTGATTGATGTGAGCGTGCCTTTGCAAGAGTCTTTCTTGCACAGGCGAAATGAGAGCTCAGCACCTAAAAGCTAGCCACATGCTGGACCTCCCCAGACACTGGAAGCCTGGACTGAGAGTCAGTACAGCATTTCTCTTCCACAGGGCTTCCAGACTGCTGTAGGCAAACTTTGAGCCCTACATAAATCCTTGTCCTGCTCAAAGGAGTCCTGCCTTCGGAGCACAGCATGAACTAGCAAGAATTGTGAAATGGTGCCTTGGCTTCCGGCACGGAGAAGTCGCAAGCTGGTCAGTGCCAGTGGTTCAGCACAACTCTGCTCTGACCTAACGCTCAGGCTGCATAAAATTGAACTGCCTCAACCTAGATCTGTGCCTGAGCTAATAATCAGCACAATTAAACTGCACTGGGATCTGAACTCTCTCACATCCAACTAGCTCAGGTACTTCTGTATTGCTGAGGCAGATGCAATTGTGAGTCAGGAATTAAATCCTGTTTCCTCTGTTGTATTCTTTAGGTAATGATAGGATAGAGGGAAAATAAATATGTAAACTCCAGGCTTTGTGCTTCCTCAAGAACACCATGGTTTCCTTGATATGAATAGCAATTAACCAGGGGAATGATTACCAAGAGCTGTGTTACTGGGCATGTTAAAGTTAAGACAGGTTTACATGATTTTTACTTAAAGACATAGCTAAGTTTAAACAGAAATTCAATCAGGGAAATCCTACAGGAGCAGGAAACACTAACCGATCAGCACAGTCTCTGCAGTTTTACAAACCTGTGAAATTCCCTGACTTTGGACCATACTCATACGAATTGCCCAAGGCCACACAGGGGATGCGTGATGGGCAAGCAACATCTGCCACTCTTGGCACAGCGCTGGTGCTTGCCAGGCAAGCGTTACTATGGCAGATGCCAAAAGACTATGTTTATGAATGCATCTTCAAAAGGGGGATCAACAGGACTCATCAATATCTCCATTGTCCCCCAGGAACTCTTTTCCAGCTACCTATATCCAATTTAAAAAAAAAAAAACTTAAGAAAACTCTGTATTCAAACTCCAAAACTTAGAACCAAGTGTCCTCCAAACGTAACGGAACTAAAAGAAATGAAAAAGAAAGAGAAAACCCATAACTCTGATATTAAAATACTTTTCTTTCACAAGTGCTTTCTTATTTACCACAAAGAAGAAAAATCTAGGAATATATTTTTTTCCCTGATATGTTGGCAAGACTACTGAATGTTATGTAAAGCGATGTTGCAAGTTAAAGACTGAGGTTATTCATGACAAAAATGCTCTTTGTGCTGCTGCTACATTTAAAACCAAAATAAGTTTTAAACGAGCATCTTTCCCCTGTGGAGATTTGATTTGCTTCTTGATATTCCAGGTCAGGGAGCAGAAGCATTAGAAGGTTAAAAACACCCAAACGACACAAAACAAGGGGGAGGGGAAAAAAGGAAAATAGCACATGTAATGTTATAGTCTTGATGCCCTCTAGCCTGTGTTTATCCTGTGTTCAACAAACACAGCAAATACTTAGAAAGAAACTATCATTTGTAAACAGAGATAAGGTACCCAGAGGACTGTTTACAAGCAGAATATGCAAATTCTTATTGCAGAGAAAAAAATTGAGTGGTTTTCTTTTCATAAAATATATAGTTATATTGGAAAATGATATATTTGGGGTGTTTCTCATGCTGGTTTTCCATGGTTCTGCTGCTTGACTTCATCCATAGTTGATGGAAACAGATTTGTTTCCATCAGTCACTGAGAAGCTGCACTATTTCACACCAGGGAAGTGTCTCTAATGTAATCGTCCTTACAGTTCTTATAAACCAGGCTTTAACTCTAAAAGCTAGGAAAAAAGTTATATGTTGGTCCTTTCCTGCAAGTGAAGTGCTTCATAGTCAAATCATTCCTTCAAATGTGGTGCTACAAAAATAAATCAGTCTGACAGCAAATGGCAGCTCCTGGTTTCAATACCTTGCTCCTTGCATGGAGCAGACAGAGAGCTTCTGGTCACCTGCCATGCTTTTCCCCATTCAGGGGGAGCTTTTTGGGAAGGGGAAGCCACCCTGTGTTCTTTCAGTGCAGTAGTGACAGGAGCAATAAAACCTCACAACAGAGGTATGGGAAGCTGTAGAGATGCTGGCCTCTCTGAACACACCATGCAGGAAAGGATTAACTCAGACACTGGACAAAATGGAATTCCACAGGATGATTCCAAATTTGACAAGCTTTTCCCATTTGCAGGCTGTAGATTTCAGTCTAATCTTTCTACTGGTTATTTATGGGGAATATGGACTAACACCACCTATAATGTGGCAGAATATTTAATACCAAGTAGCTGGACTTTGCAGCATGAAGGCATCCAACCCAATATCTACACACAGTAGCACCTTCACAGCCAGAACACAGCAATGACCCTTCCTCATTCCTTATTTCAATTTTGTTTCTTTTGAGCAAGAAGACTGATAATAAAAAGGATAAGAGCAAAGAGGGGCTACAGAGCCCTTGACAGTTACATCTAGGCAGTGCAGGGGTACAAGAAGTGGAGTGTGAAGGAAAGATGTGCTATTGGGGCAACTTCATTAAGGACTGAATAGTTTAAGTGTTTGCTGCTGGAAGTAGATGGCTTCAAGTTTGGAGACAATATTTATTAATATTCTGAGCAGCTCCTGCTGCCAAGCAGAAAGACAGATAATCTCACCTTCAGCCTCTGAGTATTGTTGCTTTTCTGATTATTCTTCCACAGGGTCAGAAGAAAGTGCTAATATTACAGTACTGTTAGAAGATTTTCAGTCTAATTAAAAGGCAAATCAGCAGCTATGTATTTCTTTAGCCTTGACAACTACAACTAGACATAATATATTTATTTGCTGTGTAAGCATAAGAAAAACCTGATCAAAAGAATCCATTCACTATAGTTTGTTATATAATGGATTTATTATATGTATATATTACAGGTGAAAATCTATGTTGTGCTGATTTACTAATCTGTTACTTGAGGAAATGACAGGACAGCAAGAATCATAATCCAATTTCTTATTCCTGCTTCCAAACTGACTGTACAAGAAATGAAAATAAGTGTAGGTATTTGACAGTCACACTACCTGGCATAATGCGTCATGGAATGATGTCTTTGTCCATTTCTTTCCCACCTGTACAGAAAAGAAGGCCTCAGTCTACCAAACCTAATGGAATAAGGAAATCAGTAATCTAAAACGTAGGTATCTAATCTATGTTAGTCACATCAGCTTCCACTAGAGCCAACAGAGAAAGGTTATCTTCTGCGATAATTAATCCAAGCCTGAGAGGTGTCTGAAACTGGAGGGATTTATCACCCTCTCCACCAAGTACAGAGGGAGCTTGGACAAGGAGGTCAGATTAGACACGTATCGTGTAGATAGCCAAGGTCAGGGAGATGAATGCTTGCCTGCTTACTCTTTATAGACATGGACTCTCATTAGTTGCACCCCTTGCTCTTAGATAGTGGAGATCTGTCTCTACTGCTGCGCAGACAGCAAACATCAGTAATATTAATCAGAAACGTCCCTAGTCCCTTATCTCAGACACGTATGCGGGCAACTGTGAAATATAAACCGCAGTATAACCAGCACCATTTCACCTCTCTCTCAAACACAATGGCTTTTGCAGAGAAACGCTGCAGCCATGTAGCCATACGTGGGAACTGGTGGTGAAATGGTAGCAAGCCAGGTCTTCACTTGCCTAATGCTGAAATGGAAAGAGATAGGGAGTGAAACAACACAAGAAGAAGAGGGTGGCTCAGACTAAAGACTCACCATGAAAGCCATCTGAGCAACTCCATTTGCTTAGTCAAACTGGTTGGGAATGCGATTTGTCACTGGGATGAGAGCAGGTAAAACAGTAGAGTAATTACACATGGTTGTCATCTATAACACAGTTATTGGACCTTCCACACATAACAAATGAAGGTTGAGATGTTTATAAATAATTTTTGTTCCATTAATTCATGGGGCTACTCCTGAGGAATACAGTGCTTATATTTATGTATGCTTTGTGTGCTTAAGAACTGACAAGCTACTGGTGAGGGCAAAAGAGGCAGGTCAAAATGAGAAATGCCAAGCTAAGCCCCAGAAATCCCTCATAGCACTATGCCTCTTTCCTCCTTCAGGCAGGAAAAAGCTGTTCACAATATCACACTGGAGCTGGCGTCATGCTACTGAGCAGAGCCCAAGAACATGGCCAGGCTGCAAAGCATACTGAGCATGAGCTAATAGATCATATGGCTCATCCCCTCTTTAGACCTTAATGATCTCCTTCCTTCCCCTTCTCCTCCCCAGGCACTGTCACACAGAATTTCATACAGTACCAGTTGGGGAAGATGAGCAGCAGCTGTTCGGTTTAGTGAAATCCAAAAGCACAACACTGGGATACTGGGACTCCAGCTTGGCCTGGCAGTAGGACTTCTAAGTGTCCAATATTAAAAAAAAAAAAAAGTGACTGAAAGCATGAGTGTATGTATGATCTGGGACCTGGTGCAAGGACGGTCACGAGACACTTTGTTCAGCCACTGGCCATGGCTATTTTGAGCTTTGTCATTCAAAATCTATTCTACGTGTTAGGGACATATTTCAGTAGCTCCCAGACTGGTTGTGAATGTTTCCAACAAAATCAGAATATTTCCAATAAATTATGTTGGTGGGAACCAAAAGCTTTTTTGGAGTGGATCATGCCTGAGGCCCTGCTGGGTCTTCCTCAGGTGTGAGCTTTCACTGGGAGTTGAAGACAGTCTGAAAGCCGTATGGAAATCGTAACCACCTCCTGCATGCAGAACGTACTGGAAATTCCTGTCAATTCTTTCCCTGGCTAATGTTGAAGCAAGAATATCAATTTCTTTAATTGGTTCCCATGTCCTGGGGGCTCCTGGTATGAAAGAAATACCTTGAGGACATGAGTACTGATCTATTAGAAGAGCTAAGCAACAAAACAAAAAATGAATTGAAGAACTGTTCTCTGCGTGGTTTGCAGACAGCTCTGCAACTCCTATCAGGTTATGGCCTTTAGTAACATTCTGCATTTCAGAAAGCTTCTAGTATGCACATCCATTGTCCTGCAACAAGTTAAGTTTCTTGCCTACCTGCTTGTTATATCTGTCAATCATGTGTGAAAACCAATGTCTGAAAGTAATCTGACAACGCTGTTATATTCAATAGCAGTGATAAGGATGAACCTTAAGGCTCAAAGGACTTTGGTGGCAGCAAACCATCTACAGCCTGGATCACAGCATTTCCTGTCAGGCTAACTTTCATTTAAGTTTTTACCAGCAAAAGAAGAGGAGAGAAACCAAACAAAATAGAAAGAAACTAATATTAAAATGTGAACTTCTGACAAGAGCTGAAGTAAGTCTCTACTTGCATACAGGGCTTTTTCATAATCTTGCAGGGAGAGAGGATGGTGGAGAAATTTAAACAGAGGATGTAATTCTCCATTTTCTATGCTCTCTTGACTCCCATTCGTGTTCCTAGAAAAACAAGCTGTCTCTGTACTTACATGAAGAGTTTTGCATCCAGAAGTGCCAAGCAGGCAAAAGTCCATGCAGGTGCCTTTTTTAATTTCCTATTACACTGGGAAAACTGCACCTCAGTGGAAAGTATTTTTAGAAAAACCCTTTGGCCAGGCCAGGGAAAGGAATAACTTTACGTAGGCTCTTCCCTATGTTTATTTATACCTGATACACTGGGAACAACTTGACTTCACAGGAGGACGAAACAAGTGGAAAAGAGAAGTGCATGTTCTAAAATGTTATTTTACCCGTCCAACTACTAACATAACACTTTTTGTCTGCAGCTATACCTAAGGCGATCTCAACAAATGGATGACAACTTCAGCTGGAAACAGACTGAACAAACTTCGTTAAAATCAGTGGAGTCACTCCTGATTTAAACCTGTGAAGAGTATTTCCCAACTCTTCCCTTACTTTGGAAAGAACGAAGAACAATGTAGTAGTAGTAGTAATAACAGAAACATACAGGTAGAGAAGTGGGGAGTTGGGGAAGACAGGCCAAGAAGAGAAGCATCTTAACTTCTCCCATCCTTCCAATAAGCCCCCACACGCAGCCCCTGCGATGCCAGTTTAGAAGCTGGGAGTACTCTGGTTAATGCAGTTATCTCCCTGAGGACTCGTGCTGGCTCACCCAGAGCTGACTGCAGCACTTCTAAGCAGGGTGACATAGGGTTTACACTGACCCTTATTTTCTCGGTGTCTTCACGGTTCTGTGCAATTAGGACTGAGACTAAATTAAATTATTAGATTCAACTTATATAGAAATTTCTTTTCTCCCTCTACCCCAAGGGAAAGATATGTTTAAAACAGGGGCCAGAAATTGTTTCGGATACAGATACACTGTAGATTTTGACAGTAGTTTCAGCACCAGCAACTGGTTTCAGCTTTTTTTTCCCTAATTGTTTATCATATTATCAGCATTCGTTGGTTTCCTGAGCTTTCTATCTGAAGGGGAAAAAAATGTAGAAGGCAGCTTTAATTTAAAAAAAAAAAAAAAAATCTTAAATAATGGGTTTGTTGGCACTGACACAACACACTTAAATTTTAATTAATATTGGATAAGTGTCCCCAGAAATCCTGCATGAAACATTTTATATATATACATATAAACAAGTAAAATTTTTCTTACCTAAGGGCAAAGCTTTCATTTACCTAAATCAATGCCTATTGATTTATGGATGAGGTTTGTGTCTTTATGTATTACATCAGCTTGGATGGTTCCCTTGGTTTTTCTTACTAGGTTCACTGGTTTGCCTTGGAAGGTAATATACTTTGTTCAAATAAATATGTGCCGGAACATGCATTGTCATTCTCTCTTCCCACTCAGTATTTAAAACAATGTTTTAAATGCTCGTGTAATTTAAATCAAACACGCACACAAGTTCAGAAATACTGGCCTGGTTGGAAGGACGGACCACATGGCAAATCCGAGCATGTTCATAACCCAGACAAAGGTTTGGCCTTGGATTTCATGGAAAGGTTAGAAAATGTCAGCCTGTCACATCTTATTAACAGTAATAACAACTCACACTTTTGAACGCAAATACCATCTGCGTATCCTAAAGCTCTCAGCAAACATTAGCACACCAGCCCCATACAGACAATGCTTTCCTTTATAGGTAGGGAGAAACTGAGTCGGGGGAGCAGAAAGGATGGAGAAGGACTCCAGGCAGTGGTCAGAGATGCATCAGAGGCGAGAGGGCACAGGTGAGAAAGGGAGATCTTAAGGAGGAACGGGTTGGGGTAGCCAAGGCAGCATCAAGTGCTATTGGGGAAGGCTGTCTTGTTATTTTGATGTGTTTTATTTTTAAATCAGATCCAGATCTGGTGCAAAACAGTGCTAAATTTAATGGTACTACAGTGATGATATACACAGTCCAGCCCAGTTGTCCAGTAAATATCAGCAGAGATTGGTAACAGATTGGTGGAGTGAGGATTTTTTTGATCTGCTTCATACTTTCCAAATGCTGCAGATGTCTTTTTCTTAAAAAAAAAAAAAGGTGCAACCAAAAGCAAATCCAGAAATAACTTTCACTAACTTGACTCTAATTGAACTGTCGTGTGTGTAACCATTCTAGAGAAATGGTGATTCCTGCAATCAGCTGAAAGGAAAGAGGCTGCAGGAAAAATAAGCCAGAGACACAGATAAGAAGATTTTATTCAGCTTTATTTGACAAGTTTTATTACACTGAGAAAACATAACGTATCTAATCTCTTTGCAGCTGTTGCAGCCCTTCAGCCTTTATTACTTAAATCCTATTAGATATAAAATTGTTTCTATTTGTCAATGGCATGATATCTTCTTTTATTATTATTATTATTATCATCATCACAGTCTTGCAAGTATGGCCCTGAACATAATTTCTGGTCCATCTTCTTACCAATAGTTAAGGTTACCCGATGATGTTTGCCTGTTTAAATAGCCTACTTTTTCAAAAGTCCTGGAGTGCTGTGTGTGTTGTTAGTATACACACAGTGGCACTAAATAAACCTCAGCAAGTAATGAAAAGCTCTGCAAACAGACCAGTATAGCTAATTATTTCTATTATGGGTGCTGAAATTCCAGTCATATTGGGCTCAGCTGTATACTTACCCATATGATGACCTTGAAGCAAAGCCTTTCATCACTGTACACAGATTTTTCAATTTGTCACTTGTACAACTTTAACTCTCCATTTTTCACAGAAGGATTAAGGACATTCTTTTTCCAACAGGAATTCCCATTATTGCAAATAAATAATGCTGCTGCACTGCCTCTTTCTCTCCTTGTCTCTAGGATAACCCCTCCTATGATTCATCAGATCCTCACTTAGCAGGATGCAAGGGGCATCTCCACCATGAAGGGTCCACTTTCCACCTTTGGAAGTGAAGTCTGGTGGCTCATGGACAACCATGACAGCATACCACCCAGCTGCCCTTCCCAGGAGGTATGCATGCCTCATTTCCTCATTCATATTTCACCATTTCATTTCTGAGGCAAAAGATTTTACTTTCTGGGAAAGTGATTTTTTAACCTCATGGCCAATGAAAATTGTAACATGACAACATCAAAATTCTGTTGTTTTCAACAGATGATTCTTGACCAGATGTTCTTGCAGCATCAGCAGGTTAGGGCAGAAAAAGGGTAGGAGGAACAATAAGGCAAAGGTGTCTTGCCCACAAACATCCAGCAGAGTAGGATATAACATTAGCAACTCCCAGACACCTGCTCTTGCCTGCACTGGGAGCATCATATTCATCCCATTAAAAAGGGCACTTTCATGCTGAAGAAAATTAGTATTTGAGACTCCCAGTGCCATAAAAGTTTAACAAATGAGTAAGACACTGATTCTGGATGCATAACAATAAGGAGGGGGAGTTGTTTTCTCTTTTGCCTGTTGTTTTTTATTGTTATTGTAATCTCTCTTTTTATTAGTTTAATTTTCTTTTGTGTAATTTTGGTTTTATGGAACAGATTCATCCCTGCTGTACCTCTGGTAGAGTTTCAGGAGAGACAAAGACATCCTTTTGTGTCTTCAAGTGATAAAGAAAACATTAATACCTTTCTCAAAGCTTTCATATTTAGACACTATGGCCAATTTTTCTGTAGCTTCTCTCTCTTGACTGTAATCATCATGGCCAAGAAGTGGCTCATGAGCATTCATGATCTGTTTGCTTATCAAATGTGATGATTTTCTAACTGCATATTTTAGCATGCCGAAGTGTGAAAGGCATTAATTTTGGACAGTAATATGTATGGAAATGAAGTGAAAAGTTCAGGAGCTGGGAATTGCTGCCTCAAGCAGGAACAAGGCACTACGTGGCTGCTGATCTCTGGTAACTCACTCCCACAGGAGGCAAAAGCTTCTGTCCCTTGCAGCTCTGCTACTGCGTGATGTGCAGCGTCTTGCAAAGGAACTTGAGCCAGTGACCAACAGACTAGAAAGCTGGGCAGCCCTCCAAGGTGGGCAGCAGAGAATTGGGAAGCTGGATGAGATCACAGGTATAAAACTGAATAGATCCAGAAGCAATCATATCTTCCAAGAGGATAAAAAAAGATAGAGGCAAGGGTAAGTAGGGATATGTCTTGGAGAGGTGAAGGTGTAACACAGAAGAGTGAAAAATGCAGTGATAGCCCTGATTTGGAAGGATGCAGGTATATAGTGGGGAGTTAAAGTTTGGGATGTTTGTTTTTGGAGATGTAGGATGTGAAAGTGAAGCTCAGGGTAGGTCTAAGCCAAGTGGAGATTTCCCTAAATGGTGGGTGGTGAAGTACGCCCTTCATGAAACTGAGACTCTTTATTCCAAAGCATCTAAGTAAATAGATGACAATTCTGTCTCACATCTTAAGACTCATGCTTTAAGCATGTATTTTAGTGACATACTGGATCATTGTCTGCAGGCTGTATTTCTGACAGTCAACTGTGATTTAGTTTTGGAGATAGAAAGTCCAAGGACTGACCACAGAAAGCCATGATAATGCAGACACAACCAAAACTGAACTGCTGAAGGAGGTAGATCTCTTCAAAGCACATAGACCAGGTCTAATAAAAAAAACTTTGGCATCTGAAACTGGACTTGAAAGATTTCTTCATTTTTAAGTTTTACACCGTAATATAACACTAATTAGCAATCTAGTTTGGCAGCATCTGATCTCATTAGTCATTTGTATTTTTGATCCAAAAATCCTGAGGGAAGGTTTTTAACAAGCCATGGCCATACAGGCTGTTTGTGCGCTGTCCACTCTATGTGCAAGGAAAGCAAAAGAAACACGTGCAAGGCTACCCTTTGGGTGTCTCCAAGTGAACCCCACCAGACCCTGCCGCACAGAGTGACACTTAAGACTTTCCAAGGACAGAGACTAGGGAACCCCCAAAGTACAACTTAATCATCAACTTTACCACAAAAGCAACTGCCACAGCAAGAAGTCAGCCCCCCTTCACCTGAAGGGTGTCCCACCACGGTGCTCTGAGGGAAGGACATAAAGACATCTAACATCCAGGGACAAATTCAACAGGACAGATGAGATCAAAGCGGCAGTGTACTGAAGCAAGAACACAGTGCAATAGTCAGAGCACAATATGTAGGAAGGGATATCAAAGGCAATTGAGTCACACAGGCTTTTTAAAAATTGTTTCTGTTTATATCTCTTTTATAAATCCAGCACAGCTTAATGTGAAGTGCATTCACAATTTCTAGACTACTGAGTCATGCTCTTCCTCACTTTGCCCTCCATCCACTGGAGACTGGGCTATTTGATGTTCAGCTGGTGCCTATTCTGCTTAGACAGCCCAGCAAGTGAAGTCAAATAAACGCAACCCACTCAAAATGACAGTGCTTATTACAAGTGGTTGTTACAACCAGAGAGTGGGGAGTGTTGAGGCCTGAAACCATCAAATCACTATAAAAAGCAGATAGACTTTCTTCTACAAGAACTTTCAATGACTCAGTTTTGCTATTTTTTTGCTCGGGTGCACATACTAAAACTAGTTTCCAATTAATAAGTGATGAACTTTTATTAGACTCCTCAACACTGCAATCGTGTTTTTGAGCACACCTGAAATTTAATCATATAAATAGTTCTATTCTCTAAAGGTGAATTTTGCAATAACACGATGTCACAATCTAGGACATAGGAAGAATAAAGAACATCCAAGAGTCTTACTGAAATTACAAAAAAGTATAGCAGGATTTTTTTGTCAGTTTTGTATAAAATGATAGAAACATATTGTGTATTAGGAGAAAAAGAAATTGCATATGCTGGAGTATTATTCTTAGTATTATTTAAAAAAACACATTTGTGCTTTGATGTTTGATGCATTACACTCAGAACAAGTGTATCATTCAGATTTTCAGAGTCTTAAGAAAAAAAAAGTGAGCAATACTCCAAGGATGCAACACAATGTCAACCATTTGTAACTGGGACATTAAATAGTTATACGGTATTTAGCACAGACAAAATGCAGTCCAAGCCTTAACCAACAAATCTTCATAACTCTCCTCTGAGACAGAAACTGTATCCTCACTTTGCAGATGGAAAACTAAGAAGGCAAAATCTTTATTGTTCTATAATAACTATGACCGAATGATTATGTTGTCAATCATTCATTCCAGCTTGTTTATACAAAGCATAACACAAGAATTAGAAATGGTTTATGCTAAAAAAAACCCACCTAAAAATCTTCACTTCTGAACAAAAAAATGCTTTTGTCCTAGCTCTGGATTTAGTCTAGAAAAATCTGCATGAAAGGAACTTATGTTATCAGAGATATTATTATGCCCTCAGAATGATGATGTGACTTTACAGAAACTAGAATGTTGCTTCTGAAATGAACCAAATTTAGTCCATCAAAATAACCTAATTAATTTAGTAAAATTTAATAGCAAATAATTTTGTTCATCTCTGGAGGATTTGCAAAATTGATAGGTGAAATTTAATTATACCAAGATTTTCAGGGAAGGACAAGCGCCAACTCCAGCCTGGGCAACTTACTCTGTTCATAAAATATTTCTCAGCACTGATTCCCATTAAAGCTCCATCTAGCACTGGGCATCCTTATATTGAGACTACCAAAGTGAGTGATTTCTGTATCAATATGAGTTTTGGATACAGAATGACTCTTCAATGAAAACTATGCTCTGTGCAGCAAAAAATACTTCATCTTTCCTGTTTATGTTATGACAGTGTATTCAAGACTGCATAAACCTGTGCTACGCACAGCATATTTTTCCAGTAGGCAATAGGATGGCTTAAAATAACTATGAAGCCTAATCTAAATCAGCAGAGCTGCTGAAGAAGATCATTTCACATCACTCGGTTTTGAATTCCTGGCCTTTCCCTGGTCCAGCCCCTGCTATGCCAGGGATCAGAACACTCTGGAGAGTACAAATTTTTATTTTAAGTTGGTTTTCAGCCAGAGCAGGTCCCTGCTCTGACTGATCAGAGACCTACACCAGCATTAGGTCTGCAAAAAAAAGGATAGGGAAACGAACAGCCTAGGATGAAAGGAGAAGCAGCAGCACCATTTTCAAGAATAGCTTGGATTTAAACTGTGTTAAATCCAACACAAAACTGCAGCTATTGTATCTGCCCACCAAATAAACAAAACAAACGATACAGGCAAAGGCAGCAGGAAAATAAAGATGGCCAACAGTAAAATATCAGCTCAGTGATAGATAGGAAAAGAAAACTTATATGTCCGAGCTCTATAATTCAGCCCTAATGAGCAGTCTGTCTGAACCAACTGGATATTAGATGATATTTGATTACTCATCAATTAATGAAAAACATGGGTAGTTTCAGTAGTTTTTCAGCCAAAAGGGGTTGTGGAGCTGTTACTTTATAGTAACACATGGTAATGCCATGCACTGCTGAAGAGAAAGGGATCTCGGTAAACTCAGTAGAGAAAGGATTTGGCTAAGGCTCAAAACTATTCTTTTGTGGTTTAGAAGTTTGACAAACAAGACAGGACTTTCTGGAAGACTACTGTGCTGTTTAATCTTTATTATTCAAGCAAAAGCCAAGGTATTTGTGATCACTCCATTTGACAATCACACCACTCCATTTTTGTTCTTGTCATATATATATACACACATACTACATATATGTGTATGTATATGCATATATACACACACATGCACATACATAATATATACTTAACTGGTCCTTTTTTACTGTTGTGGGGGTTTTTTTCTTCATTTGCTAATCCTTTTTTTCATTTTTTGAATGTCTAACAGAAAGCCCGGCTTTCTTTACTGGTCAGACTTCTCTGCTTTGCAGTGGATTGTGTCTGAATTTAGCCCGGCTTTATAAACTGTTGTGCACTTAATTAGACTCTCCAACTGAGTAGAGTTTCATCAACATGTCAGCAAGGGATTTCTACACTGGGAATGGTGGAATAAATTACTGACGCTTTAACTAACTTGTATATCTGGTACAGTAGCTGTAGAAGGGCAACTAGGAAAAATATAACAGACCCAGATTATCCTATTGGTTTATCAATGCTGAGAACCAGGCTGGCTTGGAAATCCATTTCATCTATTAAGTCTGGTTTTGCTACATTTGTGATCCTGTAGAAGTCTTTGGACACTTATCTTCCTAACTGGTTTTACAGGTGGAATTCAGGCTCAGCGAGACTAAAGGTTTTTGTAATCTCAGGAGCGTAAACCGCTATTCCCCTCTGCTTTTGTCACCGTTTATCACCCCAGCTACTCGGCACTGTAAAGGAATGTTTGCCTACGGGTTGGACACCAAATTCAGGGGACAGCATATTAGCTGAAGCCACCTTTGAAGCTGGGCTTACATGAACACTGCAAAACGAAGCTTTCAAAAGATGTTGGGCACATTTTCATTCTTTCTGCCTCCACCAACGGAGAAGGGGAGGCAGGGTGGTCACTGAGCACAGGAAGCTTGGCACTGCACCTGTTTGCATCACATTTTTTATGAGCAAGTTGGTCCAGTTTTATGCAAGGACATGCATACGTTTTTAAGCCTAATTTGACTCTGCACCTATTCTGACAGCATGTGCCACTACCCTGACTTGGTTTGCTAGCACACTGGGACTGCATGAAAATTTGGTGTGTATTAGATCATGCATTGTGCAATGTTCACTGAGAATACTGTCCCCAGGTTTTAATCGTGTGAACACATGTTATTTCTCATATATACACTACTGGTTTTCCACTTACAAGCAATATTTTCTTTAGTATTCTCCCATAAAATCTTGCTCTTTTCTTAGAGAAAATCTAATTTTTATGGCAAAATGTTGATTTCTGGCTGAAGGCAGCTTTTGAACTTTGCAACATGATCAGACTTACAAAATTTCAATCACTTTTCCCAGATTATTCCTTTCTGAGGGAATTTTCACCAGCATATTTTATTCAGACAAAATGATATGAAGTATTAAATGCAAGCGACTGAAATATGTTGCCGCTCAATAAACCATCTCCAAAACTTGCAATACAAACCAAGTTAATTTGCTTTATTTCTTTCATATTAACCCAACTGCAGCATACTTTCGAGGCTTAAAGCAGCTGAACTTGTGGGGCTAGCAGGAAGGAATGACTGTCAAACTGAAGTCTGCATCCCTTCTATACACACACACATACGCATTTAGGAGTCCTTTCCTTGTAGAAAGAAACAGATTATGAATGAAGAAGTGGACATGCCAGCAAGCTAGAAGAGAAAATAAATCCATGACATGAGCTATATGGTGAACACACACTGGCAGAGAGTAATAAAAAAATCTTTCTTTCAAGGTGAGAAGCAATTATGGAGGGAGAATGGAAACTGGTAGGGTACCGACTGACCTTCGCTCATGGTAAATAGGAGGCTGGCAGCAACATGTTTCCCTCCAAGATAATCAGTGCAACAAGGCAGTAAGGTGCGGGGAAGGATTTTTATTCCCCACTGCAGAAGCACCTCTCTGTATTTGGATCCCAAGGGCAAATGTTCAAACTAGGGACAAAGCCTCTCAGATACAACGTATTATAGAGCCCGTCACCTTTACAGAAATTTCACTGACAAAAAGTACACCACCCAGCAGAAGGCATCTGCTTCTTCCCTTGCACAATATGGCATTTTAACAGCAAGACTATTATCAGTTTAGGCTCCATAAGGAAAAGGTATTATTATATACACTTAACATTTCAGAAGGAACTGGTGTAATCAGATGATGACTGCTCAGATTTCAGCTTTCCCTCTCCTGAAGTTTGCAAAACAGCAACAATTCAGCAATCCCCAAATGACTGTCTCTCTCAGAAAGCATGAAACCAGAATGACGATAAGGCCCCCAGTAAGTCCTTTCCTTTGAAAGGGTCTGTCACAGGCATAAGAAATACTTTGCCATTTTCTATCCCAGCTATTTGCACTCTTGATATGTTTGGGTATAATTTCACTTCAGACCCCGCAGCAGATGTCAAGCAAATAGAATATATTGGCCGTGAATAGTTCCTTTATGTTCACCTCTCCCCACATTAACATTTAAATAATCTGATCCTCTCACTGGGCTTGATGGGATCTTTCTGACTAATAACCAGAGAGAAGTCTGAAAGCTTTCCCGTTAGGTGGAGCGAGTCCCAATTACAAATACATCATTGAATATCCTCATATGTAGGTAAGTGCATTACCTAAGGGAGAAGTTCTGCAAAAAAAGCAGCAGATCAGTAACACCCATCATCCAGTGACATTGGTTCAGCCCTGAAATTCTCATGTCAACTCCTGAGGCTTGCTGGATTTGTCTTGGAGGTTTCTTCAGTCAAATATGTCCCAGTCATGACCCTGCTTAGTTTGCAGTCTGTGATCATTATTCAGGTAGCATGGCTTCAGGCTTTTTGTGACTAAAATGTCTGCAGGGAGGAGGTGAATTGAAAAAAGGTCATCCACTGAACATCTTCTCTAGGTTGTCCTCAAAACAAATTTGCAAACAAGTTTTCTTTAAATGTTGATGTTAATATACAACATGACTGATTAGCACTAAGAGGTTTGGGTGATGCAAAGATGAAAATTTATCTAGTTGGTAAAATTTCATTCTTTTTTTCCACATTTAATAGTAGACTTTCAAAGGCTAGTAAATGGAGACTGCTCAGTGCATCACCTCCAAAGCTGTGTTTTGTTTCTAAAATACAGTATTTTCAGGGCTGAGAGAGATAGATACTATTTTTCAAGAATTTGTCCAGTTTTTCCCCAAAGCCAGAAAAATGGATGATTTCCACAATATCCTGCATCAAGCATTTTCACAACTTAACGACACCTTGTATGAAGAACCACACCCTGTTTGCTCTGAACTTGGCCTTCACTGTTTTTGTCTGTCACTCATTGCTCCTTTTCTTTGCTGTGCTTGTTCATCAAGGAAATCTGTCTCTGATGGGAGACACAGTTACGCAAGTGGGGGATGAATTTTGGGGTTTGGTAGCAAAAGGAAAGAGCCATTAAAATGCTGCACATAGGAAATTTACCTTCTCCAGCCCTTTTGAAGTTACTTGAACCCTGAAATTTAAGCTTCATGGAGTAGGATGAGTGATAGTGATGCAGCAGATGTGCACGCCCAGAGAAATGGTGGTGATGCTCACAGCTGTGAATGGTTTGGGAGCAGGAGAGAGGCTGTGGTATGGTGGGCAACTCTGGGATGTGGGCTGAGCTGCAGTGAGGTGCAGGAGGCAGGAGACAAACATTCAGGACTCCATTTTAGCAAAGGAGCAGCTATAGGACTGCACACTGGGCAAGGGAAACCCAGACAGGAAAGAAGTAGCTATTTCTGAAAACAAGTACAGAAGAGATAAATGGCAGGTACTGCCAGAAGCCTTTATATGGACACAAGCTGATGTCCTGGACTTTCAACTTGCTGGGCATAAAACACCCTCTTTGCCAACATGGAGCACCAGATACTTCTTTTAGCTCCAGGGACACTTCATCTCACAGATCCTCATATGTCTTTCCCTGGGAGCTGAAGTGCATCTGTCATTCTCCCTCTCTTCCCAGATGGAGGCCAGGATGAGCTATGTATTTGTCATGTCCAGTGTGGATCACTGCAGTTCACCGTCTGGCTCTGGTTAGTTCAAACACATGGTCTCTCTTCCATATTTTAGGAACTTTTTTATCAGCTCACTCCCTACATCCTTCCACAATTTAAGGCCTTGGTACACATCTGAGGGATGGGATGCCATCCAGAGGGACCTGGACAAGATTGAGAAGTGGGCTGTGTGAACCTCACAAGGTTCAACAAGGCCAAGTGCAGGGTCCTGCACCTGGGTCCAGACAACCCCTGGCATGAGTACAGTCTGGGGGACGAAGGGATTGAGAGCAGCTCTCCCAAGAAGGACTTGGGGGTACTGGTGGATGAAAAGCTGGACATGATCTGACAATGCATGCTCTCAGCCCAGAAGGCCAACTGTATCCTGGGCTGCATCAAAAGAAGCGTGGCCAGCAGGTTGAGGGAGGTGACTCTGCCCCTCTACTCTGCTCTGAGACCCCACCTGGAGTCCTGTGTCCAGATCTGGAGCCCTCAGCACAGAGAAGACATGGACCTATTGGGTGGGTCCAGAGGAGGCCACAAAAACGATCAGATAGTTGGAACACCTGTCCTCTGACAACAGGCTGAGAGAGTTGAAGTTGTTCAGCCTGGAGAAGAGAAGGCTCCAGGGAAACATTATTGCAGCCTTTCCACACTTAAGGGGGACTTCTACGAAAAATGGGGACAGACTTTTTAGCAAGACCTGTAACGATAGGACAAGGGGTAACGGTTCTAAACTAAAAGAAGGTAGATTTTGACTGTATAAAAGGCAGAAATTTTTGACAAATGAGCATGGGTGAAACCCTGGCACCGGTTGCCCAGAGAGGTGGTAGATGCCCCATCCCTGCAAACAGTCAATGTCAGGTTGGACGGAGCTCTGAGCAACCTGATCTAGTTGAAGATGTCCCTGCTCATTGCAGGGGGGTTAGACAAGATGACCTTTTAAAGGTCCCTTCCAACCCAAACTACTCTGTGATTCTACCATGCTGCAAAGCAATGAAAGGATCAGATCTCAACTGATTTAGCTACAGTTGAGTGTAGCCAAGGCTGCTGGGGTCCTTTGGGATGAAATTAACGAGGAAGCCTGCCACAACGTGTGAGGGAGTTATGGGTAATGGATACCCAGTCTGTGGGATCTGGGCACAGCAAAACTTCTGGAGAAAGTGGAAAAGAGACAGAGCTTGTTCATCTACAGGAAATATTGCAAAGTGTTCCTCAGGTTATAAAGTTTTTGCTTTTTAGCACTATTATTAAATTCCAGCTTAGGATGATGATCCCTCCCTTTTTTCCCCTCTAAGATCTCATTCTAAGTAGGAAGCAAAATGAAACCTCAAGGCAGTGTTGCTGTCACAATTTACCTTGATGACATCTAGTGACTTCCGTGATAGAAACTGACCAGATACAAAAATAAAATTAATATAAATGTGGCAGAAGAGTCTGTCACTAATTAAGTGGACTGATTGCATGAGAAGAACAATTTCTCATCACTCATAATAATTCCACGATGGTCCTGGCTTTCCAACCTGATCCAGCTGATGTGTGAGTACAGCACTGCCCTCTCCTGGATATTGTCTGCTCTTGAGAGCCTTACAAAAGCAGCTAAACCTGAGGAGTATCAGGTCAAAATGATAAGCTTCACACAAATACGAACTACTCTTTCTCAGGAGATGCTGTGTCTTGGCGTGGGCTGCACAACTCCCTACAACTCCTTCTCTATGCCCCTGCTCGACATCAGTCCCAGTGGTGCTCCGTAAGCTAAGGAAAGGACAATTTCTGTAGGCTCTGTGCTTCTTGCAGTGACCCTTGGCTGCTTTTGCACCTCCAGGCCCTGATGCCAGAACTGTCCTTCCCTGGGCTGAATTTCCTCGTGGCCCACGCATGCCCCTGGGAGAGCCTTGCTTCACCTTAGCATGCAAGTGGTGTAGATGCTCACAGAAAGCTTCCTGGCAACCCAAACACCATCCTTCTGCAAACACCCACCTTACCCAGCCCGTCCCACTCACCATTGCAAGCATTCATTAAATCAATGACCAAGTTGTCACCTCAAACCAAACAAATCACCCACCAGATGAGTGATTTCAGACAACAGCTAAACGTAGAGAATTTAGGATCCCCCAGTGATTCCTGGTACATGGCCTTGTTGTTGGAAGGGGTCTTCTGTTTGTTTTGAATGTATCCTCTCATCACCACCCTATTTCAACCTCAGTCTGCAGATTTCTGGGATATATCTTTAAGTAAGGCAAGATATTTGCAGCAACAATTTGCTACCTTCTGTACTGGTCTGGTATCACATTTTTCTCTGTTTTAAGATCTCTGAGTTCAGAAAAGAGAAGTTCAAGAAAGAAGGATAAGAGACATCAGAGATGGCCTGAAAAACAACCCAGCAGCTGTTCAGCCAATGTGCACTGTATACAAATGCTAGGGTTTATTCCTGTTTTCTTCCAAAGCCCTAGTTTTCATCCAGTTTTACTGTCAAATGACAAACAGCAAGGAACAGCCACAACACCCCACCTCCAGCTGTGATAATTAATAACCTGTCAAGACAGGGATCTGTCTGTCTTGGGAAATCTAATGTCTGGCTAGAGGTGGTGAAAAATACTGAGAAACCACAAAGAGGGAAAAAATTGAATGATTAAGAAGTTATGCTTGATGGGGAAAAGAAAAACCTTCTTAAACAAAACAATCTCTTTATGTATGCATATTTAAATGGAGTTAAAGCTTGTTCAAGGAGTCCATTTTCAAAGTAGAACGAAATCCCATTGGGAAGAGTTCTGTATAAATGCAAACTGTTCCTGTGATTTCCTACTCACTTGTAAAGGCTGCTCAGACATTCTTATTCCTGCAAAACTATTTTTTTTCACTTATAATCAAAGCTCACTGAAGTTTTTGGAAAGTCTTCCATTGATTTTGGCAGGCTTGGGATTTTGAATGAAACAGATTTCGTTCACTTAAATGTTGAATATTCATTTTAGAAGAAGGTAAATACAGTTAATTCTGAAATGCCCTTTCAAGTCTTACTTGAAAAGTAATCCCTTCAGCATTATGGGACATAAATCCCATGATCAGTCACACTGATGCCCTCTACATGCAGGTAAGCACAGACGCTCAATAGTCTACCTGAAAAATGCCAAAACAACAAAAAATCCAGTTTTGGCTGGACAAACACAATTTTGTCCTTTATCCCATGCCTTCAGACCCAGATATCCCTGTTTTAATCCCTGTCATCACCAGCCTGTCAAAAGGGACTGATTCTAAAGTCTTTTTGCTGTGGAAGCTCAGTGCTAGATCATCATTGTCAAAACACTCAAAATCAGTCTGGGTGATGAGCTGAATTAGCCTGTAAGGCCATCAGTTGTACAACTAGAAAGCTAGAAAATATACAACCAGATATTTCAGCAAAAACAATGTGACAAGTTTTCATCCAGGGATCTTACATGAGAAAAGCAAAAGCTCTATTTTACACACAGAAAGACTCAGTTTGTAGGTAGTCTTTTGAAAAAAACCACATATGTATGTTCATACATATATACCTATACAGAGAGATAGATAAAGGGAAAAGCCTTTCCTGAACACAAAAACGAAGTTGAAATAGATCTGTTATTTGAAATTGTTATCACTTGAGAGTTAAAGGCAGGCACACGTGGGGGAAGCAGCTTTTCAATTTTATATTGCAAAGCACCCAGCCCTCCAAGGAAATATGAGGGGAACACAGCAACTAATAGAAACTACCAGGCAGCTTTGACTAAGTAGGATGTGATCAGCAAACTGGAACTTAGCCAGAGCATCCTGGTCCACATTTTCACTCCTCTCTGCCTTCACCCTCTCAAAGTGCCTGGCTGCAATCTACCCCTATACAGCTGTAATGTTTAACTCAGCTTTTAATTGCACTGAAAGTAATTACATATGGAGAACACCTGTTAATCTACTGTGCTAATTTAAAAGGAGAAAAAATACCATTTAACTTTGCAACACGTTCCCACTAAGATGATATTACAAGTTTTAATTAATATCTTGATTAGATACTATTATTCATAGTTCTATTCCAGTCATTGAGATCAGATCTTCATTGTGATATTGCTATTTTGACACAGAGAAAAAATAGCTTGTTAGGTATGGTACTTCTCTTCCCAAGACAGATGTATTACAGAGTTCAGCTAATTGAAACCGCTGGCATGAATAAACTGGTGGGGATGGTGGTCCTTGTTTGCAGTTTGGCAGGGTGCAAATTTATCTTGATGACAACTGCAAATAACATGTCCAAGAGAGATTAACAAATAGAACTAAATACAAACAATTAATAGCATTATTTACTCAGGCAGTGATACCTGCTGTATGAACTTCACCCAATGGTGAGTCATCTGAAGCATTTGGCTTATTAACATGTAGATGAAATATTAATTTTCATCAAAGTAACCCTTTTGACTAAAATCTATATTTTTATGATAGAGGAGGCACTACTCCTGATTTCAGCACAGCTACAGACAAGCAGAGTCAGGGCCCTTTTCCTCCCAAACACCTTATTCACACAAAAAGCATCCTTGATTTCCAAGGAATCTCCTCAAAAGTCAGTGATGAAAGCAAGGACTGCAGACTCCTGTGCTTAAAACCCTAACCCTACTGCCCTCACATATGGGAATATCCCACGCCGCATGCCCCAGAGCCCAGAAAGAGCCTTGCTGATGTTTCCCGCATTGCCAAACTCAGCGCTGTGCCAGAGAATAAACAGGACCAGAGGCTTCCCTAGGACAGCTCGTGTGCCCCCGGCTCTGTACGCATGATTATGCGCTCTGGACAGCATCAAAACAGCCAGAGCTGGTTGCTAAGGTATGGAGAGGCTGCCTGGGATCCCCTCTTTTAGGCAAAAAGCAAGCAGATTAGGAAACTCCCTCTGCCTGAGGTGGGTCTTTAAAAGAGGGGGTCGGGGTGCCCTGAGCCTGCTGCAGTGTCCGTGCGTGGGCGGCTTGCGAGGCAGCAGCTTCACCTCGTCCTGCTCTTCCCAGGCACGCTTCGTTTCCCAGCGTGGCACCGCGCACAGCCCGCTGCCACGTGGGCATTAAACAAGCAGAAAAGACTCAATTTCCTTCTGTCAGGGCATTCCATGCTGCTGACAAACAGTGGTCGACTGACGTTTAAGTGGGAAAAGCTTGGCTTTGAAGCCTCAAAGGATCCATGTCCGATCGCTTCTCACTCGCTGGCTTTGTTCACACAAAGCAGGTTGAAATGCACTGCCAATCATAACAGAGGGGGAAAAATCCTCTGCAGCATTAAGCCACCTGGAGACACTTACCCTGACCTCCCAGAGGACCCAGACCCAGTGAATCCATCCCTGTGGGAAGGAAGAAGATGTTGACTAATTCCAATGATTTCAAGAAGCTTAAAGATAGGTTTCAGAATGTTAAAAGAGGCCTTTTTTTAGGTAAATAACTAGTAACTGTAGTGTTACTAGCCACACTTAGCAAAAAAAAAAAACCCCAAAAACCCAAATAGAAATCACACATTGAAAAGTGTTCTTGGTTTAGTCACTGTGTACATTATGCAATTAAGCACACTAAACAACTCACCTGGTTTTGTTATTCTATTCCCTTCTCCTAAAAAAAGAACAAAAACTGAGGAAGGAGCAGCAGAAATGCCCAATTTACTTAGGCCACTTCTAAAATGAAGGGAAAGAACAGTAGGAATTAAAAAATGGCAGGAGTCAGCATCTAAAGGCTCCCAAAGGGAAATTTTGCTTGATTTCATACCAGAGATCTTGGAGTCGATCCAAAAGGGGAGTAATCTGCACCCAAAGTCTACCAATTGAAAGTTAAAATCCAGAAGACTCCTGATCACAAAGGAATTTAATCCTCTCACAGCTGCAAATTGTGACCTTGAGAGTTAACCCCCTTGGGTAAATCTTCTCGTTTGGCACATCCACAGCCACTGGCAGCTTCTACAGACTGTGGCAGAGTAGTCCCAAATCATCGAAGGGATCCAGAGCTTTCTCAGCCTAAATTTCCCTAGATCTCAGTCATGTAGGTGGAGGCATGCTCTGCTCCCATCACAGCAAGTTTCATGCACAACAACAGGATCAAACCTTCATGAAATGTAACATGAGGATTTGAAAAGCATCAGTTTGACCTCAAAGTAATATGAAATATATTTAACATTCTTTTTATATCCCCCACCTAGTTTATGCACTTTTAGGATTCATGTTTTCTAGCACGTTTCTACAAGTGCAATACTCACAAGCTATCTCTTTTTAAATGGCCGTGGAGGTTCATGGTACATGTATCATTTCACAACTGAAGCTATGTAAAGCGGTCATGAATTTGAATGAGGATTTCTTTACGGGTTTCTAAGGCAGATCCAATAGGACCCAGGATGAATCTGGAGGATCTTTTTTTTTTCCCCTCAGAATGATTTTGCCATGGTCGTAGTTTTCTCTAAGAGAAAAATTGCTGTTCTCTGCTCATCCGTTCTACACCTAAAAGGAAAAATCCAAATAAACACTGGCTCAGAGTGATTGCCACTATGCAGCCTTCAAATGAGAACAAAGGACGTAATGGAAGAGTTTGTACACAGGACGCCTGATACTGAACTCTGTATCCCTCTTCCCTGCAACACCGAAAATTAGTTTGAGAAAAAGCATTTACCTCATCTCAGAAAAGAGATTGTGTTGTTTTTTGTTCAAGACTTAAGAAAACCTTTACCTATCTTTATACTTTTCTTTTGCTAAATAATTGTTTTGTTCTGAGCCCCTTAAATCAATTCAGCCTGTCAACTGTTCACAAACTGTTTCCATTCCAAATAATAGCTGCATTCTTCTTTGGGAGCACCCTGGCAATATGAATGTTCAGTCATCATCATCACCTTTTTTTTAACCTCTCTATTCAAACTTCTGTTCATAGTCAAATTTTCTCTCTCTTTTCCTGCTTTGCTTAACACGTTCAGCCAACTGGCCTATGTTGTGTTTGGTTTTATTTCCCCTTGGATCAGACTTTAAGAGGTTCCAAGATTTCGTTTCATTAAGCCTGTATCTGAGAATGGAAAGTGCTTCATTTATATAATTAACCCTCTTGTAAGCACAAATTCTTCTTTTTTACCTAGAAAAAAAAAGGATGAAGATGTGTGCTAGAAGAACAGTCGAATTTCCAAACATGAAAGCCTCTCCTATTTGTTTGATGTCTCGGTTCCTTGTTGGACTTTCTCAGATGAAATAGAAGAGGTTCTCATTATCATGTTGAGATGTCAGCTCTGTGAAAAAGGCTTTTAGGCTTTATGAAAAAAAGCTGAGTGTCTAAACAGAGGGATTGGCCCATGAAATTATGCCAGGGCCCGATTTGCAGTGATGCTCACAGACACATAGGAGGAGTTAGGAATCTGGGAGAGGGACCTGGGTGATTTTCCCCAGACCAAGTTCTCTAAATATTGAGCTTCACCCGCTGTTAAAAGCCTGCATGCCTCCTTCCATCTGTGATTAATAATCATGGAACTTTCTTGAGAGGGCAGAGCCATTAATTAAAAAGGAAACAGGATCTAAGAATAAAATTATTCCTTACTTCCTGAACTGTAGAAGCATAGGAAGAGAAGGAATAGTATTGGGATCACTACTTTTTAAGATAATAATTGAGGTGTCAGAGCACCTGAGAGCAGGATCATCACATTTCATTCCCTCCCAGACCTTGATGAAATGTTGACGATGTGCTATGCAGCTGGTCAGACTGACAATATCCATCAGTTATGGTTCTTTCCTTGCCTTAAAAGTATGATTATTTTTTTTCTCATTACAGGTGAAGTAAATGAACTAAAACCATCAGCCTTTCCACATGTAGAAAGCAATTATTTGTGTAAAATTCTGAGGGTTAGAAAATACTAAGAAAATCTGAAACACAAATATTAACAACCTTCTATTTGCCAAGCAGCTGTAGATTTGGCAAGGAAAAGGGCTTTTCTTTTCAAAAAAAAATTAGGATTTTTTTCTTAAAACACTTCCAATTTTATTTATTTTCATTTTAATGATATTCTTTCAACTGCTATTACTTTCCATTAGGTATTTGCAGAAATATTTCAGGAGAAAGTAATTTTGCTATCCTTACAAGTATGCCCATCCCTAGAGTATACTCTTTCATACATCTAAATTTTTCCTATATTCCATCCTCCATTTTCCTTTGTCCTCTCTCCATATTCTAACTTTTTATATTTATAATTACTGTATAATGGGGAAAGCAAGCACAAATTAATGACAGTGAATGATTCAAGACCCCATACATAAGAATAAAAAATGGCTGCATAAGGCACAGAAGTTTATGTTTACAAAAAGGTTTCATACAAACCATCTGTGCATGGAGTCTGTCTGGTTTCCTCAGAGCCTTAAAGCAGCATAGAAAGCAAAGATGTAAAGTAGATGATATTTGAGGGATTATTTTGCTGTTGTACAGAGAACTAGAAGACAACTTAGTTCATACAAAATGAGCTAGTACACAGAGCTAATAGAAAAATAAATAATAAATGAAATGTTATTTCTCTCTCCCTAATGAAAATATATTATGACATTGAATACACATATGGATCTGCCCTGTTAAGTAATAAGGTGCCATTCTTCCCTGCAATAATTTTCAAGATAATAATCTTAGTTTGAATACCCAACCCACAAGCAAACATGTTGATTATATTAACATTTGTGTTTATGCAAAAAAAAAAAGATTATTTATCTTTTATCCTTGAAATAATTTTCTCCCGATTATAAGGTATGTTCAGCAACCAATATGCATCAAAATAAAAAAAAACAGGAGTTGCATCCCTTAATAGAGGAATAGAAATATTTTTATTGCTACAGGCCACATTAAAATTCCAGGTATTTTCTGAGCAAACTCAAGAATACACAAAACAATCTTGAAATAATTTACTGGAAATAATTCTTATGATTCTGCAATTATATTGACAAAGAGCAATAATAATAATAATAATACTGTCCTGTCAACTGTGGAACCTAAATTCTTTTACATAATTTATAGATCAAAAAAATTAATCTAAAAAGTGTGATTCTTGAGCATTTTAAGAAGTGTTTTTCCATTCTATTTGATGTACCACTTAGAACTAACAAAGCTGCTGACACTACTACCTGGACTGTTGAAGTAGTTTTATAGTATTACTGACGTTATTGACCATCGAAGTATGTTGTTATAGAGAAAGATATAAAAAGTCTCTCCCCCTTTATCAGAGAGATGCAGATATAGGAACATACATTAGATTAGACACATACTATCTGTACAATAGAGACTCCTGGAAGTGTTTCTCTCACAAACTAATTTCTATATTTGCAGAAAACCAGAAACTAAATCCAAGGTGATTTCTTCAGTATGGTCTGCTGAGTGCAGAAAAAATTAACAACACGGAAACAGAAAGATCATTTATCACTTACATTTATTTCAAAACTAGTTTCATCTTCTGTCTGAAGCAGGTTGACCTTGTAATCTCCATTTGGGGGAATTAGATGACTGAGAAGGTTTCTCAGCTATGTAAAGAAATATTTGTCATACAGCTCAATCAAGAACCTTTGTTACAAAATGACTAATATTCAGACTAGACATTCCCTTCAGAGAGACAGCACATTGTCCCAGGGGAGCCACAAGGCAGAATTAGAGCACATCTGTTTGCAGGGGGGCCTCAGAAGTCTTATGAAACCATTCCTCTCCTTTTCCTTAATCCCAATGCATGCCAAAATTTTAAGCACTTCCACGGAATGTAAAGCTAGACAGCTTCTTGGAGCTGTGTATGGGTGTTGGACCAGACACTCTCCAGAGGTCCCTTCCAACCTCATCCATTCCATGGTACTTCAGCCTTACACTAATGTCTGAGAATAAGCCATGTCCAAACCACTTTCTCCAAGCAGCAACGATCTAATAGAGGAGGAAGAAGGTTCATAGCCATGCAAGTATCTTTTGTCATGTTCTGCAGGAATGTGGCAGATACCACCTGCCCTGGCTCACACTCTCTCCTGGGCAGCCCTGTCCTAGGATGGTCTTGTAGTCATCAAAAACTGAAATCATATTTACAAATGTAGGTAGCTTTCCAGTGCTTCCTGGTAAGTATACTTAAGGAAGGTTTGTCTTTTTCATACTTAAATGAAAAGTTGAATGATACATATTTGTGTGATGGCTGAGAAGGTTTTATGGACCATCTTTTATCTGAAACAGTTACATATAGAGAAACGCACTGAAAGAACACACAGCCCTCTAAGCTTTATGTCTGGGTCTCAAACTTAATAGTAATTTGCATTCCTGTAGTGTCTAAGGATTCAACTAGTTTTAGAGACATGAGTAAATTGAGGCTTGCAATCCCTTCTGAGCCTGAGACATTAATAGAAACAAGCATGGGAGAGCATTCATGATGGCTAAAATCCCCTTGCACCATATGATTGCAGAAAATTATTGCTGGTAGGGCAGGTCTGGGTTTTATTCATTCCTTTATTCAAAAACATTTTAGTGATTTTGGTGGAGTCCTCATTGTGGCAAATACCTTGATTACAGTTGCACACTGGTTGATGGCACTGTCTTGGAACAACTTGTCTCGTTCACTTTGACTACTTGCAGGGCAATGGAAGAGGGAAAGAGAGAGAATGCTGCTCCATTTTTCATTGTCAATATTTTGGTAAAGAAAAGGAGGTAACAGACCCATTTCACAGCTAGGAAACAAGACATATGTTCCCAGATCTTCAGGCTTGAAAAGAAATGGGGGAAAAAGGAAGAGCTATATGCCTGTTACTTCTCCCTCTGAACACCATGTTTCATACCACTTAATCAGCAATGAGTATTTAAGACAAGGTCCATGAACATACAATGATTTGATCATCCACACTGATCAAATACCAACTGATCCTCCGTACTGGAAGGATTCATTAACTATCATCCAAGTTTCCTTTTTGCCACGTGTTTTTGATTTTGTTTTCCTGTATCAAATGGGAATTTTTTCTTGCTCAGTTTCTGCAGTGTGCTTAGATGTTTTCAGATAAACCCTCTAATAATTTGATTAAATAAATGCATAAACATATTGCAGGACCTGCAGGAATTTGCTTCAGGAGGTCAGGGCTTCCCAGCTTAAGACAGTGCATAATTGCTAGCCAGGAGCAGCAACATAGCTGCCTTGAGAGAGAGAGGCTCAGAGCTTACATGCCTCTCAAATAATAAGGGTGAAGGAAGGGTCTTCAAGCAGCTGTTGTTTCCTGCTTGGCCACTCTTTCCATGGTTGAGGATTATGATTAACTTACAGGCACAGGAGATTTTGCAGTTTCCACCGCAGCAGCGTGAACCACTCTGGGCAGCACCTTTGGGAGCAAGGATATGTGGTTTCACCACCACAGAGGGATTGTGGAGCGTTTTTCAGCATCAACCTACTCCATATTTGTTGCAAAGGTATAAGTACTACAGAGAAGGTAGCATATACTGGTACAACAAGCATGGCAGAAAAGGCGGCAGAGAACCAAATCAAAGCCCTCATATCTCAGTGCATCGTATATGCTTCCTGTCAGGCAAGAACCTTCATGAGTCACAAACACTAAATTGACTGAATCTTGGCAACACTCCTATGCAACATAGGGTTGTTATTCCTGTTTTACGAATACAAGCAAGTACTATGTAAGCCTCACAGAGAATCAAACACAGAGTTACGCTTGGAATTAGACACCCTATTGTTGTTTATGTTGGTTGAAATGAATGGAAACTGGAATTGAACTCCATTCTTCTGAGCCTCAATCTACTGCCTACCAGATCATCTTTTTTAATGTATTTTTTATTTTATTTCAAACACACACAACTCACATACATGGTTTTTCTAGGACTAAGTAACCGACACCAAAAGAGAAGACACCGGTATATATTGTTAGAGACATGCCATTTCAGATTAAGTTTCCGATATCCTGAAAACAAATTACTATCACAGCGAAATTTTCCTCTCACAAGGGAACAGTTTCATCTTCCATTTGTATATGAATCATGAAAGCAACATAACTGATGCAGGCCATATTTGGAGACTTGCGTACCTTTATGTCACTTCTTTCTCTTTGCTGTCTCTATGATGCAACTGCAAACTATTCTCTCTCCCTTTTTTTCCTATTTGTAATTAGAGGGCAGAACAGATGGTAGCAGTCTACTTTAAAGTGATGTCTTTATTAAAACTCTTCTCAGTGTGCTGCCTGGCAATCGTACACACAGCAAAGAAATTACTCTCATTATGGGCAAATCTCAGAAGGTTTTGAGGTTCATTGTAGAAAGACATCAACAACTCAGAAACTTTGTGAGACCAGTACAAAATTCCAGAAGCCACCAACTGGGCTGAATGGTGTCTCAGGAACAACAACTCCCCATGAGGTCTTCGGAAACACTTTGTTGCCAACCATGTGCCTATAAAAAACAGGACTCAGAATCTTTCCCTTCAGGCTTCCTGCTTCCAAATTTAGTAGTGGCTTAAGCCGTACACCTCTAAGCAGGGGCAAAAAGGGAGTCATATTTACTGTTTGGTATTTGATGCTTTAGAAAGCAACTACCTAAAACCCACACTATATCTCCCCACGCCTGTAAAGGAACAAGATCCAACCTTAAATCTCCAGTGACATGTACCACTCAGTGATTTCTTGGTTTCTTTCTCTTCCGTTACAGTTCCTTGCAGCACATTACCTTCCCCTGATACTCGACACTCCTCTCCGTTTGCCCCTTGGGCACTGCCTGCCACTCTCTCCTGTCCCTCTGCTCCCTGACCACGCTGAGGCACCAGCCTCCACTTCCAGTGTCCCCTTTAGCCTCCAGTCTCCACAACACTGAACCACAGGGTGGCAATTATTTGCTTTAAACACATAGGTTTCTTTCTGAAACCCAGGTGACAGTCATTTTATTTAAGGCTAGCCTCATTTCTTTATGCAGATAAAGAGCAAGGGAACAGGAGTTATCTTGATGCCTTCAGCTCTTTTACACTAGTGGCGGATAGTACCCTTTTTGCATAGGTGAATGACAATCCAAAACCACCCAAACAATCCCCCCTTCCAAATCATTATACTTGCGATAACGTTTCTGAGAAAAGCCATATTGCACACTGTAAGAGACCTTGGAGTCCTCATTTTGGGCATATCCCCAGATATGGGATCCCCAGATCCCCTTGCCCAGAGATTAAGTAGGTCAGGTACCTCTGAAATAGAGTGACAGCAGGCAAAATTGTTCACCCCATGAAGACTACAGTCATACTGGAATCAGAAATTTAACTGTGATATATAATGTGTTTAGGGAAAGAGACTCAAAGCTCAGAGTTTTCTTTTGTTTTGCAATATTAAAGTTCAAGGACAGAGTACAGAGAGGGATGAAAAACAGTTCAGCCCAGAGCGGGCTCCTCCCTATCCTAGGTTACGCTGTCCAGTCTAATTGGGTGGCATCTCCAATATGCTCCTGCAGCAAGCTGAGCAGAGCCTGCCCCCGGCTTTTCCCAGCATCTTCCCGTGGGTTTTATTCCACCTGAAAAGTGCTGACCTTCTGATACCGTCCTTTAAGGAGAGCAACTAATTACCGGCATCCTTAGGTAAAAAGCCCCATGATTTACAAACACTAAGTACAGGCTCCAGCTGTTTAATGGTGCTGAAAACCACACCGTAAGGATGTCTTGGGGTGTGTAACATGCAGCATTCATTATCTTTATAAAACAGTAGGCAATACTGTGGACATCAGAAGAAGCATACGAGTCTGAGGCCTTTTCATGCAAAAGGAAAAGAATGAATTCTCCAGAGATTCTTATCCCCGAAACATGCTTTTCCTGATAGGCTTATCCATATCTTGATTGCTTTTAGCTTTACATACTTGCTACGGTCTCTCCTCCTTAACTCAGACCAGTGAAGACAGGATTTCAAGGACTAATTCTGAAGCAGAGTGAGTTTATATTTCGTGACCAATTCGATAATAATTGGGTGATCACTAGACACTAGTGCCTTAATTCCGGCTACTGACCACTAAGTATTTTAATTTCTTGGCATACCTGAATTCTGCACTGGGCAAATTTTCTTCTATATTTTCAGAGCTCAGATTAATCACCTAAATCAGCTAATGACAGTCAGTGCTGTAAACAGAAGAGGTATATTGTCAAACCTGTTAAACATGTTTATTAATAAAAAAAAAAAAATTGAGAGAATTTTCATATGGAGATTGATTGTAACTTTCTTCTATGCTTTCCACTTACTTTTTAGCTAAAAATTGTATTATAAGGCTATGATGACAAAGGTTAAAATATCACCACCTTTTGCTCAGAATAAGAGTGTAAGGTTCAAGAATACATTATAATAAGGCATATACTAAGGGCTCGCTTAAACTTCAGTTTTTCATTCCAAAACCTACTTCAGGGTTTTCTTTATCATCTCCCAGGTAAGCATTATTTTAATAAATCAAAAAGGTAAAAGGGATACTCTGAAAACTCATTTTCAGGATTTTAAATTAAAATCTCGCCTCGTAATTTCAAGTTGCTACTTTTCCACAATAGATCAAATTGTCTTTTGTTCCCTTCTCTCTCTCAGTATTTATTTAAAAAAAATTTTAAGCATTCCTCTTTTCTTTCCTGTCACTATTATTAGCTCATGAGTCAGGATTCACATTACTAACATGTGGCTTGCAAATGAATTAGAGCTGTACTGTAACACAAGAAGAAAGTGAGCAGTTGCATTGCTTCCAGAATTTCAGTGTCAATGTCTGTGCCTGATTCTCAGTTCTTTGGGATGCACTGTGATGCTAGACCCCACAGTAATTGCTAAATCTTACTGTAAAACTGCGTGAATGTTCTGTCCCAGCAAAACAGGACATGCCAATAGATGCATTAGCACCATACTGCGATAAGGAGGTGGTCTAATAGCCTGAACAGAATGTGAGAACTGTGTGTCAAAAAAGCAACAACCACAAATGCTCAATAGATATGTAAGTGCTTTCTTGGATGAGGGTCAAAGAACTCTACACGTGGAATGAGGATGCAAAATGGAAACCTGAATCTGTAACCAGGGAGAATGCAAAAATGAACATTTTCAGAGCCTCTGTCATAGTGTTATGTGGAAGTATCTCCTAGGTTTTGTTTTTTCCATAAGTTTTCAGTGAGTAAGGAGGGATTTTTTTCCTACTGTTCTTTTTTTTTTTTAGCTTAACAGTCGAGACAATCCGTAAGTATACTAATTATGTCATTATAGTGTGATTTCATTAAATCAATACAAACTCCTGCATTTATCATCATGGATATAATCCATTTTAAGATGGTATCTAGTTAGACTGGACTGTAGAAAGAATGAGTAGGGATAGAAAAATAACTAGTCTCCTTGCTCCTCAAAAAGGTTTAAACATGAAGAACGATCTTTAATTGATCAGGCTATCTTTTTCTTCCCCCACTACTGTTTTCTTGCATAGTGTAGCATGAGAAACAGAAGTTGCACACATTAACTGAAGGGCATGATTCCAGCTATTCAGCTCTATGAAAAGAATCAAGGCCTTATTCCTCACTAAGAAATCATAAGAATTTCTTCTACCCAACAGTAACTGGCAATATGCTGTGATATTGAGAATGATTGTTTAAGATTCTCAAGCCACTCAGGGTAAATATGAAATAACAGCTAATTAAGGATAATTAAATTTTCAGATTAGATTGGTCATACTGTTCAGGTAAGGAATTTCACTAAATCCATTTATATAATCTCCACTGAAGCCTGGGAGAACTGTACTCCTATACCTTGGAAACTGAAATTTAATCAGCATGTGGCAAGAATAGAGTCATCTCCTGTATTTAACTGGACAAGTGGCAGAAGGGGGATGGAGAGGCTTGCAAGGAGGCAGGTTCCAGGAAGGACAGCTGGATAAATTGTTCTCTCAGTCTATGCATTTTCTGCATATGTACCAGAAACAGAAATCCCTCCTGAGGAACTGGCAAAATAAGACACCCTTATGTAAATGGAGCCAATATAAACACTTCTCACACCCCAATTTATTACAAAACAGCATAGATTCAAGCCACAAAATCTATGGTGTGACCAAGGAGACAGCAGGAGAAGTCATTGTCATCACCCCATAGCCTTGTAGGAGACCTTATTAACAAAGAACGTCTCCTGAGCTGTTTTTCTCAACAGTCCATAGTCCATCAGATATAGTACTTCACCTGGTGACCCCAACTACTCACACCTCCCCCTTTTTGTCCGTGATTTGAGAAGAAATCCAGTGCTAGATAAATCGTGGCCTAAATACAGTGGCTTTCAGAAAAAAGGGTGTTCTTCCCATTTTTCAGGTGGAAGCCTAAGGAAGAAAGGAAATCAAGGGATTTGTGCAATGTCATAACCCTAATTCTTGGTGAAGCTGGAAACTGAACCCTGCTGTCCTGAGTCTCAGTTCAGTATTTTAGCACAGAATAATTCATTTTCAATTAAATGATTTTGTAGTAATCTGCCCAGGCTAGTTTTTGAAGAAGGAACAAACTCCTAGTGTTGTCCCTTGGCTCCTCCAGTCACTACACCACTAAGATTTTCTTTAAGGTTTTATGATATCTTTATTTCATTTTGCATGTTTTATCTCTATCTAATTGCATTTGTAAATTGCTTTATGTATCCCAAAGCACTTAGAACACTAGAGACACTAATAAAGTATAGAAGAATAAACCAGGAGAAATAACTACTGAAATATAGGATCCAGTAACTTGGAAAATCAACATAGAGAAACTGTTGAAGTAGAAGATGCATCCCTTGTACCTATTTAGTTTGAGTCATCAGAGGAGGGGCAAACTGGAAGAACTGAAAAGAAAATTTGGGTTTGATTCATCTTATTAGAAATAATATCACAGAACTTCTAGAGTTTTTGCTGCAAGACAGACACATGTTTAAGCACAATAAACCTGGGAATTCTGAATCATGCATTTACCCTGCTAAACTACATAAAAAGGGGGCTATCACCTCACTAACCAGGCTGAAAGTGGCTGAGAACCATGAGATGAAGAAAGAGAAAGAAATATAAAACAAAGAGGAACTAGGAGAAATTGCCACTGAGGGAGGGAAAAAAGGATGCATTTGGTTTTAAATCTAATGAAGACTGACCTAACATTTGAGACAATAAAAAATGACAGCATGAGGTACTGCACATATTTATTTTTCAACCTGCAACATTATCTTTATGACTTTTGCCATATTATGTTTACTAAGTAAGGTCAAGCATGTCTGAGTACATGGAGGGGAGACAACCTGGGAACATAAGGTTGTGCTGACAGTGGGAGCTGTCTGTGCTGTTCTCCCCTCCAGGGCTAAACTGAGCCAATCTCTTCCAGCAGTGGTGCTGTTGGAGGGGGTGGACTTCCAGTTGCAAATGAAAGAGGAAACCTGTCTCTTAAAACCTCCAGGGTTCTCTCAGCAGGACATACACTGTGGCCAACTTGCCCTCTTGCTTGGATGCATGTAATCGACTGAAACAAATGAAAGCTTCCCAATAAATGTTGTCCCCCCTCTTCCTCTGAAAGCTGGGAGTCCCTCTCCAGCTTCAATTGCTCCAAAATGCACATTCCACCTCCCTGACACTTCCTTGAGGATCAGTATTGTAGTTGAAACTGTGAAATATTAATTTATAGCAAAGCTACAAGAATCTACTCCATCCCTACACATAAACAAACCAGTTTGGGGAAGGGGCATGGAGGAGTTTTGCATGGAGAAGCAGACAGGAGCAGCAAGAGGAAAGCGGCTCTGTGTGAAGCAGGCGGTAGGATTTGTTCCTCACAATCCACTGCTTTAGACCACACACTATATATGGACCAGCAGCAAGAGCCAAGGAAAAGATTCATGCAAATATCTGACAGAGGAGAAACTGTGTTGCTCCTGAATCATATCTTCAGATATAACATATGAAATGTTATTTTTAGTTCAAAAAAGGAAACATGAGCAAAGTATTGTGATTCAAAAGGTGAGACTAGATTTTTTCAATGTGTCTTTTTTAGATTATTAATTTTATTTTTATATATCTTAATTTAAATCTAAATGGAAAGACTGTTGTATTATAAAGACATCCCTGAAATCAACCATCATGACTCTTTAAATGCATAAAGTAAAAAAGCCAAGAGCTTTCTTTTAAAGTTACAAGGGTGACTCATTATAATAGCAAACTGAGAGGTAATTTTTTAAAAACTTCATCCTGGAAGGCATTTAGCACCTTTAATTCTTACTAGTATCATCAAAGAGGAAACTAACATCTTACCAATGGATTAACTGTCTTACCGTATTGCTCTAAAAGTTGCAAAAATACTTTCTGATAAGCCTGAACCTTGGTACAATATACCCTCTTTTAGTGTGATCTTTATTTCATCTTGTCTCTGCTTACCACAAATCTCTAAAATTTGAGACTTTCAGAGGGAATTTGCATTGACATCACCAGGATCATTAGAAACCTTCAGGACAGAGAAGCAGTGTAATGAAATAAATGGCAGATCCTTTATCAGAGAAAGCAGATGCTTTACAGCTGTGCTTCTTAGAAGAAAGATTATAGGTCTTAAAATGGAAATGGAAGATATTTTCAGGTCAAGAGGCCACCACCAACTCCTCAGAGAAGAATTTTAGAAAAAAAGAGAAGAGGAATTTTTCAAGATAAATACAGGAACTACTCAATCCTTGCTTCTCCTGAGGAGCTTACAGTGGTCAAATGCTGTAGATGTGTCTAAACTGTAAGGCTGAGGGAAGATTTGAGGATTTGATTAAGTGCGGTTTTTTATGCCTCTGCAAAGTGCATCTAGAAAATATCTTTTAGCCACTTTTCATAGCCACTTTTGCACAGGTGATAAGAATTACAGGAGGCAAAATGCCAGAGAGAATCAAATTCAATGTCTGTACTTAAACACAGTTTGAAGACTCTCTATTCTTTGAGATATTCAAAACTCAAAAGTACAAAGCCCTGAGCGACCTGATCTAGTTGGACTTGCTTTGAGCTGAAGCAGGGTGAACAACACAACCTCCACAGGTACCCCTCTACCTAAATTATTCCATAGTAATTAATTCAGCATCTGCATTTTTCCCTGAACGTTATTAATGTGGAGACAAAAAGTCTGAATTTCCAGCAATCTGTTTTTTTTCACAAAGTTTTATCAGGAACATCATGGATAAAAAAGAATAATCCTTCCCCCCCATAGATGCATACCACGTGTCCCCATCTCCCCACAAAAACATGTTTCCTAGGTGCAACCAAGACCAAAAGCAATAGTTAGAGACACAGTATTTCTGGACAGAGACATGGCAAATTTGTGGCAAAAGCAGAGTTTACTTCAGTCGTTCTGCTGAAGGTCAAAGCGGTGCTTGATAAATATGCTCAAATCCCGCCAGCTTTGGGGCAGTTACCACTGCAGCTAGCTCTCAGGAACATTAAAGCTCCGTTAGACCAGCATGAGAAAGAGGCAGGAAGAGTAGCTGGGGAAAAAAAAAAAGGAAGGAAAGCAGAGAGTGTCAGTGATTCAGACCCCCTCAATTGGCTGATTATGGCTGTTTCTGTCTCTGGCTGCTTCAAAAAAAGGAGTTTGTTTTGATTGGAAAGAATACTACTGATAAGAATGATGCAGCAGTTGCTTCATATAGAAAATCCTCTTCTGAGGCCATACCTAACCATTTAGTTTAGGAAGAAGGAAAAGGAAACCATTGTAGAAGCTCTGTTTATAGTTCCTTCTGTTTCATTTATGGGAAAAAAAAAAAAAAGAAGAACAAGTTAAGTTGATCAAGTCTGATTTAATCACAAGAAGTGATTCTGATGCTAGGGTCTTCTGTGATAAACTATCTGCAAATGCTTTGTTCTGGCCTCAGTTAGCATCCCAGCTGTATGAGTTGGCTTGTATCAAGCCAAAAAGCTTATTCAATTTTCCCTCATATGTCAGAAATACTTTTTAATAAAAGGAAAAGGTCAAATTAGCACTTAATCCATGTCAATGACACCATTTTAAAGTTGTTGTAGATATGCCCTGATAAACGTTCAGGAGAGAAACAGGCCCTTGAGAATATTGCAACTCATTGACAAATTCATTGTGGTCTTTTAAGTTCAGTTGTGTGTAGAGCTTTCCAGAACTTACTGTCTTAAATAAAGATAATAAATCTTGCTTTGAAGGAAATCTTGGAGCTGATACTACTGATAGTTATTTTGGGTCTGGATTTGAAACAAGCAGTTTTCAATTCCTTTAAATAACAGCTGACTGATTACAAGCCTAGAACTTTACCTCTATTATTTATGGAGACTACGCTCTCTAAAACAACAAAGCAAAATTGCAACCGTTAGTTACATAAATAACAAACAAACTTCCTCTTAGAAGATCTATACATTTCAAGTTTGAATTGTTTTGCTACCAACACCTAATGCATAAAGTTGGTGCTAATACGTTGGTTGGCAAAGGACCAAGAACCTTGAGTTTGTAACAGCTAAAACCATATATCTAAAGACTGCAGTGATGGCTGGTCTTATCTCTGTCTGGATGATTGTAAATTCTGCTTGTTGAAATTTTCAGAGGCAGGCACTAGCAACAATGAGTACAATGATCTTGCAGATGTCAACTAATGTCATTAGAAAAGAAAAAAAGGCAGGTTAGACTGGCCAGATTCTTTCAAATTGGTAATTTGGTAGGACAGACCTTCGCCTCTGCCTGCTATTCTAATCACAATAAAATTGTTTTCTCTGTTATATATTATACAGTACTATTTTGTAAATCATTCAAATAAGAAAGAAGAGTTAAAAGGAGACAAATATACAGATAGATTTCAAAGGATATCTCTGTAAGTGTTCTGGACCTGTTTTTATCCACCAATTTTTTAGCATTAATCTTGTTTAGATAAAAAGTATCTTCTTGATGTGTGAGGTAGCTGTTTTAGGGGAAAAAAAACCCACACAAAAACAAAAACCCAAACCAACCTATGTATCATTCCTTAGCCTGAGAAGCAAGAAAGAAAGGAGTCTGAACAAGTATGAAAGATTCCCAAAAGCTTTAGCACAAAACCTACTGATGAAATAGCTACTACTATGAAATTACCTGAACCAGGACAGTATATACAGCCCACCCCAGACCTCAGGGCAAGCAAATAACCTCTAAAAGTAAAAATCTGCAGGTTCTGATGTACATGATAATCTGTACTTCACGGAAGTGGTGCCTCAAGGATTTTTTAAATGAAATTACCTACTTTGATGTCTCATTTAAACATTTCTTTCATATTTAGGTTGGAAGAGCCCTGTAAAACCACCCACTAGGAGGAGCTCAGAATTGCATCAAAGAAAACATTCCTATCTGAAGCACAATTCCATGCAGATCCCTACAGAAAATCCTTTCTACTAGCAGATCATGTAAGGTTCTTTCCATCAGAAACTAGTGGCTTCGTTGCTTTTGTGATTTATGGCATGCTAAAACCATCATCTATGGATTTTTTTTTTTTTAGCAGCAAGGTATTTTTTAGAGTTTGAACACTCTTAACAAAGGTTAGGACCAGATGAACAGTGAAATGCTCTGCTCTTTGGAAGTGGTGTCTTCTCTGAATTTCCTGGATAGAAATGCTATCTACACGCATACACAAATACAATAATGCCAGTGCCTTTGATAAATATCAGATTGATTACACCTATGAAAATCAAGAGAAGGTCCACATGAAGGCAATCTCCCACACTTTCATGAATTGTCAGACTTACACTCACCTAATTTGGATGTGCTTGAAGAAGTGTCAACATACAACAGAAGCACTGGATGGAGGTGATGCATTGCTAGGTATCCAGGCACTTCGGACAAATGGAAATCTAAATCTTGGATGAAGCTCCAAAGTAGAAAACAGAGAATGATAATAATGAATCTCAGACATCCCTTCTTCAAACCCATGCTGTAAACCCCAAATCCTGACCTCACCACTTTCTTTTTCTGCACCAAAATCCTCCTGCCTGTTTCTTCACCCACTGAAATGTGCACTACAGAGTACTGGAGAGACTGTGCACTTCATTCACAGTGCCCAAGTCTGTGTCCACCATGGTCTGCAGCATTCCTGAGGGCTGCAGAGCTTGCACTGCTTGGACTGGAACACAGTGTCTTTGTGGGATTTATTTGCTAAAAACCTAGGGAATTATGGAGCATACGTGAACCAATTTCACAGAGAGTGCTAAAAGCACACCCTTGGTTTTGCTCCAAAGCACAGGCATATCAGTGCATTTTCAGCAGCAGAATGCAACTGCTTCTTTTAACATGGGTCAATGTATTTCTTCTTCAACTTCTTTTCTGGATCAATTGAATCTACACAATCTAACACTAAAAAATTGTACTACTTTCACCATTCTCTCCTGCAATGCCTCATTTTCTTGATCCTCAAAAGAAAATCAGTCATTGGTGTGCATGTACTGTAATTTTGGGTCTATCACTTGGAGACAAGTAAAACTCTTCATACTTGTAGCTATTCTCCCATCTTTTAACCCACTTAGCCCCAGTTTTGCTATCAAGATGGTACATGGGCTCTGGTAAATGAAAAGATTCACATATTGGTGTGCAATGCAGTCTCTGGAACATATCCAAAACAGATGGTTTGATATCATCCTTCAGATATAAACTTCGGGGTTTTGTCTTGGAGTTGTCAACTGCTTTTATAATTAGGCCTATGTTTTGGCTTTTTCCTCCTGTAAAGACCTCTGTTATGAAAATGCCAACATTTAGTTAACTTTATTAGTTAACTATTTCTGTCTATATGAGTGAAAGACATTTGGAAAAGCAATAAATTCTTAGGTCACATGGAAAACAAAATAACCCTTATTCAAATACCACAGGTTACAAACAGATATTAAGCATGTACACATTCAGTAGGAGGTGACCAGAGTTAATATTACGGTCTAATATATCAAACTCCTTAGGCACAGCAAAGTAATAATGATCCCACAGAACAAGTGGTAATATTTTAGAAAAGAGAAATAAAAAAATAGATATCAAAAGTTATGCTCATTTTGAATTCCAGAAAATTTTTTAATCATGCTGATCTTTGTTTCCTAACTAAGCAGGCTTCTAGGAATTTTAAGATTCATAGACAAAACAGAATTGTTTTACATCTCCCAATGACATAGAGACCTTTGGCACCACTGCAAAGAGTTGAAGGCACAAGGGAAAATCACAGTCTTGACTTTCATCTTCTGCCGTTACCAGAAGGCAAGTCTAGCATATGGTCAATAATCTCCCTTGGCTAAAATCAGATCTAGGGAAGCCAAAGGACTCTTGGGGTACTCAAGTTTCATCACTTTCTCAATAATTTCTTTTGATATTGAGAGACTATAATAATTGACAAGACTGTCCCTGACACACTACTTTCCTAACAAAGCAATCATTTCAGTGTAGCACTTCCACTGAAATGCACAGAAGCTACCTTTTCAAAGATGAATGTAGCTTAACAACCACCTCCCCTAAATTTGTAGCAATAACAAAGAATACCACAAACAACTTGGAAGCAGAGCAGGATTTGCACATTTTCTTTCTACAGGCATCTATTTCCAGCTAGATATAATGGAAATAGTAAACATGATTAGTTTAAGAAAGTTGTCATTCACAATATATCAGAAAACCATCAGGGCAGGGAAGTTCTTGAAATTCTGTTTTTGGTGTTAGCCAGGGAAGCACATAAACATTTACTGGCATGAAGACAAAACTTGAGCCTTCTTGAACGAGCAACAAGCAGAGGGAAGTTCGCTTGCTTATAGTAGGTGTTAAGTAAATATAGTAAATACTGCAGTCTTGGGGGATAAAATCACAAACTAGGTAACTGATGCTGTGGTATTGTTTTTCATGCTTTACCATTTCCTCCAAGAGCAGCTCCTGTTACTAAGAGGATGCTGATTTCAACTGGAGGGTAACAAAGCAGGATGTCAATGCCAAAGAAGTCCTAAAGTTTCAGACATGGATTCTACAATGCTATGAGCTAACATTATCCCGACAAACTATACTGATTTCCACCAAATGAGCATTTGATTCATACAGCATACCAGCTGAACTTTCAGAAAGTGCAATTTCTTAAATAAGAAACATTTGTTTGTATTATCTTTATTGATTTTTCATTAGATCCATAATGGTGATACAGACCATTCAATAACACGGAAAACCTAATTCAACCTGGTTTTGCTATTGCACATATTCACTCACATATTTCTTCAGGTTACGAAAATCATTTCCTCTTCTGAAACTATCTGTCTTCCATCAGCATAGGCTGACTGTCTTGCCAACTTTAATCTCTGGTCTTTCTCTACCGTTGCAAGTCATTAATCAGTTACGTCCATCATTGTAACCGATGGAGACCCTATCTATAATCATCTTCCATGACTCTTTGAGAGCTTGCTATCCACCAGTGTCAGTGCCACTTAGGTTATAAAAATGTGCCAGCCTAAATGCCACACATGCATTAATCACATAACAAGATTTTGCTGTTACAGTTTCCCCAATTCTGGTTGCAGCTATGCATCTTTTACGCAGAACAGTATTAGTTGTAATAGTAAGACACTGCTCCAGAAAAGCCAAGATAAAGGAAATTAAAAGATAATTAAGATTGCAGTTCTATATCACTTTTTGCTCAGCAGCCTGAACACAATGAATATTCCCCTTGCTATTTTCGCTGTGCAAGATAAGAGGAAGACAAACAAGCATTTAATCTTGATAAGTCAAGCCAGCAATAGATTCATAGATTTGAGGCTAGGAGGCATCACTAGTTCATCAAGTTTTCCTTCCCATCTAATATGCCAGAGAATGTTACCTTTTACTGATAACGTTGAGCCGAAAAGGGAAAAAAGGACCCTGATGTTTAACTAAAACTCATTTTTTTACCAAGAGACATCCAGTGTTTGCCTTTAGGAGGGTTGGTAGCTTTGCTAAGAAACAACAAAAACCCCAAGACAACTAAAAACGAAATTTTTGCACATGCCATGCAATACTCCGGGCCTCCTGCATCATTACCAGTCTGTTTCCCTGCTCAGTTTCTGCAGGTATGCACACACAGTATCTTCCCCCTAAACCCCTCCTGTCCTGCAGACAGCCCAGCCTGCCACTCCCCTCGCCCACCCCTCTATCCCAGTCCTGCATCCACCCTTGTCCACCTCCACACATTTACTTTCTGTCCAAGAAATTTGTGGGCAGAGGCTGGGGCATGACAGTACCTGGGCATTCCTGTTTGCTGCCTGACCACTTGCCTCCTATTGCCAGGGTGGCTTTGACTGCACCTAACAGGTTCCTTTCCAAAACTTCCTACTTTCAGAACAATGCAACATTCAATTACTTTAAAACAATAATGGTTTATAGAATGGATAGTCAAAAACCCTGTTAATCAAACTTTGTCTTCAGATTCCAAATCTGCAAAATCCGTAATTTCTTCTGGTAGTTTCTTCCAATAGCAAAATCTCTGTCATTGTGACTTATTTCTTTCTCTATTTTTACTTGAATCAGACTGGAATTAATTCCCTGCTGTTCCCATCAGTTTTTAGGCTTTTCTCTCCTAGAATAAATACCAAACTCCAACACTCTTAGCACTTTTTTAGCTTTTAAAAAATTACATTGGGAAAAGAAGAAGGATTCCTTTCACCCTTAATAGTCTGAATACCTTCCCCCTCCCCGATTTTTCCTGTGAAAAAAGTGGGGAAAGCTGAGGAGAAATAAAAAAAATAGAAAAAAGAAAACCTGAGCTATGATATTCCTGTTTGAGATCAACTTCGAATTTCCAGAAGAAAATATATGCTTTTAAAAAAAACCAAACCACACATACACACTCTTGAAAAAGTTTCCTTCCTAAGGAAAAAAAAAAGTTCAAAAGCCTTTTGGCTTTAGCTCTGAAATCCTGTGAAATTTCTGCTGCCATTTCAGTGCTGTGGGTGGCACAGCTATATATCACTCAGTGCTCCTATCACTGAATCTCCTCTGGCTGCCCTCAATACACAACTCCCCAGATACTTATCCTGGGCAGCAAGAACTTTCACAGCTCTGCTGCTTCTTATCTCTCTCTGTCCCTTATCCATCACCCTTACAGCAGACTCAGACCCCCCTCGCCATCTTCCTGTCACATACATTTTGTTCCCATCTCCCCTTTCATACAGCGCATCTTCACTTAAATACTCTGCTGGTGTTCCAACCTGTTTTTAGAGCAGGAAGCTCATGTCTTAGCTTGTTGCATCAATTTATTGAGTTAGATGTAGTACCTAAATCCACTGCTCTCACAATTTATGGGAAGAGTTAGGTATACAGTTGTCATCCAAGCAACACAGCAAAGGGAAAGCTTCACAGTCCTGCCGGGAAAGTCACCTCCCTGTATATGTTTTCCACAGATGGTACCACAGTGGAGGGTAATACCACACCAATGCTGTCAGACAGCTCCATCCTTGGAACGGCAGACAGGGAGCACAACAGAGGTCCCCAAGTTCTAGCAGTGGCAGGACAGCTTGCCTCATCTCTGTATTTCGCTTTCTATTTGCTTTGCTCATTTAAATTATAGAGCATCTAATCAGGCATTGTCACTGGAGACCTAGTCTTTACACGTCCATCCAGGTTAAAAAACAAAAAAAATTCAAATTCAACTAAATCGAATTCCGTGGACTTCCAAAGTGAATTATGTTAAATCAACTTAAAATGGCTATAATCCTCTTTGATAGTATTATTCATAGTCTTAATTTATTAATCCACTTTAATAGGTTTACTTGATTTCAAAGACCTGTCCTCAGTATTGCTTCACAGACAAGTCCTTACTGTTTTACAAGTAATATTAGTCCAGTGAAACATTAATAATGATACAGGTGGTAGCAGTTGCTGAATCCAATTTTTTCAGGAAATGTTATTTTCTCCGAAGAGCTCAGATCTAGTCAGAATCAGTTTTCCCAATTAAACTAGCACAAGAAAAAGTACTATATAAACGTATTTCTAAATACTTACACATCTTAAATATGATGCCACATTCATAAATTATATAAGGACAATTCAGTCTGACAAGCAAGGAAAAAAGATGATGCTGTCATCACAAAAAATATTGTGTGAAAATATTGAGATACTATTGATTACTAAAATGTATTTCAGGACTTTGAGAAGCATGTATACTAACTACCATTATTACTGACTATCTTCATACTGCTATGAAGGCATGCAGCACAAAAATGATGTCTAGTATGCTGCATCTGAGTTTAAATCCAATTGTTGCTGCGGTCCTAGCTTGCCTGACTGCATGGTTATGGGTTTTGAATCAAGAGAGCAATCAGCTGACACCAATAAGATAGCAAGGGTTAAAGTACTTTGAATTACCAAATAGCTGGGCCAATATTTAACACCAGTGTTGTTGAGTTATGTGTTCATTTAATTTATATTTCAGTAGTATATGAAAGACCTTTTTCATTTCCTTCTGAGCTAGGTGCTCAAATCTCTGACCCAGTCAGCAGAGATCAGGCTGGTGCTTGTGGCCATCCAGAAGGAGGATACTAAGAAAACCTGAGCTCAGGAGGACCTGAAAAGACCCACTTATTCATTGCCTGTGTAGGCTGGACAAGGCCAACATTTACACTAATCATGTAAATGTTTTTAGGCATAAAATGAATCATGTAATGCTTTTTAGGCATAAAATGAATAGGGAGCATTCTCACAAGAAACAGCAGCCATCCCACTACCTATACATAAGATTTAAGCAGCATAAAACACCGCATTTGACCTTTATGTGCCCTTTTTACACTGACCACCAAACTGTGTTTGCGAGGTTATACAGCTTTGCAGAAAGATCAGATGATTAAACAACAACAACAAAAAAACTGCCTTCTCCTGAAAATCTCAATGTTCTGAAGTTTTATTTTCACACCAAATTGGCAAGAAAGCAAATAACATCTCAGGAATCTGGGGAAAAATGTGGTTTGATAAAAGCTGCCTGCTAAAATCTGACATTTCAAAAGGAATTCTTCTTAAAATATCTCCTGTTCAGAACTACTTTTCTCTTATTTCATAACTTACATATTACTGACATACAATTTCAAGACATGATACAGCAATAAATGTTTAATGACTACAGTATTTATTATTATTATCATGCTGGCTTTGTCAGGGGTAGAGTTAATTTTTTTCATAGTAGCTCATATGGGGCTGTGTTTTGGATTTGTGCTGAAAACAGTGTTCGTAATACAAGGATATTTTTGGTATTGCTGAGCAGGGTTTACACAGAGTCAACGCCCTTTCTGCTTCTCACACCACCCCACCAGCGAGGAGGCTGGGGGTGCAGAAGAAGCTGGGAGGGGACACAGCCAGGACAGCTGACTCCAACTGACCAAAGGGATATTCCATACCATATGATGTCATGCCCAGCATATAAAGCTGGGGGAAGAAGAAGGAAGAGGAGGGGGACATTTGGAATGATGATATTTGTCTTCCCCAGTAACCATTATGCGTGATGGAGCCCTGCTTTCCTGGAGAAGGCTGAGTCTGCCAATGGGATGTGGTGAATTAATTCCTTATTTTGCTTTGCTTGCACATGCAGCTTTTGCTTTCCCTATTAAATTGTCTTTATCTCAACCCACAAGTTTTCTCACTTTTACCTTTCCGATTCTTTCCCCCATCCCATCGTGGGGGGAGTGAGTGAGCAGTTGTGTGGTGTTTGTGCCAGCTGGGATTAAATCATGACAATTGTATATAAAACTATTAAAGGAAGGCTGCTGCATGGAACAGAATGAAATATCTTTTTCTGATTTATAGACCAAAATAAGCAATTTATGTGGAAATTAAATTGACCCACTTTTCAGAAAAAATAATGTAGATTATTTGAAAAGATTTATTATAAAGATTTCATTTTTAATGAAAAATAATTTGATAAAAAGTATCTAACCAAGGTACCTTGCAATGTCTTTTTCTATCAAAACAAGGTCCTGAATGGAAATTCTTAAATTAATTTTAGGAAGTGTTAATGGAAACAATCATATATCAGCCTGCCTTTAAAAAATATTATTCCTCCTCAGATTCCATTTTCATCATCATAAGATTTAATCCTATACAATCCTAAAAGTCTATACACCATCTCATATCAGTTGACCGTCTGGTCCTCAAGGTCAAATTTAATTGGTATTAAAAAAACACGTTGTATTAACTCTATTACTGTTTGTGTTTATGTCAAAGTGAAGTTTGCCGTGTGGAAGTTATTAGAGGATTAAGTCATTGATATCAGAAAATTCATCTTCTTAGAGAAATTGGAAGTTATTAGATTTAGAGTAGACTTTATGGTAATTTATGAAGTGATAGAATAACTTGCATGTCTAGTTATTTTGAGTAACTGCATAAAATATCACTCTAATTAATGGAATAAATTAGTCCTGTGTTGTTTATACAACCTTTATTTTTCTATTAACATCTTGTCTTATAATTTATATGCTTAATCATGTTGCTGAGAGGTAAAAAGCTGAAAAACTGAAAGTGTGTTAAGGAAGAGGAGGAATCGTCAAGTCTGAATGACAATACAAGGAAGCCCTTTGCACAGATGCAGTGCAGTGTTAGATCTTTACAGTAAATGACAATATGCTCTAAGAGTATTACCTCTCAGGTGCTATGTGGATCTTGGGGGAGAGAAGACAAAGGTTTCTTTTAGATGGAGGAAACCTCAACCATAAAGATCTTCAAATCAATGTCCCAGAATGTTTACTGCTCAATTTTTAAAAAGTATCAGTTAAGGTTGCATCACCAGGAAAGCTGAAAATATTTACTTTTCAGTGAAATAAATCCTTTCCCTGTGAAAGGTGGGAGATGCCATAACATGGCAGGGATCCATGCTTGTATCATAAATTACAGCTATGGAAAAAGGCATATTATATTGAAATTTTATAACAAAATAGCAAGATTTGGCCATGGTGAGAATGCAAGGCCATCTTGGACCTAACCAGAGTCCAGACTTAGACCTAACCAGAGCCTATGTGAAGTCAAAGATCTCAAAGTCAAATAATGAACAGCCCCACCGGCCCCCTTTTTTTTTTTCTTCTGAGTTTAACAGATATTTCTTGGTGAGATCAGACTTGTAAGAGCTAGTTAGCAAAAGAGATTGTCCATTCTGCAATTATTCTGACACTCAGAAAAAAATCTGAATTAAGATTAAAATTATTTTTTCCATCAATTTTTAAAATTATACAAACCGCTATGATTTCACTCTAGGAACACCAGGCCATTCTAGTTTAAGAATAAAAATTTTCTCTCTGGAAAGTATCTCTACTACTTTTCTATTTATGACCAAGTCATGTCATTCAAGCCTGACAAGAGAAAACAACCTAATGCCATTCCAGACACTCTACCTTTTTTTCTTTTTGTTCCTTGATTTTAAAACAAAACAAACAAAAATATCTCAAACCCACACAAATATACCAGCCGTCAGGCTACCTTGTCTGTTAAACTAGTTATCTGTACTGCTACTGCTGCTGTTCCAAAGGAAGCTGCACATTCCTGAGACAGAAAATTCCCTCATTCCTAATGAAAATGAAAAGGGCCCATGTTTTATGAAACACTTCTTTTGGTCCGAACAGCTCTTCCCTTTCCAAATCAGAATAATTATCTTGTTCCTTTGCCCCTGTGCTCAGGGACTTTGAATAACCTCAGTAGCTTGCAAGACAAAGTTTGCCAAGATCATAACTAAAAGGTGTAGAAATGCACATTAAAATGCTGCTGGTGAAAACACTTGTTTTTCTCTTCTCTTTAAATTAGTCCTGCAGTGAGAAACACTGTTACTCTGTAGATTTAAAGACCATTTAAGTAAACATAAAAATAGAGTTTCTTTTTTTTCATGTAGGGTTTCTCTCTCTGTCCTAGATTTGCGACAGTTTCCTATTCAGTTTGTGCTTTTTAGAATTGTTTGGTACTTTTTTATTTTTTAAAGCAATTTTCTTTAATGTCTGTGCTTCCCGCCCCCCTCAGTTTTTGTTTTATTATGACAAAAAATTGAAAAATAAGTTCATTGTATTCTCAAATTATTTGCACATTTATAATAGTTTCCATTCCAAAACCAAAGAATAAACCATTCAAACTCAGAGCACCTGTAATTTTTTTTATTTCAAATTAAACAGTATTTTAAAATCATAATAATTAGCTATCGCATACTCTTCAATCCATAAATAAGATGTAACATTTCCCTTCTGAATTTTAATTTAATATTGTGCTTGAAAATAAAGAAAAAAGAAGCTGTTTTCAGGAGGACATTAATTACTGGAAAATTAGAAGTTTGCATACATCAGCCTAAGAACTGATATTTAGCATCAGCAAGAGTAGCAGTTAAGAATCAGAATGCAGTACTGGCCTTAGATTAATCTAAGCTGCAAAAATTTCTCATTTCTCAGAGCTTGTCGGGCTTGTTATATTACTTATTCTAGTGAAACAGCACTGTCTTTTTCTAATGATGAGCCAAACAAGGTCATAGAAAGCACCAAGCAGGAAGCATGCATAAAGTGTCCCTACCAGTAACTTCCCACTTGCAGCTGAATTTGTTTTACATAGGCAGTGGAACTGGACCTGAAAATCACAGAATCTTTAAGGTTGGAAAAGACCTTTAAGATATCAAGTCCAACCATCAAACCAACACCACCACGCCCACTAAACCATGTCCTGAATTGCCATGTCTACACGTTTTTTGAACACTTCCAGTGGTGGAATGCTGACTTTACATCACATAGACCCCAAATAATAATAATAATAATAATAATAATAATAATAATAATAATAATAATAATAATAATAATAATGTCTTAAAACATCCAACATATTGGGCTACACTGATGGTTTACTTTAGCAGAGATTCCCACCTTTAACAGCATCTGGAATAAAGATTTCAATACATAAATAGGCACAAAGGACAAAATGTCCCTTCCCCTGGTTTTCTCTTTCAGGGGTGCTGCACAGAAGCAGTCCCAGCTACTCATATGGTAGCTGAACACTGACTGGACCTTCTCATCAAATCTAAAGTGCAAAAAAAAGTTCCTGTTTGGCAACATAAAAACATTACACATTCTATCTCCAAACACTACCAGTGCCTCTCCAGCAGCTGGATTTCTGAAGATCTCCCTAGTCCTTCCACCAACAAATACTTAAGAAGTAGCCAGTCTATTTTTAGGTGCAATTTAAGGAGCTGTATTAGAAATCAGTCAGGTCTCCCAAACGAACTTAAAAATTTCTGAAGTCTTTTTGCAGGTTCAAAGCCATGCCTGTTGTTCATACTTCAGCCCCTACTACTGTAAGTTGTGTTGCTCTGCAAAATGAATGACAGTTTTTACAAAAGGAAGAGAACTATAAGTATCTGGCCTATGGGTCTCGGGAGAAAAAAACAAACATAAAACCCTCACCATCTGACAGAAGCCAAAAGAGCAGAAGCTCCTGGGTTGCTAAAAACAAAGTTGCTTTTGATTAGTATTTACAGTAGCGAACTACAGAGCATGGAGGTCCTTCTCTTATTGATAATCACCTTCTGTCTCAAAAGAAGTAGATTATCCATGACGTGATGAAGCTGCATTCAACACAGCCCTCCAGATTGGGATTCAACTGATGTTGCCCCACTGACTCCAAAGGGCAGTTGACTTGGTGCTGTGCCCAAACGTAACAGCTTGAGATCTGGCTCTATGAACTCAGCATTTCTGGGACATTTGCTTCTTTCTGAACACGCTTCTGACGTCTGCAGCATTAGGTCACAACCAGTCTCCCTGAGAGTTCAGATTTATCATTCTGAGGCAAAGATTTTATTAGCTAGTATACAGATACTGCACATGATCTTAGTTAGAAGGCCATTCAATTAATGATGAGTTAGTTAATTAATGGTGACTGTTGTAACAGGTGGCAATCCTACTCCAGCTGGTCCAGCCACCTGTTAATAGCTCTGTATTAGCCTGGCTGCCCTGTACCTAGCACTTGGACAGTGTTATCTCAAACTGCAGTTGAAGAAATGTCCTTTAATGGAACTCCCTTTAGGGAAGAGAAGGGCATGAAGCACCACTCCAGATTCCAAAACACTTCTTTTTACAGAAACACTTTGCAAATTTTGCATTAACACTTCAATGGGGGAAAAAATATCCTCTATCAGTTCTGCATTTATATCAATAATGCGTAATTTGTACATAGGAATGTCCTTTTATAGAAGTGCATATACATATTAATGGCGATACTATGTATAACCGAGACAAAGAGAAATGAAAAAATTAAAAAATCCTTGTCTGCACAGGATATTGACCCATTAAATAGTAAAGCACAGTGTGTAGAAGATTTATGTATGCAGTGCTGGTGTCTCTGATCCATCTGACACATGAGAAATTTCTGGAGTTAAGATCACAAGGTCATTCATATGTGGACACACCTCCTATAGGAAGCAATCTCCAAATTTACCATGAAAAATATTGCCCTGAAAAGTCTTCACTAGAGCTATAACCCTTCCTCCGGGGGCTGTGAATCAGAAGCAATAGGAAACCACTATAAACGTGAAAGACATAACTAGATCTCTAGACATAAAAGGAGGAGACGCAAACTCTGCTAACTCATACACAGAAAAGCAATTCTTCAAAAAGCCATGCTCAACCAGAACAATGCCGTGTGAGACGATGGGGAAAAAAAAAATGATCAGCAAAACTCCACGCATAAAACCAATCCTGTCTTCTTATTACCCCTTCCTTCCAAAACTACTATTGCAACACAAATTTTGCACTATTGATAGAAAATGCTAGCTCTATCCCTCATCAAAAGGTGTTTGAATATTTATTCATCACTTTTCTTTTGACCTGCTGTAGGTGCAATTGAACATTTATGACTCCTCTTTGAAGTTTCTGGACTAGATACTTAAGAGGTCAGTCAGCCACCCACCACATGTAAAGATTAATTTGTGCTGGATCATGATAAAAAGATTATCATAAAAAGAATAATTCAAATAATTACATATTGTGGGGTTTTTTTTTCCTTGCCTATCTCTAGATGGAAATTTATTTTAAACTTAGCACATCTTTTGTTTTGTTTGGTTTTGTTTGTTTGTTTGTTTGTTTTCCAAAATAAGATTTTTTTCTTCTGGGTGAAAGATATCTGTAGGAGTTCTCGATCTCCTTTCAGCGGGCAAAAAAATGAGTCAAAGGAAGGTAGGATAAAAAAAGAAAAAATATCAAGATGTATCATATTGCAGCTATGGTGTGTGGTGTGTGTCCCCCTCATTTTGGTCCAAAGTGAAAGTTCTGAGGACCAGTAGAACGTATATTCATCAGCTCAGAAATGAGAATACAGCTACTGTGATCACTTTTTTTTGATCTACTGAACAGAACAGACCAGGGAATGTCACTCAAAAAAAAAAAAATCTACAAGTAGCTCATATTTTCTCCTGAAGTTAGAACATATATTTTAGAAAGACATACATTTTTATATATAAAGATTCCAGATAACACAGGGGTGTCTGCATTTTCAGATATGCTTTCCCAATAGACAGCTATCCCTCACTGTGAAAACTGCACAACCCATTTCTAATAAGACTGCCGCTGACTTCTCTTCCAGCTATTGGATTTCATTATGTCTTTTTCCAATAAATTGAAAATCCTTCTGTCACCATTATTTCATTTGTCATTGCTGAGGAATCCCTTTCTATCTCATGCGCACTTTAACTGGAAAGTATTGCATGGATGGGAGAGACACAACTGCAGTCGCCACTCACCACACTGCGTGACAGCTCATCCTGGCCAAATTTAAATGGCCAGCTGCCAGAAAAGCATGTTAATAAAAAAAAAAAAAAGACGTTGAAAAGGCAGCCATTTCAGTAATGATACAGTAATTATTAAGATAAGCACTTGCAGGAAGGAAGTAGTAACCAAATTTTACGAAAGCATGACACCTTGTCAAATTCACCTAAATTTCAAAGTTAGAACATGCTACTTGACTGTAGACTGACAAGACTGTATTTCTTTATACATGTATATATACATTTATGGAAATTTCTCCCTTTTTGTTACCTCTCCATAGCACAAAACCCATACACTCTTAAATCTCTATCAGGTGTTTTAATTCTTATTTTATAATGTGATCATGTAGGTAATTAGAGAAATCCCAGAGATTTGAAGAAAATTGTTAATAGATTGAAGAAAAAAAACATGTTTTTCTTAGATTAACTCTTCACTGGATCATTGTAATTCACCATCATCAACCTTCTTCTCGCTCAAGAAAGATCAAACAAAAACTTTAAATTTTAATTTCAGCCTCAGAGTATTGTGATGATATAACTGCCTTAGCAACTGCAAAATGCTATGAAATACACTGATAGAAAATAAAATAGATGGATTACATTAATAGTGAAGTTAAAATGGAATGGCTAGAATTCCCCACAGTTCTTTGCTGGCAGGCTGAAGGTGGAAGAAAATAGTAGTACAATGTCAACAATTATTCAGCATGACAAGTCGAAAATTGTTTTCTTATTTGACATCACTCGTCAGTCTTAAAAGTTCAAGGCTTAAGTCAGTTATTAAGAGACTTATCCACATTAAGCCATGCAGCTGTCAAATATGGCTGCCTGTCAAAGCTTCTTCTGAAGCAGGGACAGCCAGCTACACTGCATACAGAATTTCAATAGGAAAATACCCTTAATAAGCCCCAAGAGTTCAACTGTACTTTGTCTAAGGCTCTGAAAGGAGTTTTGGAGAATTAGTGAAACTGGGGCTTCCAAAAAGCGAGGTCGGCACATTTGAATTGCACTGAAGTACAGAACAGTGAGAGTTTTAGTGATCAGCAATATTAATTTTTTAATTGCTGTCACCCATGCAGCATGAAGGCCAAAAGGAGAGACTACAAATGCCATGGGGACACTATAACAATGAGATATAGCAGAAGAAGTTCAAGGCCTGTTGTTGTCCACAAGCTCAAAAACATTGACACTTCTGGACCAAGTCATTCTTTCCTAATGACCTCCTCCTCGCTACAATGAGCAGTTGTGCCCTTACTCATGCACTCAGAGTAGGAAAGATCTTTGGTCTTTGCCATCACTTCCAAGTCCTCAAATCCTCACCATGTGGTATCTTCTAGACTTTCTCCACTTCCTAACTCTACAGGTCCTGGGGGCAGTGATGGCAGCAGGATGCCCCTTCCTTGCACAAGACTTGTGTCCTAAGCCAGCATGGTTTATGCTGTTGTGCTAGCTGTCCATTTATCCGGCTTTAATAATTTTTCATCCTCATGGCAAATTTCAACCAAACTTAACACAGAGGTAGAAATAACCAAAATAATAATTTTCCACATTTTGTCAATGGTTAGATGATTGAACAAGATAAGTATTCTAATTTATTCTTCTAGTTGAGGAGGAGACAGGCAAAACTCATTGCTTAAATAAGCTATCTGGTCCACCTGGAAATGTATGGTGGCTTGCCAATCTATATATGTAGTTCTTAACCAGACACAATATGTCCTATTTCAACACATTTAAGAGATGTGGGAGGACATAAAAAATACTTTAATGATGGGGAATACAGAACATGTGGGAAGCTGGAATGACTACCAATATCATCTATCTGGACTTCTCTAAGGCCTTTGACACAGTCTCCCACAACATAATTGTCTCCAAATTGGAGAGATATGGATTTGATGGGTAGACTGTTTGGTGGATGAGGAATTGGTTGGACAGTCTCACCCAGAGGGTAGTGGTCAACAGCCTGATGGCCAGATGGAGATTGCTGACCTTGAAAGGTCCATTCCAACTCAAAGATTCTATGATCTTATGATAGCAGATTACCGAGTGCTGTTGAAGTAGCTAAGAGGAGTGACAGATATCAGCTACTTGCAGGCTTTTCTCAGCATTGTATAAAAAGTTAAAAATAAACATAAAATGAGATCTTTCACCATGTAGTCTTAGTAAGCTGATGTTCCATTATCCTTCTCTTGAGATCTTTTTATCTGCAACAATTTCCAACTTGAAAAGGAACAGAAAAGTGCTACTTTTAAGGAATGTAGCTTCTGGTCATGTTAATTTAGTAGTTTGTGGGTCTTTCTCTTGGGGCGTTTCTGTTTTGCATTGCTAGCAGGGTATCAGATTCCCTGCATGCTCACTTGGACCTGCTGCAGTCTTAAACACATTCTCTTGTCCCAGCTGAAGAATTTCAAGGTTGTCTCTTTCTTTTTCCCTTTTTTTTCCCCCCCTTCTCTTTTTTTAATTCTATTGTTTTCTTCATAAGTGTAGGGACTGCATTAATCAGCTAACACCTCACTCTTCCGGGGCTCTTGCATGTGTGAAGGCTTTCTTTTGATGAGAAAGTCGTAACAGTTTGAGGTAATATGCATCCATGGGTCCCTTACCAGCAATAGCAGCCAATTAATTACCAGGGAAAATCATTACGGAGCAACAGTCCAGCTAGTGAACTAAAGCTGTTCCTCTCATTTATTCCATTTAAGAGAAGGCACAGATTTCTTCCCTCATTATCTCCTGCTGGCCAGCGCTCTCATCTGTGACTCTAGATGAATGGCATAGTGAAAGGATGGGCTAAAGTTTTATTCTTGGATAGTTCAGTGACCTCTTTGGAGAAACAGGGGGAGTTATGTTTTCTGGGGTAGGGGAACTTGAGGTTACTCGGCCAATAGAAAACATGTAAGACCCATCACTCGGTGATGCTGAGTATCTATCATGGTAACTGGAAAACATCCTGAACTGAAATGCAAAAGAACTAAAGACAGGATTTTATTTATTAATTTTTTTCCCTCTCGTGAAAAACTGATCTCAAAGTCAATTCTTTGATCCAGAACTTTACCATTCTGAGCTCATTTTATCTGTAAAAGCCTTCTCTCGCAAGTGGGGGCTTTGTTGCAGATGTAGGCTGGGGATGTTCATGAGTGATGAAAAATAGAATGTAATTTCTCAATTAGTTGCTGTCTCTCTTTTCTGTGGAAATCCAAAACATGTCTCAATTACTTTCCATTAAAGGAAAGCGCAGATGTTAACACTTAAAAAGCAAAATGGCTTTTCCCTCCCTGTCTTCACACCATAATACAAGTTCAAGTAGTTTGGATAGATCACAAACTTTGGATTATCATTCAGTCTGAGTGAAAAAGTCCTCAGGATTAAGCTAGATATTTTATTCAGAGTAGCTCGTGCAAAACAAACAGCTCTATCATCTTCTCCTCCTTTGCCTGGAATCCAGCCAGATTTCTTGCAGTGTTGTCTAATAATGTCTACTCTTTCAATTAACATAAGATACAGTGCTTAGGCAAACTAGAACTAAATTGCAAGTCACCCAGTCCCTTCTTTCTAGAATCAAAAGACTGCAATTTAATAATTGTCTTTGGGCAGAAATTATTTCTATCTATAAAATTATCTTTGCAGCTAGTCTGTAAGACTCGGGTATAAGCATACATGCTTTTCTTTATTCTGTCTGTGGTTTTCTCAGGATGAAAACCTGCTGAAAACAAGCTGAAAACTTCGTATGGGGCCTGGTAAATAAAGACGACAGAGCTGGAACACAAGGTGTCTGGAATGCTATTTATCGTAGTACTTCTCCTTTTCGGTAGTAGACTTGATATTTGAAGACTAGCTTTAATTTCAGATATACCAAAACTTAAAGAGTAAACTTTTGGTTGTACCTGTTACTGATAGAGCAGGTATTTTACTTATGTGCATTCAGACCAGGTACTGATAATAAAATAAATCTACTGTGCATCTGATTTTGCAGGGGCAAAATGTGCTTGCTTAACGTGAAACAAGGTGGAGTCCTGTTGTGTAAAATAAAAAGGGCCTCACTGCCCTCATAAAGAAAAAGAAATGCTAAGGTAACATGAATTTGTTGTTGCCTTCTTAGACAAAAGCAACAAGGAAAGCTGTAGGGATAAGCATATTCACCTAGAAGGTTTGTATGTAAAGGGCAAAGTTGCAGAGATGACAGGCTAAATGTTTTGAGATGAGTTTTGTTGCTGGAAAGCATAGTGTTAGGACTTGGTACACTTTTTCTAAAGAACAACTGGTGACACGCTCTAAGGTCAACATGTAATATCTTTTCCACGCTCTTATAAAAAGTCAGATTAGTCCTTTCAGCAGTAACCTTTCTCACATCGAGTATATTTGCTTTCCTGTCTTTAAAATTAATCTTCACTATTTGTGATTCTGACAGCTTGTAGGATTACATTTTCCATGTATCGATTTGGATGTGCTCCCTTTGCCATGTTTTGATTAAAAGAAGTATAGTTTTACTTATGCTAAGATAATATATAGTGTACAGTAGATACATAACCTTTTAGCAAAGTCTTTTGTTTTTTGGGGTTTGGGGGGGGGGGTTGTTTTCTTTTTTTTTTTTCAAACCTTCAGGCACAGTTTTACCATGCTCAATTTAGTAATAATGAAGCAGTTTTCTTTAAGGAAAGAGTGACAGTTTGATGGGTTGAAGAAAAGACTATTGTTTCCTCATCTTTACATAGACAGAAAAACCAGTGAGGATACAAGGGAAATGTCTCTAAAATGTGAAATAGAAAAGTTCTTGGAAAAACTTGAGTAAACACACATCAAATATTTCCTATCTGCATTTTGGAAATTATTCAGTAAAAACATGCTCATTGCACTCATTGTCATTTACATTATAGTAGATAGTACTTTTCATTTCGAGGGCGTTCAGATCATGGCACAAAATCCATGTCAGCCCACACACACGTATCTCTTGCAATATGAATCTGAAAGAGACCTCCTGGGTCACTGACTCATGTATGTTTACGGTTTTATGCAACTGTACCATTTATATAATCTGATAATCACTTAAAAACTGAAGAAAGAGAATTAAGACCCATTTACTCTCCTAGTATAATATATTTTAAAAACATATAATATATTTATCATGTATTTAAAAATAGAATTACCAAAGTGAAGCATGGTTTAATGATCATGACTCTGAAGATATTAATTTATCTGATTTTGAACACTTAACACTTTTTTTAGCTCTTCCAGAAGAAGGCAAAAAGCATGAGTGTATGGTGAGATTGACAAGAAATCATCCTGTGTTCTAAGATCATTTTATAAAATAGGTCCTAGTTCCAACATATTACTGTTTGCTACCACTTTTGCTAGGATTGAATGGTACTATCTGATCACATTATTTTACAAAAAGATATTAAATACATACAATTAGAGAAATTACTTTTCTTTTATCTAACAGTGTGATAAGATACCTAACTGGAACCAGCCATTCTGATTACAAGTTGTGTTCTCTGTCGTTTGGGAGAGCTGCTTTCTTTCCATCACCTTTCCTTTCTGTCTTATATTAAGTTCTGTAGAAAGATTTTTCAATCATGTCAATGTTTTTTGCTATGGTATGTTAAACAAGGCTTTCCTGTCAGTCTGCCCACTCTTCCAATAATTTTTGTAGCTATCAGGCAAATATTGCTAGATTTTTGATAGGTGGAAGTCAGAAGTACATAAAGCTTTATGGTAACAGGATTGGACAGGACCTACATTATCATGATTTCACATCTCTCTGTGGCTGTTTTCCACCTTGGAATGAGCGAGTTTTCCCCTTGATGCTTTTTCAAGCAGGCTGTAGCAGAACCTTTCATGCTTATAGGCTTTATCCTAATTTTCTCTCTACTTTTCATTAGAGCCAGGCTGTGCTGCTTTATTCCCTTGCCAGCAGTGACCTTGAGCTTTCAAAATTCCTTTACTTTTCAATCCTTTGGTGCATCTGAAGAGAGCTGTATTGCTTCTGCTTTCCTGACTATTCAAGGTGCGCTCTTTCAGTCTCTACAATGGCTTCTAAGTTCCCTTGGGTACCCTAGTAGCCAGCCTCTTCATCTGTTAACGTTTGAACACATTTCTCTTGAATATAGGTAGCCAGAATTTTGTGCAATATTCTGGGTGAAGCCTTGTACAACATCATTAGTAATTCTGTATTGCTACTGGAAGTATTTCATCTTTTAGATCCTAGGAGCACATGTGCCTTTTCATGGTCGTACCAGATTCATTGCTTGTCATCATCCTCTGATTGACAATACACATAGGGTCTTTCCCCTCCATTTTTTTTCCAATTGATGAGATGCCAACAGAGATCAGATAGTCTTGTTATTAAGCCCTATGAATATGACCTTGTACTTTATGATAGTACGGTCTATACAGAAGTTAATAATATCTGTCAGCTTCAGATCATAAGAACATTTAATTAGCTTATTCAGGCCTGGATTTAGTGGAGATGGGGGAGAAAATGTGTCTATAGCCCCCATCTCCAGTAGTATCACCTTATGCTATATGTGCTTTCACATAATGTGATGCAGATTGGCCTTGTGTCTGCACAATCCCCACACACAGACTGAAATTGTGTTTACATTCCTACTTGCTATGAAGACCTATATCTCTCAGATTTATAACTACTCTTTTCTTTAACTGGTTACTTCCCCATGTTACAAATCTTCCTTTTCTCCACCTATATAGAGATATATTTTATTGTATCAGATAAAACATCTCATCAGAATCTAGGCAGAAAAAAGAATTAGAGAATTTAATTTAGAAGAAAGAAAAATAGATTTATCCTATCCAGAAAAAGAAATACTTTTATCAGAGAAAAGTGTAGGTTATTTTGATGTAATCTACTTTAAAGACCACAGTGCTTTTTATTATGTCTTTTATTTTTCTCTGTTAAGCTATTCTTTCCTCTGATGTCTGCTCTAAAGCCACGCGTGTCACTAAGACCAGCCTGATGAGCTGATAGTTCCTCCAAGTTTTATGTTACTACAGTTAATGTTCTCTAGTTACTGTATTATCACCAATTCAGTTGGCTCTAGGAAAAGCATGCTGCATTTGCAATGTGAAGCACTGATTCCTTCAGAGTGTATAGTGGGGATTCTGTCCCTTTTAATCTGAGCACATAAATCCGGATTCAGCCGCTCTGCTTGGGGAGTGTAAGCAAAGAGTTGAACCACCTGTAGCACCATAGGTGGCTATTAATGGAAGACAGCCACTTGCAGAATAGCTGCTCCGATCTGAGTGTGCTGAATCTCTGGAGCTGCTTGTCATTTACTATACAGAGAGTAGGAAAACAACACTACTAACTAAATCTGGGTGGAATCAATCAGGGTCATGGACCTTGGAGCAAGATTGTTCCCTTGAGGCTCTTCAGATATGAGACGTGCTGCAAAGAGTGATGATTTGGAGTATAGGAAAGGGGTATGGGAAAACTGCTGTATCCATGGAGAAAAGCCAAGGAAAATTAGACAAATGCACACACTCTCCTATGGCCCCAAATGAAACAGTGACTTTTTGCTGATGAAATATAGGCTGCTAATGGACACCAAAGTGTTTTCAATTGCACTGGTTTCTAGCATTTGTTGAGCTTTCCTTGAGTGTTCATTAAACTAATTGTGAAGCAAATGCCAACTTCAGACTAAAGGTGACCTAAATGTTGCATCACCTTGTAAGCATTAAAATAAAGAGTGTTCGGGAATTAATGAGCACAGTGGCCACATTTCTTATGCATAGCAACTGGTAAATCTCACCTCATGCCTCTTTGACAGAAAATCCTCTTCTGTCAGCTATGCATTGTCTAGGCAAGTCACTCCTGAAATTGTCAGCTGCTTTTTATCAGTTTATAACAAACCACAGAGGCTGTGGATCACACGAGTTAGGGCTTTTGATCAGCTCTATACAACATAAGTTTCCTTTCCTTTCACAGAAGGAACACAGCTTCCCTTCCAGTGTTTCCTCCAAAATCACAAGATACACTTGACTTTTCCCTGCGATATTTGAGAATAGTGAGCTGACTCCTTTTGCTTCTCTTTTCAGGTATAGTATTTCTGTTTTCTTTCCTCTTTCATCTTGTTTTTTATCCTTCATGAAATGGCAAAGGACAGCACTGTGATTGACAGGATAGCAAGAAAAGAGGAGGAAAGGCCATTTGGAGGGTGACCTCAAATACCCAATTAACAGGTCACAGATCTAGAAAGGTTTATTTTGAAATAAGAATTCTTAACCATTTTTTAACATATCCCTGGTATATCTGAGAATAAGGAATTTGGACTATACCTGCAGCTAAATGAGATAGACTTTAGACACAGTAAATAGTCAGGGGACACACTGTTTATCTCAGATTCTGCTATGACAGTAAAAAGCTAACGCAGTCCTTTACTGTACAAAGGTAATTTTCCATAGAAGGAGAGAGGATTGATCTCATCTCTGAGGACAGAGCTGTGAAGCTACATCCAGATTACCATTTCCACTTCTAGTCCATATACTGTGTGAAGCCCAACAGAAGAAGGGGCTGACAGGGACTTCAGCAGTTAAACTGCACAGTTTGCAGACAAAGCTAGGCTTCTGGCTGGAAAGGGCAGGGACCTTTTCACTTTGATTGTCTGATTAGCTGGCTGCTACTCAGTGGATGCTGGGGAGCACCTATACCAGTGCTAGGTGCAAGCAGAGCTGTCAGGCAGCAGTTAACAGGGACTTCAGCAGTTAACCCAAAGATCTCACTCCTTAATGGTAGTGGTCATCTCAGAGCCTGTTGTTTTATTGATGAAGGTGGCATTGGTTTTCCCCTCATGCATTACTTTGCACTGAAAAATGTAGAGTTTCAGCTGCTGCTTTATGGCATAATTGTAAGACCCTTCAGCATTTCCACACAGTCTGCCCTCTTCTTTATTCTTCTGAATAATTTTCTTTTATCAGCAGAAAACTTTGGCATATCTCTCTGTTAACTCCAAGCCACTATAGTGGCCTTGGGCATCAGTGTAATTTTTAGGTTCTGTGAAATACAGGAATTCAGTTCTCAATAGACTGCAATGTTTTGGTAATATTTATTAGATTAGTCACTAAGTGCTTGCATAACATTCAATGCCCAGTACTAATTAGGAATCTGTATTCAGTTGTTAGTGACTCCTTCTGACACTAAACTTTGTGAAGCTCTAAAATACACTGAGCCCCTATTTCTGTACTGAGACCCCAAATCACAGTAGTAGACATCTGAACAATGAAGCTTTATTTCCTATGTATGTATTTCATGAGTTCTGTCTCTCTGCACCCAAGTCATAGAATCATCACAGAATCATTGAATCTCTGGGCTGGAAGGGACCTTTCAAGGTCATCTACTCCAACCCCCCTGCAATGAGCAGGGACATCTTCAACCAGGTCAGGCTGCTTAGAGCCTCATCCAACCTGACCTTGAATGTTTCCAGGGATGGGGCATCTACCACCTCTCTGGGCAACCTGTGCCAGTTTTCACCCACGCTCATTTGTCAAAAATTTCTGCCTCAGCTCTAGTCAAAATCTACCCTCTTTTAGTTTAAAGCCATTACCCCTTGTCCTATTGCAACAGGCCCTGCTAAAAAGCCTGTCCCCATTTTTCTTAGAAGCCCCCCTTAAGCACAGAAATGCTGCAATAAGGTCTCCCTGGAGCCTTCTCTTCTCCAGGCTGAACAATCCCAACTCTCTCAGCCTGTCGTCACAGGAGAGGTGTTCCAACTTTCCGATCATTTTTGTGGCCTCCTCTGGACCCTCTCCAACAGGTCCATGTCTTTCCTGTGCTGAAGTCTCCAGAGCTGGACGCAGTACTGCAGCTGGGCTCTCACCAGAGTGGAGAGGCAGAATCACTTCTCTCGACCTGCTGACCACGCTGCTTTGGATGTAACCCAGGATATGGATGGCCTTCTGGGCTGTGAGCGCACATTGCTGGCTCATGTCCAGCTTTTCATCCGCCAGTACCCCCAAGTCCTTCTCAGCAGGGCTTCTCTCAAGCCCTTCATTCCACAGCCTGTACTGATACTGGGGGTTTCCCCAACCCAGGTGCAGGACCCTGCACTTGGCCATGTGGAACCTCATGAGGTTCACATGGGCCATTCCTTGAGTATGTCCAGGTCCCTCTGGATGGCATCCCGTCCCTCAGGCATATCAACTGCGCTAGTTAGCTTGATGTCTTCTGCAAACTTGCTGAGGGTGCACTCAATCCCACTATGTCATTGATGAAGATTTTAATTAAAGAGTACTGGTCCCAATACAGACCCCTGAGGGACACCACTCGTCACCAGTCTCCATCTGGACATTGAACCGTTGACCACTACCCTCTGAATGCAACCATCCAACCAATTCTTCATCCACACAATAGTCTATCCATCAAATCCGTATTTCTCCAATTTGGAGAGAAGGATGATCTGGGAGACTGTGTCAAAGGCCTTACAGAAGTCCAGACAGACTACATCTGTAGCTTTTCCCTTGTCCACTGATATGGTCACTCCATCTTAGCAGGCCACTAGGTTGGTCAGGCAAGACTTGCCCTTCGTGAAGCCATGTTGGCTGTCTCGAATCACTTCCCTGACCTCCATGTGCCTTAGTATAGCTTCTAGGAGAATCTGAGCTCCTTTGATGCCTTAGCAAATTTATCCTTGTAATATCCTTGCAGGTTAAAGAAGTGCTATTATCCCTCTTGATACAAAGAAGGAAGATGTAAAACCAGCTAGTTCAATATCAAATAAGGAGACTGTGTTGAAGTCAGGAATGAAACCTAAATTTCCCTAGCCAAAGCCCAGAATCTTAACCCCTGACTAGCTCGAAAATTCAAAAGCATTTTCCTGTTTTTATCAGAGATCCCACATCAAAACCAGCCCCAGATCACAGGGCATTTCATAGCCACGAGAGATTAACTATTTCAGAATACACTGAAAATCATTATATTTAGAAAGAAAATGTTAACAAGCAAAGGGGAAAAAAAAAAACCCACAACAAAAAAACACCAGCTGTTGCGGTTTTTTTCAGTTAAAAAAATACCCTTTTGCCACACTAATATTTCTGAGATGATCAGGATAAGACTTTTGTTCAACAAGTACCCTTGGACAGAACCAGCCACACATATTTTGAAATAAACCCAAACAAACAAAAGGGCTTTGTAAGCAGGTATTGCAATGATCGAAAAAAGATGACTCTTGGGAAAAAAAAAAAAAAAGGCAAAAAGTTGGGTTTTTTTAGTACAAAACCAAAAAAAGAATTAAGGTGACATATGCATTTAGAAGAATAATTCTGGCAATGCTTAAAATTAAGATGGTCCCAAAACTAGTTTGATAAATTCATGGGAGAAAAAAAATAAAAAACAAACAAAACAAAATCAAGTTCTACTAGATATCGCTCACTAAAAAAAGTCTGGAAGGAGAGAACATAAATGTATTTGAAAAGCATCATTATGTGCTTGCCTTATTCATATGCCAAGATGTCAAGGCATCTTCTACCAGCTGTGTTTTGAATTAGAGGCACCTTAGGTGTCTCTGATTCAGATCAGGTACAAAATTCTTAGTACAAACCATTTGCCAGGATCATAAAATTGCTTACTTCTGCATTGAAAAAGATTGAACTAATTTCAGGGCCACACAACCACATGTTAAGTATGACTAGTTTTGACAGACCTGAGGGAGAGAGTTATTGAAGAGCTCATTAGAAGGACACACACTGAACTGTAAAGGTTATAAAGAGACACATCCAAACGTGCTAACAGTTGCTTTCACGAGAAATTTCTAGTGAAAAGGTCACTAAAGAGCCTGACTTCTCCCCTGCTCCAAATTACCATGCAGTTGTGCAGTACCATGCCTGAACTACAGGAAATATTAACAATGAGAGAATTAGAACAGCTAGAAAAAGTTCATAAAAATCACAGAAGCAGCAAGGTTAACGTTGTATTTGTGGCCTTCAAGACAAGGTCAAACGAGGAATACAGGAAGAATAACTCTACATATGTATTACCACACATTATATTGTACATATATGCATACATGCATGCACACACATATTTACACACACATGAATGCTTTATTCTTATCTATAACATGCCCCCTACTGGGAAAAAAAAAAAAAGGTCAATAACCCGTTGACTTACAAAAACCTGGATAGCCCGGTATCTCAACCTCACTGATACGCAACAATTCATACTGATGTAAAAGAGGAGGAACATAGTGCTGGATGAAGCCTTTGGTTAACTCTTCATTTTACATAAATCACCACTGCTTATCCACCTCCTGTGAGCTAGGCATCTAGAAGATCTAGCCTTCTAAAGCCCAGGTATCCCACTCTCAGTTTACCTCCTTGTAAAAGGAAACAACACATTTGACCTTTTCTTCTTTTAACAGTTTCTCTCAGATCTCCAATAGAGAAAAAGCAGAAAAAAGCTAAATTGTCTGTAGACTGTGACATAAAAGAACGGTCCAGTTCTTCACTGTGAGGATGTCTCTAATGATCTGTGGCCAGGGAAAATCAGGTTAATGAAAGTCTTTTTAAAGTAACTTCCATCCCATGTTCAGACTGGGAGAACAGGGTGGGGGATTTTGTTCAACATTTAGAGGATAAACAGGTATTTGAAATCATTCTAGCAGGTTATAGATTAAGACCAAATACAAATTCCCTTTCATTCAATAAATACTGTGAAGGGAAAAAAGCCTTTGCATTTGGGGACCCCATTGTATGATGTGGAAACACATATCAGATGGTTAAGAAAAATGGTAGAACTGGAAAAAAACCCAAACATTAGAGCCTTGCTTTTCCTTGTCGCCTTAGCTGCACTAAAGAAAATTAAGCAACCTCAGGTCATGCAAAATGAAATCACTGGTCTTATCCGGTCCACAAGTTCCCCAGTCCAGTAATTGATAATGACTTGTCTTCACCACCCTCAAATTAATTTCTCCACTTTAAGTATAAATACAGCAAAGTCACAGGTGGAAACAGACAGCATAAAAGAGAGGTGAGATTCCCTCATTCACATTGACCATGGGAGTCTTTGGCTGATTCATCTGGCAAGAGTATAAGATAGCAAAGCAGAGAATTGAAGACCTACTTTTCATTGCTACCAGATGCATTGAAACCAAACCAAAGACCTATTGCAGCTGAGTTGTTAAGCAGGGTTAGATGCATCACCGATATGACCACAGGGAACTGCACAGCATTATCTTCTGATACAACTGCATTAACCAAGGCTAACAAGAAAATTCCAGCCCTTTTGGTTTCCCTTCCTGATAAAAATGTGTTGGTTTTGTCGCTGGTGAGCAAAACTATAAATACAAGTACCTGTTGCTAGATTGCCTTCTTGTAGCCAGTATATAAAGGGAGCAGATCTCAGCCCAGACAGTGATAAGTTAAAGGCTCTTTAATAAAGTCGTAAGTCAGAATGGAAGACCTACTCCCCAGAAGGGTTTCAGGGGAGGTAGGAGGAATCTGTATCCTCCATTGTAGTATTTGAACAATTTAACAATATTCTGTATTGGCCATTCTGCTTTCCATCTTGTTCTAGGACTCCTGGCCCTCCTGGCATTTCCAGTAACTTGACTCGGTCTCAGCATTCTAGGCTGGGATGTCACCTGCTGGCTCTAGAAGCTGTTTCTAACATTTCACTTGTACTTCTCTCCCAGGAAAAACATTCACTCAACAGTATGGGATGCTGCATTTATGCACAGTTTTCTCTAGCCAGGCCAGCAGAGAGGAACCTTAACAGTGCACGGGTATGGCCAAACAGCCCACAGTGGGCATTCAATGGTCCAGTAGCCTGAATACAAACCTCAGCTCCTTTCCTAAACACATTTAATCAGGCCCTTCTGCAGTGTTAGTCATTCTCCTGCCAGCCATCATCCTCTATTATTCCACCAGCTCTCATTTCAAATAGGTCAGTGACTTTATGCATAGCTTTTCACACTTTCAAGTCCATCTTTAAAATCGCTGTAGGTTCAGTTCATGCTGTGTACCTGTATGAGCTATATTTGTGCACTGCCCTGTCAGTATTACCTTTCTGTGCACAGATTTCCAGCCCTTTCAGAGTACAAACATTCTGCTTTTGATTCTATTATCTCTCTGTTTATCAGTCACAATCTGATTCTCCCCTTTAATTCAGTTGCACAGAAACAGTAATGTGTTGATAAACAGTTGCTCATGTTTTGTGGGCCATCTTAGCTTTACATTAATCTGTATGCTTGTTTAAAAAAAAAATCTTAGAAAAGAACCCAATGATTTTTGCATTGTGCTTACCTGGTTTCTTTGTGGGATTGTAACTCGGGCTGTCCTCACTTTAGATCTAGGGCACAGGTTGTTCTGTTTCTTTCCATGTTCTTCAGTTGGATCTATAATAGATCACAACACATTTGCAAAGTTCAGGCATGAAATAAGAGATCAATTTTCTCAGCACCATGATTACTGAATCGTTAAACTTCATCCACTTAGCCATACCTCATCCTCCCCATGAACTGGACCATTCTTTTCTATCACAGTCTAAAGACAATTTACCTTTTTCTCTTTTTCTCTATTACTGTTGTTTCAAGAGCATCAGCCAAAGCATTCTTGCTCATCACAATAGCAGTGCAACAACATCACGAAAAATATTAGCCCTTTCACACAAAATACCAACGTTCAGTCTGAACATTTCACTGAGCTGCTGTTTCTCTACAGCTTTTCAAGGGTCGGCTTATGCTGCATATGCAAGGAAAAAAGATCTAAAGTTAAGTCAACACAACTGAAAAAAGATTTTTTTTTTCTTAGTGGGTGCATGCTTCAACTTGAAAATAATCTTGGGTTTTAATGTTGAAAGACAACACAATTATCAGGAGCAAATATTGCAGCTGAGTCTGAACCAACAGCTTTTCCCAATTAATATTGCCTCTTTTTCCTTTCCCAAACACTTCTGTTTTCCTATCTTAACTTGGTATTCAAAATTAACTGACAGATTTAGCATTACTGTTTTTAACATTTACTGACCATTATCTTAATATTCTATCCAACAGAGTGGATAATCTGTTATTGGCCAGATAAAAGAGTCTGCTTTAGAGGAATACTCTATTCGATAGGTTGATGATACGTCCCACATTAACAACTCATGATCAGAATCTGCTGAAAATATTGATGAGAGAAAAACTGAAGTCTAGGAAGATTTTTCAAAACTGTTTAATAAAACAACCTAAGCTCTAAGTTGCAGCTTCTAACAATAATCAGACATTTAGGAAGTTCTGCTTCTGCAAACATACATAGCATTCCACTTTGCCAGCCACTTCCTATAAACAATTGTTCCAGAAAGACTCCTTGACACTTTGTCTGAACACCTGCAGAAAGGACAAGGATGACAAGTAAAGGTCTCCCTTCTGTAAATACATCTCATAGTCAGACCTCCCTCATCTGTACAGGGAGAGAGTTGCAGCACAAACTTGTACTACAGCACTAGAAACAGAGCTTCTCTCCAGGTGATAGAAGTGCCTAAAACACACCAGCCCAATGAAGAAGGTGTATCACCTCAGAAAACGCTTTTACAGCATTTGTTATGTTGTATTATTTGAATAAATGAAGGATATAAACATGACAAAATCTACAGATAGTTGTCGTAACTTTCATCCACCCTGCTAGAATAGCTAGAAATATGAAGCAAGCTTTTACTGTGGATATAAGACCAGCTGCTCTTTTTACGTAGCTTATCTAAAGTAACATTTGTATTACTTAAAACACATAGAACTTATGGAATGGAACATACAGGTCCTACACGTAGTCACAGTGGTTGGTTGCAATTATGAAACGTGAATTCTTGAGCATTCAAAATACCTATGCAGACAACCATCAGCACTCTACAAGGCTCCTCCCCAAGGTCATTAGGCACTTAGGCATTTCCCACTCTAAAATCATGTTCAGCATCATATGTGTTAATATATTTCCTAAGATCACACATTCTTCTTGTGTAACCAAGGTACCCGAAAATAAGGGCTTTTTAGATGTTAAAACTGCAACCTTCTAAAAATACTTCATATCAAAACTTGCACCAAGCACAAGACAAAAAGCCACTAATTACTTACTTCCAGTTGGTTGAATTAATTACTATTCCAAAAATGCATATGCTTAGGGGGAAAAAAAACCTGTCAGCTTTTTGACAGTTTGATCTAATACCCTAATACAATATGCACCAGTGCCACATGATGAATGGAAAACTAAACCAAAATGGAAAATACATGAGACAAAGAGAGAGAGAAGATAAATTATTTTCTTATTTGAACATCTCCTGTTAAAAAAATGATACCAAAATGCTGCTTCCTAAAGTTAGATGAATTCTGCGTATACAGGCAGAGATGAAGCATTACATAAAGTATCCGTCAAGTTTTTCTCTATACAAAGCCCGAGGTATCTTTTTCTCTTGCAATAATTTCATGTTGACAATATCATCCAATGCAAGAACATTAAAAAAAAAAAAAAAAAAGACTCCTGAGAGTATTTTAAATGTTTAAGTATCACCCTGGACAGAGTAGATTCCAAGTTTCCAGAACACGGATTTTAAATAAAGCCAGTAAGTAAAAACAGAACAGCACTGAAACAACCACATAAATATCATGTCTAGAGACACATCCAAGCTTTGAGACTGAAGAAATGAGGGAAAAGTGACAAATAACCTTCTCTCTGATTCCAAGCAAGTGGAATTGTGACTCTGCCACTCCTAGAAGTCAGCTGCAGTCTGGTAACCTGCCATTGAAGAATTCCCCTCCAAAGAAGGGGATGAAAGGCTTTGATAAAAGACTAAGATGTATATACATTGTATAAAGAAGACAGACACCTCTCTCCTCACAAACCAGGCTTGTCTTCCCACAGACCATGCTTTTGTTACTTTTGAGCTTTGTCCTTTGGTGTTCATCTCCAAGCACTATTTAGCAGTTACTTTTTCCATTGACTTCAGATATCCATCCTCTTCCCTGATAGCTAGTTATAAGTTTTTCTTAGCACACTTCCATGATCTTTCATGGTTTATGTTCTGCCTTTCATATCCCTTTTGCTTTTATCTTAGTTTAGCATGTCACACACAGCAAATACTGAACCAACTAATAGGAGCACAGCTGCTCTCCTGTGCTTATCAATAGCTTTGCCTTTTTCCGCACATCAAGACTCATTGCTATCACACCGTGGCCATGAACCCTGGAGATCTCCCATGTTCTTCCCATGTTGCTTCTAGTGGCTCTTGACCTAACAGCATTTTATAACACCTGGAGAGGATAAGATATGTTTTAGGGCTGAAAGAAACACCACGATGCCTCACCTCTGACATCTCCTACCTACGTATTTCAAGTTGACAAAATAACATGAGCAAGACTAATCTCATGTAACTGTAGTTGTCTACCTCTGCAGAAGGAACCTGGAAAATTAGCTCAATCAGTAGAAAGAAGTGGACATAAGACACAATTCAGTGAATGTCTCTCTTAGACATCGGAGATATCTTTTGGTATCTGCCTTAAAGCAAGATAAATTGCATCCTACAAACACCCATCTTCCTCCCTCAACCAGAAAGAGCCTATACAACAAGCTTAGAAGCTAGTATCTAAATGTCTACATTTATGTAGGGATTTCCATAACTCTTATGCTTGTGGAAAACACCTTTATGGGAAGAACATCCCAGAATATATAATTATGGGTAACTGTATTAACCTCAGTGATGTGTATGTAGCTTGAGATAATCCCTATGATAAAATGGGAAGAAAGACTCCTATGACCGCCTCCTACAGACCCCCTCTCACCTTATTCTTAAGCATATGTCACTGGTCAGTGATGAAGACAAGATATTGGCCCATGTGGAACTTGAATCTGATCCAGCCTACTGATTCCTGCATTAAATCCAAACAAATGTAACTAAAAGAAGAATAAACAGTTTGCTCTGGGATACTTTCCAAGGAGAAATAGATAGATAAATAAGTCTCAGAAAGGCTGATTCAGTCTCATTGAATCTCATTCGGAATTTATCACTTATTCCAACATTACCACTATGCAAATTTCTGCAAGAGCTGAACGTGTGTTTGATTCATTAGCACATAGTTTTGCATTCACCTTCCGTGGGCAGGGTTGGGCTGAGTATGCAGATATCAGATGCTTGCAGACTGCCAATTAGAAGGATTTATTGCATGCCTTTCAGGAAGAATCTAGACATAGCTATTCCCAGGGAAATGCTCAGAAAGTGTGTACTCCTCTTAAACATATATGCCAATGGGTGGTAACAGGCTGCTGAGGCTATCTATTTGCTAGTACACAATAGCTGATTAAAAAGTTTTTTATTGATTCTTGAGTGAAAATTTGTTGATTACCTTCATTGCTACCAGTATTATATGCTAACAGCAAGATACCAGTGCGTGGTAAAAGAAGATTTTCTTCTGAGCTAAGGCAGTAGCTGGTTCCAGTTACGTCTGCTTGGAAACCAGTTCTCTCTCATGAGGAAGTTTTAATTTGTTGACATTTATTTTCAACAGATTTTGAGCAATTTGAAAATATATATATTTTTTAAACAGAACAAATATACAAAAAGAAACCTCCACAAATGCCAAGAGCTCAGCTATGTGCTTACTTGCAATTGTAATCAGAATCACCTCCCTGCTCAAAGCAGATGAGTGGACAAACAATTCCCACAGCGTATGCACTCGCTCTTATTTTTAATAAGTTCCATCCTACGCTTCAGAAATCTTAACAAAAATTCACAGAATTCAGCATGCCATAACAAAATATATTCAAGCCAACAAAACAATTTACAGCTTATTGCTTTGCTTTTCTTGGGTGAGATTTCAGTATGGTTTTTTTTGAATGATTTGTTGTACCAGGGATTCAAAGCTTCAGCCAAATATAATTTTTATCGATGGGAGCAGCCAAAAAAGGGAAAGATGGACAAAGGTGAGATGAAACCTAAGGAATATATGAAACCAGATAAAGAAATGGGCACACAGATAGTAAAATACAAGCCCATTGGGAGAAACAAATGAAACCAATAGGTGCTAAGGGAACCAATTGAAGAACACAGACCATTTCTGAGAGGGCTGATCATCATGACATTTTGGATGGATTGAACATTGGCTAAGCTATCATAACAATTATCTTGTTCATGTTTTGGGTGGTGCTGAAATCTGAAGCCACAGTTCTCCCTTCTTCCAGATACACAGTAACAATCTAAAATTATGGCTTTTTAAAATGCTTTAGGAAAAAAAAACACTGGCATCTATTGTTTACATTTTCAGCACATCTCCAGCAGATTTTAAAACATCATAGCATTTCTTAAGCAGCCTCTCATTATTTCAGTCCTAGAAATGGCAGTCACATCAACTTACAATGCTGTTTCTGAAATTTAATAACACTATGAACAGAAGCTGCAAACTAAGGGAGTTTACAATGGAAATATTGTAGATAGAAATCTTAATTAAAAACTTGCCCGATCACAAGCCAAACATCACAAAACATTTAAAAATGTGAACAATTGTCATAAAAACACATCTGTATGAATTATATACCCAATCTGTCAAATTTTTCTTTGCCTGCAGTTTTCTCAATTTTTTTATTACTATTTTCTCATACTGCCTGTAATTGTCTACTAAAAACAAACTGGATGGAAATAAAAGCAATGTGATTCACATTGACCCATAAGAGCTAAACCCCATGGTTTGAAGTGAAAATGATAAACAAGAAGCAGTAATAAACCAGAAATATAACTCATCACATTGGTCACAGGGAAGCTGTTTTTTTCATAAACTTTTGTGTTTTACATCCACTCATCTTTTATCCTTAAGTTCTTCGACACACTGCAATCTCTTCCTCACTGCTCCATCACTAAACCACCCCTGACAATACCGCAGATTCCCGTAACATCTCTGGAGCCCACCCCCTCAGTATCTTCAGCTCTCCCCCACATCCTTAGATGAGAAATAAACCCAGTTTTCTGTGGCTTGTGTTGAGATTTGGCATTTTGACTGGTGCATTAGCCATTTCCACTGAGCAAACTAGGCAAGAACCACTAAGAGTTGACTTTTCTGTACCTTTCTCTCTGTAGGCATCCCTTATCTACCTAGCACCTGATTTTCACTAATCTTGTAGGAAGTTACTGTCTTTTAGAGCTCTGCTGTATTTCATTGAAATTGGGTAATAAATTTGAAAGTTATTAAAGGGGCCAGGGAACTGTCAAACCATTAGTTTGGTCTTAAAAGGCTTCTTTCCCTAAGATGACAAGCTTCCCCAATTCCTGTCACACTTCAGAAATACATAAAACAACTTCAGTTAATCCATCACATTTAGCTTATGTATTTTCCAGTGAGAGAAAGGAAAGAAGTTACATTAATAGAGTTAAGTCACAACTCTCTCTCAGCTTGAATCAGTTAACTTTAGTGCAGGAATAGCTATGATAGTCTTTCTGAACAGGGATAGAACTTCCCTTACACAGAGGAGTAACAGAGAATGATACAGCACTCAGACAGCCGGAGTCCTTCATGCCAACATCATGGAGATTGAGGAAGAAGTCAGAGTTTCCACAGGATATTTGCACATGAAAGCAAAGTGTCAAGTTAAACTGGAAAGAATGGAAACCCTGTCTACTACCAAATACAGACAGCATGGATGGCCCATCCTACATATTACCAAATTTCATGTTTATCTGCACTTCCCAACACCACCCACAATCCTCCTTTCCAGCCTATTGCTAGTCAGTGGGGATGCTGTTCCTTCTAGTTTACTCCTATGCAGCTGGGGAAGGAGCCCAAGTTGATTTCTGCCCTGTCTTTAATCTTGCAGTACACCCTCAGATAAATTCTTGAGTTAATTTCTGGAGTTAATATCTTATGGTCAAACAGTCCCTTCCATTCTTTTCATGACAGCATGACTAATAAGAGGAAGAAACTCGGGATATGGCTGATGAGTCAAGAGAAGGTAAAGCACTAACCAGAAAGAAAAACAAAATGTGAAGAAACCTGCACTCTAAAGTGAAACTTAACTGATCTCAACAAGAATGTCTAAGGAAGTTAGAGAGAAAAGGCATTAACAATCTAAGAGATTGATACAGTCATTTTTTTCGCCCTCAGGGTTTTTTTCTTTCAACTTTTTCAGTTTATCTACTATATTAAAATCTCTTACTCCCAGACTGTTGTTCAGAGATCTCATTAATCGAGATGTAGGAACATAACAACGAAGAGAGCAAATAGACTTTGATTCGTAGATGTTTAAAGCTGCAAGAGATTGTTCAGACTATTTATTTTGATATCTCATGTAACAGAATCACTCATCTGGATTTCATGCAGAAATTCCAGTGGTGGAGGAAAAAGAAAAAAATCTTATGCATAAATAAAGTGTTCTGAGATTCCTTATTCACCCACACACAAATACACAAACTCAGAAATTAGTTATCCAGAATATTTAAAATAATTCAACCATCCAGAGCGCAAAGAAAGAATCAAAGTCAGTGACAAATTGCCAGAAAATGCTGCCAGTTTCCCTTCATGCCTCAGATGCCTTCAGCCCAGAGCTAGGGGATGGATGTTTCAATGAAAATGACCTTATTACCTACAGATATGAATGTTTGTCACACTCTCGATCTTCAAGGAGCTCTGCGTGTTCACAGTGAATGTTAAACAACATAACACAAAGTGATAACAAAACTAGGAAAGATTCCCTTAATCTGATTTCTGACACTTCCTTTTTCCTTCTCATAATCCCAGCTTTCACAGAGATGCCTCCCCACACAAATCCAGAATATTTTTTGCTTCTTTTCATTAGGGACTGGAAAATTATCCCTGTGGTCAAAAAGAAAGAATACCAGAAAAAAATTAAAGTGAATTTCTAAACATACATCAAACATGGACATTTAGGGTCTCTTAGGCACACTAACAATGAAAATAACAGTAGTTAGAACTAAGTGTTGCCTTCAATACAGAAATAAGACAGCTTCACTCACACCCAAACATTTTTCCACATCTTTTTTATAATACATTATAAAAAGTATAATGGGAGGACAAAAATGGAAGAACTTGCTTACAAGAACGTGAGAGACCAGGGGGGAACTGGTCACCCAGCCCAAACGTCAAAACCCTTTAGCCATTTGAAACCCACACTCTGCCACAGTTTGTGATATTCTTCCTCAACCATGAGATTCCCACAGGACTCTGCTCTTCCTGGGAAGAGTTTAAATCAACTTTAGACATCTTTTTACATCTCAAAAGGAAGGTAGGTCAATTCCAGATGTACAAATTCTTCCAGGAGATGACTAGGTAATGCTCCCCACCCAACAGCTGAATTTGGCCTGAGGGCACGATTTACAAAGGAGATTTTATTTTTGATCTCCTTCCTTCCCTTTGAGTAAACCACTTTTACATAGTTTGTCTTGCACAGAGAAGGAGGAGATGTTTTCTGTGAACTCTGCTGCTGAAGCTGAGTTCATAAATATCAAAGAAGAAAGAAATGCAGATGAATGGCAGCAACAGTGAAAACACTGGAGCAAGGAAGAGAAACAGGGTAAAGAGGGAGAAATGCTTGGGAGGATCATTTAAAAGCTGTGAAAGAAAGCTATTTGTTTTGCAGCAATGGAAACATCTGAAATGAGAAACCAATTTGCAGGCTATTTGGTCTCAAAGCTCCAGCATGATCAAACAAATATGCCTACAGAAGAAAAAAGATCAGGATCTTTTCATGCTGTTAAAAACCTCTTTTCCGGGTTTCCCACCTCACTGCAGAATTAGGCATGAGGATCTCACAATATTATGTTTTCCCGCAAGTGTTTAAATGGCAGCCCCAAAACAGCCTACTGCTCAGTCTCAAACTTGGGAGCCCACATTTCTCACACCTACCCAACCCTCCTGTAGATTGAGAATGAAAGCTATGAAACAAATCAGCCCTCCCCACCCTTCTCCACATATCGCTTTGTTTTTCACAGAATCACAGAATCATTAAGGTTGGAAAAGACCTTCAAGATCATCAAGTCCAACCGATAACCCAACACCACCATGCCCACTAAAACATGTCCCAAAGTGCCACATCCACATGTTTTTTGAACACTTCCAGTAGCGGTGACTCCACCACCTCCCTGGGTATCCTGTTCCAATGCTTGACCACTTTTGCATCTGAAGGTCTCCCTTCTCCTCACTGCTCTCCTTTCCCTCCTTTTCAACATTCATTATTGCTTATACTATACTACAGGAACAAACCCAAGCCACCATTTGGGAAAGGTCATCACTCTCACAGGAGGCAGCTGAATGCATCATAGTCAGGAGACAGTGTATTTATTTCACAGACGGACACCAGGATACAGAGAGTAAGTAAGGGCTCAATGTTAAGCTTACTGGAAGGGCTCTGGTGGAGTCAGCCACAGCCTCACTGGAACTGTAGCAGATTGTTGTTGAACACCAGGGCATTGTCAGAATGAAGCAAAGTTTGGTTAATCTGAGTTTAAGTGTTTTAACCTAAAAACAGTTCCTTCTTTTCCTGGTTACAGCCATAAAACAATGAAGGTGTCTCAGGTATCACTACAGCCTTTCCATCAAGGTAACTGCAGTTTCACCAGCAGTTGCCACTCCTTTTACTGCTGATAACTACTACCAGTTGACAGTGATCCTATAGTCTTTTTATGGGACCTTAGGGTGGGGGTTTTTTGTGTGTATGTTTTTGGTTTTTTCTGTTTGTTTGGTTTTGGGGTGTGTGTGTTTGCAGAAACTACTGTATGGCTATAAATATTACTGGAAATTGGTCCTGATAATTCTTCTTACCATCATTGCCCACACATTGAGTACAAGGCTTAGGCACCTGCCTCCTGTTTGACAGCCTTGCAGACATCCAGTTTCATTATTGCTCTTAGAAACTTCTTTGACCTTACCCTAGCACATATGCATACTGTGAAATAACCTGAATTTTAGTAAACCTATCAAGATATCAGGTGAAGATATCAGATTTAATATACAATTTCTGAACTTCATCTGCATTATGGGATTGCCCTAATGACACAAAGTATCTTTGATGACAACATACCATAGCCCTTGCGATATAGTGGGATCATATATTGTGAGGGGATAAGAGGACTTAAAGCTGATTTTCAAAAGGACATCAGTTTTGGAAGAACTAAAGGTTTCAGGGTTTCTTAAAATGGGAAAGGCCTTTAAGCATTCTTTATTGATGTGACCAAATAGCATTGTGCTGATATTCTGTTAAACCAGAAGACATTTACCCTAATAAAGCCTAGAATAAGAGGATGAAAAAAATGGAAAAGAAACACAAGTATTAGTTTAAAATTGTGTGCTAAGTTACAGCAACAACACACACTTTGATATAATTTTATCAGGACATCAACATATATGACAGTGACAGTCAAATGCAAAACATCATGTCACTTCAATAAACTGTTGAATTAAAATAAAATATCTTCAGGTATATATTTAATGCAGTCTTAAAAAAATATACTCTGCCAATAGTTTGAAGTAAAACAGATTCAAATTGTGCCTGGTTACATGCATCATTCTATCTTATTACAAGACAATTTTTTTCTCCCTACTGTTGCCACAAACCATTGCTAAAAATAAAGGCAAACTTCTGACACATTCAAAAAAAGATAGAGAAGCTGCTTTACCAGTTTTTTACCAATTATCCATCACAGCAATATACTGTTTCTAGTACCTGCTTATAGTTGTTATTTAGAAGACAGCAAAGAGCAAAAAAATAGTATTTGAGTAATTGTACAGTGCTTTGCATAAGGAAAAGAAAAATTCTTTTTGGTCATTTGGTGATCAGCTAATGCCCTGAGGCATAAATATGGACTAACCCAATCTAGCAGGTAAAGCTAAAAATTTTATGGGTGATCATAAAATTAGCTGCTGCTTTTTAAAAGTGCGGCTACACTGTTTGATTCTGACCTCAAGCATAATCTAGAGCACTTTGTGAAGAAATAGTACATTTCATTTGCTTGAAATTTACCCATGATTAACTTCATGTGACCTCATATCCTTTAATTATGAAAGAGTGTAAAAAGTCTGGGATTGGTTGGGTTTTTTTGCTATACTCTTTATATCTCCAGTATTTCAATTAAAGTTATGCTAGACTGTTTCTAACGCTGGGAAATCCTGAATTTTGAAAAATGTCAGGATGCAGGTTTTTTGCCATACATCAACATGATACATTTTCCAAAATCCTGCTTGTTTGCATGATGAGAATTTGTGCTAGACTTCAATATCATGTTAACACTTGTTTGATTTTAAATCATTCTTCATCTTTGGAAGCACTATTTAAATTAGACACCCATTGATTTCAGCAACAGGCCGGTCTTGGTATGATGCAATAAAGTAAGGGTCTACAAAAAAAAAAAAAAAAAAAATCTCCTTTTTTGGAGTATCACTTACTGAATAAGACATTGGAAAGTGAAAAATCAGAGAGCACCCCAGTCCCAGAAGCATAATGTTCACGGAAAGTAATGCACTGCTGTACAAGATGGGCTTCAGGATACCCTGAACTTGAATACGTCTGGCTCAGATTTGCTGAACTCTTTGGGAAATAAATCCACTGCAGTTTCTTGCTGGAATTCCAGCACTCAATCCTAGGTATGCCACCCTTATAAAATACCTGCTACAGTCTTGCTAAATCTGGGTCCTGCCAAAAGCAGACGAAATTGAAACCCCAGTTTTTGAGTCTAAGGTTCATGTTCTGCATAGGAAAAATCTAAGCAAGAGGGTATTATCTTCAAGGCAAAGGAGATTTTGGACCTTATTTAGGGTTGGCATAGTCCCATGTACTACAAGAATTTGGCTAGTAGCTTTTACTAGTCAAGACTTCACTCTAGCATTAGATGCACCTAAATCAAACTGGCAGCATATAAAAGTCAATACACAAAAAAGTTTCTGGAAAGAACACACACTTAAAAAAAAAAAACAAACACAAAAATACCCCACAAAAAACAGCTCTACTGTTATATACCCATCAAAAAGAAACAGAAAAGGTGTTCAGTGTAGAGTCTGATAAGTAAAATTTAATGCCAGCAGTACTAGCATAGCACTCAAACCCTTCCAATTGTCATATGATGATTGCCTATTCTGTTCCAGCTATCTGTCCTTATGATTATATTCCAAGTTGCAGCACTGTAGTTTCAGATCAGGCAAGAGGTGCACGACTGAAGAAATACACTTCAGAAACAACATCTCCTTGATATTAATTGAAGCACTTGAAGACACTCATTTTCAGTATTTTAAAATACAATGATAGAAGGAGTTGGGAAAAAATTAAGATAAAGACCAACACTGAGACAGGGAAAACAGTATATCAAATTATGCGGTCATTTCCCCAGGGTGGTGACACATATGTACCAAAATTTACCTGATTTTATATTGTTATCCCAGACAAGCTGGAGTCACTGTGGAGCCTACCACTTTGTTCCCTTCACTGTTTTCAGCACCTAGCCAAATTTTCTGAAGGTCTCTCAGGCAGAATGTGCTCATGCCTTCCACCTACCTTCTATGACACCCAGTCAGAGTGCAGCTGAGTGGAAAGGACCCAAGACAATTCCATAATGCAACAGGATAAGTGGGGAGCACCAGTTCCTGTTGAAAATGGGTCACTGCTTAATGAGACATCAAAAAGTTTTTAGAGAAATATAATTGTTAGAATAAAAATGTGCTATTTACTTAAGAATAAAAATGTTCAGGGCTTTTTGAGTCCATTGACAGAAATTGGCTCTAGATATACAGAAACATTTAGTAGGCATTTTACTTAGTTGTGGAAATTAAGGATATTGTCTTCCAATCAAGAGTTCTTCAATATTAGGTAGATTTTCTTCCATCTGAACTATATGTATCAGGCCTGATCACCAAAATTTTTAGAGCAAGCTTAGAGGTTGCTTTGAATTACACTGATTGACAATAAGTTTATAACTCCAGATGGGGGAGAAAGAGGCATCACAAAAATTGATGTCTTAGTCACTCTTAACTTCTGAATACCCATTTAGAGGTGCTCTAGAATTGTCAAAGATACCTTGTGTGTATGAACGAAGAGGACACACATACTGCACCCAAGACTCACAACCACATTACAAAGCCACAGCCGTCTTGATAAGGAGGGATCCAAGTCAGAGACCAGTTTTTGTTGCCTTGTGGAATTTGGTTAGATATGTTAAATATCATCTGGCTATATCTATGCAACTACGGAAAGAAAAAGGAGCTGGGATGATAATAGATCACATTCAATTCCCTACAATCTTGAAGCATTAAGGACAGTTTTGGGTTTTCTTTAAGATAGGTGCTGACAATTAAAATTTTTACTATTTGACAGTCTCTGGAAACATATTAAAAATTCTTATCAGTAGTGTCCAGTGAAAAATAAACATAAAAACTTGGTTATATGCCAACAGATAGCTTGAAGATGGAGGTGTTTGGGGACAACATTTCATAGACAAAATTATCAGGTCAGCCTAAGTATCACCCTAATTATTATAAGCTATTAAGCAAATAGCTTTATCATTCAATAACATCAAGTCTATCATTTCAGAAGCAAACACTTCTAGCACATTTGTTTTAATGCACATTTAACAATTGCTCATTAATTGCTTGGCTTGCCAGAGGAAAGCAAAAAGCCTATTGAACCTCCTCTATTGCCATGGCCTACAGTGTCCATGGGGCAGGGCTTTTCAGGTATATAGAAACACCCTGGGTGGGAAGTGGTGGCCATAAGGGTTGTAGGTAGAAATAAGTTTTCACCTCCTCTCAGTTTAAACACCAACCTGCTTGATCTGGAAGATTCCTTATATATTCCAGAAAACAGCCTGCCTTCCTTTCTCAATGTTTTCTGATGACCATGATCTATAGAGCCAGGTCCAAGCCAACTGTGTGTCTTTGTGTCCCTCACTCCAAGTGTCCACACAACTAGAGTAATGAAAGCAAAGAAAAAAAGCAACATCTTAACCTGAGTTAAAAAACAGAAGCAATTTTCTCAACTCCTATGAAGGTCCTACATTCCTTTGATTTTTAAGATCTACTAAGAAATAGTTTGGGGCATATTTCTCAAGGACCAACCCAGAGAGGAGACATGTTTTAAGAAAATCTATTAGCGGACAATAATTCACACTATCTATCATATTGTACCATTCATTCATGCATCATCTAACAAAATGACATTTAATACAAGATAAGAATGATGAAGGTCACAGGAATTTGCACAATTTATTACTGGTGTCAAGCCAGATTAGTTTAGCCAGTGCTTGACTAAAATTTGCCTAGGATGACTGTGTCTCTAAGTAAAAGGTTATTATCCAGTGGATATTTCCCTCTCATAATCAGTCTTACACTCTGAGAACTGAACAGGGAGTTCTCTGAATCTGGAAAAAGGTTATTCAGGTCTCGTGTCACACTTCTGCCTCTGCTTTCACTTATACTTTCAGCTCCCCACAGTCACTCCCCTCAATGGTCCATCTAAGGTTTATAAGGAGATGCAGGAGAAGTGCCATTCTGTTGGGAAACCCTGCCAGAGAAACACATTTGGGAGATGAAGGTCTCTGGGGGCAAAAGAATACATGATATGAATGAGCAATGCCTTTTTCAAGAGTACATTTGAGAGCTGACCTGAATAATAAACTGCATGAATGGCCCCTTTGAACACAAATCAGAAAATATTCTATTTAATTATCAACCCATCTGATAGTTCTAGGATCTGCTGTTGAAGAGGCCAAACCACTTTAATTCTTTGGTCAGGACAAATAAAGTTGTAACAAATCCCAGTCTCTGTTGAAATCTGACCTATAGCAATCACTAACACAGGTCTAAATGCAGTAATTGTTCAATATTTTTCAGATAACCAGTAAAAGTTTATTTCCTCTAAGATTCTTGCCACAGATGTTGGGGTTTTTTTAATCCCTTTTCAAAATACCACATTTGTGCTCCTGTGAATGATTCAGACACTGCCCTCATCCACCTTTAATTAAATTGTCAGATTTACATTGTGCCAACAGGCACAAAACTACAGTGTGGCATGAACAGGATGTCTCATAAGCCTTGGATATGAGGATGAATAATATTCAAACATAACAAGTACCTCTCATTTCCATAGTATTCCTGCACACATGGGTGATTCTAGCTCCCTGTCCCCAGTTATGACAAATTTGTCCAGAGTACTTGACATTAGTTCCTCCTTCATTTGGAATCATATAAACATCATTTATATCATCCAGTGCTTATTGCAGGGTTAAGCTTTACCTCGGGTAACAAACAATTCTAGACTGAGTTGCCATGGATTTGTCATGAACAAAGCTACAAATATTGTCTTTGAAGAGGAAAAAAAAAAGGTCCTTCAGTCTAAGCAATTTTAAGTCCTAATGCGACATTCCTGCCTATGAAAGTTAATGTTGTGAGAGTCCAAGAGAGAAACCTGCAGAAAAGAAAACTCATCCATCACTACAGCTAAAGCTGGGAAGGACTTTTCCACTTCAAGGGTTTGGTTGGTTGTTTTTTTTTTTTTTTTTATCAGGAGACAAGAAGACTTTTTTCTAACTGAAGTTCTTCAGAAACAATTTTTTTAACTTTCTTTTTTTATGTTTTCAGCTAAATCAGTCTCCTGATCTAGCTTATTAAATAATCATATCAATATTAGATTCAGCACAGGTAGTGCAAGAAGAACAATTGACCGGAACATCTTTTGGTGACCCTTTTCCTGTTCTGGGTTGGGAGTTTCAGCCACTCAAGGTCTGCGCTGCTATACAGGGAGCTCTGCCCAAAGGAGGCACACCAACACCCAGCAAACACTCCCATAAGGCTGCTTGTGACTGACAGACTTAAGAATTAATTAGTTTTAGAAAGACCTTATTTCAATACAGTCAAAATTCCTCAGAAGTAATAGGTTTCAATGACGTTTCAGAGGGATGCCAGCTTCATACATTTGAGGAATATCACATATATCAGGTTGAAAGGGACAGTCTTCTTGCTCAACTCTGCAAAACTTCAGAAAAACCTTTAAAAGTCACTATATGTTAGTGTTAAAAACATTTAAAGTCTTCCACAATATGATCATACAAGGTACAATACAAAAATTGTATTGTTTTTTGCACAATTGCATTATGCAAAAATTGCATTGCATTGCACAGAATGCAACAGCCAAAGAGCTGCAGTGTGAAGTTTCTGCTTTGTGGTTCAACGGCAATGTGAGCAAACCCCATGTAATTTTTTTTTTTTTTTTTTAAAGTTTGCCTGTTATCAGAAGTGACAGCAATGCCTATTACCAGTCTTTGCCTGATACATCACAGCAAACTTTGATTGCTTCTAACTTTGCCAAACAAACTCTTGGGCTGCAATTTCCCAACCTTTGTCTCTACCTCAGGCAAAACCTATTGAGAAATCTTCAGTGAAGACATTTCTGTAATTTCCAAGAAGAAACATAAAATATGAAAAGAGATAAGGTTTTAGTAAGGTCGTACAAAACTACCTAGGCGTTGACCCTTCAAGAAACTTTAGTGCCTCCATGCTTTAGGGAGCAGACTTGATACCTGGCAAGTGCATTTAGTCTGCTTCAGCTGTCCACAGCTTTGATGCAGAGAGAGCTCAGGCACTTGGGAGCTCTAAGAGGCACCTCAGAAATAGTGGAGTAAAGAAGATAAGGGAATTAAGCAGACACAGACTTGCTGCAGATGTGAAGCAGAAGTGTGCTGTTCATTTTTCCCACCACAGTGCCATGCTTGTCTGCTCTGCACCATACTTTGGCATATTTCTGGCTCCACAGGGAAGCCACAGAGGTGTTGGGGAAATGCGGTGGGAGTCAAAGATGCAGCAGGGAAGGGAGAGAAGGGCTGATGATCCAGAAGCCATGGATCCCATGGCTCAGACAAGATGCCACAGCCTGAGACAGCCTTTGTCACCCTTACTGGACAGTGTCCCATGGCTCAGACACCCTCTCATGGCCTGCTCATGTCTGTCATGACCTCATAGGTGATTAATAGTAAGTCCTTATTTTACCCAAATATTTACACTAGGACTATATCATGCCTTCTGAACACCTTAAGAGACACTATTTCTACTACAGAGAGGTGGTTTTTGTATTTTTTTCCTTTGATAATGGCACCAGGGATCAGCCAGCTCCACTTTGCTGGGTTCAAGGGAAATCTGTGTCATTATCATTTCCAGCTCCTATCTGAGCTTGTGGTCCAAATTCAAAGAACAGTAAAGAAATGTATTCATTTATTCCAGGAATTATGTTATGAAGTCAGGCCACTCATGAAGCCAAACAAGTGTAACACAAACATGCTCCTTCGATAGTCTGTGGACCTGGGTGACAGTGTGCATGCAGAACACACAGGCACTAGGAGGGATTAGCCAGAGCCATTTGTTCACTGTCATGGAATGATCGGATGTTCTTCCGCCACCTTCCCTAAAGGTCAGTGTATATTTGTGGAGGGCAGGGAGGGAAATAAAATAAAATTAAAACCCACTGCTAAGTGCCCCAGCAGCAACTCAGACACAGCTTCTAGGTTGCAAGTAGTCACCCTTCTGCATGGCGCATTTCCCCACCTGCACATGATATGAAAAGCAAAGCCATTGCTATAGGAAAAAAGCCAGTCCTCAGGCACTAACAGACATCATCTAGCATAGATAGCTGCAGCAGTTTCAGACAAGTTATCTGACCTTCCACAGAGGAGCTCTACGATAACCTCCTTCCTCAGTTTTGCTACATGGGCACTAAGCTGACAGCAGAACTGTGCTAATGTACTGATGGGAGAAGAGGGAGGAAGGAATAAAGTCTTAAACCATCATAGTTACTTTTGCAGAAATGGTCTGACAAGAACTGTTCAGAGTACTTTCACACAGACCATAGCCTGGTTTTAGTGTCAGAATTTGGGATGTGCCTTTCCCTATCAGTAAGGCAAAATAGGTAATTTCAGCATTGTCCAAACTCCCCTTACCCCAGCTTGGGAAGTCCATCTGCTCAGATGTAATTTAGCAGAGTTCCTTCCCCCTGCTCCACTTCACAGGAGAAAAAATCAGAAGAAAACCCATCCTTAAATACCATTTCATGCATTTCCTCTCCTCCCTTCTCTCTTCCTCAGTCAGAGAACTAGAAATCCCACTCTAACTAAAACCTCCAAGAGAATCTATCGCAGTGTTCATACAAGACCCTCCCTATTGCATTCCCATCTGTACTGCTTATAAAACCAACCGGATTGACAAAAGCCTAACCCTCCCTCTTCTCCCAACCACTGTATCCTCTATTTTCCCATCTCCCACCCAACTAAACAAGTAGGATGTCTTCAAAATAAGTTGTGACATGAAAGCATGGCTTTGAGACAAGTCTTAACCAGAAAACCAAATTTGCTGTTATGAGTTTGAGTGATGCCTAGCAAATTTTGAATCCTATAATGAATCTTCTAGCCATATAATCTAACTTCAATTTCTAAGGTGTTGAATGGCCTTGTTCCTTTATCTTTTCCATAACTTTAGCTGTTACTTTTAAATTGTGTCTGCAACAAACTTTTCAATCAAAATATCCTCAATATTAAGGAAAAAAAAAAAGATAATTGTTTCTAGTGTGAGATTCTGTTACCCTGTTCATGCTCTGTCTGGTATAAAGCAGATGGGGTTACTTATTCTTCTTAAAACTTCAGCATTTGGGATCTTTCTGATGTATACATGGGCTTATTTGGATCTTAACCATTAATAGCCATGTGCAGATATGATTTGTTTACGGTATAAAGACCAATGGTACTGTAAAGTCAGTGTAAACAACAAATAGGAAAAGTAGGGTGAAAGCATAGGCTTTAGTGCAGACTCCCTTTTATGAAGATCTTAACTGCTAAGCTGAGAAAGAAAGAAACAACTACGAGAAAAATCATGGGCCATTTTTTACCCTGAGGTGTGGAGGTCCTAGAGCACAGTCTCAACTTGAATTACAAGCTTGTTCGCACAGGAGTCCTGGGCTGGTATTTCTGTGCCCTGCCTCTTACTCATTCGTGTCTTAGAGCAAAGTCACAATCTTCTCTTAAGGAAGAGAGTGCTGTGTAGCAGAAACAGGTCAGCAGTGATAAGTTTCAAACATTAGGTAAAATCAGGTGTAGAATCCCTTAGAGTACCAGAATCATCCACAAAAAACTTCTTTTCATAGTTCATTCACACCCAGGAATCCCTGTTTTGCAATGGAAAGAAACATCGCTTCCGAACATGAAAATTTATGGGTGATGAGCAGGAAGGAGGATGTGAATCAGTGCTGCATGCAAACCTGGTATCCCTCTTCTCTTCAAGGATGAAATAGCAGGCTGGCTATTCCTGACCTCCTAAATCTCTGCTGAAACCACACCTTATCAGGGAAATAATCAGAACAATGGAAGAACTTGGGAGAAGAACCTTGCTTAAAACAAGACAAGTAAGACAAAGTGTTAATAATAAAAACATTGAGTTTCCAAATGCAGTTGTTTTCCTCACTGTACTGAAAATGAATGAAGCTCATTTTCTAGGATAAGAGCATTCTTTGAGCCATATAACTGTAACCATACTTGAATTTGTACTTCCACTACCTTTGGAGAGTTTCATTATTTTTTACAATATTCTAGTTGCCATTCAAATCTCAAACAAATAATGAATAATGTAAAATCAATTACCTGGAAATGGGTTTACTTATAAAAATCCATTGAGTTGGGGTAACCTGTCTCAGTTGTTTGGTTTTTTTTCCTCATCACAGTTGTTCAAGGACTTTTTTAACCCTTGGGCTTCCAGGTAATTTACAACCAGCAACCAATTTACAGACTTCATTTGATCAAACAGACTTATGTGAATGATAACTTTTTTAGATTGCTGAAACATCCAATCCTGACAGGTTTGAGATCCTCTGAATGGTTTCAGAGTATCTCTTGGAGCAATATTGTTCTTTATAGCTTCTTAGCTATGAAAAAGCCATACTCAAAGTATGTTGAAGGATAATACCCAGCTCATAGATAAGTTTAGATAATAGCCTCTGATAGCAGGCCAGCCATTTTACCAGTGCCACAATAGCTCTGTTGATTATGGCTGATGAGTTTCATACTTAAATGCAATAATACATCTTTAATTACAATTACAGTCACCTCTAGTGATGTAGAAGCTACACTGTACACTGTACACTCCAATTGACTTCAGGAAAATGCACATAATTGCTCACATACTACAAGAATAAAATGGTATTTAACAACCGCTGTTGGTCATGCAGGTTGGCAACGATGAGGTTGCGCTAAGAAGCCCGAAGGCAGTCAAAAAGGACTTGAGAGCACTGGGGCGACTGGTCAATGGAGCGGGAGTACAGGTAGTGTTTTCGTCAATCCCTTCAGTGACGGGGAAGAACGCTGAAAGGAACAGGAAAGCACACCTGATCAACACGTGGCTCAGGGGCTGGTGCCGTCGTCAGAATTTTGGGTTTTTTGACCACGGGGCGGTTTATATGGCACCGGGCCTGCTCGCAGCTGATGGAGTGCAACTGACGACGAGGGGCAAAAGGATTCTTGCTCATGAGCTGGCAGGCCTCATTGAGAGGACTTTAAACTAGATTTGGAGGGGGGAGGGGCTAAAACCGGGCTCACTAGAGTTGAACCTAGGGGTAGGTTCAACGTGCCAGAGTTGAAATCGATAGCCTGGCTCAGGTGCATCTACACCAATGCACGCAGCATGGGCAGCAAACAGGAGGAGCTGGAAGCCATTGTGCAGCGCGACAGCTATGACGTAGTTGCCATCACAAAAACGTGGTGGGATGCTTCTCATGACTGGAGTGCTGCAATGGATGGCTATAAGCTCTTCCGAAGGGATAGAATGGGAAGGAGAGGCGGTGGGGTGGCTCTGTATGTTAGGGAGTGTTTTGATTGCATAGAAATCGAAGATTGTGAAGACCAAGTAGAGTGCTTGTGGGTAAGGATGAGGGGGAAGGCCAATGAGGCAGACATCCTGCTGGGAGTCTGTTACAGGCCCCCCAACCAGGATGAAGAGACGGATGAGACATTCTATAAGCGACTGGCGGAGGTCTCGCATTCGCTGACCCTTGTTCTTGTGGGGGACTTCAACCTACCGGACATCTGCTGGAAGTATAACACGGCAGAGAGAAAACAGTCGAGGAGGTTCCTGGAGTGTGTGGAGGATAACTTCCTGATGCAGCTGGTGAGTGAGCGCACCAGGGGAGGTGCCTTACTGGACCTGCTGTTTACAAATACAGAAGGACTGGTGAGAGATGTGGTGCTCGGAGGCTGTCTTGGGCTTAGCGACCACGACATGATAGAATTCTCGGTTGTGAGGGAAGTAAGGAGAGGGGTCAGCAAAACTGCTATCATGGATTTCTGGAGGGCAGACTTTGGCCTATTCAGGCCACTGGTTGAGAGAGTCCCTTGGGAGACAGTCCTGAAGGACAAAGGGGTCCAGGAAGGCTGGACAGTCTTCAAGAAGGAAATCTTAAAGGCGCAGGAGCAGGCGGTCCCCATGTGCCGTAAGAAGAGCTGGCGGGGAAGGCGACCGGCCTGGCTGAACAGGGAGATTTTGCTGGGACTCAGGGAAAAGAGGAGAGTTTATCACCTCTGGAAGAAGGGGCAGGCAACTCACGAAGAGTACAAGGATCTCGTTAGGTCAAGCAGGGACAAAATTAGAAAGGCAAAAGCCCAGCTAGAGCTCAGTCTGGCCACAGTTGTAAAGGATAATAAAAAATGTTTTTGCAAATATATTAACAACAAAAAGAGAGGCAAGGAGAATCTCCATCCCTTACTGGATATGGCGGGGAACATTGTCTCCAAGGACGAGGACAAGGCTGAGGTACTTAATGCCTTCTTCGCCTCAGTCTTTAATAGCCAGTCCAGGTATCCACAGGATATTCAGCCCCCTGAGCTGGAAGACAGGGATGGAGAGCACAATGTACTCCTCATAATCCAGGAGGAAGCAGTCAAGGACATGCTAAGCCACCTGGACACCCACAAGTCTATGGGGCCTGATGAGATCCACCCGAGAGTACTGAGAGAGCTGGCGGAGGAGCTTGCCAAGCCACTCTCCATCGTTTATCAGCAGTCCTGGTTAACAGGGGAGGTCCCAGAAGACTGGAGGCTTGCCAATGTGACGCCCACCTACAAGAAAGGCCAGAAGGAGGATCCTGGGAACTACAGGCCTGTCAGCCTGACCTCTGTACCGGGGAAGATTATGGAGCGGTTGGTCTTGAGAGTGCTCACAGGGCATCTGCAGAACAACCAAAGGATCAGGCCCAGCCAGCATGGGTTCATGAAAGGCAGGTCCTGCTTGACCAACCTGATCTCCTTCTATGACCAGGTGACCCGCCTAGTGGATGAGGGAAAGGCTGTGGCTGTTGTCTACCTGGACTTTAGTAAAGCCTTTGACAGCGTCTCCCACAGCATTCTCCTGGAGAAACTGGCGGCTCGTGGCTTAGACGGGTTTACTCTTCGCTGGGTGAGGAACTGGCTGGATGGCCGAGCCCAGAGAGTTGTGGTGAACGGCGTTAAATCCGGCTGGCGGCCAGTCACAAGTGGTGTTCCCCAGGGCTCGGTTCTGGGGCCGGTCTTATTCCATATCTTTATTGACGATCTGGATGAGGGAATTGAGTGCTCCCTCAGTAAGTTTGCAGATGACACCAAGTTGAGTGGGAGTGTTGATCTGCTGCAGGGTAGGAGGGCTCTGCAGACAGGCTGGATCGATGGGCAGAGGCCAACTGTATGAGGTTTAATAAGGCCAAGTGCAGGGTCCTGCACTTTGGCCACAACAACCCCATGCAACGCTACAGGCTTGGGGAGGAGTGGCTGGAGAGCAGGCCGGCGGAAAGGGACCTGGGGGTGCTGGTTGACAGCCGGCTGAATATGAGCCGGCAGTGTGCCCAGGTGGCCAAGAAGGCCAACAGCGTCCTGGCCTGTATCAGGAATAGTGTGGCCAGCAGGAGTAGGGAAGTGATTGTGCCCCTGTACTCGGCACTGGTGAGGCCGCACCTTGAATACTGTGTTCAGTTTTGGGCCCCTCACTACAAGAAGGATGTTGAGGTGCTGGAGCGTGTCCAGAGAAGGGCAACGAAGCTGGTGAGGGGTCTGGAGCACAAGTCTTACGGGGAGCGGCTGAGGGAACTGGGGTTGTTTAGTCTGGAGAAGAGGAGGCTGAGAGGAGACCTTATCGCTCTCTACAACTACCTGAAAGGGGGTTGTGGCGACGAGGGTGTTGGTCTCTTCTCCCAAGTAACTAGTGATAGGACGAGAGGAAATGGCCTCAAGTTGCGCCAGGGGAGGTTTAGATTGGATATTAGGAAAAATTTCTTCACTGAGAGGGTAGTCAGGCATTGGAACAGGCTGCCCAGGGAGGTGGTGGAGTCGCCATCTCTGGAAGTGTTCAAAAAACGTGTGGATGTGGCGCTTCAGGACATGGTTTAGGGGACATGGTGGTTCTGGATTAATGGTTGGACTTGATGATCTTAAAGGTCCTTTCCAACCTAGTGATTCTGTGATTCTGTGATTTTTTCCACACACTCACATTATATCTTGGCATTGCTATCATGCATTTCTAAACAGAGGGACTTACGCACATCATTGGTACTTTTCAGCCTGCAAACAGAGCAGAGTTGCAAGCCATGTTTCCATTTAGGAGCAGTTCTCAGTTTTTTGGCATAAGCTCCTTGCAGTACAGGTCTTTCCTTCCCGAGATAATGTGCACAGAGTTGAAAATTATAAGGGTTTTTTTCTTTCTTTTTGTTAGTATATAAAATGTAACAAACTACCAACATTTCAAGTCATTCAAAGACTAATGATTGATTCACAGTGAAACTAAAACCCTAGCCATTTCTCAAATTTCCCTCGTGCCTTTTTCACCATTGCAGAAATCAGACTGCATGAAACCTTCATCTAGATGCATTGTGAAAACACTTTTGAGCCTGAAAATTGGTAAAGGAGACAAAGTGCAATGCCCCTAACTTCAAAGCAGCAAGCCTTTGAAACTCATCAAGCAAAGAGAAACCGTAAGGCTTTTTCATCAAGAGGTGTAGACATGTTGGCAAAATACCCTAGAAATATCCCCAGAATCACACCTCTAACCATTGGTTTCCTCATCAATGAGCAGCCAGGCAACACAGAAACTTGACGGAAATATTTGGGGCTTTTGTTTCTGTTTCTTTTAATCAGCATTTCAAGGAACTTCATTTTTGCCCCTTCAAAACACAACGCATTTTTAATCCTTCCCTGACTTAGTAAGAATCTTGTGGGTCTACAGAACTCATGCACATACACCTAGGCCTCCACTCTGAACTGGACCCTGGTGATGTCCTCTCACAGTATCACCATGTTTTTAATAGAAGACTAAAAATACAAGAGAGAAGCATCTTGCACCTGATCAGTTCACAGTGCTGGGTAAACAGCATTTGTGCACTTTTCTTACAGCATACCCTCCTTAGGGACCGGAGAGTCAGTTGCCTGCATGACAGAGGCAAAGGCAGCCGACTTCACTACAGACATCCTAAGGCTGTAATCTATGACCAATTAACCCAGAATTCGGGCTTTGTGATGCATAATTCCGCTTTCCATAAAACAAAACAAAGAAAAAACAACAACCAAACAAGACTGAAATAGGATATCCTACCTACAGTGTCCTGGCATAACAAAGCTTGTTGACACAGCGATGCCAGAGCACACCTAAACTGCAGCACCTGGAAGAACACGAGCTTGCTCTACCTCTAGCACCCTGACAGTTTGCACATATTACCCAAACACCACTCAAACCCCCAGCATATGAGGCCACAGGGTGTTGAGACATCTTGAATACAATTCCCAACAGCCTACTGCTGTGCCCAGCAAGACAGCTCGATGGCAGCTCACAACCGACAGTTATCTCCCTTGTGCAAGTAAAAATGTAAGAATGCACCAGGTATGAGAGAATTCCCTGCATGGTTACCTTGGGCCAATCATCCTTCATTTGTATCATTTGAAACACGTGATTATTAGATGTGCCTAGACATGTGACATATGACGACATGGAAAACGCTCGCATGGGGTAACAATAATCTTTTACACAGTGGGAAATGAAAAGCTTGTTTCCCTCATGGAATACAGATCTACTTCATACAAAAGGTCAATACCTCAGTTTTCTTTAAAAAAAAAAAAAGAAAAAAAGTAATAAACTCAGAGGCTTGGGGCATTGCTGACCAGCTTTAACAAGAGTTACTGGTTTTGCAAACTGTTTCAGGTTCTAGAGATAAACACATCACTTAGGACCCACTGTGCCTAACGATTCTCTGCTAACCATATAATCCTGAACTCACGCTGAACTCAGAGCTTTCGATTCCATATCCTTCGAATTAGGAGCTCATGGGAGGGTACATCATCACCACAACAATTCCCTATAGAACACGCGGTGGCCTAAGGCAGGCTTCTGCGGACTGTGGTCTCGGACACCACCCGTGGGACACACATCTTCACCCACACCCCGTGCCAGACAGCGATACCCGGCGCCAGTCGCGCGTGCTGGGAGGGGACAGAGGCGCGTGCCACCCAGGGCACCATGCGAGCGTCGCGTGGGCACTTGAGGAACGTGTGAAACGTGCCGTTTCCCCGGGCAACCGGCGTAAAGAGGCGGGACTGAACAGGCATGAAAGGCGGTGATCAGCGGGGCGGAGTTCCTCCCACCGGGAGGAGGGTGCGCAGGGACCTGCGAGACGCCGCTGGGCTCGACGGTGGTGACTGTCCCCTGGCTAACGTCTGTCTTCGCTCCTTTTCCTTTTCTGTCTCTCGCGTTCTTTTCTTCGCCAGTAAAGCTTGGAGCCTTCCCAGCTGGTACATAACCTCGTTTCTGTTTTAATCTAGACCGGGGCGACCATATCGAACTCTAAAGGTCCGGGCTCTTCCGGATCCCTACAGAACAGTAAAAACATTCACAGGTTTTAGTCAATAAAGTACATGACTTCTTCAGTGGTGCGTACAGGATGTTCACATCAAGTGCCAATATTCCTGTCTGCAGAACAAGTAAAAACTGAATATCATTAACCTGTGCTATTATGGAGACTACCAGTATTCATATCCCATTGAATTCATGTGCTTTGAAGTTTCTGAGTGCTCCCAGCGTAGATTAGCATCTCTTCATACCAAAAGTCAGGAACAAGTCACTGGCACCCCAAGAAAAACATTCATGGCCATTAAGCTCATGACACAGAGTTGAACACTTTCTCCTCCGATTACGTTCAGGGATTGATAACAGAAAAAGCACACTTTCTGATTTGGTATCAAAAAAAGACCATCAGAAGTGCCTGCACTTCAAGAACAAAAGAGAAGATACTTTTGTTTAAGTTGAAGTCAACTGAGTTGACTTAGACCTCCCTCTCAGCACTACTCCCGTCTTCTTATTTGATGATGTACACAAGTATCATACCAAAGGTTCTTCTCATGAATTGCTAGCTCATCTGGAAATTAGAAACCAATGAAAACCAACAAGAAAAACTACATTTCTAGCAAAGTCTTTCCAGGAAATAGATCTGGACAAATCTCTTGACATCTGAACTGAAATCCACCCTAAAAAGAAGCTGCTGCTCAATAGGTAGTCAGCTCCTCCAGTAGGGAGGAGGATTTTGTTGGTTAGTATTGCAGGGCTTAAGGTCTAATCAGATAATACTCCTGTAACTGTGCTGCCTTGGTACATCTCCCATGCGCTACCTAGGTAAGGGCAATCCTCACATGCTGGGATTTCTTGCAACTTCCTATTAAAGATACCCACTGGAAATGCTAACGCATCAGAAAATGTGACAAGCACTGAACCAGTTTTTACTTTGAGTGCAAGAGCACATTCCTGTAGCACTGCCTGAAACACTAATAAGACCGAGACAAACTCTACTTTCAGGGAACTAGAATAAATCCATTGCCTCCTGGATTTTCACATGCACACAGGAGAGCAGAACTTTGGTTTAAGATCATTATTTCTGATAGAGTCATTGTTTGTGTAAAAGTGGGCTGAGGTATTACTGGGCCATAGGACCCAATTTGCATCCTGGTTAGCTTAAAACACAGGTATGAGTCCATGCCCCAAATGCATGGGGACAAGAGTTCAGGTTGCATTTCCATGTCAGAGGGGCAAAGGAGGAGCGCTCAGTTTGCAAGCCAGCATGCTAAGGCTCAAAAATCCATTGTACAAATCATCAAGGAAAGCCTACTCAACCTGCTCATCTTGTTTGCCAGCTTGAACATAGATCTGGAGAAATTCCTCAAGCTGTACAACTCAAACTATCCCCTTGTTCCAAGGTAACAATTTACACTAATGATACATTGCACAAAGGAAGTAGAGGAGGAGAGAGTGCTGAAGTGGCTACCTTTTTTCTCCTAGGCACAGCAAATCGTTTCCAAGCTATTCTACAGCTCTGATTAAAATATCAGTTTCTGAAACACATGAGAGCATACTGTGAAATCTGTATTATCTGATACTTTACTAAGAAAGGCAGCTCTTGCTGCTGAGAAATAAACAGCTCAAGTCCAGCTTGACTTGTTGAGCTGTTTGAGCCCCAGGAAAGAACACAGCCCTACATTTCCATTGTAGTGGTGGATTTCAGACTGTGTTATTATAAGGGAGTTACTTGCAATACATTTGCAACAAATCAAGAGGGAAAACAAAGCTATTGTCCATAGAAAGGATATTCTCAATATGTGGTCAGTGCCACTAACTAAAAATATTTAGGGATCCTACACTATAAAAACAAAAATTACCAACCCACAAAAAAACCCAAACCAAACCAAAACCAAAAACAACACCCCCCAAAAAAACCCCAAAACAAACAAACAAGAAAAAAACAAAACCAATTGCTCCACTGCTGTAGAGTCAGTGAAGACAGACATGAATTTCCTCTGGTAAACTCAGAACTTACGTACTTTCTGACTCACATTCTCATACTGGCTTTGTGTTTCCACTGGTTAAACAAAGTGCTTTTATAGTTTAAAACCTCAGGTTGATGGCATGAATCTCAAACTTCATCAACAAAAGCTCAGAGAGGACAGAGCCGCATGATTTGTAGACACCTTAACGTAAAGAATTCAGTTCATGAGACTGCAGCTGGCAAAATTGGAAAGCAGACAGGTTCAGTTTTACATACTGCAGTTTTATTGTACTTGTACACAGTGCTTCTACAGGTATTCATCTCCCACCACCAACAGTAGTCAATGCCAGACACTAAAAGAAAGGCCAGAAACAGTCCCTGCTAAAAGATCAATTGAGCCAAACCACAAGGTTTGTACATCAACTTTGGTTCATCGCCACCAGTGAGGGCTCTCTTCCATAGCTCCCATGCCTTCCCTCCTCCACATGTTATATTAAATGCAGGACAGTTCATACTCCTTTTGAGTATGTACCTTGATTTTTAAGTCTTTGTTTATCATATGGTGCCAATACAAGTACCACTTAGGCAGCCCATTCTGATCGATGGAAATGAAGCTCAAAACTTCACACTGGAGAACCTACTGAGGAGCTGGCACTTTCTCAAACCTGGTGCTCCCAAGTCAGGGAATACTAAATATAGACTGAGTTCAGAATAGGGACACATTGTCCAGAAACAATTGGTTGGTGAGAAGAGTGGTATAATTCCCTAATTTATACCAGCTGAAGATCTAGTCACATGAATGAAAGACTAGCAGTTTGGGCAAGAAACTGTAAAACACAAATGAAAACGTGTTTACAATCCTCTGGAGGAAAAGGGTTCCAGTTTAGCTCATTCTCTTCTATTTAAAGAAAACCAAAATTCTTGTAAAACTGGCTTTCTACTAGTGTAAGAGCATTCCCGCATTCCCATCTGTAAGCCACTAACTAAAGCACAGTCAAGACAATACTACTTCAAAACCTGAAGCATAACCATACCCTTAACCAGCTACAGGAGAGACGCGAATATCCCACAGGGTTGTTTAGCTGATCCTGTTCCCAATATGTCTTGTGGCCCTGGTGGGAGTTGAGCCTTTTAAGATTTCTCCCATCATTTCTAACATATTTTCTAACTTCTATTCTGTTTGCTTGAGGTTTGATATTTCATAGCATAAAGAACACACACAGGTGGGCTGCCAAGCTGCCTCTCAACAGCTTCTGCTGACAAAAGGGAAACTGAAGTCAGGCCAGACCTGACTTTGCAAAGCTTGGCTTTTTTTATAACCATGGGTTTTGAGTTTGGGGGTTTTTTTTTGTTTTTTTTTAATTTGAAAGACAGGCTTGAATTTCCTCTGAGGACTAACAATTTTGGGACAGTCTTAGAACTCTGGGCAGCCCCAGCACTGGGCTCCTTCCAGCAAGCAGCAGCTCTGTTTTGCTCACTGCTGTGTGCTACCCTCTCTCCCCCCACCATTGATCACTATCTTTTTGACAATAGCATTGCAGACACCTAAAGGCAATTTTATTACCTGTCTATTCTGTACAACAAAACCCCTCTTCTTTTTGCTCCCAGACAGTTTCCCAAAAGTTAAAGACTACTCCCCAATTTGCTGCTTTTCCTTATCTTTTTGTGATTTCACATTGCTGCACTATTGAATCTGCTACTGACTTCATTAGAATCAGGTTCCAGGACTTTTTCTCCAAAGTGTCCCAATTTCTATTCTTGAGGCATTTGTTTATAAGTGTTTTTTTCATAATCTTTACTTTTGTCTCATATTTTTCCATGCTGAGGCAGAACAAGTATTACCATCCCATTTAGTAATTTCCAGATCCATTCAGATGGCCCTTTTCCCTAATATACAAAAAATCCCATCTTTCTTAAAAAGCATACACTTCTAGGAAAAGAGCATGATCCAAGCAACAAATAGTAAAGGGAATACGGGGATATTTTTTCACATTTCTTATTTCCCTAGCATTTCTGCAAAGTCAAAAGCATTGTTCCCACCCTAAGGTGCTGTTTCATGCAAACCAACACAGGTGTGTCCTCTTCAGACTTCTCAGCAGTCTTATTGTTTGGTTTCAAAACTGGAACAGGACCAGAGCTGAACTATGAGACATTTATGAGAAGGTGAAGTAATTAGAATTTGGAAAACCTTGAACTTAAGATTAAAACACGTTGGCAAAACTCTAGTGGTTTAAAAAGAGAATTTTCTTCATTCATCCCGAATCTGTATTTTACTTCCAGGGAAAATAGCGAAAGTAAATTTTAAAAGTCTTTGCTCAGCTATATTAGTACCATACATAAACTCTGCAGACAACTAGTCCATGAATGACTAAGAGAATTGAATATGCATTCTCATAGAGCTGAGACCAGCATTGATCTAGTATTCTTTCCAAAGTGAACAGGAAGAGTCTTAATGACTGCTGGAATGTTGCAGTGATGCACATCCAACACAGGAAAGTGCTGTTTTAATATTAGTACCAACTGGAGTTCCTGATACCCAAGGTGAGATCCCTGACTAAGCAGTACCATCCTTAATTGAGTCTTGTACTCAGAATGCAACTGGAGAGTTCAAATCATGGTAAGACACCTCCCCAGCATGCTTAGAGTCAAAATTAAAAACTCCATGTTAAGCACTGTCATTAATATATAAAGATAGAACCCAAATAGTTTGCCAACACGTCTTCAAAACTGCATTAAGGTTTAAAACTGCCATATTTCAAATAGTTACAACCAAGCATATATGAGAAAAAAACCCACCACCTGACTATAGTCAATTGTACCAACAGAATTAAGCAGCAAAGTAAACCAACAAGCTGAGTAGAAAATTAGTTAGAAATTGGAAATCAAGTCATAATGAGTAATGGTTTATGAAGGAGGCAAACTATCTCTATCAATTACATAGATGAAGCAATAAGAAACTACAGTTTACAAGTTTGCCTAAACATTAATGTAAGAAGATATATTGGCTTCCAAACGGTGTCCTGGCAACACTTTGACACTGAAGCCTAGCAAAAAGAATTTAACACAGATAAGTGGACTTTGCATAATAGAAGTTAAATATTAATTGTAACCACAAAGTAAAGAGCAAATAATGCAAGCAACAGATTTTAAAAGGATTAATGAAGTGTAATAGATTGTTTTGCCCCAGCTGCATTGTAAGAGCAGGAAAATAGGAGAATAAGGTGCTTGGCTAACCACAAATCCTAAGTTATGCTACACAATAAACAAAATAATCTATACTTACTGCACTAAATTTAGTCTTGGCTCATTATTTATAGAAAGCTGTTTAGGAAAAAAAAAATAGTAGTGGGTATGTGTTAATCTAGTCACTGTCAAATGAGAATTACCATGAACTTGTGTTTTGTCACTCCGTTTCAAAAGACATACCATTAAATGCTTAATAGTGGTTAGCAAAAAATATATATTGTTATCAGCAGGTACATTATTTCCCTCACAGGTGCTTATTTATGAGGGTTCCCTTAGGCTGGAGTAAAGCATATTCATTCCCCATATTTTTCTAAGTAAACATGTTTGTGATTATTATTGATGGGTAGAATTATGTGACAACAGTGCAGAGCAGGGATCATAAACAGTAAGGCTCACCAAGCTACATACCAACACAAATACAAGCAATGGTGTTGCTAACAGCTAGTAAGCACACAAATTTGGTGCTCCTATCATGTTGTGTGACATTAAGGTCAAGCATGTGAAACAGAGATATGTATGGCTCATTTAGAATCCCCATATATTCCTTTCAAGGCAGCATTAGAAGGCTTCTAGCAGAGCCTGGAATACAATATTAATGTGGTAAGCCATTCTATTTATAGTGGTGCATTGTCATTTTTAATAGGGACAACCCTAGGAAACTTATTTTCATATTAACCTTTTTTTCCCCCTCTCAATCTACCTGCCTATGAATTGTTTTTCTGTGTCTGGACTACTCCTATATCATTCTCCCAATTTTTTCAAACTGCTGGTCAGAGTGTTTATAAAAAAAGGTCATTTAAAAAAAAAAAAAAATCAAACTTCACCCATCAAAATATATTACCTCATTAAGATTCTGGATGGAAAACCTGTGAATTTTAACAAAAAGTCCACCTCCCTCACCCCTCAGTCTACCTTGCTAAAGCTCTAATTTACGTTAAAAAGTATTGCTTGAACAAAGCGAGACATCTGGTGCAGGTCTTATGATGCTAATTTATGTTCCTAATGCTTACATAGGCAAAAATTCCTTCCTGACCAGATTCCCAAACTTTCAGTTTTTCTGTCACAGACAGGGACACATCTCTGCTAAATCCATGAATGCTATTTATGGAAGAGAGACAATTTCAAGTTCCAGACCTAAATCAAAATGAGTTTTCCAGATCTCCCACAAGTACTCTGAAAAGTGGCCTTTTTCAAAAAAAGCAACCTTTTGCAAAGTGGAGAAAGAATCCCTTCCAAGGCTTTGATGAACAAAAAATGTCAGACAAGTTTATTTTGCCTCCATCATGCAAACACATTTCTCAAGTTCTGAGGCTTTTTACCTTCAAAAAAGTGGGTGTATTTCTAGCCAGTCCTGCACTTAGCTCTGAAGTAAAGAGGCTGTTAATGTTTTGAGTATCAGCATGGTCATGCTGAATCTCTAACCATAATACTTCTGCAGCAACCTGGTACAGATGCATGCCTATCAAAAACTCCGTAAATACGCAAGACAGCAAAAACTTAAGCAGCATAACATGCTTTCTTTTCCATCTGTCTTCACTATGGCTGGATGTTTCATTCTCTCTTCATGCTTTTAAGGAGCAATGTTTCCACATATTTAGAAACTTAGGTGCTAACCAGGCTTTGTTGATAAAGGTCTTGATTAAGTTCCCCAAAATGATGATGATTTAGACAATCTGCTACAACATTAATAGTAATTTATAATATAGATAATTGTGTCCTGTGTCATGGACATACCGATGGAAGATGTGCCAAGATGCTAGCTTCCACTTTAAAAAAAGAATAAAAATAACCTTTGGAAAATAAAATTTTTAAAAAAAATCTACTGTCCTGTTAAAAATCAATGCCAGTACTTCTACAAGACTGGCATAACAGATGGTTCTGTACAGAACTCAGAACATGTTCTTTGTATTTTTGCTAATGAATGACTGAGCCAGTAATAGAAATTTTGATAGACAACGGTGAAAGAGAGCCCTGTTCAACTGCAGATTTTATTTGTATCCAACACAATGTGGTTTATATGATGCATTGCAACCCCAGGTATAGTATGTCATCTTAACAACATGAATATGATTACAACTCAGAGTCAAAGAATGACTCTATGGACCACCCTTCAAATAGAAATGGATATTAAAAATATATCGATTTCTTTGCATTAGTTGAGCTTCTAGATTTTATCAATAGTTGGGTCACAGCTGCTGAGCTAGATTTCCAGCAGATATAAATCAACATGGCCACCAGAGCTCTAAAGTACATTAGAAGATTCTTTGTGTCAGTCATAGTGAACTAAGATGAGTAAAGTTTCCAGTAACACTCCAGCTGGTCACCAAATTTCCACCCAAAGTGGAAAGGATAGAGAATCAGGTATAATGGAGTACGAAAAAAGTTGATTGAGCACCGATTATAAAAAGCCATTGATCAGGGAGGTTGGATTAGATGATCTTTAAAGGTCCCTTCCAACCCAGACCATTCTATGACTAAAGTCTAATTAGGAAACATGCTTCTGAAAACTTATTTTACTTTAATGGTCTAAAATATAGGCATCTACTTAAACTAAGCATCTGGATATCCTTTATTGTCAGAACTAGTAGCAGATCAACACATCAGCTTCAGAGTGGACCAATTGCCATCCAGAGACTATAGTCAGATATGCACTTATTTAGGTCAGATGCCTAACTTTCAATGGGCTAAGCTTTGTCTGATATTTTGTAAGTAATGGACTTGATTACATTTCACCACCCCTTCCATATTATCCGTTACAATCAATTACAAAAACAATACATATTGAGTGCAGGATAAATAATTTATGGTGCTTTGAGAAAATGTGGTTTATGGACAGAAATTTGAGAAAGCATCATTCCTAGTACACGATTTGGAATTGGAAACCAGAACAAACATTGCACATTGCAATAACAACATCAATACTTAAAAAACAAAGCAAGCGTTTAAATCATCTGTAGAAGTGTACAGCACAGACAGAACAACTTCCTACATTAACAAATGACACGTCAAAAATGCTAACATCCAGAAACATGAGCTGCAGCTAACTGATCCCATTTCTATCACTTAAAGCAATTAAAGATTTTGGGCATGAGACTGTAAAACAAATTTATCCAAGATATAATCGAATAGACAATTGGGCCACAGAGTAAGTTCTTGCACAACCAAGTTTCTGCAATCAGAAAAGGAACAAAACTTCCTGAATACAAAGGATGTATGTTGCAAGCACAACCTCCTGAAATCTTGTATTCATAGAAAAGTTTGATTTAATAACTGTGGCCCATGCCCTCAAAGGCTTCTCTTATCCATATGAATTCCCCGTCACTTATGTCAAGGTGAGTTATGATCCAATGACAATTTTCCTATACATTTCCTCCACTTTAAGGTCATGGTTTTTTAGATCCCACATGAATCAAGCAGGCATAAAAATGAATCCTGCATTCAGAGACTGGCAAATGTATCCATTTATTCAAAATTTGCTCAAATAGCTAGATTTATTTTTGCAAAGGTCTCTCATAGGACACGATTAACTTAGCCCTTCCCTGGCAAACTTCATTACCCTCTAACATTGCACAGCACCCCATCAAAACTTAGAGACAATGCTGAGCTGTTGCAGTTTTGTCTCTGTTCTCATGCTAAAAAGATAAGGGATTAGAAAGCTTCTTAAATCTAAAAATAGGCCAGTCAAACACTTTTCCCAATTAAAAAAAAATCCAACACACCCATAAAGAGGTAGTCAATAAATACTATGATCTCCAAGGAGCAAGTGTTCAATGTATTCCTGTGTGGAGTGCCAGAAACATTTATATATTGTTGACATCCTAACTCAAGAAAGGATGTAAATAGCTCATAGGTCTATTTTAGATCTTCAAAGTAAAGTTTTGTTGCCAATTATGTCCATTCATCTTCTCTTTCCTCTCCCACATGTCAAAAACACAAAACCAAACAAAAAAACCCAACCTGCCTCCTGTGAGGGGTGAGGGAAACAAAACATATTTGTGTGGCCTGGTTTTAATTCTCTTCTTTCAGCAGTCAGCAAGGGCTGACCATACCCTAAAGGTCAATTTAGCTCTCTTCCAAATGAGAATCAGGCATTAGAGTATCCCATTTGGAGAATATCTTGTTCCCCTCCACTAGATGGCTGAATTCACCACATGTTGCCTCATGTGAGCTTCAACTTCAGGTTTATATGGCTAATGGTGAACGTTCCAACAGGCTATATCAAAATCATCCAGAAAAGATATCCCAGCAGAGTCCTTCAAGAAGTAGAAACTATAGCAAATGAAAGACACTCTTTGCCTCTCTCCAATGCCCAAAAATGTAAGTGTATTAGAAATATAAAACTCCTGTAACTTTTTTTACAGACAGAAAAAGTCTAAATTGACTGTCTCTAAACAGACTGATCAGAGATTGACAGAGGGTGCAGATTTTAGGAGATTTCCTGAACAACACACAAGTTGTGTTCTTCACAAGTCTATAACTCTTACCATACTCCTGTCTTCACTGAAGCATCTTGTCTGCAGCAAAACCTGAACTCTCCTTTTATACGGACAGTGAAATATAAATTTAGGACCTTCACTAGAAAAATCTGTCATTCAGAGGTCTAGCCGGTTATGTTTGTTGGCCAAGGATGTATTACCAGGTAATAAAATCATCTAGTATCTCCTGGACTTGGACTTTGTACAAAAAGTTAGCTTCTGTTAAAGAAAAATAAGAAGCAGAATGGTGGATCATCTTTTTTTAGTAAGATCAGATTAAAATTTTACCTTATCTTCAGATGCGCAACTACCTCAAACCACAAAGATTGAACGTGACCTTAAAGACTAATCTAATCTCCATTCACAATGCTGATCTCTGAATAATATTTTTAAGCCACGATTGATTTTAATCATGGAATCAAATCCTAGAATTTCCTAATTACATGGACAATAACTTACTCACACCTGTAGTCTTTTTGCATCCAATGATCTTTGTTTTGCCACCAAAATAACCCTACTGCCTTAATAGGAGTTAATGTACCTAGGCAACACAGTGCTAACAATTTAGTAGAACTCATAATCTGAGACACAAGGATCTTCATTTCAAACTGCCCAAACACTAGGATATAGAGTACCAAAAGCTTTGTAACCTTAATTTACCCTGTTCATGGAAAGTCATCAAAACTCTTAGAGCACACAGAACAAGACTTTTGAGAAGATGAGCCCATAGGGACAAATCTTTGCCTTCTAAACTGAAGTTCCACTGAAATGGTTGGAACCACGGGATGCCTACGCAGAATTCAGGCACACAGGATTTAACAGGTCTGCCTTGGACACAGCTGATTTCACTAGCTGGCATACTGCAGCAATTATTTTTGATTCTCTCTTCCTAATTACCTATGTCTACTCACAACAGGTCTTAAAGTCCTGAAGATGACAAAACCAGGACCCCTGTATACGCTCTCAACTGTCCTAAATTTTCAAGGGAGCTAATTTGTACAGTCTATCCTTCAGTAATTAAATGGTGTTTCACTCCTTACTGCAAAGTCTGAAATTGAGTATGATAATCTAACAAGATAAAGGTCATTATTTGGATTTTTTCATATATGTGTATTTATATAAACAAACCTAGGTATCTTCCTTAAATAGCCTAGCAAGTATTACCTTTCACAAACTCAGCTGCAAACAGTACAGAAAAAACTTACTTCAGCCACTTTCTCCCCTAGTGAAATTTCTGGCTTTCATGGATGATATAAAAATCACTGCAAGTGATGAATTCCAACCATGCCTGCTGGGCATGGTGAGAAGACAGGAGAAAGATAAGCAACTGTAGTTATGCAAATCTTCCCTGGTTTATCTTTTGCTAAGGTTAACAACAATGCTGCTGCACCAAGTGTTATACTGGGAAGTATAAAAAGGGAAATGACTGAGGTAAGAGAGGTGAAAGGAGAAAAAAAGAAAAAGGAGATTTATAACCTTATATGTTATGTGCATAATCTTAAGTCTTCAAACTTAGTTGTAAGCAACTGCAGTATCTGCCGTCTCCACAGTTTTCTCCCATTCAAAGCAGATTTTTAAAAGATAATTTCTGATCTTCATTATTTCCACAAGCTCCTATTGGGCCATAAAAGATGTAGGATAAAATTCTAGCTCAACTGAGCTATTGTAAAAGGTCTACTGATCTCAACGAAGCAAGGTTTGATTCATGGTCAAAGGCATTGACTTCTTGGTGGGGGCCTGTGCCTGTACAAGTGCTGAACCTCACCACTAACTTCACTGTCATGCTGTGAAAGAGATCTTGTTCTCTTCTTTAATGGTGTTCATCCCAACAACCTAGCTTCCATGCCAACAGCCTACCTTCCAGAGTGAACCTCGCCTTGTTTACTCGCTCACCAATGTCACTCCAAGAGGAACCACTGATCCCAGATTTCTTCCACACTAACCCAAATACGTTCTCATGGCTAACCCATTTCACAGGATACACAACGCACTTTCCAGATGGCTTGGTTACAAACACCATCTCACATGCTTTAAGCTTCATGGAGCCGTTACAGTTACCAGAAAGCCTATGTCTGAATCCACAAGCCAGAAGTGGCATGGTATTTTCTTCTCAATGCTTGATCTTTTGTAGTCTGCTTAAAAAAAAAAAAACACACCACTGCCAAACTTAAAGGATATATTGACACTTAGTAACAAATCCAGTATAAACCCGTGAGTACTTCTGTTCCTGCCTTTGCTGCTCTCTAACCCAAGTACTTAAAACAGTCTGTACTACGACTAAGGTACTAACATGCCCACAAGAACGGGATAGAACCTCCACAACTTTTCTGACATTTATGCTACAACTAATTCTCACTTCTGCTGTTTTTCCCCACACTCCTACCAACTAGTTCGTAACTATTTTCTTATCAGAACACTAACCAGGAACTTTGTAGATTATTATTTCCACCAAAATCACAAATCTGCTTCCACAATTTTTGCTGGTGCCCGGATTTATTAAGCATATTTTCTTCCTTTACCAAGAAATTTGAGGTGTTTGTTTTTTGGGGTTGTTTTTGTTTGTTTGGGGGTTTTGGGTTTTTTTGTTTTGTTTTCTCCTTGAGAAGCTTCTTTCAGGTCTCCCAGGTTTTTGGGAAGCTCCTGGCCTGGGAATGGGAAGTTCCACCCATTTACACATGTTAGATAGACAAGCAGGAAGGCAAGTCACGACAGGTTTCAGCTAGCGACAGCACAAGAAAACCCTCTGCATTAACAGGCTATACAACTGACTGACTGCAAAACCCATCATGAGGCTCAACAGCCTTCACAGAGAAAAAGGCCGATTCCTTCATCCAGTTGCCCTACAAGTGTTTGGATAGGCATCGGGAAATCGCATGATCTTTACTGGCAAACAGCAGACATTTTTTTTTTTCTTCATCATAGGACAGAGGAGCAAAGTCACACCCCAAATGTTATATTACTTTGCCCTTAGTCTGTTCTTGCAGAGAGCAACAGTTAGGCTGCTGCCAAACACACAGACTCCAGTCTCATGCACACTCAGTAAATCTCGTTTGAGAGCAAAAGCACTTAACGGCATCTTGAAGCTGCTGTCAGCAACTGAGAAAAATAAAATAATTTATTGAGAAGAATGCAGCAAGCAACACCCTCAGCACACACCAGCAAGACCTCACTTCCTCACTTAAGCAACATCTCCTCCCTCCTGCCCTCCCTGTTCCCTTACTACAGGGACTCACAGGGAGAAAGCTGCAGCCTCAAAATGGCTTTTTAATAGTTTCCCATCACCAATAGCATCAAAATCTGAACACTAGCTAATATAAATCAGCAGTACTGTCATGGCTTTGAAACTGCCCTGAATTACAGTGGTGGAGGATCTAGCAGCACATGCACTATATTTTCAACTCTTGATATGATCCAGCAAAGAAAGAAAACTTCATTTTCACAGAACACCTGAGAACAAGCACATAAGTAAGCAATCTACTTAAATTAAAGCTACACACTGCATGCAATATTGTTTACTGATTCAAAGATTAACAAAGTTACACTAAATTGGAGCTCTGCAGATAGGAAAGCACATTAAAGGGAGCTCTTTTATTCCACTGGTATTCTCTAAGGTACCTTTGAGACAATAAATCAGGTTTGGATTTACATAGAACATTTAGCAGACTTAGGCATGATGCACTGAAACAGAAGTAAGATATAATTAAGCAGTGACATGACAGCTAACAAATGTGTTTCTGGGCAGTTACTGCATGCCTCATGTGGCATTATGAGGCACCAAAGCCAAAAGCTCAGGGTACATTAACTACCAGAAAGGGGCCATAATTCTCTCCAGCTGTGCAACTTGCCACATTTCCTTGCTATTTTGAAATGCAATTTGTAAATTAAAAAGAAAGAAATAATAAAAAACAAGACAATCCAACCTGTGTATTGTGAATACGAGCATGAAAAATCACAGTGGCCTGCTGAAAAGTTTCCCAGATTCTACAGCTGTCCAGGAGTAAACCACATGGTAAACACCAAGGATGGATAATTAGGTTTGAGATCCAGTGTTAGTTTCCCTTTTACTCAAAGAGCTGAGTATAAATGCTAGATTGTAAGTAGCAGAGTGCAGTAGCATAACGTATGATTGAGTTATGAAAAAATAATTAAATAATAATTAAAAAAAAAAAATCAGCAGTACAGCACTCAGTAGGTTATTCAGGAGGAGTTCTTCAACTAAGTTTCCTCATGTGCTAAGGCAGATTAATGCTTCTTCAACCTGAACCATAGCCGTGCTGGGAAAAATGCAGAGTGATGCTGCAGCTCTGGAGAATTTCATTCCTGAGCAGTGTATGGCTGCAGCACGAGCCACTTGACTTCAACACCACCAGCTACTTAAATTCAACAGAAACGGTTAATGGTTTAGCACCTCCTGGCAGTTTGTCCCCCCAGCCAGTGCGCAGGGCTACGAAGGTCTACAGGCCCCATCGTGCCGATTAGCAATGATTAGCGTGTTTGATCCAGGATTTACACACAGCACGGGCTGTGCTGGAAATCAATCTCCGTATCTGGGATTTAGACCTGAGCTGCTGGGGAGGATGTCCCTGCGTTGCTGGTTGCCAAAAGCAGGCAGCGTGCCAACAAGAGCGTGCAGACACGCACAAAACCCTTTTCATTTCCAGCACCAGAGTTTGCTGCATCCTCAGTGAGCCATGCCAGCGACGACACCTCAACTTGCCCAAGAGCAGAGCTAAACAGGGCAGGTGTAAGTCAAAGCAAGTTCTATTAAGCACCTTTTCAGAGCCTGCTCTCTGAAGAGTACAGTGTGTAAAGCCACAGGAAAAAAGTCCTTGCACTGTGAATCAGCCTGCCACGCTTAATATACCGAGGGCAGTGTTCACACATCTCAGCTTATAAGCAATTACCTTGCCCAGGCAGGTTAACCTCTTCATCTCTCTAGGTATGCTCTGGACCCAGTGGAGACAGGTCACCCGATGCTTTTGTTCCACAGAGGTCAGCCTTGTAAATTCACTGCACGACGTTTGGCGTCTCAAACACTCCTAACTCCCAAACCTCACTGCTTACTGGTGTTTTTTTTTTTTTTTCTAAATAGTATCTCAAGTAACCTTTGTCTCTTTCAGGGCAGCGCATGAGTAGTTAAGGAACCTTGACTAAGAAATTAAGTCCATCCCACAGGCAAGCCTAAGTGTCTGCTGAGGGACAAAGCTGAAAGGAGGGTGGGGGTGGCATGTGAAGAGAAATAGTCAAAGACTGTCACCACTCCTCCCGTCAGGAACAGGCAAATCATTTATTTCATACTGCACCATTTTAATCTTAAGACATTAATTTTTTCTGAAGCTGCTTCAAAAATTAGCTCAGAAAACTCTACTTTAATATGCCTTTGGCTTTGAAAGTTTACGTTTCATTAATAGGTAAGAGACATTTTAAGGGTTACTTTTCAATATAAATATATTCTTTAACTTTATTTTACAGAAAACTGTAGAATTCAGGCATTTTGTTCTTAAATTGCCAGTTAGACCGAGAAATGTGCTATTTGCACGGTTGTGTTCCATAGCAACCCAAGAGGGCAGCAGGGCTGCTCAGCTGAGATGAAATGTTATCCAAGCATTTGCGCGCTCCCGGCACCTGGCTGCACTCAAGCCCTGCATCCCGGGGTGCGGGAGGAAAGGCAGGAGGCCAGTGCAGACCACTGGAAGGAATATGACCTCCTGGCAGAGGAGGTCATCTCCCTTCTCTGCAGAGTCAAGGAGTTACAGTCCTGCTCAAACTCCATCAACTAAAATGTCCAGTTCTGCATAGTTCAGTTCCAGTCCATAGGCCAAGATGACATTGATCATACAGAACATAAAAATCTCCTAAATTCATGAGGTGCTTTGTTATAAAATCCTCTTCTGCCTCCCTCCTCTTTTCTCATTGAAATAATTTGACTGCATTAGTGCTGTAATTAACAAAGTCAGGTTCCCCTGTGCAAATTGTCTGGGTAAGCACTTTGTCTTACACAGAAGTCATCACAAACGCCCCTGATTACTGGCTACAGGACAAGTTGGAGAAAATGTGAATTAAGTGTTATTGCACCTCATTCAAATATCTTGAAATGAATTTCAGAAGGTGTTTTATGAGCTACAGTGAAGAGAGTATTAGAGTACCCCTCCACCCAGGAAGAAAAATGGTTTACACCTCTACAAGTACTGTGAAGTGTCCTGCCCAGACAAAAAGTATTTAAAATAAGAGTGGATTTTCACAATAACAGCAAACAGCCGACTCAAACATCTCTCAGCAAAGATGTTGCAGAAAGAATGAAGATACCTGAAGCATGTGGTGCAACTACATCAGACACCAGATGGAAAAGTACAATGTGAGGAGATGGAACATATGAAGACTATAAGAACTTCAATTAAAAGAATAAATCAGTGGGTGTCTGCAAAGTATAATCTTTAAACTCTAAATCTATTTAATACCTTTGCTGGCCCAGTTCCTTACTCTAAACCACCTCTCTCACTTCCACAGAAGCTTCCCTGGGACACAGAAGAGCCTGAATTTGAGAAATGTGGATTCTATGGTGTGTAACCCCTGAATTGAGTTCACCCCCGAGCTGTTGTCTCAAGGGAAGCATTCACTCTCCTCTCCTCTGCAGTTTTATTCACTGACTAGTTCCATTAAAAAAGAAAAAAAAAAAAAAACAACCAACCACACAAAACATCCAACCAAAAACACAGACAAACAACCCACCAAATAGTCAGACCATGCTAGCCCTGATATTTTTACTCATCAAATTTGGTTGAAATTGGGCAACAAGTTCACAAGTTACTAGGCAGAACTGACAGCCCGCACACACAGCTGTATTATTTTTGTTAGTCATTTTACACAAGTTTTCAGAGACAGCGTCAAGTAGGAGGGAAAAGATTGAAAGAACTAGAGAGAGAAATATCTTTTATTCATCAAACTCCATTGGTTGACTACAGGATACATTTCACCTGGATCATAGTCTTCAAAACCCAGACTGTGGCCAGCCTGGCCACACCAAGACTCGCCCCAGGAAGAGAAGCAGAATATCCATTCAGGGTCCATATCCTGCTTCAGCTTCGCCAAGATGTTGCTAGAATGCAGTAGGGAGCTATTCATCTTGAATACTTGTATGAAATATATGCATGCCGAGGGAGCTAACATATGTCTTTAGATAAAGGATTCAAATTCACAGCGAAACAGCCTGACTCTATGGAAAAGCACACAGCAATACACCACCGCAAGCCTCGTAAAGGAGAATGTCACACTATAGGAAACACAAGCAACACAGAAGCAAATGAAAGGCCTCATTGCCCTGTTTTTCTAGGATTAGCCTTTTTAGCATATATGCAAATACACCTTCGATCAATCCAGGTCCCTATGGCACTTAGTGAGGACACTGGATTTTTTCCCCTAGCAATGACGCTATTTCTGGCATAGCGATGGTCCCGCTCATCTGCGGCTGAGTTTTCCTTAGTCTCGCCACTCATCCCGTATATCTCATGATCGCACAACGTTAGCATCACTTGTACAGCAGCCACAGCTGGCAACGTACCTTCTGGTAAACATTGCTTTGAAAGAGAAGGGCAGGAAGGGCTAAGGAGCATGTCTGCATAAATGCATGATTGCTCTCTAGGGACCAGGAGTGTTCACTCATGCTCATTTTGCTGCAGATAAGAAAAATAAAGCAATCTCCTGGATTGTCTTAATAAAAAAGGAAAATAAATTTAAAAGCACATGCCATTTTAACTAAGCCCATCATTTGTATCGCTAGGTGTAGCAGACATGATCAGCCAACTAGAAATAATCCAGCTGGTTGGAACCAAGCGACAAAATGCTCATCCCATTTCTTTCTTTACCTGCTACATAATAATAGGAAGGGAAAATAAAAAAGCACCTCTAGTTCTGAAGAGTTTTACTCAAATCCTACTATCCTACTGAAGCTACAGCGATTCATTTTGGCCTGTAACTGAAACAAAGGTAAACCTTGACAACAGTGTGGGTATGCAGGACAGAGAACGATGAAAAATAAACAAGACTAAGATTTTAAAACTATTCCACCCCTCAGGCATATCATACTTCATCTGGGTCCCAACCTTATCACCAGTCTTGCTGAATTCACAACCACACACAGCCTGTCACTCCCAGTCCCATCACCAAACCCACTGCTCAGTTCCACCCTATGCATTTTTCCTGAGGCACTAAAATCCCCAACTGGTCCCTAGTGCTTACCTCCTCACCCCAAGAATTCCTCAACAAGAAGTATTCAGGACCCAAAAACATCCTACAGTTGTAGCAAAGACAGAGTCCTGAAGGTGAAAGGACTCTGCCTTAACTGCTCATCTTCCAAAATACTTGCCGCTCTCCCGTAGTGCTTTGTGAGTACCTACACCAGGCGGAGGCACTTTGAACAAATGCAATTACCAACTTCCTCAACTTCCTGCTGATTCTTGTTTATGAATAACAGCCGATCTTCCCCCTCTGGTTATCAGTTAGCACCTCCAGTCACAAAGAGGGAAAACCACTTACCAGCTGTATTGTGGCTTTGGTCAGGGCTTTAATACAGTTTTTTACATTACAGAGGGTCTTATGGAGTGAATATCCTATTGTATCTAGAATGAAAGTTAACTGCTATTCATCATGATTCTGGGAATCCAAACAGCATGACTACACTAGAAAACAATGTTTCTTGAAAGGTAATAAGAAATAACATTTTCCACCCATTTTTCAGTGTTGCCTCCTTTTTGATGAAAACAGAAAATACAATGACATTTTGCAACATCATGCTCTTTTCAATACTCTTTTATATCCCAAACCAGATTTCTATACAATTGAAATACTTAATTTCATTTTTAAATTAAATATCCTGAAAAAATAATTTACACATTTTAATCCATAATTAGTGTCTTCCACTTCTACTTTTTCACTTAAAAAATGCTTAAAAGAAAAATATTTTATGTGACATTATGACTAATATAATATGAATTTTTTCTATGAGATTTTAGAAATATCACAATTAAAGAAAATGAACAAACAAACCACACAAATATCTTGAGATGAAACTTCACTGAAATCAATAATACTTGCCATAAATCGATTTGACACCAGTACATTTAATGTATTCCTTGTAAATGATATGATTCAAAGTATTCTTATGCACAAACATAAACAAATACAGAGGATTACTGTCTGTCTCAAGAAGGGGAAAGAGTAAAACTTCAGAGAAACAGCTCCTGGTTCTTTTGACATCTGCCAGTCAAACACACATGTTTTTAACATTCCCTCTCCAGTTACCAAGACTCCATATACCCAGCCTGAAAACAGATGAAACAACCACCACGTGACATTTGTAAAGCTCCACAAAAAAAAGAAAAGTTTTAATAACTTGCATTTGTTGATGTATTTCCTCCCAAAGCATTTTTACAAACAGAGGACATCTGACATTTTATAGTTGGGGAAACAGATTCAGAGATGTAACAACCCGTAAAGGAACTTAATGAGCAAAGAGCGCATGCAATTCTGGCCTTTTGTTCCTCTTTTTTTACCTCGAGGACGCACTCCCTTTTTGAGGTCTTTGTTAGAAGTGTCAGTGTACTCACAGAAATATTCGTTATTTCTTTACGGGTTTGGGTTTGGTTTTTTTTTTAAGCTAGACTAGTGCTTAGTCTGTCTTCAAAGAACAAAAATAAAAGTGGTATGTTGAAAGAAATTTTAAAAGGAATTCGAGAAGTCTCTGTGGACTTTAGTCTAATATCTCTACAGTCTGGAGGACAGGAAACAGTGAGCATGGTGTAATCCAAACAAACGCGTTTCAGGATGAAGAAGAGTAAAAAGGGAACATCAGCATTGTCTGGCATCATCTCACTCCATAAAGCAGCACTTTGAGCAGCTGCAGAGGTCCTCTGCTTAGATCAGGGTTGGATATGGCCTGACCATTTTATCTTCTCAGACTTTGCTGGGGGTTTTAAGCTCTTCTTTAAGCCTGACGGTGACAAAGGTCCCTGATGAATCATTTGCACACAATTCGGTTAAGTACTTAATGTAAAAAAAGAATTGCTAAAAGTTTTTAGAAATCAAAAAAGCTTTGACCATTATTTCTTGAAGTAATTTAGAGTCTAGAGGCTTTGCAGACATCTCTGCTTTCTCTCAGTAGGCCATAGAGAAATTTCTTTCCATAAATATCAGATCCTTTATATTCTGATCAGTAACTAAAAAGTCCCCTCTTTTTCCCACTGACCTGCCATACTTATTTGCCTTGTCACAAGCCGATAACCAGAAGTGAAGTAACAATAGCAAGGATTGATTTCATGGCCCTCCCAACCACACAGACCCACATTGTTCTCAGATCATCTCTGTTTCTGAAATGAATGCTCTTTTGACTTGCAGCTTTGCCCTTCCAAATCTATTAAAAACTTTGTTAATTATGCTGTCTATCAAAATGTAGTTAAGGTTATCCTAGGAATTAGATTTTTTTTAGCAGGGCTATTACAAAGTGGTTTTGCAGGATCTGTTAAAGTGATGTGGGAGTTGATGAACAGTTCAGAATAGCATGTTCCTATTTTTCAGGATGCTAACTTTAGATATGGCAGAGAGGAGCTTCCTACAGAAAAAAAAAAGATATTAAAACATAAATGGATAGACTATTTATACTTCAGGCTTCATCCAACATCTATCAGAGTCAATGGAAAGTTGTCTTCAGTCCTCAAGGAACTTGCATCTAGCCTCATAAAGATTTCAAGATTCAAACAAAGACTATTTTTCTTTATTTAAATATGCTTCTGACATCCTGTCCTCCTATCTCCCTACCCCATTTAAGAAAATCGATGACAGCTGATGCATTATAACATACCTTTGAAGACTAAGGTGCAACAGGATCCACAGCTCACTCCAGAAGAGATTTAGGTCCTCAGAAAAAAGAACCAGACTTGCAAATGGTCGCACATTCAGCACAACCAACTCCCATCCACCAAGTACACATTGTTGACTTGGGAGGAATTTCCAAGTGAAGAATAAGATGTTACTAATAAAACATCTCCAAAATCATTGGGAATCTCTGACCTAGGGTATTGTAGTTACATATCATCTCTTAGGTTCAGATAACTCTGTTGAATTCAGCATGTCATTTGACCTTAGCATCAGGAAAATTTGGTTTCTTTGAGTATTTCCTAATGGCCAGGAACTGAAGCTAACACAAATGTCCATTTCTACTATTTTGGCTCAAATTTAAAAAATGATCAGAAAAACCTAACTAAAAAAACCCCAAAACAAACCAACAACAAAAAACCCCTAGAAACTACAAAAAAAACCCCTACCTTTCCACACAATAAACATTTGAAAAAATAAGGAAATCTGTCTAGGTTATTATAGGTTTTCAGTAGTTCCCCGCATCCCTTTGTCCACATAGTTAACAAAACTGTAGATGAGACTCGGGTCCCTCTCTTGTTTTTATACTAAGGAACTAACAGAGACATATGGCACAGAGGCATCCAGGTCCATGCTGCACCAACCAGAGAGATCAAGCACTCTGAGGAAAATTGACTCTTTCCTTCATTCTCAAAGTGATAATGTAAAGCAAAGTAAAAACTCAGCAGTTTCTAGCTTTGGAAATTATTTTGCAAAAGTTAAAACATTTCAGTTGTGGTTTGAGGCTGAGAATGATTTGTGCCTTCTTAACACTATATATTAATCTATGCAGGTTCACCAGTTTAGGTCTCTCAGTATAAGTGAAGGCCAGAACATTCTTCACAGAGAGCTGCTGTAACTGCCTTGTAGAGAAAATTGCCTCATAGGACTAAACATTGGCAAAAATCCTAAAACAATACTTGTCCATGGATGAAATCTATTAAGCATGAAAGAATTATAGGTTAGAGCAAAGCAAGGATCAATGGTGCAGTGTGAGCTTCTTTCAGAGGTTACATGAGAGAGCTAAAAAACTCTCATATTGCAGAGAACGTGAAGAATAGTAGCAATGAAACACTTTAAAGAAAATGTTTACTCAAGGGCATAACAGGACTGCTGAAATGATCAAAATAAACAGGTGAAGTCAGATTCTTCTCATGGTTTTTTTCAAAGTTATTCTCATATGCCACAGGAAAGACCCTTTACCCTCAAGCATCTAAAAAAAAAACCCAAACAAAACACCACCACACCACAGGAAGAAGTGGAAAATTTAGAGTAAAAGATTTTTTTTTAAATTCTTGATCAATACAGTGATGTTGATGTGCTCTACCAGAGGATGATGTCTCTATACAAATAGAGAAAAATATTTTTCCTTCAAGTTACCCCAGTATAACATTAATAAAAATTTAGAAGCATCAAAGAAGCACAAGTATAAGAGAAAATAACACAGTGAAGAGAATTCTCCATCCAATTTCTGCTGTGCTTTTTAAGAGTTTGGGAAGTCATCTAACCTCAGTCTGAGAACTGTGGATCACTTTTGTCAGTGGGTCAAGCTGCTTACATGTGTATTTTACAATGGACACCTCTACCCATCCTCTCTGGCACTGCAAGCAATGGGCTGTGTACTGGCAGCTCAGAATGAAAGTCTGCTTTCTAATTCTAGCCAATTAGAATTGGGGTTTGGGGGTGGTGTGAGGAACGAATTGAAATGAAACCCGAATAAGCTGATGATACCTCTGTAAATTAATCAGAAAGACTGATGTTTAATTCATACTTAGTGAAGATTCAACTGACACTTGTGAGAAATTCCCGGTGCAATCAGCAGACAAGTTGTCCCTTCTTCTTTCAATCTAAAGTTACAGATCATCCTATCTACAGCAGTTTGTGTGCAGCAAGGTTGATGAACTCTTCCGTAAGACTGAAGGGATTTTACTTTCATGGATTAAAAAAATGTAAAGATATCAAATGGTCTTGAAAATCATCAAAATCGATATTGTGATTTCTGGTGGAGAAGACTCAAGGGTAAGCCCACCAGTGGCAATATAAACTACCAATATAAACCAGACCCAGGTACAACAACATTCGATAACAAAGACCCAAACCAGGGACAACAGCTGTAAGTGCTGCTCCATTTGCATAATTTAAATTACTGAGTAATATCAATAACTATTTTCTAATGCAGATGCCATGATGTCCAGGGAAATACAACTGCCAGAAATGTAGTACAAAATAGTAGTCTACATGTACTGGGGGTCTGTCTACTGCAGAAGAAAGACTCATTTCTTGTAAAAGGCTGTTGAAATCAGCATTTTCTTGTGACTCAGCAGCTTGCAAAATATCTGTTTAATATCGAATCAGACAGGTTAGTTCATCCTACCTGGTCTATAAAGGAAAGAGAAAACGTTAAGCCAGAAGTTTATCAACTTTCTTGCTGATTCACGGCATGCCTTGGATAACTTCCTGCAAACATGCTTTCCCAAATTTGGAGAAACCATTTTCCTTTGCAAAATTATACAGATTCATTGAATGATTAAAATGCCCCTTGCATAATGACATTAGTGCCAGCTACCTGATCATTCTACCAACATGATGAGAAGTGTTAACAGTAAAACAACTAAATAAATCAAGCTGACATGTTGCCCTGCTTCTGTACTGATTTCAAAGTGATGCTGTCACACATCACTGAATAAAAAAAAAATCCAAACAAAAACCAATACACTCTTACATCAGTCAAATATTGTGACACAAACTGGAACAAGTCATAGAATTGAAAGCTAACATCAATCATGAGGGCTTTCATTCTGGCCATTGCAAATAAAAAAAAAGCAACTGCATCATTTCTCTCAAAATCCGATTGTCATAATATGAACTTTTATGTCCAGGCTTTTTAAATTGTTTTTAATCCCAACCATTATTTATAGGGAGGTTATATATATTCCAAATACAATATGTGTTGGTTGATTACTTGCTTCCCTAAAACAATAATAATAAAAGATAATAATATTAATACAATACAGTATAATTAAAAAAAAATTTTATATAGACAGATAGAGAGAGTGTGTATATGTAAAAGCATCTCCACAACTGAACCCCTAATTTACGGATGCTTTGTTATCTTTAGAACAATTTTAGAACTTAGATGTTCTCCAAAATACTTTGTCTAATTCTAGTCAATCTTATGAAATAAGACCTATTGCACAACAATAAATAGATAAGATGTATAATGAGGAGAGTTAAGAGGCTATGCTCATACTTTGCAGGAAGACTCAAGAGTTTGAAAAGATTCGAGCAGGTTTTTTGCCTGAGGTGCTATTACACAGCTCTGGAAAGGATTTGTCAAGTTTTACCTCAAAATTGGCCTATGGACATAACAGCTTCACCAAGTCCATACGTTAAACGATCCTCCAGTCAGATTATTTAGAAAATTGAGGATATAAGAGAACAAATGTTCATGCAATGAAGAGATTGTTCTTTGACCTGGGAAACGGCCAAATTCATGACAAGTAGTCATTATCTCTAATGACCTGCTAATAATGCAAATTTGTAAATTGTGGGATATAACTAGAAACACATGTGAAAAGGAAGCATGAAAATCCAGAGAGATGAGCATTCGTTCACATCGCTGTGGTACAACTACGCAACAGAGATGATAACAGAGGGCAACAGTGCTAGGAGGGCTTAAATGACAAAAGCAATAAGCATGAAGCTTTCCAGAGACATGAACACATTTGTCATGGAAAAAGGCCGGGTAGATTATTAAACAGAAGGGTGAAAAAAGGAGACTTACAGAAAGTGCTGGTGTTTACAGCAGGCTGAACATAACAGGGGGAAACGAATCCGCCAGTTAAAATGAGAGCAGTAGGGATTAAGTTACCAGCGAGTTTGACAGATGCATCAGCGGGGCCTTGATCAAACATGAATTGAAAGTCAGCAATAAAGATTTTGGCATCCCCACTGGTTAAATAGTACTTTACTGCAGCCAGTGACGTTACACTTATATATATATATATGACCAACGTTAAGGGACTTTGTCCTTAAGGACAGTCCAGCCCTGCGGTGGTGCTGGCATCCTTTCACTGGAGCGTCCCAGCCAAGCAGTTACAACAGGGCAATGCAAAGAGAATTCAGACCTCTTCTCCCCAGTTCTGTTTTTACCTTTCTGCCTCTCCCATCTCTGAAAAGAAAGTACAGGTCCCTTGGTCAGCTGGAACTGGCCTCAGACAACTGCAACACTGGCAGTGTTGGTTGGGTACTCTGCTGGGCCCTTGCTCTTCACCCAGGGGAGACAGGATGTTTTTCCAAATCAATATATATATATACATATTTACTTAGTCTTTGGGGGTTCCTGGTTCATTCCCAGATTAGGAGATAAATTGTGGTGTAATATTGTGTGTGTGTATGTAGGTAGGGAAAACACTTTTTAATTTGGTGCTACAGAAACATGCTTCTAGTGAGAGTGTGGATCTGCTGGCATCATAACTGCATGTTTTTATCCCTCAGTAACGACTGTGTCTTGGCTCCCTTTTCACGGTAAATCCATGTTAGTTTATCCCATGGATTCCCACTCGTGGAGCCTTACCCACAGCTGCCAGCAGTGAACTCCCTAAGGTATAGAGAGTCCCTCATAGCAGCATTCATCTCTATTCTTACATGCAGTCTAATAAAGGCAGGATGATTCATGGGCCTTAAAGGATAAGCTTTGATGTGTTAATGCTACAATATGTATGCAAGTGAATTCAGAAATATGTACCATGCAAAATTCCCATTAAATATCCGTGCTGGCAGAAACGGGCCCAGAGTATATGTGCTTTCATTTGTGCACTGCGTAGGCCTAGCCTCTTCTCAATATATTGGCATCCCAATTTCATCATTTTTTATCCTCACAACTTTTGAGATTTTTTTCAATCGTAACAAAAATGTTCTCTCTCTGCCTGCCAGGAAAACGTATTTTCATCCTTCTTTGGGCATAATATTATTTTTCTTTAAGAACATCAGCAATGAAAAAAAAAAAGACAATCCTACAAATCATCCCAGACTTACAGGCTCGGTTCATGGACACACTGCACTTGAACCATTGAAGGTCACTACAGGATTAATATGGGTGGATTAAAATAGGTAATAGCAATGTAAAAATGGATGGAGTTACTGTAGAGCTGTGTAGGGAGAGGGAGGGAGAGGATGACACTTTTCATTATTTTTCAGTTTGAGGAAAAAAGCAGTGCTGGCCATGGTGTATAACAATGTTGTTTTTAGAAAGGAGAGAAAACTGGATTGTTTTAGGAGTTTAAACTGCTTATATGAAATTAACTTATCACAGAATCACGGAACGGTAGGGGTTGGAAGGGACCTCAAGATCACCTGGTCCAACCCCCCTGCGAAGGCAGGATCATCCAGCGCAGGTTGCACAGGAATGCGTCCAGTCGGGTTTTGAAGGTCTCCAGAGAAGGAGACTCCACAGCCTCTCTGGGCAGCCTGTTCCAGTGCTCCGTCACCCTCACAGTAAAGAAGTTTTTCCTCATGTTGAGGTGGAACTTCCTGTGCTGCGGTTTGTGCCCATTGCCCCTTGTCCTGTCACTGGGCACTGCTGAAAAGAGACTGGCTCCATCCTCCTGACAGCCACCCTTCAGATATTTGTAGACATCGATAAGGTCCTCTCTCAGCCTTCTCTTCTCCAGACTAAACAGCCCCAGGTCTCTCAGCCTTTCCTCATATGAGAGATGTTCCAATCCCTTAATCATCTTGATAGCCTTCCGCTGGACTCTTCTCCAAAAGTTCCCTGTCTCTCTTGCACCGGGGAGCCCAGAACTGGACACAATACTCCGGATGAGTGTGATTACGTACGGCGTACAGACCTTTTAGCCTAGTTTAAGGAAGCGGTGTGCATGTAATTGCATGTGTTTGGGGGTGGGCTGCGGGCAGGGATGGGGTACCAGCCCTTCCCCATCTCTCCTTTTGGAGACAGTTGGACAGTTTTCCACAAACATGGCAGAAATTAAAGATCTCAAAATAACACCTTTCTGAAAGGGCGGTGAAAATGGTCAGGGCCACATGGATGCCCTTGTGGCCTTGCAGAGGGGAATGCCACTGTGCAAATGCTGCTTTCATCAGGTGTCAAAGAATTGACGCTGAAGCCAAGCTTTGAGATCCGGATTCAGACAAAACCAGCCTCCTTTGGCTGATCCTATTCCTGGTGCCAGTTGCTAGAGCTAGGACTCTCCTTGTGGAATAAATTAATTGGACTAAATCTTAGTAGACTTATTGCCATTTAGCCAGAGAAGTGGACTAATAAGCACTAGCTCATGTGATATCACCTCAAAATTGTATCCGTTGCCTCTCATTGAGAGAGGGATGAGTGATGAAGTGAACAGCTGATTGGACCTTTATACACCTCTGCCTTTTTTTTTTCATATTAACATTAGGAAGTGACTGTAAGATTTTGTATTAATCACAATTTACTAAAAAGTTATGACACATCATTGACTTCTAAAATAAAACCAAGACTCCTTTAATCCAAGTACTTCTTTTTTAAGTACCCTATTATCTGTGAAAATAGCTATCCTTCAAACATCTTATTTGCAGAGTACATTTTAATTCCTAAAACTCTTAAGATTATCCACTTTTTTTCTATATAACCATAGAACAGGCTTGCAATATAGCAGCTACTCTGATGAGATGCCCCAGCCCAGATGAGGGTGCTGCTGAATCATAGTGAGAATGAATCTCTGCCACATCATGGACAAGAGGCAGGGGGAGAAAATTAGGATCATCAGCTGTGATCCCATAACAAGCCAAACTGGGAACAGCGTCAGTGTCTGCATGGCAAGACAGTCCCTCAGCTGGACCTTGTTGCCCATCATAAATTCTAGTTTCATCATGGTTGATGTCAGAGGGGCCAGGCAGAGCACAGAGGAAACCAGCCTGTTTGGGCATATAGGAAAGGCACATCAAGGCATCAGCTACAGGAAAAGGTTGAAGAATGTTTCTTTCTGTATGGAAGACAAGTTCCATGATAAGGAGAATTTGTCTGTTATCAGCATGTCTATTACTGAGATTTGTATCTGTTTGCCAAAATATAAATGTCTTGCATTAAAACATCTTTGCCAACTTCTCAGTCTCAGACCTCCAGACCTTGTCGTAGACAAGGTCATCCAAAAAAATAATTCCTCTGCCATAACTGCCTGCTTAACACCTCTGCGTTTTTTTATCCCCTGCTCCCGTTCCCTTAGGAGGGACAACATTATGTTTAGTACTGGACACCCCTGAGGGTAGACATATAACGTGTGTATTCATATCAGAGGTGGTCATCCCAGGCTCCCCCTTAACTGAATGATATACTGTGGAGTTCAGTGCATAATTTGAGCAACTGATATATCACTCTTATTTTAAAATCCATTTTCTTACTGGTTTCCAGAATGCCATCTGCTTTCCAAGTTGTAGGTTTGCTTTGGTTTGTTAATTACCTTTTTCCTTGACACCAATCTATATTTGTGTGACTTCTTGGTTGGATTATTGACATTTTCATTTGCTTGTCTAGTTTTAATTATGTAACCAAGCCACATTCAAGCGTTCACTCATTCCAAATTTGCCTGTTGCCAAGTTTCCCCCATTTTGCATGCATTGTATGGAATTCTATTAAACAATCCATTGATTTTAAAATCCTTGCTTTAGCATTTAAAAGTTTATATTCTCTTGCTTGCTGGGATTCAGCAGAACTATAAAATCATGAATTTATCTTTTTTTATTTTTCCCTGTCTTCATTTCAATCCAGAGTCTTTTACTGTCAGGTCTAAATCTCTTGGATTTTTATACCTAACCTTCAGAATTCATTCTCAAAAGCTGCTGAGGAAATCAAGTGCAGATTAAGTGTGAAATTAGTTTTCATCTCAAATACAGATTCTCGTACACTAAGCTTGTAGGAATGGAAGTTGTCCCAATAAAATCAACGGAACTGGTTGAATTCTCTACCAAAACACGTGTCCAAATACCTGCACCACCCCACAGTGGCAACTTTAGTGCTACTGAGCCAGATCTCAATAGTTATAAATCACTGTCTTTATTACGTTCAAATTGACAGCCAAGTTCTTTTGCAACACTGCCACAAAGCAGCAGACTTCATGCATGTACAGGCACAGCACATCACATGCTTTATGTCCCACAACACACCTGGTCCCTCTCCATGACATCACAGGCATCAAACATGCAGAGCAGGTGGGAGGCCAGCATTGGCACCGAGAGCCCCTGCTCTGAAGAGGTCTTCAAGGCAGTACTCTCCTCAGTCACAGCTTCAAATGGTGGTGGATGGCTTTCTGCTATGGCTTTATGCACATTACATAGCCGGCCAGTCTCCCATTTCTTTTCCCCTCTCACCACGTGAGGGGAGTGCTTGGGGTTCCACAGGTTGGTAGAGCAGAAATTTGGACTTTATTCTGAATGCATTCAGCACGTACTCTCTGTTGACTGGGACAGAGCCCCCGGTCTTCAGGGATAAAACTGCATTGGTGATGTGTCCAAAGAAGATTAAAAACAGGAGAGTGATTAGGAGAAGGCACGATTACTTTTCTGTTCCTTGCTAGTTCCAATGACCAGTGTCGCACTGAAGTTATTGGTGTGATGTAAGAAGTAAAATCAATTTCAAGATAAGCAAGGAAGTATGAACAAATTGGAAATGAATATCAAAAGATAACTATTCATCATGCATAAAAAATGTCCTAAAGGTATCACAACTAAGAAGAAACACTTAGAAAAAGACCGGTTGTCTCAGGCATGAATCAGAGTGTGAAGGTAATAACAGGATAAGGAAAAAATGACAAAGATATTGAGAGATAGTTTCCATCCTATAAAAAAAAAAAACTATGGACATTTGCTTAAAATTGATATCAGATGTGTACAGATGGGAGGCAAAGCATTAGAAAAATCATCAATACTGTATGAAAATGCTTATTCTGAACTCTATAGAGCATGTGTGTGGAAGAGGGAGGAGAGGAGTGAAAACATGAGGGAGCAATTCTATAAACTCTCAAGTCGAAGTCAGAATAGATTTCAGTGAGACTTAAAACCCCAAAGCCTATCAAATTAGGAGCACCATGGAAAGAAGAGACCCAAGAGATGCTCCTTTTCCAAGGGTAAATGTATCATATAACATGGTACTGTTGCCATGGGGAAGGATGAATAATGTCATCATAAGTCAGGAAATCAAGCCAATTTAAGGCCTCAGAGTCATGGCTTAGGAGCCTCAGCCAGATCAGGGGTATATTGCAGCATGAAACACTTAAGCACACATCTCTGAAGAGTTCCATGTCAAAAAGTAAAACATAATAGATTATAGAATTCAGGCTAACAAAGAGAATTGTCTGTTTTGGCATAAAACATATGTAAATAATCTATTATCAAACAGCCATCACATACCATCACTTACATACCATAGTGGATTACTAAAAAAGTATCTTCTCTTGCTAAAAAAGAAAAAAAAAAAAAACAAACAGATGAGGAAGTGACAAGAGGGGAGTAAGAGAGAGAATTAGAATTTTAGTCTAATAAAAACATGAAAAACCTGATTTTATTTCTAGATCTTTAAAATAAAACGAAAAAAAACAAAAAGTATTAAGTGCCTTCATTAAAAAAATGCAGTCATCAAATTAATTTCAGCATTTCAAAGCAAAGTAAAATGAAATGTTTTATTTGGAAAACATTGAAAAGAAACTTTTCAACTGCTAAATATCAGGTTTGTTTTTCAGATCAAAGTATTTTTGCCAAATACGGCACGAATTAATCAGTTATTGTTCTAAAATATGCATTAAAAAGAAAGTTTTAGAAAATGGACTAATAGACTCCCAAATTTTGCTCAGGACAGAGAACAGCCTGGTGTCTGTATTCAGGTCTATATACAAACACTGACTTCAAGCAGTCTACTGGGCAACCTAATATAACACAAATGGTATTTTTCATTCATTTCAGAGGTAGACAAGGAAGGGATGCATTCAAATGGAGACACAGACCAGCAAGGCTCAAGTTATTGGCAGAGTGATGAAGTTGCATAATGTCAAGGTTTAGGCAACATACAGAAAGGGGGGAAAAAACCTGCAGGCTTTCTAAGTTCTGGGATCTAACTTGCTGGCTATACATTCGGTAAACCATGAATGAAATCTTTTGTGAGAGGTAGCGATTAGAAATTATGGTTTTAGAAGTTAATTATATTTCATTAAATGGAATTCTGAATTAAAAAAAAAAATCATTTTACCTTAAAAACCTTGCCACTGACAACAGAATCCTAAATTTAAAAGTTTGTTCCCTTTGTTACTAAGAAGCAAAATACTTTCAATTTACAAAGATTGGAGTGAAAACTCAAAAAAATGAACACAAAATCAAAAAGTACATGATTGTCCCAGGAAAAGAAGCATTTTTCATTCAATTCTTGAAAGCATCCCAATATTAACAGAAGTACGAAATTAAAATACTGATACATGTCACATCGATGACTGAAAAATTCACTAAAAGACTTTGTTCCTACAGATTCCATTTTCAAGGCAAAAAAGCCACTGCAAAACTTCTTTCTAGTGTCACCATCAACTGTTTTTAACTATGTGACAGGACTAGTAGTACCCAGATAAAGATTAGGCCAGCTCTGAAGGGCTGGATGTTTTTTTCCTGTCACATTCCCTACTGTTCTTTCTATTTTTAATAGACAATATTGCATTCCAGTTAATAAAGTAGTATTTCAGAAAGACAGGTAGATCCTTGCGTCGATTTCTCCAAAACACACCTTCAAGAGACCCTGAGGATCGCTGTCATTAACCAGTATCCTCTGAGTTCCCACCAGAGCTGCCTTCCAACCCACAACATCCTGCAGTTATAAACTAAAAGGAGCCTTAAGAGTATTATTCCATAATGTTTGGACACCAAGGAGAGGAAACGGAGCTGGAGAGGTCACTGGTCTCATCAGTCAGTGCCTGGCTTGAGAGGGAGCCAGTAAATCCTACAGGACTTGTCACCATGCAAAAACCTCCTAATGGTACCAGAAGCAGGGTACCGCCTTGTGTAACTGCAAGCAGACCACCACCACCACCCCCCCCAGCTCAGCTACCAGCGCTCCATACACACTCATCTACAGAACGGAAATGACGCTGACTTTGGAAAGTACCCTAGGATTTGCCCATACAGAAACCCACAAAGACAATCTTCCCATCTTGTCCCAACACTACTGCAGAACACTTTAAGATTCCAAAGCATATAAACACACCTCTAAATCAAAGCACCAAGGTGGTGAGTGAGGTGGCTAAGGGACTTCTGAGCTTTTCCAGTTAAGGCATGAGGCTATCAGCTGCTGACAGGTGGATGGATGAGCACCACTGCATGAAGATTTGGGGTTTGGGTTGTTGGTTTTTTTACCTAGTTTGTTGGAAAGGCAATGTATCTATTAAATCTCTTATCACTAGCTTGTGTCTCTTCTGCCTCTGATGGTGAAATTACGGGATGGCCGTATGCCTCCCTCAAAACTTCAACATTTCATAAGCTGATAATGTGCTCAGCAAAAGATTGTGCTACCCAGATTTGCATTCAGGAAAAACCTCATGCTCACGGCTACACAAAGTTCCAAAAGCCATAAGATAAATTTATTAGGGACAGCTTCATTATCTAATTACTACACCCAATAATTGTACATCTTCAATAGTCAGGAACAATTGAATTTTTTTTCTGGTTTTTTTCCCCCCAATATCTCCAGCACTGCCGAAACCTATGGCGTGCATTCAAAAGCTTATTTATTTATGCATATGGCTTGCATATCTCAAGGCTAGATGCATAAATTTTTAAGAGCTGACATGCTCTTCAGAGAAAAAAGTTCCCCCTCTGAATTATTCTATTCACTGTGCAGCTATCCACTGCTACCCCTTGTTTATCTGCTCATTACTGTGACTGAAAATGAGTTTGTCAGGAGAAATATAATTTAAAGAATGAGAAAACGAACGTAGAGGGCATCTCGATAACTCAGCAAATACACAAACTCTTTCTTTAAATCCAGAGATAAACTTTTTTCTCCTAAAAGTATTCTTTTAAAAAGGAACATTTTTCAAAGTTTTTGTGGAAAAAATCAGAATAATTTTTACACAAATGCTCTGGGAGCTGTTTTGCCTTGCCGTACATGGGCTTTGCTTTCCGCATAAAGAAAAAATGATCGTCAGGATAATCACTTCTGAAGAGGCTCAGTATTTTATAATTTTAACCCATTCCAACCCTGAAGTGTGGGTCAAATAATTTGTTATTTGTCTCACCACAAATTCTAACAAATCAAAACGTTTGCAAATCTCCGTTGATCCTAGTATGCATGTGTGTGGTGGGGAACGGGAATGACATAGCAGATCATGCTCTGAACAAATTTTGCTGCTCAAAGTAACATCTTTATAGTTTTTATCATTTTTTTGATATAGTTTATCCTCTTTCTGTAACAAAATGGCTCCAGCAAGCAGGCCCATGGAGAGCTGGCAGTGGGTCTCACCAGCCACCTGCAGCCCTGGCCCTCCCTTTAGGAAAGTGATCATGTACCAAAACGGATGCAAGCAGCTAGTGATGTAAGGAGATGCTCTCGTGAGCAAAAGGAGGGGTGCCATCATCTTAGGATAGAAGTTTTCTCTAGAGCAGCAGAAGTTCTCTCCTCAGCTGAAATCTGGTAGCTTGGATAAAGTTATTTCCCTAGGACACGCCGAGGAACAAGTGCTGCACCCTGTGCTCCCGTGGAGCTCTTGCCTGTTCTCCTCGGCAGACTCCTCGCCTCTGCTCTTCCAACTTCAGGACCAACAGCAGCAGCAAGTGTTGAAACAAGACAAAAAAGAGAAGTACTTTCATGCATCGCAGACAAAAAAGAGAAGTACTTTCATGCATCGCCAGGATAAACTAAGCCCTAAATTATGCTGAATCACAACGAGAAGCAGATGGAAGTGCATTTAATCTGTTAATTGCACCCAGCTCCATTAAGCAGTCAAAGCCATCATCTTCTTCCTCAGATGAAATTTGCAAGTGGTCTTCAGACAGGATCCAAAAAATCACCTCTCCTCAATTTGCTGACCAACAAATTAGGAAAGGAAACACTTCATCTTGCTCTTAGCTCACGTTATGTTTCTGCTGTTATATATATGTCATGTTTTAACCCCAGCCGGCAGCTCAGCACCACATAGCCACTCGCTCACTCCCCCCCAGTGGGGTGGGGGAGAGAATCAGAAGAGTAAAAGTGAGAAACACTCATGGGTTGAGGTAAAGACAGTTTAATAGGTAAAGAAAAAGCCGTACACGCAAGCAAAGCAAAACAAGGAATCCATTCACCGCTCCCCGTGGGCAGGCAGGTGTTCAGCCACCTCCAGGGAAGCCGGGCTCCATCAGGTACATCGGCTACTTGGGAAGACAAATGCCATCGCTCCGAGTGTCGTCCCCCTGCCCCCGATTTCCTTCTTCGCCCCAGCTTTCTATACTGAGCATGACGTCATATGGTATGGAATATCCCTTTGGCCAGCCTGGGTCAGCTGTCCTGGCTGTGCCCCCTCCCAGCTTACCGGACACTCCAGCCTGCTCGCTGGGGCATGAAAAGCCAGACTGTCCTTGACTGCTCAGCAACAACTGAAAACATCAGCACGTTATCAACATTATTTTATACCCAAATCCAAACCAAAACCTCATACTAGCTTCTGTGAAGAAAATTAACTCCATTTCAGCTGAAACCAGGATGGTATATAGTGGCAGCACTAGTCCCTGTCTAGATCAGTTTGTTCCTTTGTCAAACCCAGGAGGTGCCCACATAAGGTGCTGCGCAAACAGACTGGTTGTCTCCATTTCAGCTATTTTACAGCAATCCCTGGATGCCTGCATTTATTCCAATGACTCCTTTACCATGCAAATTTTGTTACCCTGTTGTTAGCTGGCCTATATGTGTCAAGAGCATACGTCTGCTGACACTAGCCTCAGGCTATCAGCTGAGGCAAATGATAGCCTTTCTAAGTGGTTTTACGCCCATTCCTAGAGATCTAAGCCAACTATATCCACCTGCATCACGAGAGGGAAGGCATGGATGGATACCAAGTTTGCAGTGACTTGTGTGTCTGAAGCTGTTGGAGACAAGACCTGTTCTTGGAACAGATAATCCCCAATCTTTCAACTAGAGAGATTCTCATCTCTAAACCAAGTGGTCTAAGACATGATACTGGCTGAGATGGACTCATGTCTAAACCTGGCTGGTAATTTCTGCTATCTTAAGTTTAGAAACCTAGAGGAGAATAGCTCCAACAAAAGGCTGGTGGACCTGACTGTGTCAGCCTGAGTTGAATTTAAGTGCATGAAGTCTGTCTGGGGTTTTTTTGGCCTTGGGGTTTGTTTGTCTTTCTGTAATTCTGCTGCCAATTTCACACCTGACCAGAAAAACCAACAGACATTTTTTGTTGCAAGGTAAGGCAAGTCAATAAACAGACAACAAATTAAGAGGAAAATATGCCTTAAATGACACCTCCTTTCCTCCAGCTTCATTATCCTAGCGCTCCCCATCAGCTCCCAGATCGTGCGACGTTGCTTGTTTCACAAATAGACTGTAAAATCCTTTAGGTTAGGACCTTCCTTTCCACCACTTCACAAAAACATCAGCCAGACCAGCAGCACTACATAAATACAATAAAATAATGATGATAATGGATGATAGTACTGATTAAAAATTCATATCCCCTCTAGACACACGATCGGGAGATATTCCCAGCTTCCCAACTTGACTCAGAAGGGATGAGAAGAAGATGTACCAATACAGAAAAACCAGGCAGAGCGCCATGACTGGGGAAAAAGCAACAACAACAACAACAACAAACCAAAAACCAAAGACGAGTTCAAGGAATCCCTGGAGAACTCCAGCGTTTGAAGTCCGTTGCATGCACTCACTGCAAGGAGCCCGTGACAGCTGCTGCCGCGTGTTTGATACCCTCCCGGCTCCAGTTCCGTCATTTACCAAGCCACCCTGTCATCAGCCGGCGCAGAAATAGAGCGTGCGTTACTCCAGGTCCCAGCTTCGTTCCTCAGAAAGTCAAACCGATTCGTAGATCAGAGTTGTTTCAAATGCAAGTATGAAGAAACAGACACGCTGTCAAAGTAGTATTCTGGGCTTTTCCCTGTGCTTTGCTGATGCTGTAAGAATCGGGCAAACGTTTCCAGATGAAAAAAGATTTTTAGTTAAGAAAATGAAGAAAATAATCGACTTAAAGTGCATATTCTGCAACTCGGAGATATTAGGTGAATGATTTTACTTTTACTAAGTTGCTCGGGTTCTAAAAAGGCAAAAAAAATCTGTAGAAGTGAAAAATTACACTATAAGGTTTTGTAAATGTCTTTCTGCCTTGCCTGTATTGCTAGGCTTAGTGGCTGCTAACAGATACAGAATTATTTTTGCACTCCAAGTAGTCTCCTCACATCTCACTGGTTGGCTTCTACTTCATGCAGGGTTGTGGTCAGAGTTTTCTGACTTCTTACTGTTATTGCCTGTCCAGATGTGCTCCTCTCCCATTCCACCTTTACAGCTCAAACATCGATCCCAGCGGGAAGCGGGAGAGATTGTTGGACTGTTTTTTCTTGTTGTTGTTTTGGTTTTGTTTCCCACCCCCCCAAAACCAGGAATAGTCCTAAGTCAGAAGTGCCTCCTGGAAGGCAGGTGTAAGTTCACATATCCTGGAGACACACGGAATGTGTATCCTCTTTGCCATCTATCAACAAAATTCTGAGCTACCAGCCACTGACACTTCCCTGTAACAGCTTTATCGGTGCATAAGCGTTCATCATAATTGAGATTCTATTTTTACTATTTTCATATCAAACCTATTTCACATTTAGCAGTCACACATCTCCAGAAATTCTTCATTTAAGGGAACAATTGCATTTCCAGTGCAATTAGAATACCAAAGTTAGAGATTCAGGATTTACAAACAAAATCCAAACAGTCTAATTCCCACTATAATTTCTGAAAAATATCCTCTCTAAAACCAAGACATTTTCATTGCATTAAAACTGTTACCAAAGCTCTAGTATTTTAAGACTTTGGCTTGTAGGTTGTTAAGAAATATGCCTACATATAGAAACAGCCCCGGTAGTATAAATCAAGTAAGTATAACATTAACCAAACTGGGAATTTAAACTCAGCAGTATTTCATTTAACACGCAAGAAAAGACAATTTCCAGGCAAAAGAAATAATTGCTTTAAAAGTTTTTCTGTGTATATCTAAGGAATCATTAGATTAATAAAAAACCAGCAGTGTCTACGGGGTTTGTGTCCCCATCAAAAATACATTTCAGAGAGTCTAATTTCTTTTGTTAGGACAAAAGCAGTTGTTATTAAACGATTGTAATTTGATTTTATGCTTTCAAGAGGAGTACTTCTGTACAAAGCTAGTGTGCTGCGGAACTCTTGTTAGCTTTACTGAAGTGCGCATGCATAATATATAGTTTCTGTAAGTGGAAGAGAACTGCTGAACTAAACACATGCTGAACTAAACACTCTGAGAAGAGAGGAGGGAGGGACAAAAAGACTAAACTGTCTTTAAATGTTGTCAAAGCTATATGAAAAGTCTGTACATATATAAGTACATACATAAAAATATGTAATGTCCTTGGCTGTACCAAAGTTATGTGTTGCTAAAGGCAGATTTAGAAAAATAAACTTTTCGGTAAATAAAAGTGTACCTTTTCTCTTAGCAGAAACCAAATTCTGATATTCCAACTTATGCTGATGTTATTTCATCAAGGTGTCACAGACATCTTCTAGGAAATCTGTCAGAGTGTTTGAAGACCTTTTTTATTTGTTGGACCCTTTCTTTTCTTCCACACTTCCTTATTTACCTTTTTTCCCTCCCAGGGTTCCAATTTCTAATTCCCAACCAGGGCAGAGACTCATGTGAAGGAAATGTTCATGAGAGCCAGGATACCATCCTTCCCAGCCACAATTTTACTTACTTTTATTTTTCCTTCTCATATTTTTTTATCCTTTGATATGTTTTCTTACAAACATATCAAGCTCTTACAAACCCTTGAAGCTGTACACAGTGTTTCCCTAACGTGCATTTTGGCAATCAGTCCATGCTGCACTAGTGCTATTGATCTACTGGTCTTGTACTGTACTGCCCTTTCCACCCCTCCTCTTCTAGATTGGGAAGGAAACACCAGCGGACTGGGTACGATGGGAGCTCACGGAGGCTTATAACCTTGAGAAGGGCAGATTCTCCCCTCGAAAGAGAGGAACGGACAGGTGATATCATCATTAGGATGGCAGCATCACAGTCATGAGCAGTCATTAACAGCATTAAAAAAATATATTTTACCCAGTCCCCTTGAGACTAGGGCACTCACTAGAGACAGGCAGACATCAATATGAGGATGCTGAGAAACAGCAGGTTATAGGCTATTCTGGAATGGACTTCTCTTTTCCCATTAAAATTGTTCTCCTTTATATAAACACATGCCACGATTTTAATTGGAATGGGGAAAAAAAATGAGTCTTCCCCTTCGAAGCAGAGCGATTTGGTTGCTTCAAGGAGTTCATTTACCATTGCCTTCCTTTGTGAACTCCAAGGAAGAATGAGATGTGTTTTCCCTCCTAAGTGCTGTGGTTAGAAAAGTTTGGTCACTGAAGGACCTTTTACATTTATTTTTAGCTCTAGCTTTTCATGGCTTTTTAGATTTCCAGATACCAGGCATTGGCACAACACCTCTACTTTTTTTTACTTTTTTGGGGCGGGGGGGAGGGCATGCTGAGGAGCAAGGAAAAATCAAGTTAAGAAGAATAGCACAATGTTAGAAAGGTCGAAAAATATTCACAGAAATTTCTTCTAAGGCTGGGAAAAAAGGTACAATTGTGGGATTCAGAAAGCTCAATCTGCTTAACTGATCAGAAAAGCAGAGTGAGAGGTGACTTGGCTGAAATATGTAAGTATGCTCACAGAGAGGTAGTATGGTGCATAAAGAACGCTTTAATCTTATTGGTGAGAGGCATGACCAGAGCCTGGAAACTGAAATCAGGTAGGTAATAATGAGAAATTTCCTACATGCATGCTTGACAAAGAGATTGACAAAGAAACTCTTGAGGAAAAGTGTAGAGCCTTTGTTACTTCTTCAGAGTCATGATTCAGTGTCTTTCCTTAACCAAATCTTACTTTATGCTCTGAAATTGTCTGTTACAAGGAGACCTGGGTGGAGTTTAATGTCCTGTGATATAAGACCCCAGACATATACATCTCAGTCCCTTCTAGCCTAGACAAACCTGGGACTCATTTCAAAGAGGAGTAAACTAAGCATCAGAAAATACAATTTCATCCTGCATTATGAATCCTGTAGATTGGGATAGCTGACGTTGTGAAGACCAGTGCCATTGCTCAAGGCCTTGGCATTGCAAGAACATGGCTGAAAACAGCAATTTTACAAGTGTATATCACATTCCATTTCCTGAATGCCCAGGATATGATCAACCAAGCTGTCATTTATGGATTTTTTTAACTATTCATGGTGATAATGTGATATAACTAGAATACCTTCTCATGTTTTTAGACAAAAAACTACATTCAAAATTAGATGGTAAAATTTGCAAGCTATAAATATTAGGCACTACTGATTTCCACCAAAGAAAAGAAATCAGTGAGAAGTGATGCACTTCTGAATTACTATCATTTAGTCATCTACATGGTGGAGGGGAGCAACTCTTTAACAACACACATTGAAAAAATTATAAAACACTCAGTTCATTAAAAAATAAGAATAGCATGTCCAGCTGAAAATGGAGTGGGAAGGGAGAAACAAATTGGAGCAATCTGTTATTAAAAAATAAGTTGAGAATTTTCAGGCTTTTTTTTTTTTTTCCCCCCACAGAATAAGAGAGATGAAGAATAATCTAAATTATTTAGACTGCCTCCAGGCCACGTATGGGGAGCACTATTTTAAAAAGCTTGGGTTTGTGCTCTGGGATTGTATTGAAAGGGCAAAATAAAACTCAGTTCCCTGGCTGGTAGCTCATTAGCTGCAGCCCAGGATCTGGGCCACTACCTGTGACCTGACGATTTATTAGGGAGCACTATGAAAGTGTTGGAGACCTGCCATGGGTTTGCAATATAATGTGGAGCTACCTACTGCACCCATATCCCTCCCTCTGGGTTCCACCTACCCAAAAATTAATATCGAGCTTTGCGGTAAAAAAATGCGGGGACTGCCAAAGAAGTGACATGGAGGAGGGCAGTGTTCCAGAGGGCCAAATTAATTTCCCTAGGGACGCCCTGCTTGTAAAATCCCATAAAAAAAATGTCACTTTTCATTCGCTAAGCCACTTTGATTGCTAACAGCCAACACATGGTTACTTTGCCATAAAGCTCTGCACCATCACATTAAATAACGTTGGGTTGTTGCAGGGTTTTTTTCCTAACAATCTGTCTCACACATTCCTTGGCTGCCTTTAAAAGTCACTTGTAAAGTTTCACACTTGCACGCTGCGAACAGTGAAGCTGGAAAGCTCAGTGTCTCTGAGGATCAATAAGCTTTGAATCGTTTTGGTTCAAATGGGGTGAAGCAAGCCCAGAAACCATCAGTTTCCTGATGGTTGGGTGGGAGCAGCATGTGAAGGCCTGGTAAAATTACACACCGCTTACACTTGAAGATACCAGGGATTCGGTAAAAGAAATTACAGGTGAAATACTGTGAGGTTACTACTGGTACAACAACAAAACTGGATCCTAATATGCTATAATATCAGAGTGTTCCTTAGTGTCAGCACCCAGCTATCTTCAAAAGCGTGTACTAATGCCGGCTGAGACAGTATATGAGGGGGTTGGGTCGACAAAGCCCAAACCTGTAGTGAAAACCTGGCTTACACAGGAAAAAGCACAATATAGGCACCCTGCCAGGGTCAGTTCCTACAGCAGACAACTGGTCAGGCAAAATAATTCTCAAAAAAATAAAGAAGTGTTAATGTGTGAGGCACTGTTGGAAGTCAGAATTTTCTGGTTTTGAAGAATTTCCTCAAAAGAAAAATTTTTAAAAATCCTAGTAATTTCAACAGAATACTTAGAATAGAATGTTTATACTTAGGGCAACATTAAACTCCATATCCCTCTGCAGATGTCATTGGAAACATATTCCTGGGACCTCCAGGTCCTAGTTATATCAGAAAGCTTTGCTCCAAGAAAGGGCAAAATATCCTGGGCTCCAGTGATGTCCTTATGGGAAGGAAACCAGTCTGGAAACACACTGGCTTCTTTTGGAGCAGAAATTAGACTTTTAAACAGTTGCAGGAATAATCCTTACCCAATCAGAACTAAAATATACCTTCAGACCAACACGGGAAACCCTGTACCTACCTCTCCATCAGCCCAAACCGTGTCTCCTCTCCTGTTTCCCTTGAAGGGCAGTGAGCGGGTCCGCCTGTTCCGCACAGTCTCTACCTGAGAAGCTAAGTGCCACCACTGACTTCTTCTCAAACCAAGCTCACGTCGACTCTGCCGCATTCACCACATGCTGCTGCAATTACCAGCACTGTCTGCCACACAAATACATTCATATTATAAAAGTCATTGGCTGAAACAAATCTGCAGTGTCCAAAAGGACACGCGGACAGTTCACTTTACGTATTTTTAGTAGGCTTTTCCCCCCACTTCTCAATTAAAAAAAAAAAAAAAAGAGGTTGAACGGAGGTAAATGTTGGTATTATTATGTGGACGCAAATTACATTGAGTGCTGATTCCAGTATCTAGCACTAATTACTCCCACCACTATTATTATCTAGAAATAATTAGTGAACATCCTTCTGAGAACAAGCCCTGATTCTTCTCTTTCCTACAATAAAATTACCCAGGCTTTACACCAGCGTAACTAAGCAAAGGATTACTGTCATTGCCTACAGTTTTAAAACTCCTCTGGCCTGCTGAATGAGCATAGTTTTCCAATGCAAGATATCGGGAACTGATTTCGTTGGGAATTACAGAGCATAAAACCTGAAGACAGATACACACTTAGCAGTAAGCCCAAGATTACATGTTTGTACTGATAAGAGAGAAGTAATAAAAAGAAGGAAACATTTAGCTTAAACTTTGAGCATATGGAACAAGTGTGCACGTGGAGGGGGAACTCAATTATTTAGTGAAACCGCATTTTCAAAACAGCAACCCTTTCCTTTTCATGCCCTGATGTTTTTTCCTTGTTACTTGTTTCTGCAGCTCATTTTCAGCCCCCACCTGCCCCGGGAGCAGCAGATAGACCTAGTCAGAAAAGGCTCGAGGATCAGCCTGGCAAGCCAGGAAACCTGGGTCCTATACCTGCGGCAGCTATTAGCTTGGTGGGTAGTGTTGCTATGAAAAGCAGGGGAGCCCCGAACCAGAATTTATCCTTCACCTGTGTGAGTTTGAACCCACACTCCCTGCATGCGTGCTCTAACTACTAGACTGAAGCATATTTCAGTGGAGCGTTTTCTTGCCCGTGCTTATCAAAGTAACGTTGATTTGCTTACAACTATGAAGAGTGGAGCGGAAAGAGAGGGAGGGTTTGCATTAAGCTGAAGATAAAAAAATATCTTGGCACTGAATTCCACTTGGCTGCTTTGGAAGGGTTGGCACCAGCAATTTACCAGACTCAACAGTGAGCTCTGAAAATCTGGGCAAACTATTTCTGGATTTCCATTTATGCTGTGAGACAACCTTCTGTCAATTATACTCATGCACAGTTGTATATGCACATGCAAGATGTACTCTCTCTATATATAAATATATTCTATATTCTGGGTTCAAATCCCCAGAATTATTAACCATTCTTAGGTAACCTTACAGCTAAACTCCATCTCATCTTTCATTACAGCAAGGATAGAAATTTGTCAAATGTAGAAGTTATGGGGTCCTCCGACATGCAGATTGCCTCAGTCCTAGCAAAATAGAAGTAATGGATATGATTAGGTCATGAGAGCATGCCCAGCCTCTTCCCTTCCTAATTTTCCACTCCCTTCCCACTGCTAAGCACAATTTCACATCAGCCTCAAAGGACATGGTAGCAAGACAGGTCCAATAACTCCTCTCAGCTAGAAGGTAGAAAACTAAGCGAGACAAAAAGGTACATGGAATGGGCTCTTTTTGGCTGGCCTACTGTACGCGGATAAATATCAGGAGGCAAAACACAACTACCCTGCGGATGGGGAGGAGGATGGCAAACATAGGCACCCTGCCATTTCTGGGATATACGTGTTACACCAAGAAGCATTTTTGAAGAATGAGGGAGCAAACCACAGTTTGTTCAACATTGCCAGTAAATCTAAGTCTAAAGTGCTCCATGGAAATAGAGCCAGCTGGGAGCTTTTTGAAGACGTGTGGCATTTTCACTGCTATTTGTAGAAATGGGTTATTCAGACAGATTTCTGAATCCAAAATTTGCGATTTCTTTCCCCCACTTATTATTTATACATTTCTTGACATTTCAAAATGGAGAGGGGAAAACTTTTTGTCTCAACTTTGTTTTCAAATAGTAAAGCCAAATGACAAACATAAAAGGGTAGAAACAGGATGTTTTAGAGATGGAACAAGCGTTTTGTGTGTTTGTTTCAAACTGAACATTTTAAAAATCTTCAGTCATGACAGGAAAATTATTTGAGGACTCAAAGATTTTGAGATGGGAAAGCAATTTTCCCTCCTAGTTCGAGTCAACTGTTCAGAATGCAGCAGCTGTTTTATACTTTTCTATTGCACTCCTCCCACGCCCAAACTCAAATAAACAGAACCAACTTCAAATCTTTCCTAAATATCCATTTTTTACTACATATCTAATGCAAAAAAGTATCTGGGAAAACAGTGTATTGATTATCAAGTCAAATGAAGAGCATCGGAAATGTCTTTTGCTGAGGTCCTCTGATTGTCATCATACACCCAGCTTTCAATCACAGCATTTTGCAGCTACAGAGACTCTAGAAGCGTGGTACCGTTGACAGTCTATATCTTTTCCTCTTCCTAGTCCCATCATGTTTCTGATGTTGACTTCCCCCCTCCTCCCAGCCACCCAACGAGAGAAGGAAAGGCACAAAATATCGCAAAGATTTAATCCACAAAATAAAAATTCAGCACCTCACAGCAGCAGACACCAGAACATGAGATTTACTGCCAAAGTGGCAGAAGCTTTCAGCCCTAAAAAGCTCCAGTTAAACCCAAGAGAGGGAAATTTTTAACTGGCCTTTCTCCTGCCTGACTTTTATTTCTCAGCAAGTTTCACCTGCACTTTGAGGACTAAACCAGAGCAATTAGCTTTTAGCCCTATCTTTTATAGCTAATTGCCCTTAAGGCAACTGCAAGGATTCCCAGGTGTCAGCCTTCTGTGGTGTTTATGTAACTCCCAGAAGAGAGCAAGCAAAGACACTAAAATAGAAAAGTTCTTCAGCACACGTATACGTAAAATGGAAACTTAAAAAGCCAACTAGGAAAGATAATTAATTTTCTATGTATATCACGTTCACTCACTGAATTATACAACGTGATAGCATTACAAGCAGAAAAAGCTTCTTAAATACAAGGATTAAAAAAAAAACTCCTCCAATTTCTTCAACTCCACAATGACCCCTAATTGGCACTTGAAATCCTTTAGCTACCACTAAATTATATTTTTAAAGCCCTTGAGAATGTTGTGGGTTTTTTTTTTTTTTTTAATTTTTCTCTCTTGACATTCATCTAAAAAGCCAGTGTGGTTTTTTTGTCTGAATCAGAGGTCACCACACTGCAGCAAACAATTTTCTGCTGCCTGGAAGGGGAAAGTTTCCTTTGAAATGGCTGTACATGACCTCACCTATTTATATCAGCAGGAAATGTGGCCACAGATCTGGTTCCAAACTGACATTTTAATCTCACGGTTTGGTTTTTAGGTCCCTCCAGTGGTGTCCCATTGGAGGGTGGTGCTGGGGACACCATGTCTCCCTGAAGGAGGAATAGCTGAGCAATCTGAACCCACGCTGCGCTGCTGCAGTCACCTGATACCTCCAGCGTATTCTTAGGACACATCCCTGTCAAGCTTCCACCAAGAACAAAGCTTGTACTTCCCAATTTGAGGCACTTTCAAATTCTGTGGGGCTAACAGATGTTGATTAAAACAGGATTTGTTTTTAGAAGCTAAGCTGCTCTGGAAACGCCCAGTATTTCTATAAGAGACTTAGAAAACCCTGTTATTGTAGACATAGTCAAATGTGTCTGACTTGTAAACACTCCAAAGTTAGGGCTTCCCACCATTATCCTGTCACTTGCCTTGGAGTTTCCCTAAGTGATCCTGATTACCAGGGCAGACCTCTCTTATTTTGCTATCAGCTTGGGAACAAGACTTTACAGCTCGATAAAACTATTCAGTCAAAGCCTAGATGGTATCTGACCTACAGCGAGATGTCTTTGTAGATGCAATCGTTACGTTTGTTAATAGCTTCTACGGTTATACGCAGAGATGTCCGCACAGCACTTCTACGCATGACGTGAAAACTTCTATTTCCATGGAGAAAAATTTAAGGGAGGGAAAAGCTACAAAAAAGAAGGTTTCAGCATTTGTGACACCATTAAGGGTAGGTGCGTGTGCATGCTCAGTAATTCACAAATCTACTGGTTTCAGACTAATTAGCAATCTTTGAGCACTCCTGCTAAGCAGGTGGCAAACTGGAATGCATTGTTTTGCTGTCGTGCCCATATTTCACAGTGCACTGCTAATGCCTTTTTATTTGTATTTATTTTTTTGCTCCCCTGTTTTGTTTTATAAGTGTTCGGAGTACTGCACAGCATTATGGTACACTATCATTTTTCAAGCCATTAAATGTTAACTTCATTTTCTTGCGTGAATTATGCTTTGCTCTTTTAGTTTTGTAATGAAAAATAAGTACAGGTTATGCAAGCAATAACCCCTGTGTAAGCAGCAGCTATCTTTTTAAACGGTTTATTATGCCACAGTCTGGTACTCCATTAAATATAGATTACAGACTGTTGAATAAATGAATATCAACTAAGCAGCCCCATCCTTCTGTACATATCAATGCAAATAATGAATTGTGGCACCTCATGAAAATGTATAACCCAGAAGAGTGGGTCAAGAAGTAATTACACATTTGTCTTATCTCATGCTTCTTGTTCTCAAAACAGCAAAATACATTTGTGATGGTTAGGGGACACTGATAAAGCTCTCATGACCTGTTTTTCCTGGAAGGTGAAAAAGTATTCTTTCACTTAGTTTTATGTAGATGTGTTTAGATTTCCAGGTATACATTTTACAACACCCTTTGAAAAAGATGCTTTCATATTTAAGGGTCTAACTGAAAAATGTGGGTTCATATCTCAACTCTTCCACAGACTGCCTAAATGTTACAAATAAAAGAGGAGCTGAATAGCTCAGTTTTGAAAATGTAGGTAGTTATCAAATGAAATGGGACAGCATAAGATTTTCTTAAATATCTCCTGCCCATATTTTCCAAGGCAAGTTTTCAGCTGCTGACAATTGTCACGGTTTCCCTGATTTCAGCGTGGACAGGCCAATTCACCCTGCTTGTGAATAATAATTAGATGTGCTTGATAAATTGATTTCATATTAACGTTAAAAATCTATTAGTATATATGCTTCCAGGAATTTCTAATGTTTCTGCCAGAAACTGGGGAAAAATACCTGGATTTCTAGTATGGAAACTGAAAGAAACTTGATTTTTTGGCTTACAAGTCCTTTGTTAAAATTTTATGAAAGGAAAAGGCACCAAATTTTGTTTTGGATTAAAAAGACACTATTCATGCAAGCAAGCTAGATAATTACTGCATATACATTTCGTACCCTTCCTCCTCCCAGCCAGCTGTGGCAAGCCTTTAACAGGTAAACATCCGTGCAGTACAGGTCGTATTGCGACCCAGTTAAACCAGCACTGAGCACTTTTCAGAAGCTGACTTCCTCTGGAGTACCACCGTGCAGGTAAGGGAGAAAGGGAGAGCAACGCTTGTTGCTAAACGAGATCAATATTTTTATGTTTCTTTGCAGCACCTGGACCCTAACTTGGTAACTAGGGGAAAAAACTCCAATTTTTTTTTTTTTATGCCCTTGTCAAATCAGTTAAATCAAACCTGAGCACAAATTGCTCAAAATTGAACACAAAAGTAAAGAATAAAAGAGCAAACTGGGGAAAAAGAAAGCACAGGAGCAATTCTATTGTCTGCTTGTCAACTATTCCTTGTTACACATGGTGGATATATTCCTAGCCTGTACAGATTCATTGTTGTCCTATGCTGCTCATAGATACAGTATTTTATGAGGTCACAAATATGGACTGGTAAAAAAAATGAGATTTATGACAATTTATGGCTCCAAAACTGAACCAATGTTCTTATTTATTAAAAGAACACAGAGGAAGCTGACTTCAAATGTCCTCAAAATTAGCTCCAAGATATACTTTTTAACCACTTTTTTTTTTTTTTAATGAGAATGTCTTTCATCTAGGATCTCAAGATTCACTTAAAATTTTGGGAAAATGCCTGTACTTCTTTTTGAAAGGCGTAGAAAGTAAAGCACGGGGAAGAAAAGACCAAGGTCACACAGCACTCCAATCCCATCATCTGTTTTTTTCACTCTACATCCGTACCATGCGGGAGCACAAACTGTATCAATCAAAACACTGAGCGCTCTGCTCACAGTCACATACAATCATGGAGCACAAATCAACAACCACGCGCCCCATACACGGTTATATTTTTTCCAGAAGATTTTCTACTGACTACGTGTATCTGGAGTCCACTGACTGCAAACAATCACCATACACTGGCGAATATTAGTATTCCCACTTTATAGGTATAAAAATGGGGTCTGAGTGAAGATAAATTGTTTAGGCAGGATAATAGAGTGAATCTGTAGACCAGAATGAAGAAGTATCAATCTAATATTCACTCTTTCTCCATGTTCACAGTAAACACATATATATTGCATGTTTATGGAGAGGCCAACATATGGTTATGTTTGCACATGTGAAAATATACCTAGAATCATAGGATCTTTGGGTGGGAAGGGACCTTTAAAGGTCGTCTAGTCCAACCCCCCTATACTTATTTCCCCAAAAAGCTAAGAACCACTTCATGTTCCTCAGAAACCCTACTTAAAGCTTATTATTTTTCAATGATTGAAGATGCTGTTTATATTAAGGGCTTGCAGCTACACTTTCCTGGACGCTCAGTGGTGTGGTGTGTGCTACCGCAGACAGCATGTGTTCACCAATAGAGAGACAACACTGAAATTCAAGGTGTGTGGGAGTATGGCAGGAGAAAGGTGGTGATTTCATTTATCACAGCTGATGCTACCCTATTTCTATACGATTTCCCAGATCAGTACTGTAAAATATAACCTAGCGCAAGGCACTGGTCAGGCCAGGGTCTTCCTCCATATAGACATATGGCCAATGAGATTGTTTCACGATTCAGTTTGTTGTTTATCCAGATATGATAATATAAAACATAAACCTGAGATTAAAAAACAAAAACAACGAACCTACCCAAAACACTAGTCTTTCTTGTTTTATTAGCTGAAATGCAGGGGTAATTCTGGGAGTATTTAAAATTCAAGACTGCAACTATTATAAAATGCAGTAAGCAGCAATGATAAAGAAGAAACGTGAAAAGTAATGGCTAAATCAATCAAACCTTGGTCCTGGAGTACGTTTAGCCTGTCTTATGTGAAATATCAATATTTATAGCATGCAAAGACATCTTTAGTGTTCAAAAGATCTGCAGAAGTTAAGCTCCACATAATGAATTATATACTTAGGTATGCATAGGCAGTTCAGTTCCATTTTTAAAGTAGGCTACCAACAATGTCCCCAGTAAGCTCCACAAAGTACTGCTGCTGCCTGCTTTCCAGATCTGCCTGTACTTGGGGCCGTTGCACCTAACCCAGCTGCCTCTCTAGCTGCTAGGTTCAGACCACAGTTTCCACACCAGCCTTACCCTCCATACAGTGTTCCATCCACGCAAGAACAATTTCCCTTATATTAACATCTAAATCTTAAGACTTGTGTTGAGTTGGGAAGAGTGTCAACCATTTCTCAACCTTCAAGTCTGCAACCAGTGCCCAGGTATAGATTTCAATTTGCCAAACCAGTTTTGCACCTGGTCATGGTAAGAAATATGTTCCGTAGGCTCATTGTCACAGTGTGGATCACATGTCTAACACTGACCACCATTTAAGCAGGTAGATACTGTGCAACCTGTCTGCTCCAAAGCAGCCCCTTCATAAAAAGAATAAGTGGTGGTGGTCACTACAGTCTCATCAGTCTGTCACCAGTGCCTTTGGAAATCAGTGGGAGGCAAATGTGTCAATAACACTGTAAATCTGAGCCAAAGCTATTGTGAGTTTGGCCAGAAATTTCCTAATGTCCCTCTGAAGACAAAACACTTCAGTACTTAAAAATCAAGCTGATCATAACATATGCAATATAACAAGTATTTCTTATCTAATTTTCAGTTCTGTATTCCAGAACGTATTTCAGATGTTCCATACTTACATGACTCTAGTGCCCAAAGGCACAAATCATCCTTTAGGCTCTATTGCGCTAAGACTTATTCAAACACTCAGAGGGCATTTTTCCCACACAGCTTATAAGCCTGGAATACAAGCACTGTGCACGGGCTGGAAAAATATGGTTACAGTCACATACATAAAGGTAGATATATTGATACTTCATGTTTTATATAAATGATAGAAACATAAATGTAACTGCCAATAAACTTAATACACTATTCATCAAGCTCTCATTTGTTTCCTGATTTTATAGCAGAGGGGACACTGGAGAAGAGATTTGCATTAAAAAAAGCTCATGGTAGCCTTCTGCATCAGCTGAGGAATGTCTGTGATGTGATATGCCAGACACTACATTACATGTTGATAAAATAAGAGCATGTAATACAAAATATCAGACACAACCCATTCAGCCAAGACAGCTAACCACGTCCTCATTTTTAGCTCTCTTCTACAGCAATGGAACATTATTAAGAAATTAATTCTGTACATATGGTTCCCCTAACAAAACTTACCATGCTCCATTTGCATTCTTTCATTCATATGCCTATGGTCACAAATTATTTGATAGATATACTCTCATGTTGCAAGAGATAAGAGTGTTGTCTTTTAACAAAGATCTGTGATGCCAGAGTCATGATGAAGTTACATGACACGATTTGATGACCCAGGACTAAACAATCTGCGGTAGCTAACCACATGCGTATGCTTAGTCCAGAAATAATTTCACTCACCTTAACTTACCCTCACTGAAATCTAAAAGAATTTTCATAAATTTTCTTTGCCACGTGTGACAACACTTTCACGCATGGCTATTGCAGCTCAGCTGCTGGGCTGCCTTCCCACAATAACCTGACGGAGCTCTTCAGCTACCATCCAGACCCTGAAAACCATCCACTACTTTTGGAAGCAAGCAGACCGTTCGCTATGTTGGTGAAGGTAAAGGGGAAGACCATGCCATGACCAGCCAGACAGCAGTGGAGGAGTGAGGCAGGAACACTCTTCCTTCAGCTCTGACCACGGACAGTTTCTGTTAACTCCCATAGTCTCCTTTCCACAGCTGCAAGTCCAGGAGCAGGCAGGACTCTCCTTGACTATGTGTGCACGTGGACACATGGGGATACCAAAATTGCTTTCACGTGGCGGTCCATCTGCACTTCCAGGGTTTCTTTAAATAACATATGGCAGAGTTTGGGTGTTTATGATCCTAAAACATGAAACCCTGATTAGTGCAACAATGGTACTAAGCAGTTGGTAAAAGGCAGAAATAAATTTTCCCAAGAAAATTCCGTAGATATAGGCCAAAGCTGCTGAAATAATTTGGCATGGGGAGGGATAGGAGAAAAATCCAATTATAAATTGAATGGTATTTGAACCAATGAACCCAGAAAATATTTTGTTTTGCATGAAAGGGAAAGCTGGGAACTTTGAAGAAATTTGGTCTTTGTTCTGAGTATTACATGATTAATTAGAGATAAGACACATTTCAAAACGTTCCTTCATTAATTTGTTACTATTTTAACTTGATTCTATGAGCAAAGTTGAGTCTGGTAAAAAAGAAACAAGCCCCCTTATGTACGTATTTTTCTCTCTTTCTACTGGGCCCCATTTTATGCAGTTTGCTCTGGAGGATTTTTTGATGGGGAAGAAAGAGAGTCTTTAAAGATGAAAGCTATTTTTCTCATTTATCTGTGATCCATAAATGACATATTGACATGCTTGCTTAAAATGTACAAACAGGATGATATATTTTTTATCTATAATATGTATTTCTCTGTTGAATTTTCTTATTATTACACTGGAGTGTTTCTATAATCTTCCCAACTTTCTAAGATTCTATTTAGATACCACAGCACGAGCAAAATTCTGCTGTTATTCTGGGAACTGCAGTCAATGGGAATTTTTGTATCTAAGGTGTCAGCAGCTTAATAAATACGTTTGTTTACGATTCACGACTTCTCAGTATTCCTATAACCAATCTTTTTAAATATTGGATCATTTTAAAATATTCTAATGGATGTTTACTAAGAACTCTGCTTCATTGTGTGTTATTTTCTTATAGTACGTGACAGCTCAGTGCTTTAATATTCCATACAAAATTAATCAATTCAAAAGAAAAATCTAATTACACATGAACTGCTTACATAATGTTAAACTAATTACACCACAACTACTATTCAATGATTCCTGCATTATCATAAAACCCCCAAAAATGTAATTCTACTGTTCAGCTGATATTTTATTATCATAAAATACATTGCTCAATAAAGACAATTTAAATCATTGTAGAAGATACTGTGAGGATGAATACCACTGATTTGTAATTAAAAGGGAAGGTTAAGTCATTTAGGCCAATATTTAATGCAGAGTATGTATTGATTGGAAATGCAACATTCCCAGCTGCCTAGAGACTCTTGGACTGAGGTTTAAGGATCTTGATGGTAGAAATAAGGAACCGTGAGCACTGCCGTTTGACCTGCACATGTGCTCTGGGCTAACATCAGCATAGAGTAGGCTAACCACTGAGATTTTCTAGGACCTGCTGAGACCCTTCATTAGGAAGTTTTAACTGAGGACAGTATTACTGAACAACAGACCACTGTAGGATGTCATATGCTGGATATCTTATGAATGACTCCTTAAAATTGAATAAAAATCATCCATTGCATTTGAAAAGCCTAGTTTTGGAAAGACAGGAATCTCTAAGACTGCTAAAAATATATCAGAAAGAACTTTCACAGTTACAGCAAACTGAAAAATTTGTTAAAGCTGGTGTTTTGGATTGATAAAAAATTTCCATCTAGTCAAGCAAGCAGCTGTGACTGATTAGGAAAGTATTTTTTGCAGGTACCTAGAATTACCTAGAGAGTTCTATGATTGCCAACACCTTTTTTTTTTCTTTATTTCTTTTTTTTTTTTTCCTTTTCTTAGACCTTTCATCCATTTTCCAAAAAATGTCTTTCCTGTTCCCTAGTTTTCAGTGGAAAATATAAAAGGACATGTGAAAAACTGAGAGTTCTTTAATCAGTCCATAATTTCCCCTATTTATCTCCTATTTTTTTCCTCCCCCAAAATCTTTTCTGTAACTAAGAGCCATTGCCTAGTTCTCTAGCAGGAAGCTAAAGGGAAATGTCCTCCCAAGTTTGCTTTGCCCCATCAATCTCCACCTGCAGTTTGCTGCAGTTTTCCCTCTCCTGGCGGATCCTTCCTGAGCCATGCTGAGATAGAGGCACAGTGCCGGTCTTCAGGTTCTGAACCCCATTTCCCAAGGTAACAAGTTTATGGATCAATATAGATCCATAAATCTGATCTACACTGCCCTGCCAATAGTTGCAGCCCTTATTTTTCACACATAGCAAGTGGTGGAGGACAATACATTGGTTTTATTTTACCTGAAAGGGCAATACATAGATTTACTATTGCCACACAGTCAACTTGACCTTGATTGACTTCTCTTTTTGTTGTCTCCTATTGGGAGATTTTGTCTCTCCCAACAAGGTAGCGTGTGGCCTTCTATTCCCAGAGACTTTGATGAAGATAGGCAAAGAGCAAGCAGCTTTTCAAACCACTTGCTCCACAGATTTTCCTGTCAGATAAAGCCCCTGGCCTTCCTTGGTTTTGAAGCAGAGGAAACGTAATACATGGTTTTCTCTTCCAAAAGGTGTCTCTTCAGTAGTCTTCCACAAAGGTCCTTTCAGGAATCAGTCAAAGAGGAAAAAGTCCTGACCAGTTGATATCCTGACCTTGCAACTGGTCTGAAGGATTCACCCTCTCATCTGACATTGCTCCTGTGCCCCATCTTGACACCCACCTTTTTGGATGCTTTCCAGTGTCTCTAGCTGCATGCTGTGCACATCTCCTGATTTAACACCCAAGTTTCAATTAAGAAAAAGGACTCTGCTGTGATCACTCTGGACAAAACAATTTTCCTCTTTGTTTGGAACCATGTGGCCACCTACTACTCCCCATGTTCTTTGCAGGCTCGAAAACCCTGAATTCCTTCCCTTTCCATTCTGCCATCTGAATAATTTTGCACCAAAGATAGCAGAACATTTCCTCACAAACGAGATGCCCTCATTCCCACAGGTACCTGGCAAGCAATGGTGCTCTCTCCCTGGATAACCATCACAGGATGAAAGTGGAAGAATTGCTCCTAGGTGATTTGAATGACCACAGTGGACTGACAGCATTAAGCAACATAATTCTTAGGTAAATCACAGACTTGCTTCCCCCATCCTCATCTTTCTCATTCACTGTGGGGAGAAAGCCTGTGGGTGACGTCTGCTGTACTCTGACGTGAGTGGCAGATGGGGCATCCTTCACATAACCTGTGTCACACCTATATCCATATCCAGATACCGTTTATGTATAACAGCCCAAAGACATTTTATTGCACTGAGAGGAACAGGAAGCTTGTAGGTTTCTGTCTTCATTGGTTTTGGGTCTTGTTTTATCCACCACACCCCCAGAAAAAAACCCTGCATACCTGCTGTGCCCATCCAGCTATCTCACCCATAAGTCACAAACCCACCAGCCAATTTGTTTGGCAGAGGGAAGAAAACTGACCCAAATTACACCTCCACTCCCACCTACCCTAGTCCATCCCCATGTCCTCTTCCACCAACTGAGAGGATACAGGTCAGCTACGGATCCCTGCAAATCAGCCTATGGCTGCACACACAAAAGGAAGACCTTCAAGATGGACATCGCCACAGCCCTGTCATTTCCTTTCTCTGCTCCAGACCCTTGGAAAAGCACAGCCACCTCAGGGGTACAGAGGCATTGGGGCTGCAGGGCAACAAACCCTCTTAATGGGAACAGGCATTTTCACTTAGAAGCCACTATTGTCCCCTCCCCACGACCCCCTCCCACCGGGGACTGCCGCAGACAACCTAACTGCTGCATTCAAATCAAGCCTTTGACCTTTCGCTTATTTTTTGGCAAAAGTTAAGGAAGCAATGGAAAATTTAGCAGTGTCTGTGTGAATCCAGACAGAACGTGCATCCGTACCCTCCAGAGCCTGCAGTTCAGGTTCATTTTAATTCTTAAAGCTCTCGCTGTCTCCTTACATAAGTGTCATTTCTTGTGCAAAGGCAGAGACCAATATTAAGATCCTCAGCTGAAATAATCCCTATAGCTCTGCAGCTTAAGATAAAACTGACAGCTTCTATCAGGTTTTATTCTTCAGGACATAAACTCGGGGTCAAGAAGGCATTCCTTCCTATACGATAACATTGCAAATTCGGTTCCCATCAGGATTTTTTCTTTCCCCTGATCAATCCTAGCATTATAGGCCGAGATTTGGCATGTCAGATTTGTACAAAAGTATTTCTGGGCTTGATTCAGCCGAAGCACAGAAACCTTTCCTTGATCTCCCCCTACTTTAGTATATACCCATCCTCCATCCCGGACACCACTCTTGAAAAACAGATAAATGAGGGCAAATCCCTCCCTTATTCAATCTACTGTAGCTGCTTTCCACACAGAGCATCAAGTCATCTAACAAAGTCCCACAGCGTGCGGAAAGGTAAGGGACAAACAGCCGCTATACTGCAGTTAATTTTGTTTTCAAGATGAAATGCAACTATGTGCAAAAGGCCATAATAAGATATATTAATTGCTGCTTCTTTTAATATTTGACTTACCTGCAGTGAAGAAATTCTCCTTCCTCTCTGTGAATTGAAAGCGCACACTCTCCTCCTGTATAAATATACTATATGTAGACAGGAGTCATGTGCCTTTGAGCAGAATTAGACAGTGCCAATTGTAAGGAAATGTTTTAGACCAAAACTAAATCATTCTGATGTTTTTAGTAAAACAAATGTGGTTTAAATTTTTTTTCTGCTTCAACTATTTTTTTTATTTTAAAAAATATGAAATCAAAATAGACTGAAGAAACCTTCCCACCAAGACAAAATTATCACAAATGTTTTGGAGATTGTCAAAGCAAAAAAAAATAGTGAGTCATGCAACTCCTGTCAAAGCTGACCTGGGAATGGAAGGACAGATTCCCTGCAGGCATCTATCAGCAGTGCTCAACTGGCTTCAGCAGAGCTGTTTTTATTTATATCAATTAAAAATGGATCTGAAATTTATTGAAGGGATAATAAACTCCGCAAAGACATTTTTTGTAAACCTCATTTTTATGAAAGAAACTAATTATTACATTCTGCCAGATGCAGCAAGGCAGGCAGATGTGACCCCAAATTTTAGATCCATGAAAGCTGTATTCAATTATTAAGCATGATTTATGCTTCTCTTATCAGTAGCTCTATCGAGGTATCTATTTATGCAGAAATTTAAAAACTTTTAGGACTTGGGCTGTAAACGAGCTGTGAATACCAAAGGGTATTTCCTTATGGCTTCACCTTTGTTTTAGGTATACCCTTCTGAACTTTCCCTTTTAGTTTCAATATGAAACACAAGAAATGTGGTTTTATTCCTTCATAACTCTGAGAAACTACTCTTACTGTAGTGTCTTATTCCCTTAGTGTCTTAATTTGAACTTAAAAGAGTTTAAAAATTAATTAGATACAATTAAGAAAATAATTTAATTATGCATGAAAGTAATGGATGAACATTTGTCACAGCTGTCATCAGGGAAATCTTTTTCTTTTCTTAAATATCAACGACGATGCATATGGGAGGTTGCAAAAATGAGGTAAAACTGGGGGCTGGGAGGGGCGGGATTAGAGATAGGGAGGATTGAATAACCTTTCTTAGCTTTGAAGGAGAGGATGGTACTTAAAAAAATGAAGTTTACGGTGGCCAAAACTGAAGAGGAGGAATAGAAAGACTATCTGTAACAGAATGAGAATTTCCTATCTATATATAACACTATCAGGATCTTATTAAAAAAAGGGGGGGGGGAGAGGGCGCAGGGAGGGGAACAGCTTCCTCTGTGCTGCAGACTGCCATACAATCCGAGTTTCAATGCATAGACTGTGCCTGATGCGAAGTTAAAACACAGATGGCTTGTAGCTACGTGATACACCGTGAGTAAAGGCATCCCCACCAGCAGAGTAAATGCCAGATACCAAAAAGATAGTATCAGAATGTCAAAATGATACACTCAGAAAAATATGTGAGCCTTGAGGGCTTTTTACCAGAATGTTCCCAGTACAAGTCTGTAGTCTTTACTGGAATAGGGAAAAGGAAAAGCGATACTTTCCAACCATCTTCCTCAATTGTACCTGTAATATTTCCAAATCTCTTTTTTTTTCCCCACACACAGTGGGAAGAAGATAATGAATTACCCAAAAATAAAATTCAGACAAAAAGAAACTAGACTTATTTAGAGGCTAAAATTATTTAAAGGTGTTAAGGATTAAGCATTTATTTATTCAAATGAGGGTGTGGCATCCAAGTGCCTTTAAAAATCTAGCCTAAGTGACTAGGCTTGGTCACACAGAGACTGTAGCAGGACAGAAACTTAAGCCAGGATTCAGAGCATTTCCCTGTAAGCTTTCAGCCTCCCAGTGCTCCAATACTGAACAAAGACTAGAAGTATTCTATTTTTAAAAAGAATTAGTAATACTAAATTTTCATGTAAATAGCCAGATTCTGAATTGTCCATTGCAGAAGCAAAGAAATTGCTGTAATGTATCAAGGTTTCTTTTTCTTTCTTTTTTTTTTTTTTTTGGAAGTAGGGGGTGCTTTTATTTTATAGAGGAAAAGAGGTGAATTTGGGTCTGAAATGAGTAAGGAGTATTAGGAGGGCTGGTATGACCCACTCCCATATTTTAAGCTGTCATGTTGAGCTACCAAGTGTGGGATCATGTCAGCTCACGTCAGTCAAACTGTGTTGTGGCGCGTAAAGCAACGTGACAGATTGCCAGCCAGCCGTCCTTAATGCGTGACCGGCTGAAAGCCGACAAACTGAAGCATTACAGGAGGCTTTAGAGGACAACAACAGTGATGAGTGTGAAGACTTGAGGCAGTTAAATAGCTGTTTACTAACGAGGGATGGAGCATGACAAACTGGTCCCCTGGTTGTCTGGCAGAGTCAGGGAAAATAGACAGGTCCCAGGCTGCGACGGCAAGGGTTGTCCAACCTCCAGCTCCAGGGCTGAGGAGAGCGCAAGGAGCTGAGGAATAGATGGTTTTCCAGCAGGACCCACAGCCAGAATGAGTAACAATGGAGTGGGTAGAAAAGGTGATACTTTACACATCGTTCATTCCATTAATGGTAAAATTACAGGGTGCCTAGGTGGGGAACAAAATATCTACTTGTTAAACATAGATTTAATTAGATGTTTCACCCAGAAGGAAAAAGCACATGAGAGAAGGCAGCACTTAAAAAAGTCCCCTGAAGAAAGTCTGGAAACCTACCCTTTAGCTAGTCTGAAAATAGTAAGTTATGCTCTGTTTATTTGTTTAATCAGCCAGCATTACCAAATCCAGGTTTTTCATTATGACTCCTTCAAAAATCCACTTCCCTTAAAACTTCACCTCCTGGAATGCTGTGACAAGACTGTAAACTTCTGGTCTTTCATTTGCATAATTCACTTGTAGGGGAATATAGATGGATGCTTGGAAACCTCTGATGCTTTCATATTTTAAGATAGTTTAGATACTCTTAGTGTACGTAGTCTTGTCAGCTTCAAAAGTCTTTCGGAGAGTCTAGGCATTATGGTGTTAAAGAAAAGCTAAAACTTTTAAGTAAATAGGAAAGGTTTCAGGATGAAAAGACAACTTGAACATGAATCTCTCTTTTGGAATGCAGGTCTAATTCTCAGTTTTCAGAACCTCATGTTGAACATGTTTATTATGTAACTGCTGCATGGTTTAAAAACTACCAAACGGGAAAAAAAGTAGGGCAAGATAAAGCTGCCATCATGTGGAAAAGCTTTTCCTGGAATATTTCCGCATACTTTAATGGAACTACTTACACAATAAAGCAATGACTGATGTGTGCTAGAGTAAAGCAGCTGTCCCCAGATGGGCTGTCATCGGTTTAGCATTATTTTAAAATAAAGAATCATATTCATGCAGAGCTTTGTATCAACACCTACAGCACAAGAGGACAGACTGCTTCGGTGGGGCAGGCAGATCTGACTTTACACATTCTCCTGCTGCTCAGACATGATCCAGCTCCAGCATGGAAACCCTGGGTGTTAGTGTCAGGTGCCCCTGTGAGGACTTCTGGCTGGCTACACCCAAAGGAGGCCAAAAGAGTTGAAGTTATTCAGCATCTGTCAGTAAGAACATTCTCAGACAAGACATATTAGCTGCTTGTAATCCAAACAGACCAGTAGCTCAGTAAAAGGCATGAGAAGAAAAATGTTACACAGAGATGTGTCTAGATCTACACAAAAATTGTGTGGGGAAAAATAGCACAGAAAATAGGTCTTCGGTGTGCTTGTTTTCATCATTGCTGCATTCTAAATGTATTACCATCCCTGAAAAATGCATTTGCTTTGTGGAGGTATACATGGGAAAAGTCATGAACTCATGCATGACCCCAGTAAAATAAACCCAAGCCACAGTAAAAACTTATCCTGCTTTGTCAGAAACCCTATATAAAGCCCACCAACTTGCAAGCTAATTAAGCCACTGTTTTTAGAAAGGCTTATAACAATTTACATCCTTTGATACTCCCTCAAGACTTGCCTCTGCTCTACTGGTACCTTACTTGGACTGTCACGAGGACAAAAAGGTGGTCCATTTTATTTGATCCTACTTGATTTTTTTTTTGTGTGTGTGTGTCCAGCTTTCAGTTACTTCATCATTGCCTGCTAGATCAAAAGACCCTTTAGTGTCAGAACAGATTTCCCTCAGGAATAAAGCTCATGGAAGATGGACAGCTATCATACTCCTCAATACCCATCAGTTCTACTGCCACATAGTTTATTTTTCTCTGGATAATTGTTAAATCATTACTCACCCCATTAAAAAAGCCCTACCTTCCCCTTCCTAACAGGAAATTGGTGAGAAGGTAAGACAATTTAAGTATCTAATAAACACCAGTCCTTCACCATCTGCACAGTTCTTTTACTTACGCTGTGTTACTTACTTCATCTCCTCTCAGCAGTAGCTCTTAGAAAGAGTTCCAATTCACCCTTCTCTGAACCTAAACTGACTGGCTGGAACAGTTTTCCTGCCTGAATTCATTGCACGTGGTCTACTATTCTAATTGAAATAATGAAGGCTTTTTCTGTCTTCTACTTTGTCTAAAACCTATCAGTATTAACCATGCAATTACCAGGTCCTCAGTCACATATATCTCCGACACCCTTACTAGAAGGGAATGGAGAGCCTGATTCATCCATCACTATTTCCAGACTTTGACTCCCATTAGTGTCAGGGCTATCACAGAGATGGAGTTTAGGAGACATGCGTTTCGTGTTGTAGCCATTTTTCTCCTGTGTGACCATGGACAAGCACTTTTCCCTTTTCATATTTCAATTTCCCCTGCTGAAAATAAAGATAATGACAGGATCCTGCTTTCCAAAGTGACTTGAAATCTACTCATCATTATGTTCTCAAAGAGTGAGAGGTTTCTCTGAATATTACTGATATTAGTCACTGGTTTTAACTAAACTTCACTAGATGGCTGACTGGCTGCCTTTTGAGTGCCTTCCAGCTGTCCAGGTCTAATGAGTACTCTTTCTTCTTCATGTCTTCCACATTCCTATCTAAAATGTAGGAGTCCTTGGCTACCATCATGCAGCAGCTGTCACCCCTTTCCCATCTTGCTCCTCTGCACAATCTTTCCCTATACAACGGCTGGCTCTCCAAGTGGGGTGACAAATTCTACATCTACACTGACCAGTGGCGCAGTCCTACAGTAGCAGAAGTCAAGAACAAATGAGGAACCAGAATGCATACTATACATATGTGGGAAGAGGTGAGAGTTACTGCAGACTAGGTCTATTCCTGCCCTACAGACTAACACCCATTAGCAGCTGGATAGCACGGGATGGCTCAGTTTCATCCAACAGGAAGTAATGTGCTGTGCTCTGAGACTGCCCTGTGGGATAAATTAAAGTACAGTAAGTGGGGATGATCAGGAGGATCAGAAGTGCACTGCTGATAGAAACTAAAATGCTTATGTAGATACAGCCTCAGCTTTCAAATAATGGTCACAAAGTGGAATTATACAATATGGTAACTGTATTTTCTGCTTACAGTTCCTAACTTAACAAGTTGATGTTTTCAGAAAAAGAGTCATAACAATTTCAGGACCTCCTTTCTGAATTGTAAAAGGACATTTATAGCCCAATAATGTATGTGTACCTAGAGTCATTCACTTCGTGGGTGTAGGCTTTTGCATTTATCTGCACTAAATTCCACCAGTCCTTTTTGTTGCCTAGTCCCTAAGTGAGATACATCTGCAATCTTCCTTGTCACCTCTTCATTAAAATGGATAGTCGTGAATAAATTTGTGCCACTTTTGCTCTATCTTTACTCATCTCTTTACTACATACTCTAAAATGAAAAACTCAGGTTTCAGCATGGATCACTGTGGAACCCATGAGATCACTTACACAGTGTGAAAACTTACTTTTCTGTGCCCCCATCCTACCGTATACTTTAATCAGTTATTAAGGTATTATTATTCCTTATTAATTCCTTTTATTTCACAACAGATTAGTTTCATTAAAAGTCTTTACCCTCCTTACATGTATTACTCATTCGTTCGCTCTCTTTGAAAAACTTCAGTAAGTTTTGAACTTTTCAAGGAAGAAGGTTTCTCCACAAAAATTGCTTTGACTCTTTCCCAGTATGTCATGTTAATCCACATCTATAATAATTTACCATAGTTTCTATCACTTAACACAGAATACGGGTCAGATTTATTGGTTAGTAATTTCCTGGAGCCATTTTTAAAATGTAGACACCACTTTCCATTCCCCCTTACTATTAGGCCATTTTAGTGAGAGCTTGTAAACCATAGTTCAGTTCAGAAATCTCACCAGTGAAAGAACTTTATCTTTGCAATTGTTAGTGTTCAACTATTGGAAGACCTTGAAGATGACAAATCAGTTTTTTAAAGTCCTTCAACCTCTTTTTCCTTTAAATAGTGACTCCTTTTACCACTTGCTTTGCACCGTGAACAGCAATGCGACAAATTCATTCAGCTACTCGGCTGTAGACTTGTACTTTTAGATACTTAATTTAACCTTTGAAAATTTACTGTATTTCCCTGGGCTGTGGTAAATACTTCTGCTTCTTATGTAGTTGGGAACGTTTTTGCATCACTGCTATAATTTTAGGTTTACACAGTTCTTTAAGTTCTTAAACTTTTTTTTTTTTGTCAATCTTTTCTTAGTTTTAGCTTTAACTCAAAAAAGTTGATGGCCTTTTCAGGCTGAAAGTCTGCAGGCAGAAATGAATGAACATTCTCTGACCAACTTTGGGAACTAAAATTAGTGTTTATCACTTAGAAAGCAATTGAGTCACACTTACACAGCATCCTATACTCTAATGTCACCAAAGTTAATTTATAAAACCATGAGAATCCATTCAAAATTTCTCAGTTAGAACACACACCCCATCATACCATAGAATGATTTCCTGAATGTGCTTAAGAGCCAGAAAGATTTGCACATACACCTGAAGATAAATACCCTGTCGTCAGTTGAATACCACTTTGTCAACTTGAAATGTGCCTGAAAATGTTGTAGAGATAGTACAATAAAAACCAGAAAAGTACTCCTGTTGAAGTAATCACAAATCTTCATACTATGAGTCTGTTATTAAACAAAATACCCAGAAAACTGCACATAAAGGCAAAAAAAGGTAATGTTGCACCCATGGCTCCTTGAAGCTTGCTTATTTAAAAAATATGAAAGGGATGAGAGACTAAAAAACAAACATGCAAAAGCTGAGTGTCCTGGTTTCAGCCAGGATAGAGCTGGTTTTCTTCACAGAAGCTAGTGTGAGACTGTGTTTTGGATTTGGGATGAGGAACTGTTGATAATGTGCTGATGTTTTGTGTTGTTGCTGAGCAGTCAAGGACAGTCCAGCTTCTCGTGCTGGGCTGCCAGCAAGCAGGCTGGGGATGCACGGGAAGCTGGGAGGGGACACGGCCAGGACAGCTGACCCAGGCTGGCCAAAGGAATCTTCCATACCATACGACGTCATGCCCAGTACATAAACGGGAGTTGGCCGGGGGGCAGGAATCGCTGCTCGGGGACGGGCTGTCGATCACTGGGTGGTGAGCAATTGCTGTATTGGGCGTCACTTGTTCTTGTACATTCCTTTGTCGGTATTATTATTGTTGTTAGTTATCATTGTTTCCTTCTCTCTTGCTGTCCTATTAAACTGTTTTTATCTCAACCCACGCGTTTTTTCCCAATTCTCTCCCCCATCCCACTGGGGGAGGGGGAGTGAGCGAGCGGCTGCGTGGGGCTTAGTTGCCGGCTGGGGCTAAACCACGACACTGAGAGATGACTAGTTAGCACAGTTTTAGTGGGCTTTGTGTTATCACTCCTCTTACAGTCCCCCATGTAAATAATTTGCACCTTCCATTCAAAAGTATTGAAGCCAAGAGAAGGCTTAGGTAACAACTACAAGACCTGGGACACTGAAAATTATCTGAGAGCACTAACAGCATACAGCGGCATACATTAAGACAATGATTCTTCCGCTGAACAAATTATTTCTGATGAAGATGTAGCAGAAAGTATTTCATCCAGCCTCTAGAATTTATGGAATCCATTCATTCAAGTTAATTTTCAGAACAATAAGCTCAAGTAATATTTGTTTGCAGTTAAAATACCCTCATTCAGCACCAAAGTAGGATGTATCACAGTGGTCTTCTGCATGCAGAAGTAATATAATATCTGTGAAAATATCCACCCCCAGAAAGGTGAAAAATACATTGTGTCCCATCACTATTATAGCATATGAAGTCAATGGAATTACACTGGGAAACCAGTTTAGAAACCAGCAATAAATAAAGACTCAACACCGTTATCTGGAAATTATTTTGAAGAACTTGAAAAGACACTGTCATACTTGTCTTTATTCCAAATAACATTTAAGAATAAAGTGTTATTCTTAAATGGTCTTCATTCTGCATGTGATTGGAATTATTTAATGGAGATAATTTCCAGCTTTTAAACACAAAGACATTTCTGTTATTTGCTTTTTTATTAGTTAAGCTTTACTTCAGTCATAAGCAGATTTGCTGGTTAAGTCCCCTTTAGCATAATGTACTTTATCACATTATAGCAAAAGTAATGTTGGAGAAAAGCTGAATCTGTTGGAAACATTCTGATGTCAGCACTAAGCCCTATAAATATTCCTCCTGACATTACCCAGAGAAAGGAAATTAAGAGCAGTATAGAAACTCTCTTGCCTTCCTACTATCCCACATTGTGCTGGGAACATCCTATGACCTTCGTGTACTTTTGTGTGAAATCAGCCTTAGTGTTCGGTTAGATCCAATAAGGAGGAACACTGAGCAAAAAGTGAATAAACTAAGACTACTCTGAGGAGAAATTTCTTGATGAAGAGAGTTATCAAGCTATGGAAAGTTGTCCAAGGAATAAAGATCATGCTGAATATGAGAAAAGGTACATGGACATCTAAGTAAATTAGGGAATATGAATTCAAAAGCTGTTGGCTTGACTTTTAGCTTTGACCCTGCCTTCATATATAGCCCACGTGAAGTCTCCCTGGCCTGGACATTCAGCCACAAGGCTCCCACTGATTTCAGTAGTGCAAGCCCCATTAGCTGTGTGTGTATGAAAAAGCCATAATATTCTTCTTTTTTGAGGAAATAATAGGAAACAGACCCTCTGGAAATTATACAATTAATTTGGTCATCTAATCCAATATACTTGGTCTGTTTAAAAACTTCAGATATGTTTGAATGTTCTGAAATTTTTTCCCAACGTATTTGAATGTCCTTTCAGTTAGACATCATCTGACAATAAAATACCAACCAATCCTATATCCAGGGCTCACCCCTGCAGATCCCATATAGCCATTGAGAGTTAACTATGGATAACTAATCTTTACATATGGTATTCCAACTGTATAACATTCACTCATCTAAGAGTAACTATATTTAGTCTATGTTTCTCTGGTTTGGATATTAGGGTATCATGTAAGACACTCAAGAAACGTTACTGCAGTCAAAACGTGACATTTACCATTTTCTCTATCTACAAGGCATGCCATAGAATATAATTTTGTTTATCTGACATGATTTGTTCCTGATACATCCATGCTGACCGCAACTCATTTCCTTGTTAATTTTATATGGTTAAAAATGGTTTGTTTGAATATATGTTTCAGTTTGGAGGATGACGGTGTTTTAATTTTTTTTTTAATAAGGATAGAGTTTAAACTGAAGGTCTATAAAAATCTGCCTCCATTTTTTTCTCCTTGCTTTTAAAAAGAAATACAATATACATATCTCCCTCCAATATACTATTGCTCACCTCTCTTCCTGAGAATTTGAAGAAGCCACTAGTTAAATCATGTATTTCTCCTGAACTAATCTATATTAAAGCTCAAGGCCTGATTGCTTAAAAACATCCAACCTATGTGGTTAATCGGTAATGTTATCCGAGTAACCTGTACAATTTGTCACTTGTGCTACCTGTGTTAGCTTTCAGGTCTTACCCAACATATTCAGAAAGACAAAAAAGGCACTAGTATATTTGCTTTCTTAGTTTAACTGGCCAAAAGTTTGTGTACCATTTGCATTTCGAGGGTCTGTCTTTTTACTGCACTACCATATTACCATATTAACTATTCTCAGCTCTCTAAGGACCACTGATTCCCTAGAAACTCCAGTGATTATCAGCTCGCCATTGGAAATCCAAGGGACAGCTGCTCACCCAATGGCCATTGTTGGTTTTCTAGAGCTTATTTTGAACCCTTCTTCTAGTAGTGACACCCTCAGCCTTGTCCTGACACACACCTCTGTGCATTCACTGGATTTGCCATCCGTATTTCTCTGTTCATGACTGTGTGGTGCATAGCAAACGCAAAATTATAAGAAGGTGATGACACAGATGTGACAAAGGTCATAGTGGGTGTCCTGGTTTCAGCCAGGGTAGAGTTAATTTTCTTCATAGAAGCTCGCGTGAGGCTATGTTTTGGATTTGGGATGAGAAAATGTTGATAAGGTGCTGATGTTTTGTGTTGTTGCTAAGTAGCCAAGGACAGTCCAGCTTCTCGTGCTGGCCTGCAGTGAGCAGGCTGGGGGTGCACGGGAAGCTGGGAGGGGACACAGCTGGGACAGCTGACCCAGGCTGGCCAAAGAGATATTCCCTACCATATAACGTCATGCTCAGTATATAAAGCTGGGATGAAGAAGGAAGGGATGGAGGGACGTTCGGAGTTATGGCGTCTGTCTTCCCAAGAAACCATTACGAGTGACGGAGCCCTGCTTCCCTGGAGATGGCTGAACACCTGCCTGCCCATGGGGAGTAGTGAATGAATTCTTTGTCTTGCTTTGCTTGCGTGCGCGGCTTTTGCTTTACTTAAACTGTCTTTATCTCAAACCATGAGTTTCCTCACTTTTACTCTTCTGATTCTCTCCCCCGTCCCACCGTGGGGGAGTGAGTGAGCGGCTGCGTGGTGCTTAGTTGCTGGCTGGGGCTAAACCACGACAGTGGGGTTAAGCTGTCTATCAGTACAAAAACAAAGGATACAAGCTGTGCTTTTCTTTTTATTTCTAGAATAACTTCCTTATGCAATGTGCAATCCATAGTTGGTTATCATCTTCTACCCTGAATCTTATCGTGCACTTCCAAATACTTCACCTGTACACTGACCATGCATGCAGACCCAGCCATTATCTGCATTAGGTGTTCAGGTCCTCTTGTAATTCTTCAAGTGTTATAATTTCCTAATCTGTATGTTCCTCGCTTGAAGACCAAAAGCCCTATGTGTAGACTCTTCTTAGCCCCTCAGTTGTCTACAGTCATCCCACTTGTTAATTTACTATCTTGCCACATTTTGGGCACAGTCACCAGCTTTGCATTATTCCAGCTGCACAGCTAACATAATTAGATTTCCTATTTTCCAGGCCTTCCTGGGATTGCCAACACACTGCTACACAGAATAGCCAGCCAAGTCATTCTTTGGTGGTCTCATTAGTCCTAATGTTTTCATAGAATATTTACTTATTTCTGGCTCATTGTCTGTTCTATTTGAACTATAAGCTCTTAAATCATAGACTCACTAATCTGTAGAAACATTGCCCAGTACATTAAGGCTATTAACATCACTGGCTATATACATTATTAAGCATAATAATACATAACCAAGCCTGTATGACATTTAAAGGAAGATGAGATAGCCCCGGAGTATGTATATTATGAAAATTGTCCTCTAATGACTGTCCAACAGAAGATTAGGAAGTCCATTAAAAGTGCGTATTTCTTGGCTTCTTTTGACACACCATCAGATTACTGTTGGCCTATCCCAAATAAAGCCGATGGGAATCTTTCTACTCAGTTCATTGGCTAACAATGGTCACTGGCTTGACCACAGCAATAGACAAAACCCCATCACTTTCACACCTGGTATTCTGGGCTGTAATAGTCACAGAGCAGAGTCAGACTTAAATCACTCATATATATATATATATATATATATGTACGTACCTATGTGCATTCATACACACACACGTTAACATGGACAAAGCGGTTCCTTGCTCACAATCTATGTTCTCCCAGAGCCCAAACCAAAGTTGCAAAAAAGTAAGAAAAATGGTTTTCAGAGGCAGAAGTGTTCAAACTTTGATGTTCCTGTTCTAGTTAGGAACGAGAGGAAGACTCTTGGAAGTCTTCAATAACCAGAAAATACAGCTTCTGCTATGAAGCTGAAAAAAAACATGGGGAGTGATTTTCCTATTTCAGTGGAATCATTACCTCTCCAGATAATTTGAAACTCTTCCTGTGAGCTCTGCAGTGTGTGATAACTGACTTCTTGGCTGAACTACCGAGAACCTCCATAAATCTGCTCATCAGCTAGGTGAGGGGGCTCTCTAGCTGCAATTTTAGTAGCCTTTCATCCAAGAGGCAGCAGACTCATGAAGATATGAGAGACATGAACTGATGAATTGGATATTTCTTTGTCTTCACTGATTTGCCCACATTTTCCATTCTTTGCATTGCCCCTTAAAACTACTTGTAGAACAGTGAATTCTAACCTGTTGCCATTGCTGCCCTCTCTTCTGCCTGTTCAGGACTCTGGAGAGAGTTTTGTGAGCCACACCAAATGTCTCAAGAATTTTACAACATCCCAGTTCCTTCTGTCTTAAAGATGTCTTGGAAATATTCACCTTTCCATCAATATTCCTGATTCTAAGGACATTCTACCTCCACTCAAATTCTTTGACTGAAAGATAAAATACTCAAAATTTCCTATCAGTTCAAAGGATTGTTTCCACAAAGTCTTTCAAATGTTGAATTTTCCTAGGGCTGCTGACAGGGCAATATCTCCTTATTATAAGCTCCACACAGAAGGTATAATGGAGTACCAAACAGAGAGCAAGCCACCACTTCTGAATCAGTCCTGATTAAAGGGTCAGTGAAGTTCTGATTCCTTGTGACCCTTTAGGCCAAAAATCATAGCCTTAATCACAGTTGGAGTCTAGTCAAGGTCTCTCATCTGATACGCTTCAAGACACAGCGTTTTAATCACAAAATTGCAGTGATGCCTCATTTTAAAAAAAGAGAGACTAGGAGACAGAGGATGGAAAAAGAACCCTTATAACACTGCTAATTGACCTTAATCTAATGTGATGTGCAATACTCTCAGCATGCAACTGTGGCAGGGACACAGCATAAGTGTAAAAAAAACCCTTCTCAAAACTAAATTAAATTTGAGATAACAGATTAGATTATTCCCAATGTCTTCAAACAAACCTCTGCATATTGAAAGCTGTCTTGAAATTTCCACGTGCATTAGGGGCCTGCTACATCACAACTGTACTGAAAAGATACACCGATACAGAAAAGATACTTAGACTCAAGCTCACATCTTCATTATTAGTAGAAAAACTCTCCTGGTTGCAAAAGATTAGTATATTCTATCGGACTGGAAAAAGTGTCCTTTTGGTGGGTCTGATGTCTTCTGTTACTTACTGAACTGCAATAATTTTTTTTTTCTTTTCCTTTTTCACTTTTAAACAACTACCTTTCTTTCTATAAAAAGCCCAAACAAATTGCATTTTGACTTCAAGTACTTTAAAAAAAGGCTGTATCTGTTATACTGGACACAGAACTGAAATAACAAAAAGTTTGAGACCTGTGTCTTGTGCAATTACACTAATGCAACTTAATGGACAGCACTTTGGAGGGAGCAGTTGGGAATTTTGGATTCGGTTCTTGTCTTACGAAGTCACTTATGTCCCTGTCTCTCTGAATTCCTTCTCACCTTATATCTTCTGTGCCTACTTCAGCTGTAGTTTCTTCTAGCAAAGTTTTTATGTTTTCAACATGTTCAAAGGATATTTCACCTGGTCAATCCCTGATGAAGTCTTCTAACCTGTTGTGTAAAAACCCAAGCAGATTGCTAATAAATTATTAACCTGCCTGTGAGTTTATGAACCTGATGAATATATCCTGTGTTTTTTATTATATAAGTAATGCTGTGTTTTAATTGCATTGATAGGAATGGATAAGTATTCTTTTAATACTTTTTGTAGTAAATACCATTGAAACAACAAGGATGAAGAGGAAGGTTAGAAACAGTGAATTTATTCTGCTGATTACTGCCTACCAGGCAATGCATTTTTGCATATTTATTTTTCCAACAGAAAGTTTTCCCCTTAAAACATAGTCTATAAGTGCGTGAACCAATATTTCATCTAAAATGTTGTTAATGGTACACAAGGAATGCATAGTCAGCCCAGTATATTCTTTTCTAAGCAAATTGATTTTCAGCACTATTGTGGCCACATCCAGTAGCTTTTATGTAATATCATATATACCTTTAGCATTATGTATTTATATGCTTTTCCTTTGTGATCGCTTTGATACCTCTGCCTGCTGTTGTCCTCTGACCATGAAAGACAGAGGTAGCTAACTAACTAAATATTCTGTATTTCAGTAATGCTCTTAATGTTTAATTCAAACATCTTCATTGTTGTTTGGTTTTGGACATTATAACTGAACTTAGTGACTCTCCAAACCCTTTTTAATGCTCTTACGATGATCAGTAAAGATTTTATTCTTACTACCATGTTGTTATTCATAGCAAAATGCTTAACTTTTATCTGTATAGATATAAAAAAGGGATAAAAGTCACTGGGCTGATTTTCAGAACTGCTGACATGCTAGGATTGCCACTGAAACCAGTGTAAGATGCAGTCACTGTGAAATAAACAGGCCATTAAAAAAAAAACTCAGGAGAGGAGCTTTCCTTGTATAGTACAGTTGGGTCACCCTGTGCTGGTGGCCCTGAAAGACAAAAAAAATAATATTCAAGGATTTATGAAGATACTAGTGGTGAAATATGATCCCAACTGAACTAAATGATAAAACCACCATGGATTATGATAAGGACAGGATTCCGGTTCAGGAAATTAATACAACCTTTAGTCACACATGCTCAGTTTACCTAAGATATATATGATGAAGCATATTTAGCTGCTCATTGTTGGAGCTGTGTAAGATTAGACTTCGATCCAAAGAAAGATAACAGAAAAATGCCCTTGTACCTTTAATGAATGTTGGTCCGAGCCCATCATCACCATATGTTAATCACTTTAAAAGACCTGGCTATATTTGTCCTGTCCTGTGCATTTTAATAATTTACACTTCCTTTAAAGCTCAGAGAAGATTATCTAAAAAGTTGTTACATTCATTTCCGAGAGTCTCCTCTTTGCCTCACTCATCATTGTCATACTGCTCTTTGTGTTTTCTTCCATATAATCTACTATGAGATGGACCTTCCAAAAATTTACAACAGTGCACATATATTAAATGGTTTGCTGCAACATTTTGTATTACTCCTGCTTTTGGTCCGGACTGCCACTGCACTAGGTGCTATGAAAATGCGGAATAGAAAGGTGATCTTTACCCAATGTAGTTTAAAGTGTAAATATAAGAAAGATGGAGATGAAGAAGCAGCAAGTAAACAGTAAAAGAGTAGCAGGCATTGTAATAGAAAATAGTTTCAGCAAAACCCCTACAACCCCGATGATTATGTTTTTGCAAGCATTGCAGCAGAGGAGGGCTATGAAACTTGTCTGGAGAAGAATAGCAAGGTAGGTCTCCCCACCCCTGTGTGAAGCAGCATGGCAGAAAGCTCAAAGGTTTGTTATTTTTGTTTTCCAAGAAGTTAACAGTAAACAACTGAGATCAATTTAATGAACTAATCAAAAGAAAGAACTGACGTCTCATTAATGAGCAAAGTATGATAGGTTTGGGATAGATTGCAGAAAAGCTTTATCCTATTCTTGATACATTGCTTTCTTCCTCCCATTTTACCCACAGATTTCTTTCAGCAGTAGGTAAGAGAAGAACAGATCTTGGCTTAGCAACACTGTTCACACGCTGCTTGTGGATGTACGATCTACTGTGGGTACTAGCTAGCTGTTAAGGTTTTCTGCTGTCACAATGTGCATTAATAGAGTCATTAACCTCTTTCTAGAAGTGGAACATTTTTTAGAATAAATTACATGTTGCTCTCTTCCATTGACTTCAACTAGCTGGTTCATAAGATTCATCTTACACCTCCTGTTCTGCTAATTTACAGAGGGATTTTTCTAAACAAGGTCTACCTTATCTCTACCTGCAGGCTTGCAGTAGACCTAGATTTTTCTTCTTTTTTTTTTCTCCCTGATGGAGTGACAATTCCTACCCCCAAACCAATTATCTTTCAATTTGCAAGTAAAATTAATTTTCACACTTCATATGCTAACACGAGAATGACAGAAATGCTTAACATTTGTTAAATCTGTCAGTGGGAAAGAAAAAGACAAACATGACACTAGATTTTCAGAAGAGTTTAGTGTCTCAAAGTTCTGTTTTCAGTGAAATGGTAACTTGACAAAGATGCTTTGTATCCTGTTGTACTTGGAAAATGGTGGAGTTCATATAGAAAGCACTTGCTGGTTTGCTCTTGAAAGAAATCTTGTCAAAGATTGAGGAAGGGACTCTTGTCTGGCATCTGATTCTTCGCATGTCTGCTTTCTTACAGTGAGGGGAAAAAAAGTTTAATTGCAGTATATGCCCAGGACACAATCAACATGGATTTAAAAAAACCCAACATTTTGCAGTTCCACAGGGCCTGTAATCTAAAGACTTTCTAGCAGAACTCAAAGACAAATATTTGGTGGCCTTTTATATGAATTCACCCATGTGGGCTCCTTGGCACCAGTTAATAAGGCTGAGGTCATGCCTCAGTGTTTTCCTTGCTAGCCACACTAATAAATACTACCCTTTATTTTCCCCTCATTTCCTTAAAATAAGAAGGAACTACGTATCTTTGAGACCAAATGTATCAATACAAGTTGGTTAACAGGTTTCAAAACATTTTGTGGTAGTAAATACAAACTATGAAGGATGGAAGACTGAACCTGACAACTACCTAAATGCCATATTTTTAGGAAACAAAGATCAAATTTATCTCTCTCTTCTGATGCAGCATTAACAACTTCATGATATTTCAAAGCATAAACATTAATGATATGGTTTGTTGAAAAGAACTTTTATAACTAGGAAAAAAAATAGCTATTTTTATTTTAGATTTATCTGGAACCACAGAAAGCCATTCAATATTTGGCATAAACTTGTCAGAAACTGCTGAGAAACTCAAAATGAACACTGGGAAATGGAGCACAGAAACAGAGTTAGAGGCAGAATAATGTAGAGGTGTCAAGAATCCAAGCCAGCAAGCACAAAAGGTGCAGCTCAGCACTACCCTGACTTACTGGCTCGCATCTGAATGCGGCGCAGTCATGCTAGCCCAAGGCTGTCTCAAGTCTGCCGCCAGGATTTATTAATTCAAAGGCAGCTCCATGCTCCACAGCAAGAGATGGCTTGTACTCAGTGTATTCAGCTTTCTCCTTCTTCACTGCCTTCTGGCTGTAAGGCCAGCAAGAAGAGAGTATGAGAAATTTCGCAAAGAGAACCTTACTGGGGAAAAAGAGAATAAAAGAATGAACAATAGGAAGAGAGAATCTCCTTTTCATAATCAGAGCATTAGTCACACCTGGAAATCCTAGCAAAGTGCTGATATGAATGCTCACTTACACGTGCCTAAGTGAACCAACTAGAAAAAAGTATCTCTCTTCATATTTAAGAACTATTCCTGGAAGTATTTTTGCTGACATTAAATGTACTGGAAATTGGGTTTCAAATCACCTCTGACCTCTTCGGCTCCCACTGTTTATACACGAAATACAAGATTTCTAGGGTCATTGCTACATTTTAGAAATTCTTTCTTAATTTCTCTGCAAGATGAAAACTCAACCCTGCCATTACTGAAGCCTCCATCTTAGTAAGAAATCATGTCACACATACATTGTGTAACAGAAAATGAATATTCTGTTTTTAGTCTGATGTTAATTGCCACCTTTTCTCTAACTAGATGGCAAGCGACCTTTACATATTGTTACTGCTAAGTGGAAAGAGAGAATAATAATGTTATTCTAATTGATTTGTGAATTATTGAACGGGGTTACAAATACTGACCCCTTTCTGACTGGAAGAATTGATTGCATATTCTGTTTACGATTTTGTATTTTTTGGTCTTGTGCTCCTGTTTGCACACAGTCATTCAAAAGATACCTAGAAACAGGAATGCGACATTACCGTTTAGATCAATTAATGTGAGATGTGAAAGTGCAAAAATGTTCTCAAGTGCAAAAACCCAGATTTTGTGGTGGGCAACCATGGGAAAAAAACCTAATAACAGACTACTGTATGCCCCTGAAAAATCAGTGGATCATACAATTGTAGGCTTGGAAAGCACCTCAAGTGCTCATTCTGTCTCTTCTGGTAAACCACGGTGAGATTATCCTTACCCAAATAATTTCTGCCATGTTTGTCTATGCAATTCTTTAGAACTTCTAACAATAAACAATACTTCATGTCTTCTTTCTGTAAGCTCTTCTAACGCTTCACAAGCCTTACTGCCACGTATTTTTCCAGACTGCAATTTCAGCCTCCTTTCCTGCAATTTAATTCCTATACTTCTAGGAGAACAGCAGAGCCCTTGATAACTATTCAAAGAGAAAGTACATTTTTTTCAAACACCTTTGCATCCACTTTGTAGTACTTTCATCAGAAAACCATTCCTTATCTTCTTTTGAGAAAGTAACGTGAGAAAATATCAGATTTCTTATAGTCAAAATAAATGACAACATGTATTTTTTTCTGGTACCAGCTACTAGGGAAGTCTTACCTACTGAGTAACAGGTTAATGGAACTGGGCCTTGCTATTCCTCTTCCCTATTCCCAGCATGGTGATCCCTGTGTATTCTTTGTGGTTCCTCTTAGTCAAATTATCTTCTCCCCTGACAGCCTCAATGAGTTATTATCACTTATTGGAATGAAACCTACAGAATTTTTCTCAAATACTTTTCTCTAACTTCTATATGAAAATTACCTGAGTGTTGATGTGCTCCATTCCCAGCAGATGTCTAGGTAGTAGTAAACCCTTGCCAACAACAAGTCCTGAACTCTGCTTTATTTTTTTTTCAGCTGTTCCTAAAGATGTCTTTTACCTGATTTCCTCATTCTGATGGTTCAAAATAAATGCCCACCATAATAGTGCTCATGGCGTTTCTTTGGTTCCTTACTACCCTGAGTTTTTCATCAGGTCTCCCTTGCACTAGAAAGTTGACTGTACAGTAAGTATCTTCACATGGTTGCTTGACACACATAGGTGCACACTCTACCTCATTCTTCTCCCTCCTGAATAAGCTTTACCCACTTACACTAACTGTGTCAGTGACTTCAATTATTCCAATAAGTCTCACCTTAATTAATTCAAATTAATTAAATCAAATCATCCTTTAGGTTATATATAAAGCATTCCACGTCCTTTATTAATTTACAGACAGTTTTGACATCCAACAGACCAGCTCACTAGTCTCTTCAACCCTTCCTAATAAATAGAAAAGGATTCCTATGCCAATATTTTTGCTTGTAGAATTACAGGCAAACCCTTTTCCCTCTCTTTTCCTCTGTACTTCTGCCTTTCTTATCCACTTAAACACTAGGGTTTTTCAGAGGAGAAATTACTTTTGCTATGGCTGCTCAACGCCAAGTATGACAGCATCCCAACTTCTCTTAGGGCTATGGCAAAATTTCTTCATGAGAAAGTATCTGTTGCTCACCTCAAAATCTGACTGAAACTGAGAGTTCCCTGTGGCAAAGCAGCAGAAATAGGATTTTACTTGACTCGTCCACACGGTGTAGTCTGCTTACCCTTTTGCCCCTTCATACTCACAATCTTGCTGCAGTTTAGTGTGAAAGTTTAGGTAATTAAATGCTTTTAAATAACTATGTGCGTGTGTGCTGTCATTTCCTTAGATGGCTGTAACGAAATTTTAGCGCTCAGTGGAAGTAGCACATCTGTTTTTCAAGACAATTAAGTTATTAGATACAGATTAATTCAATAAGCCTGACAGATGATCCAAGAATTTTGAAGTATAATCAATAAACCTGGAATGTGAGAAATGGAAATTGGATTTGGAAGATTAACAAAGCCTGCCATTGAAAGATTGATTTTTGCATAAGTGGTTGGCTTAATCGAAATTCCTAAGGGGCCCATCCAATAGCTAATTAATATTATTGGTTAGAAAGAAATACGAAGAAAAAATATAAACATTGAGGAGCAGAGTTCTCAGCTTCCCTTCCAAGCGCACCAGCAATTGTCATCTTATTTCACAGGTTTCGGGAAAATAAAAGCAGCTGTTTTCTTGCATCTCTGTTGCAGGATACTGTGAATTCTTCAAGTCTCTTTTAGCCAAAGTTCAAAGTAAGAGCTGAAAACACAGATCTGAAGGAAAACCACACAGTGCTACTCTACTAAAAGCTTAGTACCACAAAGTAAAACAAGACTCAAGATTTCTGTGGGAGGGAGCATGGGAAATATTATTATAATATTGACATTTATTGAGATATACGTATATATTCCACAGGTGGCTCAGTTGACTACTAGAAGAATGATGCAAAAATCCCAATTAATTGCATACAAATAGTTTATTTCAATAAAGCTTTTTGCAGAAGTGTTCAAAATTCGGTACCAACGTTATTAATGAGGACTGATAAGCATACCAAGTCTTCACATGCTGCAATTAATACTAAAAACTTCATGCAAGCCAATAAAATATATTATTTTCTTGGGGAGCTTGGGATTTGTTTGTTTGTTTTTACCAAAATACAGTTTTTGATAGCCAAACTGAGACCTAACTGAAAGAAGTGACTTTCATGTGGACTTGTAACTTGGAAAGGAGCCATCAAAGCAATGATTTGTCCTGTGAAGGACCTGGTCTTCACTCAGCTAGTAAAGGAAAAGAACATAATGTAGAGGGTCTGCCATAAAGCTGTGAAGGTCTGAGTGTAACAGGTTGAAGAGACAGATGAAGTAAACTAAGAAGTGATTGGGTAACTGGTATTTCTCCCTGCAATTATTGCTCTAATAAGGCTTTGCCTCATGAGCAACCACTGGGTGCTCAGGTCTTCTATAGTATATGGTAAAAGAGATATCTTTCTGTTATCACCAGATCTCTTGGAAGGTATAGGCAAGTTAATTTGTCAGTCAAAATAGAAAATAATGGAGAAGATTATTTTCTCCTTGTGTATCATGAGAACATTGATCCACAAAATGTTTTAATGAACAAGAATAACACTTACCTTGACATTTGCAAGCATATTAAAGATTGCATGAATAAATAGCAGGAACTAAACATAACTTTAAGCACTACAACTGAACTGAAGCATGACATTTTAATTTCCTTAAGCCTTGGATCTTCTAGTCATTTGCATTGATGACACATCAGAGCCTCTAGGACTCTGTTCTTCGGTTTGATTTTTCATTGTTATTTTGTTTCTGTGAACTACGCTCTATGGTGTTTTTTAGAAGTCATTTGCAAAATTGATCCCATCTGAGATTTTTCCTTCTCTTGCCAAACAGCATTCTGTTATAACAGTACTGCAGAGTGCACTGATTCCTGCAGCAAGCAGGTTGGGAAAGCATGTTGGTGAAGTACAAAAGCCCCAGGATCGGGTGCATTCAAAATTCACATAGATGAACATGTTTATATAGTATGTTGTATTTCTACATCTTTTTTCAAGTGTAGATACCAGATCAGAGCACAGCCTTGCAGAGTCTAGGAACAGAGAAAAGCTCTCTTGCTTACTTTTAGGAAATGTTTGATTCTTTGGTCAACGTGACCCTTTTAGCTGCTAAACTGGGCCCTGTGTTTTCCCTCAGCATCTTTTCCTATCATGCCTTATTTTGGGTCCTTTGTCCCTTCATGGTAGAAAACACAGTTTTACCTTAGAATGGTTGCATTTTATGGTTTCTTTGGGCTGATGAAAGAAAAGTGAAGCGATAGACAGGTTCAATGTATTTATTATCTTCTTAACATAGCACAGAGCTGTGAGCCTTTGGTAATAAGTAATAGCAATTAACAGTCTGGCTAGTCATTAAGCAGGCATGTACTGCATCAAAAATTATATACTGCTTTGGGTAATTGAGGAAGACATATACTAAGAGAGTCCATCTCCAAATCACTGATCAAATGCCTTCATTGCAAATCTTGGGGAAATTACATAGATGCTAACATATGGTATCATCTTCAATGTCTAATAAAGAGATTTAATAAGATCTTATTTTCTTAGGTACTGAGAGAGCTGAAGTCTGTGATATTTATGGAAAATATGTCCCAATTTCCAATATAATCCTGATAGCTATGAATTAATTTGTTACTTCAAAAACCCTTTTTTCTCAACAGGTTTATGAACACATTTCAGGTTCAGGTTTGTTCCTCCTCCTCCAAGGCACACAGAGGCCCCAAACTCAAATTGGTTTCTGTGACGTTCTCCCATTCTACTGGGACCCTGGCTGACTTCTCTGCTTATTCAGCCAACTAATTCTAGAAATGTGATACATGTCCTTTGTAGGACCTTTATATTCCCCAGGGATTTACACAGCGTGCATAAATGATGCTCAGTAGGCTTGACGAGGTTACATGCAACATGCTCTGAGAAACTGGCTTGGATGTTAGTGTAAAACTTCACCTTTCCGGCTCACATGCCTCTCCCTTTTCCTGCTGAACACCAATTTTTTTTGGTCAACTACCATTTATCTTCTGAAAGACAGCTGGTGTCTCATGCTCTCTTAGTTATAAAAAACTTCAAGACAAACATTGCTTTAAACTACACAGAATCACTGTTATTAAAATACAGGAGTCCTCAGTGCTTTTACAGATGATGACCTTTCTTCAGTGCAAGTAACGTCATTCTTTGTTTCAAACATTGTTTTCAAGGCTACATCCAGACTAGTCTGTTTGTTGCCCTTATTCTTAAGGCTCTTTTTTTGCTTCTTAGGAGATTAGAAAACCCCTCAACTGAATTTCCTTTCAGTGATGGAAACCAGACAAAATCTGTTCCTTTGCAAACAAAGGAACTCTTCCTATCCTTTAAAACACTGAAGCTTTAATATATGTTCTTTGTGAAATAAATCTATCCAGTTTAACATTCCACTCAGTGTTAAAGATGTCAAAAAATTCACCTCCCCAGTAACTTTCTCATGGCCACAGAACTTGCTTAATACCATCCCAAATAGATTTTCAGAAGCTTAGCTCCCTGCTTATCAATGCCACTAAGGACCAGGTTCAAAATTACAAATCTGATCCTCTCTCCTTGCATCTGCCATAGAATCTTCCATCCTACATTCGTACTGATCTATCATCAAATTCTGGAGGCAATGTTAAAACAAATTGATCAACAACTCCTCTGAAAATGCACTGAAATTCAGATCCACTTCTGGTGAATATTACCAGGCATGAAACAATGCTTGATAGAACTCATTTCAGCACCTCAAGGTATTTTCAATACCAACAGTCATATTCAGCTGCAGTTTCACGATGAGGAAAAACAAAGCATCACACTACATTTGTTTCATTAAAAGTTGAAAAGGATTGATCTTTTGACAGCTGATAGTAAAGCCATGTGGCTGGAGATTACTAAATAATCCTTCACTGGAAGGGCTGCAGAGGTCTCTGTTTTCTTCATCCTTTACTCCCATTTTGTCTTTGTCCCCCAAAAGTTACTTTTGTCATTGTAGTCAATCAGCTACAGACCTCACTTAAAAAAAAAATCTTCATACATGTGAATCTGTGTCAGTATCCATTGTGCAGCACCACAGTCATGGATTTGCTCTGTAAGCCACAGCAAAGTGCTTGGCTTTCTGCTAAAATTTATTGTATGTTCTGCTCAAAACTATCTAGCTAGGAGCTGCAAATTATAGCTGTACACATATAAATTCTCTTTTCCAGCTGGAGGAAAAGACTGTTATCCTTTTTGCCTAGAATATGTTGGTGTTTTTCTTCTTCCCCCCCTTTTAAAAGGAACATTTTGCAGGGAGTCAGACTTAAATGCAGACTTTCTTCCGTGCTAGCAATCTTCTAGTAGCTATTGAGATTTTCTGAAATTAAGGACAAGGTTAAAGATATAAGTAATTAGGACACTAACTAGTAACACACACACAAATCAAGGTGCCCTACTGAACAGCCTCTCTCTACACAACTTTAATTGTTTTTCTTTGTTGTGCTTAATTTGGTTAATTGTTTTTCTTTGTTGGTTTTAAATCATCTCCAGGAGTGCACAACTCAAGATCCTCAAGTGATGCAGCAATTATCCTCAGCCATGTCCCCATGAAGCAACTGGGATTGATACATAACTGGGATAGGGCTGCTAGCAAATACGCAGTGAAACCTAGAACTTCACCATTTTTATGAAGCAACGAGAACAAAATCATTATCAGTCAGGATAGTTCCAAATATTAGTGATTGTTACTGAAAGTCTCAATATGTTGTTCTTCACAATGTTGTCCTAGCACTATTATTTGAAATTTTTATTAATATACTCCCTGCCACGCTTTCATTCAGTATTTGATTTGAACTAACCATGCCAGGATTCCTCTCCTTCCTGCTCTGCTTGCATGCATAGTGCCCAGCACTGTGGAGTCCCAACAGTTTGGGATATGTGAATGCTGCCATGATACTTGAAGACAAGAAATAACAACAGGAACAGCCTAGAGAACAGTCTGTCTCCAACTGGAAAACACCATCTCACACTGGAAGGGAGGGAGTTGAGTTACAAACAGTATGTTTCTGGGCTAGCAAAGAAACAACAGATGAGCCTATCATGGAAATAAAGAAAGAGCAGAAGCAAAAGAGAGGAGTAGGAAAAAGTGATCAAACCAAGCAATATCTCTCTGATACAAGTCCAGCTCACATGTGACAACATGGGTTGAATACATTCAAACTTGAATATTGATGATTCCCAGAACTCCTCCTGAACAGATATGCATTTGTTAATCAGAGCATAATTCTTCATTGCAACAGATTCAGCTTATCATTCTTGCCGTCAACCACATTTGCTTGTTCCTCACAGCCCTTTCAACTGTCAGGTTATTTGCATAGCTAGTGTTCAAAATTAATTTGCAAAAGGGTAAAATACTAAAAAAAGAACAAAAGAATAGGTCAGAAAGCTAGTACTTATACAGAGAAGGTATAACAACTTTCTGGAAAGCAGTCTCAGCTGTTACATCACATTTCAGACTAGCATCCATGAAAAGTGACAGAATGTGAGGTTAACACAAAGACGTTGATCTACTTTCTTCAGAACTCTTTACTAGTGAACAACCTCTGCTTTAACATCTCTTTTAAAGAAGGGACAAACCCATCCCTGTCCTAAGGCTTTGATGACTGTAGCATTTATTTAGATATTTAAAGCCTGCGTATCTAAGCAAAACAATGTACCACACACATAGATCAGAAGATAAAATCCTACCCTCATAGTCTCTCATTTAATTGTTTAGAGGGCATTTTTAGAGGTTGGAGCCTCTGATATGTGAGCGTTGATTCCCTGAAAGATGACTGCTTCACAAAGGATTATTTCTTTTAAAGAATATTGGGGGGTCATTTGTAGACAGGCTTGTGTTGCAAAGAAGAATGTCTATATTCTCCATTGACGCAGTTAATATATCAAGTCACTGTCTGAAATGCTCATGTGCTCTACCCTTGTGACGCTCACAAAGGATTTCCAGCGTTCACTACAGGCCAGGGTCTGCTCTTTCCTTTGTGCTTGAAAGGGGAGTGGACCTCATAAGCAGGCCACTCATAGAGACAATAAGTTGCTTATTTTCTTCTACTGGGTCTCTAGGAAGCAATCTTCAGCTTTTAATTAACAGAGGATTACTCTTTCCTTCCTAGGGACACAGCAAAGCAAATCTGGACTCCATCCATCCCACACCCAGTACAGGGATGCTTGCCCTCACCTTGAACCTGCACCAAAGACACTGAACATGTAACACTTCATTTTCAGTGAAAGTTTGCTACTGGAATTTGTGTGCAAAAACACATACATGTACGCTATTTATCATTTTAAAATCACTCACACTGTGGGACAGCCCATGGGTTTCTGTTCACCCTCCACTAGATCAAATTCCTTTGAAGGTTTCTAGGGCTTTTCTGTAGCATGCTAAATGCGTAATTTAAAATGAAAACTAGCAACATGGTTTTTCATGCAAAGAAGGAAGTTCAATGTCATTTAGAATTATAGTTTTGGGAGCACTAGTGGACACAAGATACTGGATAAAATACAACAAATGCCCATACAGCACTTTGCACAGCATGATCTCTTTGTGTTTTTCCAGAATCTCTCCATCTTCCAGTTTAGAAGTAACAACAGCATGTGTTTATTATACAGGATAATCTCTCACCTCAAGCAATCCATGTGCTGTCTTGTCACTGATTTTGCTATATTAATATCTTCTTTCTATTGCTACTATTACGCGTCCAACTCTACAATGGCTATTTTATGTATTTGTCTTCCAGAAGAGACCTAAGTACAGCAGCTTCTCTTCCAGAAAAGCCTCTCTTTTTTTGCAAGTATTGTTTCCAGTTTAGGTTTGAAAGCTCAGAGTGGATCTGCAGTATAAATAATGAAATATGCATTATCCATTGACCAAGTCATAAATACCATGGTATCTCAGACTCGCAACCTGGTTGTTATATTCTGGATGGAAATGCTTCAGCAAGTGCTGAGGCTACACTCCTCCATCTCACTTGGTGACATTCCCCCCTCCATTAGACCTGGTACCACCACATCCTGCATAAGCAATTTAAATATTCAGAACTTCAGGGACAAAAAAGGTGCTCAAAAAATGCCCAGGGGAACAAATTTAAAGGATTTATTTATATACATTGCCTTCTTAGACCTAGTAACTGTGATCTTGCCTCTCTCTGGTGGCTCCAGCCACCTTTATCTCAAGTGCTGGTTTCTTTTGCACAAGCACTACACTTCTCATGCCAAGTATCCACAGTACCTAAACTCTGCTGATCAGTAAAGCACCGGCTTACCTGAGCAAGGACAACCTGTAATGTTATCAGGAACAGTAAGCATGTAAAGGGCATACAAATAGATCATCTTACGCTACAGCAAACTGGCCATAAATACATCCATATTGGAAAGCAGAGAAAGATTTACAACCCTCACAGCACTGAAATTCTGGAAATCCTCCCAGTAGTGAAGGAAAGGCACTCCTCATCATCCTTTTATTTTTAAAACCGAGTTTGATCAGTTTGTGAACAGCACTGTATATAATAAGAGATTGGACTTGATTACCCAGGAAGTATTTTCTAATCATATATTCCCCTGAGATTAAGGATGTCTGTTTTGTTAGTTTAAATAGACTGCATAATACCTCACAAGGTTTCAAAATCTCACGCTTCTAGTTCGCTTTCTAGATATTTCCAGTTCCTCCAGTATTTCTATTCTACCTGGAGCAAGAATTTTAAATCCTTCCTTTTTTTCTGTATCTGAGCAAACTTTCATGGTTCTCTTTAAAGCCAAGGCACAGAAACTACCAGCCTGGTCTAAAAAAATGAAATGTCATCATAGTTATTTTATTTGTATATTCCATGGTTAGGGAGCAAACTTGAAGACTGGGTTTGACCAGTGCTGGCTCAGTTGGGTTGGAGAGGTTGATATTCTCACACTAAGCAGTGCAGACTTCATTTCTGCTATTAGGTTTCCTAAACTCTGTTTCACACCATCCCACAGAAGGATTCTGGGTATGGGAGAACCTTTGACCCCTCTGAGAGGGAAAAAGGAGGAGGACAGGAGGATGACAGGACTCTCCTATGCAAAACCCTGTGCTTGAGTGGGGCACCTATACTGGACCTTGTCAGAGAGCAGGGAGGCTGGAGCTTGTCCAGTACTAGTTGTGTTCTCCATCCCTCCAGCAGCTAGGTCCCATAGGGCATCCTTCAGCAGCGGTATGGCCCCGCCTGATCACTCCATCTGGAAAACCAAGCGTTTTATCCTCTTTCCCCAAACCCTCCTAATATGTGTCTTGATCATTACATCCATCTACTCTACCCTATCCCATTTCTGTGCAAGCGGTACACGGTGAGCTGTCTGTGTAGCCACTAGGACAAATAAGCCAGTTTGTAGACAGGAAATGTGCACAGCTGTTTTCAGTACTATGTCAACCAGAATATAAATAAATTGTGTTTATGCACAACACATCAGCTATTTGGGTTAATTATTACAAATTTTTTCTATAGGGTCACAGAATATGCATATCAGCTAAAACACAACACTACGTACAGACACATTTCAGCCTCTATTCCATCAGTTCCATGGAAAGAACACTGCATTTTATTGTTGCATGACATGACTTAGTCTTATTATTCAATGGACCACGAGACAAAGGAACTATGGTTCTCTCTAGACAGCTGGGCAGCCAGGTAGACACACCGTGAATAAAGAGATAATTGTGCTGAACTGCTTATTGATTAGCAACTTTTCAGCCTTCCAAGCAAAAAAAAAAAAAAAGAAAGAAAGAAAGAAAGAAAAAGCCCGCAACAAACACACACCCAGATACTTAGTTTGCAAAAAAGGGCAGGTCAAGTCCATGAAATCATGTGACTAGGCCAAACTAATGTAGTATATATTGAGCATCATGGCTATAGGAAACCAACACTAACCCAGGATAGTGGCTTATGTTCCTTCGTGGGTGAGGCATGCATTTCATCCCACCTAGCACATTCACCCACAGATACTCACATCCTGGGTGGGACAGACTCAGAGGGCTGTAACTAACGTCTACCTTTCCCACTAAATAGGAGTTCTATGCACTAGTTCTTAGTTCCATTTAGGATTGGGTTTTCTCCATGTTTAAAAGGAGAGATTCATTAACAAAATTGCTTAAAGGTGGGGGCTTATGAAACTTCATGCTGCATATTTCCTAGGGTTATCACCCTCCTTACCCAAAGACTGGCATATTTTATACAATCACTTAGGGTACAGGAAAAGCCATATCATTCCTTGCAGCCAACATACAGCTTTGCCACAATAGTATCTCACATTTCATTATAACTTTCATTCACATTTTCAGAGTAGGGAAACCTTCTTAAAGAATTTGGGACTTTTTCTCCTAGGATATCTGACTTGTCATTTTATAAGCACCCTCTGTAGTCCCACCCTGGTTTGTACCAATGTGTAAAGGACTAGCAGTCCCACAGTACTCACATAATTTTCTTACAGCATCTTCTAGGGAAAAAAAAAAAAAGCCAAAGCAAAACAAAAAACCAAACCACCCCAACCTTCTATGATGAATTTGGAGTCTAGGTACAAGTGAAAGAGTCCAAAATAAGAAGCAGTAAGCTCATATCGCAGCATGGATGAATCAAGCTGGTCAGAAATAGAAACTTCGTGAATTAAAGTAGCAAAGCACTGGAATCAATTCCCTGGGAAACGTGTTGGCAGCTGTGTCGCTGGATGTTTTTATGGAGACAGACATAGGTAGAGTTGATCCTAGATTGGGACAAGGGAATAGAAATCCCTGTAGTCCTAGTGTCTGGGATTTGGTGGGAAAGGGCTAGAAGACAATACTAATCAAAATGATCAGCAGTCTCCTGTGAGAGAAAAAACACTTTAGCAGACCTTCACCTGGCATTAAAGTGTAACACAATTGCCTGGTTTCTTTAATAGCCTTAGTCATGATTTGATATTAAGGCACTATGATGGAATGTGCTTGGTTAAAAAAACATAGCTATTTCCTACAGACTGTGTTTATGAGCATTTTCAGAAATTGTACAGGTTTTCTTTCCCCACAGGGAAGGCATGCTGTGATTTATGGACTGTAATAGCGAGCTTAATTGGGAAGGAGATATCATTGTTGACAGCTTTGTCTTCACCTAGTAAATAATGGAATAAATCTGCAGGGAGCATTTACTCACTCCCCATCAGGGTTTCGGACAGTGGCTTTTGGAGGCCACACTCTTTCTAATGTATTTGCAGTGTAGTTTGCATGCTGAGGCCATTGCCACTGCATCTGTGAACGGCGTCCACGGAGCCGCATCAATTCCATCAGTGAGGTTGCTCAAGGTAGGAACTGGATAACGGAGGGTAGAAGTGCTGGACCACGGTGCAGATATCCATCTACAGTGTGCAATGGAGTGTCACACAGACACCCCCAAACCCAGGTACCTTGAGTCTACTACAAAGTCCAGAGATCTGCAGGTTGATCAGATGGGTCTAGGGCAATTTGGCCTGGGGCTAAATAGCTTGAGGCAAGCACTACATGAAGAGACTTGCCAGAATCTGAATATGAGCAGAACCAGAGGCAGTTAGCGTGGATGTCTATCAACCACATGCCTTAGTGATTCTAGCTGGGGAAAGGTATTGTTAAATGGGCCCAGCTGGTTTGGCATTTGAGGTTTATATAGTGACAAAACATTAATTTAGAAGGCGGCCATTTAAGCTTCCTCTTGAGCACATTTTCATTGCCATTATTGTTTCTGCTAGTGTATTTTCACCCCACTATCATCAATTTCAGTCATTCAGGACTGAGTTTATGGAGCCAAGGGACCTGAATCAGATGCATCCATGTTTTCAGAATGGAGCTTAAATGAATGATCTATCATTTTCCCTGTGCAGAGGGGCAGCTAGCTCACACCAGGCTGGGATCTATCAGGTTAGGTAAGGTGAGGCACAAGACATCCTAAATCAGAAGTCACAGTTCATAGGCTAGACCCTGCAGATTCTTAGGTAAAAATCGAACTAATGGACAATTCAAGCATGAAAAACTACATTATTGTTGTTTACATGATATGAGCCACATGCTTCTCAGCACTAAGTGCGCATTGCTTATATTGAAAAGTGCCACATAAATAGTGTAGGCTGTGACAGAGGCCACTGAATGTTGCTGTCATTCTGGGCAATACATTCCGGACAGAATAAGGGCATGATATAATATTCTGAGCAGCAGTTCCTCTTCAGTTAAGAGATTTTTAAGATCACAACAGATTCCCCACACCATATCCCACTGGTTTCCATTTGTGGTCCAAGATGATTCAGCTTGCCTTGTAAAAGGAGTCAGACTTCTGGACTTTTGCAGGGCAAGTGAAGATGACACAGATTACAGAAAGGGCTGTAGAGGACCTCAAGACTCTGTAGAGTTCTCCTATAGCTGCTCTCCTTCCCACTCCACTGTACATAGGGAATGTCAACACTTCCTCACATCTGGGTTTTCAGCAACCAGTTGCATGCTTTTTCTTCTTAACAGAAGGGAGCAGAATGAATTTATTTCATCTTCTTGTATTCTAATTCCAAAACCTACCTTATTGCTCTTAAATATCACTAATAAACCTACTTCTCAATGTCACAGACTGCTCACTTTCCTTGTGTAACTTTTACTCTAAGATTATGGCCATTTGAGGTCATTAACATTTTGTTAAGGTACCAACCTTTCCTCCTCAGAAGAACAAAAAATGTTTCCTCCTTATGTGGGAAAGCCTAAAACAGTTTCCATGGTTATTGCCTTTTGTGTTATCCTATCCACCCTCTGAAGAGTGGGCAGACTCCCTTTCACAGTGGGAGCCTTCAAGACTACAGGCTGAAATTCCTTGCTCCCTGTTAACATGTTAATGCATATGAAATGGCAGCCCAAATTCACTGATTACTCATTTTGTCCTTGAGTCTAATGATCTACCAATATTTTTTTTATTTTCCTTTCTTCCAGCAGCGACTACCTACTTATTTAAAACATGAGAGCACAGCACAGAAATAAAGGCATTTCGTTATGTTTCAACATTCCTCCTACAGTTTCCCAAGGTTGCTTCACACTACAATTATAACAAGACAACAAAAGAAAACCTCTTCAAACCATTTGGGGAAACTAGAAGTAGTTTCTGTGTGAAAATTACTTTCACATCACAAAAGCCAGGTGTGGAGCTTGCCAGTACGTGTTCACTAGCCTGAAGTGGTTTTCAACAAGTTTTTAATTTACAATATCTGTGCAGACTATCACATTGCTAACTCAATCTTATTGGCAACAGGTTTAGCTTGGGTTGTTTCCATTCACAGACCCCTAAAACTAGCCATTGGGTCCCAGGTAGAAAACAGTGCCTCAGAGCACTGTATTTCTCATACTAAATATGAAATTTTAGCTTGGCTGAAAACACAGGGCTTCGAGAGGTTGTGGAGGGAAGCAGGTTACCTCATCTTGCTCCCAGTAAAACACAATAGCAACATTCAGTTGGCCTAAGGTTTGATGCCTGAGTTCAGGTGAAATGGTTCATGTATGACACTGTAATTCACAGTGAGGTTTGTGCCAACTGCTGACACTTTTCTGAGATCATTCTGACCTCACAAATCATTGGTTGTGCTCATCGTACCAAGCCTCCCACAATTACTCATCCTTATGTGCTACACATGTGCTGGTATCGCACGTGAACAGAACCTTTCAAGCTTTGAAAGCAACTGCAGAGCCCCAAAATTTTCAGAGGTTAAAGTTAGAGGTAATTGTTAGGCATGCCCCGTATCAATTGAAATCATAACCCCAAATCAGGAATCCAAATCTGCCTAATTTGCCACTCTTCAAAAGTAGAAAAGCCCACAAGAACAGACCTGCTAATATTTCACATAACTCCTAGAAGTACACAGACAGAGGGAAACGCTTATGTCATCTTACTCTTAACTTTTCTTACTACAGATAATCCCCTCACTCGATCCTTTTACGAACTGAAATTCTGTGAATAGTGTTTCTTTTTTGGTATTTCATTACTTTGACCTTGTCTTTTAGGCAGAAAGCCCTGAAGTTAACACAAATTAAAGTGAGTAAAGTACAATATTAGGTGGTATGTTGGATACAATGAAGAATAAGGAATGATTGACTGAATAAATAAATTATATCGCCTCATCTATTACATCTGTGCTGTTCCATTTGCTCCATTCCCAAGTGACACTGCAGCATTAGAAAGGATTTGAAAAGGAAAGAAAACAGCAGCCTGGGAAGCACTCTTACATGAACAGAGGTTTTAAGTGTTGGGGAAGTTTATTCTAGAAAAGAGACCGATAAAACAAATTGTAATCAGGAAACATGAAAGAATAATCAGTTGCCCCAAACTTAGATTTGAAATTCTATTCTCCTTTTCCCATAATATGAAGATAGGTGGTGAAGATTGTGGTGCTTGAGATGCAGTTAAAAATTTCCACAAGACTGTAAACTTCACTGCCATGGGAGGTTGGAATCCTAGAGTGACTACACATTCATAGACATAAAAGTTTGTAAGACTTCAAATTATTAATGGTGAAAACAAAAACATCTTAGGAGAGAAAATCTGGAACACCTAGAATGAAGTCAGTCTTTATTTACTTGGGGACTGAGTGGGATTTTTAATAGGCACGTACGAGATATTCATGATGGTAATTCTTATATCTTCTAAAAATTATTATGCACATCACTGTTGGATCCAGAATATGGATGCCAGAGACCAGTACCTAACTATATCCACCCCTATGGATACCGCATGGAATGGGCACATAATAACTAGCAAACAATGGCAACAAAGGGCAAATAAATTACCTCATTGGATACAATACAGATAACTAGTGTCAATGAAGACAACTAATTTTTTTAAAATATGAAATCTTTGGAAACACTTGTATGAAGAGTGCTCAAGAAATGCAAATATGTCACATCTCCCTCTTTACTGTTTAGCAAAGAACGTCTCACATCCAGGGAATTTCTGAAAACAGAATATAGGCATGTAGATTAACTAAACTGATGGTTATAGTGCAACCTTTTTCCTCCCTTAGAAGTGAAAAATAATTATAACAAAAACCTCTAATAAAATGCAGGGAGACCAAAGACATTCTATTGCACTTCTACATCCCAGTGAGGAATCAAAGAATTTCCTAGCAAAATTGTATAAGCACAGTGAAGACTTCACTGGTGTTAACAGATATTTCTTCTCTTTTCCACATCCTTCTATGACAAGTTGCCACTAGAAAATGTACATCTATTGGAAGGTAAATAAGCAGGGATATTAACATTCCTTGCATTCATACCAATAACATGAAAAATCATTAGTGATGATTCAGACCCCACGGCATGTCTTCGTAAAAGAGATTTGCCAGTTTGCACATCTAATTATGTGCAGCTACTCATGTTGCAAAGGGGACAATAATCACTTACTTGATCAGCACCTTCCTTGGATTCACAGAGAATCCTCCTAGACAGAGAGTTGTCATTTTTTCCACTTAGCTGTTTTCTCTGCCCTGTTCCCCACTTCTCCCCCGGCCCTTAGTCTTCGTTTCAGTAACCTTAACTCCTAGAAAGGTAAGGGACAGAAGCCCATGGCAATATTTCTTTCTCCAGCTTCACGATAGGTAAACTCTTGCAATATCAGTTTAGCAACAGGACAATAAAACGTCTTCTGAGAAAAGCACAAAGAGAAGGAGAGAAAGATGCACAAACAGAATTTATTCTGCCTCAGAGCTAAAAAGAGGGGGTGGGAATCAAGTCCTCAAGTGTTTCTTATGGCACTTTCTCCTCTTCTGCGTCCATCAACCCAGTAGTACAGAAAGTGTCACATGGAATTACTTCCCTCTCCTAGATCCTGAAGTTTAAAGTTTAGTAATGAGCTTGTGTTTAAAAAATGGGAGCATCTCTAACTCATTATGCTATAGGGAAAATGAGCATTTCTGATTTTATTTGAGTGAGATATGGCGCATTCTGTCTGGTGTACAGCAAACCACACATGAGTATTAGAGGCAGCATTTCCCGAGCTGCCTGCCTATTATCAAGTGACAGCATAAATATCTGGGGTGGTTGACCCACTATTTGGTTTCTGCCTCTGCTGCTCACCATGTAAAAGTCAACTTTCTGTGGATTAAACAATTGCACATTACACAGGATATGCACTTCCATGCATCTCCCAGAAGTCTGTATGCAGGACCTGGATTCAGTTTGCCATAGGCATCAGTATCTGAATACAGGACAGTACTTGTGCTTGAACCATCCTTTCCAAACAGAGAGGTTTTCTTTTCTAGAAATGGTGGATTTGTTTGTCCCATATGGCATTTAATGGGTTTATAAACTGAAAGAGAAGATCAATGTGATCCTCAAGACTGACCTTTTGCATATCGTACAGCAGTTTCTCTCAGCAAATCTATACTAATCCCTAAGCACCCTGTCCTCCACAGTGATTTGAAGTGACAGAGAAAGCATACCCAGTGCTAAGCGCTTCAGTGAAAGTTACTTACAGTTTGAATTTTTCCTTGATTTGACTTCTCTGTTAATTTGTTATGCTTTTATTTGCAAGGCGGGCAGACATCATAATTCCACCACAAAACCAGAGTAAGCAGTCAGTTAATTCCTATTAATTATTGCTTAATTCTTAAAATACTACTTAAGTATTTGTAGATGTTACCCCAGTTTAGAGTGTGATGTTGAGTGCCTTCATTTAACAGATATTTTGTCTAGATTTTTGGGGGCAGATATTAAGTGCCGTTCAAACACCAACTTGACTTTGAAAGATTGCTCTGTCTGTGAGTCAGAGATCTCAGTAGATTGACTCCAAAGAGCAAAAGAAACACATGTGATTACAATCTAAAGAATATTTTAACATTTAAAGTAGGCATTCACATCATCTGACTGACATTCAGACAGAATGGCTATAACCGCGCATGCGGATTCCCAATTAATCAATACACTTTCATTAGATTGGGTTAGATACAGCTCCTGCATCCCACTTGCAAGGAGCCTGATGGTGACAGACACCTGTCATTCTCACCCATCCTGCACTGCTGCGGTTGGCAGCCAGAGTAAGCCTGAGCCAGGTCAGAATTCTCCCTGCAGCATTTTCCAAATTTATTTTGTACCTGCCTGTCTGCCCTGTACCCCAAGGCCCTCAGCACGTTTCTCATATGCATTACATCACCCATCCTTCCCATGCCTTTTCCTCTATTTCCTTATGCCCTTCTACACTCTCCCCCAGATATTCCCTACAGCATTTGCCTTCATCCCCCACTTCCACCGACCCTTATTCTTCTTTCTTTTCAAGGACCCCGCACAATACTCCTCATCTCTCCTTCTGCAGCATCTTCCAACCAGGCAGCTTCCTTCTTCCCATGATCCCTGTTGATTTTGATTCCTCTTTCACACTCAACAGGAATGACCCAAACTCACCCATCAGTAACACAACTCATCCTTTACCTGCATGTTTCCTTACCTTTACAAACTTGTCTGATGCGCAGTTCAGATTTATTTATTGTTCAATGTGTTTACTTACACTGTATATACAATCCTAAAGCAGAGGAGATTGCAAACAACATGCAAACGGTTGTCTTAAGACGCTAGGACCAGATATAATCGCTTACTTCCCAAGGGCTAACAGAAAAGACTCTAAATAGGGAGTTTAAGAACATAAAATAACATCCCTCATGACTTATGATGCACCCTACAGTCAGAAATTATTTCACAAAATGAAAACTAATGTAACTATGTCTTTAATAGTGCTTATGTTGTCAGAAAAATAATCTCTAAAATGTGTGCAATAACTCCACCTGGTGATTCTCAACATGATATTGTCAGGCTTAAAGCTGTCTCATATGAGAAACAGAGGAGCATAGGTGTTATACAAAGTAAAGGCCTAACCTGTAACGTAAGCAGCATAGTTCTGCATATAATAAACCCTACGCTTTGTTGTTAGCCTTTCTTTGGCTTGGCCTTTAGTATTTCAGACTTAAAATGTGTATAGACTGGAAAGGAGTACCCATCCTGGGTATACCCTCAGAGCATATATCAAGGGTTTGGTATGATAGTAAAAGCTATGTACAACCCACGGGAGATTGTTGAACACTTATTAAAATAACTTGTAAATTTAAATTATCATATTCATAGGCAGAATATAAGAAGCATCACCACCTCCTTCATAACTCATTCTTCATTTTCCAGAAATGGAGAATAAGAGTACAGCTGACACTCAAAATGCAAAGCTGAGAAGCAAATAGACCAAAACCCCCCACTTTTAAAGCACTGATTCCAAGAGCTGTCCAGGCTGGTCCTCCAGAGGAAATTGATTTTTGATACTAGAACCACAGACTATTGTGGATTGAAAGGCAGTGTATTCTTATCCTATAGCTGCAACAATAACCTTTCTCATGCCTTTCAGACTAAAAATAGAGATACCGAGCTAGGTTTTCTTGCCCCTCACACCATATCCTTAATGTAAAAGTTTTCGAAAACCTGCACAGATCCTCTCAAGGCAGACAATTTGAAAAAGACAGATCTAATTCTCTACTCTAGCTTCAGTCGGAACTGGCCAAAAATTACTTGCACGTGCACATTGACATACATGTATTTGAGACTTCATTTCCTACAGGCTGTGCTAGTGAGATTTCTCAGCCTATTGGTAAGCAATACTGTCATACTCTTATCAGCAATTATTACAAGTCTTGATATGACATAAGAAAAATCTCAACTATAAGCATGTCGTAAAACAAAATACAATAAAGGTAAAATTTGTTTTGAATCAAAACAAGGTTTCAAATATATTTCCTTCAGTTCAGACAGTATTTTTTTCTTCTTTTTATGAGAAAAAAATCTTAAAATGTAATCAAAACTTATTGATTTGCAGAAAACATCAATAGAAGGCTTTTTTGAGTAGTGAAATCATCTGACATTGGAAAAAAGAATCTCAAACACCTTTTAGTAATTAGATCATATTACAGAGAGCACTAGCATAGAACTGAAAATGTAAGTCATCACAGTAAAAGATCACTACTCTATCCCTGCTGAGATCTGAACTAAACAACACCTGGTTTTGCCTGCTAACTGCAGTCTCACTCACCTTTTCTATGCTGGCTTTGTGGGGTGTAGGGTCAGCGTACCTACCAGGGACACCCCTTTTAAAAGGAAGAGATCTATTCCTACTGACTGCTAAAGATTTCATTTGGGGCAAATATTACAGAATTGTGCATTGGGAAAGAAAGGGGAGGAACTTCTGATGAGTCGTGCGCGTGGAAAAATCCAATTGTGTTGCTCTAGATTTACCTTCATGAAGTGAAAGAGCTTGCCCTGGAATAAGGTCTACTGCCTCAGAAGGCTGTTTTTTCATATTGTGTCAAGTACAGGGACAAGTCGTATAACAGAGTCAGTTTGAAAGTCCACCCTGCCGTCTGGGAAACAGAGCAACACTTTGCAAAACAGTCTTAAAATAAGAGCTGTGCCAGGTCATTGTTTATTAATGACAGAGCAGCAGAGGGATACTCGGGGGTATCTGAATGTTATACAGGCACGAGCAGGAGCTTAGCATAAATACAGACAGCTTGAACACCAACTGGCTAGGGAAGTGTAAAGCTGGCTACATAGGGAGGAAGAAACAAATATACATAAGGAGGAGGAAAAGATGTTCTACTTCAGCAAATTCAGGTTTCTGTTCTCTTTGTCACTCAGGGCAGTTGACTGAAACTGCGCAGTTATCTGAGATGAATCACAAGGTGAAGTTCTGTAGAAAAAACATCTTTTAAGAAAGAAAAACACACACAAGAAAGAACCCCCAACAACCAAACAAAAACTCATCTGACTTGCTGTAGGTTCCCCAGAAATATTTCTAATGTAGTGTATTTGTTGGGGAAGGTAGAGGTGATGGGAAAGGGCTGGTTAAGGTTCTTACTGAAGCACTGAGCAAGTCCATGTAATCTCCTCATGTTGCAGGTGCCAGTCTTGTTCCTCAGATGGTAAAGCCATTTCTGTGTTTACCTGAACTGTATATTTTTTATGGGAAGGACTATCTGGGCATATCAACACAAACAGGTGTAGAAGAGACCCCCCACCTTGTATTGTGTTGACATCAAAACGTTAGAACATGAGCAAGATCTAGTCGCAAATCTGAATAGCAAGATTATAAAGTGCCTCTTTTTTTTCCCCCCTATTTTTTTTAAAATGTATCTACAGGAGAGGTGAAGCACAAATGTCTGGATCGGATCGGCACCCTGGTTTTTCCTCCTGTGTCATTAATGGTGCCACAAGTCAGTACTGCCTCTGAAGCGGGTGGAAGTGCAGCAGTGTGCCTCATAGAACCGTGTCTACACTGCTGTGAAGAAGCCGAAGGAAAATAAAGTTAATTTACTGAAAGAACTGTTTCAACTATTTCTTTTCCTTAATACCATACTTGGATCAGAAAGGAAAAGCCAGAGCATGTTTCATCCCAAATCACTCGGAAGTCAGAGGAGTAGACAGAAGAGTGCTTTGCAATACAGAGCCGTGCAGAGACACCGAATCATTAATATTTATATGGCAGCACTGCCCGGGCTCATTCGCTAATGTGGTTACACTGTCTCCAAGCTACACACAGCATTTTGCTGTTACTGCACAAAGTCACGACCAGACACTAACACAGAGCAACAATGCACCCAGCAATCACTCTGCAGGGCTCTGAATGGGCACAGCTGGGGGTAGACACACCTACAGTTACTCAGTAAATTGCTTATGAACTGACTTTGGGGTACAGGGCATTCTGGGTTCAGTAACTTCTCATTCAGAAGTGCTGCCCGCCCTGGTCTGACGCACTGCTTTCCTGCAGTGGGATCTTTTGTAACTGATTCGCTTTACTTGCGAATAGAAATGCTCATTTTTTCCCCTGTCAAAGACACTTGTTAGTACTTCTGCTCCTTCACCAGCGGATTTGTCTCAGTTAAGTTTAGTTGTCTAGAGAAAGTGTGGCAGTTTAATGGTTCACAATCAATGAAAAGAGATAGGATCCTCTAGAGACCGATTCACGTCAGAGGCATATCTTAGGATGCACTGACTCTGCTTCCTTCTCCCCACCAATGGCACATGAAGACTGATCTGACAGTTTAGACTACACAGCTATTTGTTGGTGTAAGATAGTTCTTCTGCAGATGATCCATGCATTTAAGACAAATAGATTAAAAAAAAAAATCATTATTAACAGATATCACAACTTCAGCATGACTGTTTGGAGCACTTAGCTTCTCAAAGTGAAGATATTTCACCAAGAAATTGGCAGTTGCCCAGATACTGTCCAATGAATAATATGAACCCACTCAGTAACGGTGAATGTGTCCTTTTAATTCGGAAAAGTATTTCCGAATCATTCCGCAAGTTCTATCCGTCAAGATCACCACATGGTAAAGAATTCAGTAATAGCAGTCCTGAGCATAGTGACACTTTACAAGACTGTAGCTCCTGAAGATATCAGGAGAAATACCATACATATTAAGGCACATGTAAGCACATTTGTTTTTATTCCTTGCAACAAGTCCAGAATGAGTTCATAAAAAGATGCAAATTGCACACAGTGTCATTATATCAAGCATGAAAATTTGACATTTTCTGTAGTTAACGAATTATTCCAAATGTTTGCCTATTTTTAAAAATCAGCTAGAAGAACCAAACTCACAATGTCCTTCAGTATTATCGGGTATAACAGCCCATGGAAAGCATTTAGTGGCAAAGTACGTGTGCTGAAGAACTCGGTATTCCAGGATGGGGATAGCATGTTTTATGTTAGAGACAGAAAAACCTACACACACGGAGCACATAGTATCATCGCTTTTACACTTGTCCTTCTGCCCTTCTTTGCCCCCACACCTCCGTGAGCCCAGCAGGAAGAAGCCGGGAACTCCCAGTCCCGAGTGGGCAGTGTCACTTGTCAGCACTAGAAACTGTACTGAAGCTGGTATTGTCAGCAATTAGTCACTAATAGCTCTGCCAACGGCTGGGATTTCAGAGGAACTGCCATCTCCCACCTCAGCCTGACCCACAGTCAACACAGTCCTGAAGCTTTTCACAGTGACCAGCACTGGAAGATTTACAGTAAGTTGCAAGAAACCTTTGAAAATACTGTTAAATGATAGCTTAATGTCTCAACTGCTATTGGTAAATATCTTTCTACTTACAAAAGTACAGAAAGATTAGAAACACATCATCCACTGGGGGGTATTTGTTACTGTCCTGGTTTGTCGTGGCTAAACCACGACAGTTACACTATATAGAGTTTTCAATCCCATTTGAAAAAACAACCACCTGTTGTTTCACTTACTTAGCATTAAGTAGTGTCGCTGAAGCAGTGAGTTCCAGCAGTGAACTCTGCATACTGTGAGAACACGTTTCTCTTCAGATTTTGAACAAAAAACTTTTTTTTTTTTTTTTTTAATTACAGGAGAGAGAAGCTTCTGGGACAACTGCATACATCCGCACTTGTGCAGATTGTTAACATTGCAGAGGACATATGGAAGCTGGGAGTCACAATTTGGAGTCAGAGAGCATCTGCAAAAGCATGAGGGTCCACATTCCTGCCTCCGCTGAGTTATGAAATTGGAAGGGGCTGAGGTCTTTGTGCTTCATAAAAACCAATGTCTTCCTTCTCCTACCAAGTTTATAACACCTCATTCAACTCTTACTTGGAAAAGAAAAAAAATAGTCTGACAGATCAACATAAGAGCTTGCCTGTAACTGTGTTATTCTATATCACAGCTGAGCTTGAAATTGCAGTGTCCTTTTTATTTATACATTATCATAGGTATGCTTAGCCAAGGAAGAAGTCATAATCACAAGGGCATTTTCTTTAATCTGGTACATTCAGTTATTATTTCATCAAACAGGATTGAATTGTAGGTGGCTTTACTATCAGGATATGTGATACTAACTTACATTAGCATTTTGATTCTCAACCCTCTTTTGAGTTTGATTATTTATAGACAGATATAATGCAGAGCCTATGATGCTATATGGAACAATTAAGAGACAAAAAGCCAAATTCAGACCTTTCTTGCACTTTAGGAAACTTTTTGGGAAAAAAAAAATATCTCTAGTGGAGATATAAAAATATCTCAGTGGAGAAACCCAAATTAATCCCAGTGTGTTGAGATTACCTAAAACACCCTTATGTTCTGAAAACGTATTATTGATTATACATATCATTGAAGAATTATTGTTACATACAAGCTTCTGTGATCCATTTATGTACCTTTGCCAGTGTAAAAAACAAGGCCCTGATCCTGTAGTTTGCTTCATGTGAGTAAACATGTGCCAGTCACTACAATTAACTTCAGCAGAAACCTTCAGAGTTTCTCAGTTGAGTGAAAATCCACAGCGGATCTGGCTGAAGGAACAGAAGTGGGAGAGAGCAAATGTCCTTTCTTTCCACAACCCTCCTGCTGTGTTTGAAGTTCCAAACTGAACTATATATTCTTTGCCCAACCCTTGGTACAAAGCTCTCGGCATCTAACAGCTTACAGCCAAGATTCCAAGCTTTTCTGCAAGACCCATCAGTGGACTGGCTCAAGAGTTTCCAGCTGTGATTCAAGGACCTGGTGCATGATAACAAGATGATTTTACCTCACAGCCAACGGGGCTCACTGTGCTTGTTATGCCTTCAGCTAAGTCCATCATATCGCTCAATCACCTGTAAATCCACCAGAAGAATTGCAAGGACTCTAGCAGATGGGTGGCTTAAAATGTGACTGACCCCAGTTGTTTGCCCCGTTCCTCAGAGAGGAAATATCGTCTCCACAGCAGAGTTTGCAGCGGGGACCGTGCATCTCTGCTTCAGTACTGGGTTTGCTGTTCTGTGTGTGTGTCACACAGGATTCACAGCCTGGGGTGGAATCATTCACTCATCAGATTCACTGCCCCATCCCTGCTTTGTGCTCAGGGAAGGGCAGTCAGAGCTATGACTTGTAGGAAACATCTGAAGCCTCAATGCCAGACAAACAAGGAGGGAAATGGAGCAGGAGGAGATAACACCAATTTGGCATCCAGTATTATTTAATTGGGGCAAGTGTCTTCATCAATGGCTATTTGGAGTGAGGACAAAAACAATGCTAAACTGGCTGCTGTCACCCACAGCTGCTAATTTGTGCTGAGAGATGGAGAAATAGCAACCGCTCTGTTAATTTCTATATTATGGAAATTAATCCTCTCATTTGCACAGCAGGAAGCCAAATTACACCATCACACGCACAAATAAATCTGACGTTTTGAGAATTTGACATTGCACCACTGAGAGCTGGTTCCAGCAGTACCTCCCACCTCACAGAGAGAGCATAAAGGTGTCTCCTCTGGACAAAGACACCGATAGAATAGTAGCCAGATCATCAGCTGATGGAATTTGGCAAAGGTCTCCCAATTTGAAGAGAACAGCTGCGATCTGCCTCCCAGAAACGCAGAGAAGAAGAGAAGGTGCATTTGTGAGTCGGGGGAGGAAACGTCTTTCTCAACTAGGAAAAGAAGTTGCCACAGGACCTACTGCACCTTCACATCCCAGCCTCAGTAATATTCCCTGTATGTGGGTGCTGCCTGCAGCTACCGTAGGGAATTTTTGACCTAAAAATGTAACATCTCAACAGACAGGACAAAAGTGAAATAGGAGAGGTGAGAAAAAAAGTCTACCTGCAGTAATAGAGCACTGAGAGTTATAGCGTCTGTTAAAGCTACGTTGTCTGTCACTGGACTTGAACGACAACTACAAAATGCCTGAGGAACATTAGGGTTTGTGAGGGAAAGTATTTCAATCATTTTTAGTTAGTTTGGTTTTATTTAGCTAAATTTAATTGTTATTCTGTATTTGAGAGTCAAAGACACTCATACAGATCAAAGATTCCCTGGAGGTGGGGAATAATCATCTGCCAACTAATTTTCACTCATCCATTTTTCTCTCCTTTGTTGATCCAATTCTCTTACAATTTTTATTTCTAAATGTTAACTTTAAAAATTTACTAGAAAAAACCCCACATCTTCATTTATTAAAAAGAAATAACCATTAGAACAATCACACTTTTTCCTAAGTCATTGATTCGTGAGGGGTGCTGAACAATCAGTATGTATTTCAGCAGCTTGTATAGTCTTAACTGTTGCTGATAAACAGCGTGATTATAAACATCCAACATGTACTGCTTATATCCAAAGCACTGCTATATATTTTATCAAATTCTTATAAAGCAATTAAGATTGAACTTTCACTTTGGAAATGTAACAAAAAAGAAAACAGCAAACAGGAACTGCACCTGCCAATTCAAGAAAGATCTACATTCTATACTTGGAAATGAAAAAGTGTATATTCTCACCTGACTCCAGGATCTTGGGCCTTAGGGAAACATGCACATATTCTGAAAACAGTAACAAGAAGAGTTAGCAACATCACCTGAAATTCCATTTTAAAATGGTCGCAGAATCCCCCCCGCCCTGCTTTTTCTTCCCCCATACAAGCTAGTTAAGCATAACCTTGTTTGTAGTTTGTTCTTTCATACAGGAACATAATTAAGATCTGATCTGCGACCGCATGCCTTAAATAAAAGGCAGCTGCTCATATGATCTGCTCATTAAGTGCTGTATTCCAAACGCATACAGAGATGCCAAGGTAATTAACAAGGCACAAAAGCTTTGGGGAGTTAAAGATGCCATAGGAGCTCGGTTGAGACTCGTCTTTACATTTACAGGATAATAGCTAGAAGTCTATGAATGTAGATTTCATTTTAAAATCTCTTTGCTCTCAGGATGGCATTCCAGAATTATTCCCTTTGAAAAGATACAATTTATTTTATACTCTTATAGTTCCTAAAAATGATCTTTAGTGCTTCTAGGGTCTATTCCTTCTCCTTTTCCTTCAGCTTCAAGGCTTCTTGATAATGTTTCATAGAAGGATTTTAAAATTTTTGAAAGTATGAAGGTTTACTATGTAAAAAGTCATTTTTACATCAACTACCACCCCCAAACATCTATTTACCACCTTCTTCCTTACTACTGAACTTAAGTTTTCTACCCTATACTTCAGTCCTAATGTTTCCAAATCCCTATACTATTACCTTGCATGGAACAAAACTCCTTCCTATTGTTCTTTCACTTGAATACTCTCTATTTCCTCCTTGAACAGCTAGAAGAGCAATCTATGTAGCTTTTTCTGGAAATGGCATTTAAAAGAATCAAGCAGCACTTCTTGTTGTTGTTGTTGTTGTTGTTGTTGTTGTTGTTAAGCCCACAAAATACACAAAGTCTTCTGCAGTAATGTTACTCAAAAGCCTAGGTGAAGGAACATGAATCATGGGAGGAGAATTTAAAAGCCACACCTGCATTAAGAGGAAATAGATCTCTTGCCACAGATGCAATTGCTTCTCCTTTAAAAGGCAAAAGAACAGGATTTCTTACAGACCAGTTAATTGGGTATATTTCATGGCTTTCACAATATCTAGTTCTCATTCTGCCTGAAGCAAAATCCCTAGGGTCCTCCCATCTTCTCAGTAGCAGGTTCATCCTTCCTTATTCTTATGAAACTCTGAGTTTTCATAATACAGTTGAAGACTGAGTACCCGGACAAAAAACACTAGGAGAGAAAACTCACAAAGTAATCATGGTGCTGGCTGGAAAATGTACTTTCTTTGTTTAACAATACAAAAAAAAAAAAAAAGTAAAATTGAAATTAAGCTAAGGTTTGGAACAAGAATTTTTGGGGTTTTTTTCTGCTTTGCACTGGCAGAAAATTATAGCTATCCCTCACCTGCAAGGCTTGCAGCAGACTAACTCACCAGAGCATCTTCAGGAGCATGGGGTACTAGACTTGAGTATTCCCAGATTGAGAGGAAGACCTTCAAACAGGTCTGGAGCAAGGCTCTGTTGAGTATCCAGCTAAAAATTGGTCCTATTTATTTTGTAAGTGGTGGCACAGGCTCGACAAGGGAGAGACTCTATAAAATCTGTAATTAAGACTCTTGTTGGGATACAGAAAATACCTCTAGAATCAGCTCAAAATCAAATTAAGACCCTACTTAAACATGACTCCTCCACAGTACAGCAGAGCTCCTTAACTCTATAACGTACCACCATTTCTCTTAAGCACCCTACCCCAAACTAACCGTGCAGAACCTCTGATTTTATCAGTGTGTGGCTGGGTCTGGGGAGGGCTGCAGGCTGAGGAGATGCTCAGCCCGATGCTGGCCAGGATCTCCAGCTGACCCCTCTCCTCCTGAGGACTGCAAAAGGAGTCTGGCTGGACTTCACCTCCGACACAGTTGTTGCAATCAGCTTCCTAAAATTATGAGAGATAAACTTGAAGTCCTTTTAAAATCTGTGTTCCCATTAGCCGGGAGCAATAATAAGCAGCTCCCTTTCTCTGGAGTCAGGAAGGGAGCATCGCATAGAGATGAAGGAATTTCATAATAGACCTAAACTGCAGGTTTTCTTATTTTCCCTTAGGATGCCTGGTCCTGAAGGCCCTTCAAAGACTGAAATACACTTCACAGATGCTGACTTTGCTAAATTTTCATCGGGGGGGAAAAAGAGAGAAGAAGAAGAAAATACCTAACGGTTGTGTCTGCTATATAGAGAAATAATAAATACCAGATATAGATTTTTCCCTTCAAACAAAACAAAGGGGACTGAAAAAGCATGAGTCTTGTACTTGTCTCTTATAAAATTGAATAAAATTAGCTGACCCTCAACAATAAAATAGCAATAATAACGATCTTGATGATGATGATGATGAATCAATAGGGATATACACTATTTTAGGAAAGACTGAGAACAAAACATATACCAGAACCTGAAAAATGTGAAGCATGGGGAAAAAGAAAACAAATGGCTATTTCACAAAGAACAACAAACATAGGAGATAAGTCATCTGAGCGACCGATGAAGTAGGGAAAAACGATGAATTTTAAAAGCAGACAGATTTCCAAGTCAAGGGTAGAGAGGCCTGAATGAATCAGCAGACGGAGCAATGGCGGTGGGGCTATGACCATTAAAATGTTTAGTTGCCTTTCTGGAGATGTGAAAAGCTCCGCGGTTTGTGATGCTGTCTTCTCCATGCCTGGCCACCGCTTCGTTCCAGTGAGCCGCTCAGGCTCCCCGCAGAGCCCACCCACGCAGCACCCCGGGGCTGCCAGCAGCTCACAGCGGCTGGGGGCAGCCGGGGGCGGAGGACGCAGGTTTGTGCTGTCAAGCCGTGCGATGCAACGGGATCAGACGTACCCAGCGCCGATCTCACAGGCTATACATATTCATGCATTAATGCACGGTGGTGGAAGCGGAGACGCAAACCTCCTGGAATGAAAACTCCTTGTCCAGAGTTACTTCAGTCAAAAAGCACGTTCCTACTTGTACAACGCTCTGAGACGGCTGGTAGAAGTATCACTGAAATTATCCAATTTCAGCCACGCACTATAAATGTTCATATTCATCATTACACAGTTTGCTCTTTACCTCAGGGACTCACCCTCTGCATTATAGATGACGAATTCACTCTGTCACAGAATGTACTCCCCTGTGTCAACCACCTTTCATCCCCAGTGGTCTCATTTAAAAAAAAAAAACTACTATGCTTAAGCAAGCACATTAAGAAATGGAAACGTGTGGAGAAAATAGCTGAATAATTCAAACCACTCCTCAGATTTTCATTATTATTTTAATGCATATAACCATGATTTGGTTCATACCAGTTTTTAAAGATGCATTTGATTATTTTTTTTTTTACAACAGTTCCTAGATAAAGCACAGAATTAGACTGCCCATTTTAACAGAACAGATGCCCCAAGGCTTTTTGAATGCTGCTTTCCCAGTCTCCTAACAGCCTCATCTCCAAGGCTGGGAATCTGATTCTGATGCACGAGTTTCTGTGGATGCTGCAATGTCGGTTTTGACAAAGGGGCGTCTCTTCTCTAATAGATAGGAAATAGGCTGAAAATGCTGAAGATATCTCCCCAAAGCAACTAAATGTTCAGTAACAAATTTTTGTCTCTTCTAAGATACAAAAGAATCAATGACTTAGAAGGGGAAACCTCACAAAACCATTACTATTGTTCAGCCCTCCTCCACTGCTTTATTTGCTCATCAATTTGGTCGTTCACTTTCCAGCATCCTCCTGAGTCTGGTAGATATTCAAGAGCAGAGAAATCAGAAAAATTCTCATAATAAAACTGCTGATTGCTAAAGAAATACAATGTTCTGGCTGATGGGAGTCTAAGACATTTCTGCAGGACCGGGTCACCTCCTACTTGAAACTACTTTGTCTCTTGCAGCAGGTGAAATATGACTAAGCTTTCATGAGGTTACTACCCTTACAGTAACAACAGTCCTATTTCCTCTTATGGTCCCATGTCTCATTTTTGCATCAGCAGAAAATCTCATTTCTCACTTCTGTATGTCATTCACTTCCATGAACACACAGATCCCACAGTCTAAATGTGACAGATTTTTGGCCATTCCCTCAGAATATCCAGTGCTGGTGATTTAGTGCTTGGAAACAACTCTGGGAAACTCTCTGCACGCCTTTGTGGTAGGCTGGAAAAATATCTGTGAGAAGAGACTTACAAGGATAAATCAAAGTGTGAGAGACTTTACTAAACTAGAGCAATTTTTATAGCATTTAGATGATACCACAGCACTGTTAACCAGAGTGTAAATGATTGAACAGGTGATGAATCTCTTAGAGGAAAAAACCATTAGGCAGTTTTAAACCCATAAAAAAACCCCAGTATTATGGGCTATAAAGAGCCAGAAAATGTCCTTTTCTTCCCTAATACAATCCTCATCAGATGACTCCTATACAGTCTTCCCAAGGCATTTTATCAACATCTGCCAAACAACACCTGTGTTGAATTTCAATATGATTTACAAATTAGTATTTGAAGTGAATGCTGCTGATAGGCTCCATTTTCACCCACATGAGGATCTCATCTTAGCCTACCAAGAGAATGCAGAATGTAGTTATTGGCAACTGCATTTGACATATCTTTCACTTCCCAACCAACTCTCCAAGTAGATTTGATTTCACAAATCCAGTGAAATTCTTTTCTCACAAGTTATGTCTCTGTAAAAAAAAGAGTGGTTAGGATATTTATTTGCAAATAACCCAATATCTGTCCTCAGACTGCTTAATATGGACAAGAGACTCCAATACAAGTTTTCTGTCTTTCCAACAGAGTATCTGAGTCAACAAGCTTATTAGACCTCCTCAGCTGTGTCCTCCGAAACTGTCCAACTTTGTTTAACTAATTAAATAACCGCTGGAGCAGTAACCTGGCTTTCCTCTCTCATGCTTGACTTCCCTAACCTCTTTCTTGTCCAATGAATGTTTAATTACTGAGATAAAGTGAAACATATGCAACAGAAGAGATGAGGAGAGCTTGCCCACAGCATGCATGATAGCCTAGTTATTCAGGCGGTCTGATGAACAAGTGGGAAAAATAGGTTTAAGCATCTACTTCAAATCTTCTGAACTCAAACTTCACAAAAATTAGGATCCCGTTCTTGAAAGTGGTCTGTGGCTATACAAGAGGTACAGTCCAGTTAGCTTGTGCTTTTGAAACTTACTCAAGACTCTAAGCTAATAATTTTCACTTTTACTATCACCTTCCACACCTGAGATTGCCCCCATGCAGCCCTTTAGGTATTCATCCACTATATTTAACTCCAAGCTCTATATATGAACTTTTAGAGTTAGAAGACTGACTTCTTTAGACCTTTATGAAAATTGATAAATCTCCTTCCATGAGAATCTTTTTCATAGCATACCCGGTATACAGTCACTTCTGTCATCTGCTCTGTCAGTAAATAAAAAAATAATAGTAGAGCAGGTACTGAATAAAAACAAATCTGTGTAGGAGTATAACCTATTAGGAAAAGAGTACACCCTAGAAAGAAATACAGATTTTAGATCGAAAAATGGGCTTTGGTTCTTCTCATTGACTCTACAGGTGTTAGAGGTTATAGTTTTCCACTACAGGGACTCTTAGAAGAAATTTGGGCCATGAAACAAAAGCCCATGCAGAAGAATGAAATCAAATCTCGCTCTTGGTCCTTAAATCTGAGGCAGATTAAAATGTAAGAAACATTGCGAAACTCTGGGTTAATTTATACTACACATTTGCTGTTAGCAGCTCCCCGTGAAAAATGAACTCATCCTAGGACTCACATCAGCAGAGTACACACAGAAGCAAGAAGATGGCTTTAGTTATGTCTGTGGTCCCTTGGCTCTAGCAAGCGTTATTCTACACGGTGGAGGCCAGGCAGCCCTTCCCAACACAGGGGAAGAATGTGCTGACCTCGACCAGCTCTGACGAAGTGTAAATTTTGACAAAGTGTAATTAGGATCCCGTAAGACTACAACCTCTTTAACAACCCCTTCCAGGGGTATTTTCTCTCATATCCATTAAGGTTTCAAAAGCATCATATTGAATCGCCCTTGTCAAAAGAGAGTAAATCCCCTGTGGCAGTTTTCCTTGTCTGCTGCCCACCACGCAGATGACCCCTGAACGAGCACATTGCCACTTTCATGCTTCAAATTCGGCTTCTCTCCTGCTTCCACAGCAACCGCCTCCTCTCTCTTCTCAGTGAAGTAACCAGCTGTCTGCAATTTAATTGGGACAGTGAGAACTGCTCTAAGACTTGACTACTTCAAGCAAGCAAGAAACCCCCCCTTAGTGCCCTGCTGAGGCTGCCGCTTCTTTGACTTCAGGTTTTTGTTTGTTTGTTTTCTTCTCAGCCTGCTGCTTCTCAACAGTTTCTCTCCTGCATGAATTCTGCTTGTGTGTCCTTTATAGTCTGGGACGTGAGCTGAGTTTTCTTTTTCTCCTGTCTCACAAGTGTTCTCTAAAATAATGCCGGTCAAGGAAACAGAAGCATGCCTATTCTGTAGCTGAATTTGAGCAGCAAAGGCTGCTTTAACCCAACTTGCCTGTCACAAATGGAAGTCGCCACAGATCATTCTAAAGGAAAGGAAAACTCTGTATCAGGTGAATAGTCTCCTTGTCTGTTATCTCAGTTGTCAACCAGAAGGAAAAGGACCTAGTAGAAAGGTGACAGCAAAATAATGATGGTTTTAATCGCTTGCTGGATTAGGAACAATCCTTCCTATGGAAAGAGAAATCTGTTGTTAATGCTAATTATTGTAAGGTTTAGAGGCACTGTTATCTTCCCTCCAAAATACCATGAGCCATGCTTTGTTGCACACTGTCCTTTTGGGATCTCATGCAGCAAAACAGTGAAACAGAGAGCAGGATTGGCTTCACTGATGTCAACAGGACTATTCACACTCTTACAGTGATGCACACAATTAAGAATTTTGCTGAAAAAGGGTCAAACTACTTTTTCTTATTCTTTGATGTTGCTTATGATAATGTGTCCCACTATTTCCTGCTGTTTCTTCTCTATTTTCTGATGTGAACAGTTCATCTCTGAGTCGCTAATGTGACTGTTGTAGTGAAACAGAACTAATGAATTAATTAACTTGGACATTCTTGTCTTTACCTGATGAAAGAGGCAATAATCCATGCAAGTAAGTCAGGCTCCCTCTCTCAGTGAAATATTCTGTTTCAGTTTAGTGTATTCTTTACACAATTTGTACACAAGCCATAGCCATCCCAGGCTGGCAGATGAAATCCCATCACATTCATTTGTTACTATGAGATGTCATATTCACTATAGAAGACGAAATGCTGCCACCCCATAATAATAGCAAACCTACTGTAAAACAGCCATTGCCAAGAACCTGTAAGGAGTGTACCCAGGCCAGACCAACGGGCAATTCCTTCAGGAGGTACCTTATCCCAACACTTGAAGAAAGCGAAGCTGAAACATGCCCCTGGCAAAAGATAGGTCAGGAGCTGGCTCCAGGGGTGAACCCACATCCTGAGACTCCCTCATGAGAAGTTGCACCAGATAGCACACACATACCCTAACAGCTCCGACTTCCCCCCTACGAAGGGAAGGCAGTAATTAGAAGCAATGCCTCCAAAACATGAGGCTTCTTCCAAAGCCCTTAAAGCCCATGGCATACAGCAGGCACGGCCATTGCGTAGCTACCTCTTTGACTGTAGCTCCCATACGGTCCAAATACAGCTCTGATGACCAGTTTCCCCACCAGCAGTGTCTGAATAATCAAAGTCCCTCTCTGCTAGACGAAGGTAGACATCGGGGACTGAGTCCAAAGGCACTGAGGGGTCCTATGCTCCATTTTCATACCCACCCGTCCCGGCACTTCCCCCACAACAGCTGCAGGGAAGTCCCCTTGGGAACTATTACTACCCCGGCTATTACACGGCTTGTGGCTCTCATCTTTCTGAAGATACTGCCATGCAGCTTAGCGAATCAGAAACCAGGACATCTCTGATGTACAGGCAGGCCTGGAACAGTGGAAAGTATTTCTTTTCCTCCCACCTCAAATATTGACCCCCTGCTCCTGGACAAGGAAACTCCTCCCTTCCAGAAGGCAGTTTTCTATCTGTGTTCTCACAAAGACAGGACCTTTCTCTTACGTAAGGAAACCCTTTCTTTTCCTTCACTGTGGTTCTTTCTTTTGCTTTCTTATCCTAAACAACTTTCTTGAAACCCAGAGCACAAGAGGAATATTCCAAAAGGCTAAAAATATGCATATGTTGTGTTCCAGTGGGCAGCCTGTAGCAGACCAACAGACCTCCATTCTTGATCGTTGCCCAGCCACGTGGTAGAGCTTGGAAAAGGGGCACAAGCCAAGTTCTGAGGAATGATTTGGGTGAGTGTACTGAACGTTGTTACCCGAATGTGTGCCGTGATCCTGAGCTAACATAGTAGGGACAGAACGGCGACGGCAGTGCCATCTCCTCTGATGCCCACTCTCCAGCAAGATGTAAAAAGCAGAAAATCTCTTCAGGGAGCATGTTTAATGGTGCAACAAGCTAAAGCGAATATCTGACATTCAGCAAGTTCTAATATTTTGAATGAGAAATGCTTTCAATTCTCACAAGAATGAGTATTGACATACTTTTCAGACATTTCTGTATCTGTCTGTCTGTGTGTTACAATCTCTGTAGTGCATAGTATAGGACCATGACAGGCAAAAAGGTGGTATTATAATGAGGAAAAATAGCTGCTTCTTGTTCAAAAACCTCTGTGTGAACACACTGTCCTCTATTACATATGAGGTCAGATGAGGCGTATATTGTACTCTGGGCTTAAAATCTTCAGAAGCATCTATTGGATGCTCATTCTTTCCATAGTTCAACTAGATAAAGTACAGAGAGATAACAGATTGCATCCTATGTAGGACCGCAAAAAAGGTTTCCCTGGTTCTTCTAGTCACTAAGCTAGTGTTACCCATGTCTTTAATGTGAAATTATTGTCTAATGATCACCTTTCCATATCTATCACAAACATGGCATTTATTTTCAGGATCAAAAAATTGATTGTGAGTGGTGAGGCAGCGCAGAGCAGGGCAGTATATATGATCACTGTGTTCTGCAAGTGTCAATGCAAGAAGCAGAATTTTTTCTAGGAAGAAGACATTAATTCACCCTCATCTTGCAAAAATTCCAAACTCCATTTCAGCTTTGCTTAGAGCTTCTGATTGTAATTTTTCTTCTATTTTGACGTAAGTTTCCCTGCAACTTCAAAAGTAGGTTTTTTTGTTTGATTATCTTATCGTTAATTTACATGTCACTGTGGCTTTTGTGTTTCTCTGCTGTTTCCCAGCTTAAAATCTTAACTAAAATGAATGTGTTTAATAACCTTGCTGCAATCTAATAATCAATTGGAATAAATCTTCATCAGTTGTGGGGTTTTTTTAACATTTTGAAGCTCCCTCAAGAAATAACACACAAATTAAACTGAAAACAAAGGAAATTAGAAAATCTGGATAATTTTTCTTGTTGTTTTTTATCTCTTTTGGTTATTTGCTTTGGGATTATGTTGTTATTTTTCTTCCGAGTCTTTATCTTTGCTCTGTAGGCAAATAGCTTTATGAAAGTATTAGAAGTGGCCTTTTGACAGCTAAATGGGATAGAAGCAAAATTTCCATTTTATTCAAAACTGCCTTCACAAACCATGCAATTTTCCTTATCCAGCCAGTTTAAATTCAAGGCTTCTTTAGTGATATCACACTCAGTCAAATCCGACAGGTTATTTCTATTAAAGTTTGGGGTTGAATGGAGACTAACTAGAATGTCGATTCTATTGTTAATATTTCATTCCAGTGGCAGAATGCAGTAGCCTGGATGAATTTAAGTTGATAAAATGTATAAAATTTCTGAAATTGAAAATCTGTTTGTTTACATAGTTCAATTTGTTTAAATAAATACAATAATATTTCTCATGATGCCCTTAAGTGATATTTTCTCTGTAATTAATAATTTGACACTGTTATCATTTGTTCTTTAAATCATTTTGTTGTATTCTTATATCCTGAGCCATATTTTAAATTATCCATGCTGTTAACTTACCATTTCCTGTTATCTTACTAAAGTAAAACACACTTTACCTCTTAAGCTCGTGGGGAAAATGTGTATTTAACATCTCCCTGGCATCAGTTGCACTTTAGAACTTGTTTTGTTTAACCTAATGTAGTGGAATATCATTGACTGCTTTTCCGTTTCTTTCCCTTTAAGTGTTCTCTGGCAGGATCAGCTTATTGCTGTAGGAGGGATGAGAAAATACCAATTATTACAGGTCCTTGGTTTTGCTCTTCACTTATTAATCTGCATCTGAAGAAAGACAATAACATGTCAACTAAATGCTTATGTGAATCAAAGAATACTTCAATGGGAAGGAGTGGGCTTATCCTCTAAAACATATGTTTTCTCCAATGAAAGTGTAACACCAAAATGTAAAATATAACATTATGAAAACAGATGGGATAGACAGGCAATTTTTATCCAAATACTACTTAAATCCTCATGTATTGTTAATGTTTACCATCCTGCTAGCTAACTAATCAAACATTATTTGAAAGATTTTATATAATATATATAACATATTTTTGACAACTGGAGCGAAGCTTACTAGCATGCAGAAGACAACTGAGAACTCACATGAGAATAACATCAGATGTGAGGCTTTTCAGAGACTGTCTTAAGAGGGCAGATCTCAGGTTTAGGATGAGATTGAAGCTTGAAAAGTTAAATCTAACTTCTTAACTGTTTCTGCATTGATCTCTGTCTATGGATGAATCATTTCCATGAGTCTCCTAGCTGTAATATCCTTATTGAGTTGGATTCCTGTAATTGTGTGATATGTTTTGTGGACTCATTTCATGGACTCATCACGTCTGTCTCAGGAAATCTAAAAAGCACCTTTGCAAAGCAGAACATTTATAAAAATACGGTCATGGTGTGTACACTTGAACGTGAGCAGCCAAGGTAGCATGTGCAGACTGACTGCTCAGGTAAGAATGTACCTGCTGAACTGGTCAGAGCTAAATGCCCTTTGGAAAGGATGTGGAGGTTTGACACTGGACAGGGTGATTTTGACAAGCTAACTCTTAGAGTTCAAGTAGTAGTACTATTTAATTCCCTCTTTCCAAGGAAACAATAAAATGGAAGCTAACATTTTGATCATAGTCAAATGATCATACAAGTAAAAATAGTTCTTTCTTTTCTTGTTTATAAACTGTATTTGTAAACAAGTTTCTTGTTTTCTGTATATTTTCACTCCAGACGCTATTCTTGGACTTTGATAATTAAGTGAATTATGTGTTGCAATGTGACTTTTGGTATAGGCCGATTTCAATTTTCTTAATGCTGACTCCTTCCCTTTTCGGCTGTTTTATACAGTGTACAGCTAGAGAAGGAACTGCAAATGACAAAATGGAGTAGACAACCTGGGGACTTGTCTTCAGGGAATATTCAAGCATTTGAGCTTAATATTTGATGTTTATGAGTATTTTTCTCCGGTTGTGCTCTGCTTCCCAAACGCTCCCAGAAAGTAAAGATGACACCATTTAAACACAAACAAGATGAAAAATTACATCATCACCCTATCTTAGCATATTCCAAATTCAAACTTATATTCATGGATTTAATTTTTCCTGTTATTTAGTTAATATCCTCAACAAGTTATCAACCATAAAGTCAGGTCTATGAGAAACTATCAAGCTTTGAATGCAATAGTTGTCCCAGAAAATCTCTACATCTCTGTACACCATATGATGGAGAACAGTATAAAACACAGAGGCTACACAACCAGGGAACGAATCACACTGCACATCCTGTACTAGTTTTTCCCTAAGCATCCAAAATTAACCATTTTGGAGGCATTGTATTAGGCTAGCAGTACTCTTGGTCTGAGAACAGTCATTCTTTTGTTCTCATTTTCTTATAGTTATGCAAGGAATCTAATCAATATTGCTTCTGAAATGGAACGACAGGAAAGATTTTTTTTAATATATTTGTATATTTTTTAACAAAATCACCTCTATCTTCAGTTTACTTGCTAGACTCCAGATCAAACTTTAGGAAAACAGAAGTCATCTTCAGACAACAGTTTTGAACACCACCTGTGAAATGCACCGATATCTTTAGGGCAAGTATGAGCATGAAGTGGATGGGTTTTATGGTTTTCTCTTTAGCATGTTTCAGCAGGGTAAATGTGTATGATCCTTTACAAGTTTTTTCAAGACCAAATATGTTTCTCTGTGGTGACCTGAGGTGTCAGAATCTATTTATTTCAGATGGGATTCAGCTGAAACTCATGTTTTCTCATAGAATGGTTTTAGATGCCTTCAGACATCATGCATGGCATCCATCTGTAACTCTAGTAGGACAGAGATCTTCCTAGGTTTATATCTGTCTATATTCTGTGTTAATGAAACTCTGGGCAACCATATTAAGATAAAGCCCAGGATACCCAGAGAATGGTACACAAATAAGATTTTTAATAACCTTCAGCAGACAGCTGCATCCTCATCCATTCATGTTTAGGTGTGAGGGATCCAGGTATCACATCAGTGAGTCCTCACAGACAAATTGCAGCACTGACCAGTTTCAGACAGCCAATCCCATCTATTCCTCCAGTACTGGAATTTTCTAACCTAATTTCATAGCCCTGGAAACGCAGCAATCTATCAAGGTGTATTGACTGGACTGAATTTACACAGGTCATTTGAAAGATAAAGGTCACACACATATCAGGGCTCTGGACCGCATTTATTAACAGCATCCTCCTGACTTTCAACATCATTAGTGTCATCTGGACCAATGCTGGAGTAAATGAAATGTGGCAGAACAAAAGACTGTTGCCAAGAGTGTAGATGTACATAAGTGATACACAGGGAGGTTCAGCCTTATTAGCCCCTGCAAAACCACACTGTTCCACAAAGTCAGTAACCAGCATAGCCCGTGCACAGGAGACTGTCCAGCCTGGTGATCTTACAGCACTTTTAATTGAAGCAAGAATAAAAAGGAAATTGCTGACCTGAGGTTTATTTAATATTCACATTTCAGGAGCATACAAAACCCAAACTGACAGAGACTCCCCGGCGACAACTGTTGTACATGTGTTCATAATTGATATTTTTGGAAATAGCTCTGGATAACTAGTGACTTTCTTACAGTTGTCTGGAATCTCTACGTCTGACTCAATTGTCAGGGAGTGAGCAGCTGCCTGCAGGAAATACATGGCCAAGTGCAAACGCGTCCTGATTAGGAGATTATTACACTGTCTGTGAGACCTGTACTAAATAGCTGAGAGCACAGTTAGTGCTGGCATGGTATTACAGCAATGGTTTCTTTATTGCTCTCGTCAGCATTTGCTAACAGACAATAAGGGAGTCTGGCAAAACTGTACCCATGCTCATCAGAAAACATTTTGTGAGTAGTTTTTGATGAAGTTCTCTATTTAAAAAAAAAAAATCCAAAATTTCATTCCCAAAATGCTATTTCAAAACTCAAGGGTTTTGTCCATTATCTGCCATGACCTTGAGAAAATACAGGCAAGGTCTACCTTGTAGGTTGGATAGCAACCCTAAGCAAACCCAATTTACTGTTTAAACTGCACAGAAAAAATCCTTGAGGATGAGCTAACTTGGTCTCCCCGCACTAGGAAGATGTATTAGCCACGACATAATTTCTTCATGCTGAGTGTTGCATTGATATAGATTCAACACTTCCAGATCCGTAGCCCTCGTGATATTTCCTTCATCCGACAGCATTCAATGTGCAGCAATGTTTTGTTGCTTTCAGATCTCACTGGCCCAATCTTCTCTGTGGGTGGATATTTCCCGTGATTCACCACCATCCTCCCTGCTACTTGCTTACCATGTGTACTGTGGGAATCCTGGCATAACAAACAACACAGAAGAAATTATCCAGGTGGCAAGTCCTGGCAACAAAGATGAAAGGAAAATGCAAGATACTCAAACTTCTACAAAGTCCTGTCACAACTCCCTGAAACTGAGGCTTTCAAGAAAACAGAGGCTTCCAAGGGGGAAAGAAGAAAAAAAGACTTTAAACAGTCTTTTAAAAAGTATTCCAGAGAAAACTTTCCAGAAAAACTTCCTTCACTTCAGAAAAGAAAATTCTTTCCACTTTTACATTCCAGGCACAGAGTGATGAAGAGAAGACCTCCCAGAGAGAATAAATACATGCCGGTGCATAAAGCCATGCCAGGAAGGTTTTGATTTGTTATTGAGGCTTCTTCAGATTGCAGGTTTCACAGTACCCATTTTCAGATACACCTTCTTGCTGAGAGCTTTGTTTAATGCATGCTTCAGAAAGAAGCTTTTAGTGCACTTCTTATAAATAAGATTCTTTAGAACTTTGTAAAGCTTATCATTTGAGCAACATGCCACTGAAAGGTAAGTATGAGGTTCAGTTCTCGTGAATAGCTGAGACTGAGAGACTCTTACGCTCCACCACAGTCCCCATATGTTCACTATAACTGCATATCACGTATGGGCTCACCGAAAGCTGTACATGCCATGCTAGAAGATATTATTCACCCAGAGATGAGCTGAGGGGCGTAGACATATTCTTCTGCTTTCCTTCCACATTTTCTATCATTTCAATAAATATTCTGCCCAAATGAGGAGACGGAGACTATAGGAAAGTGTAAAATATTGCACCAGAGGAAATTTAGAGGAGAAAATAACACTGGCAGAGTCCATTGGAAGTTGTCTCATCCTTCCTCTTGTCCCATGGCAGGATGAGCTAATCTTAAACCATTCCTGGAAAGGACTGGTTACACAGATGGTGACTCCAGAGTATCATAGGCTAAACAACTCACATAAGTCAGTCTTCTTTCTCTTACAAAGTTGGTTTCCAGATATCTAAAACAAATCTCCCTTGACGAAATTTAAACTCAGTATGTCTTTTTCTACAGGAGCCATAGAGAATAAACTATTCTTTCCTCTCTGGCAGCTGCTTCTTACATATTTGAAGACTTCTCTCATGTATTCCCTCTTCTTCTCTTCTCCTAGATTAGATAAGCCACAAATACATTTGCCCTTTCACAGTGTATTGCATTGGCTAGTGAAATCCAGGAATCAATTACATAGATTACAAGGGACTTGAATGACAGCATAACAGGATACAATACCCAGCATTGTATCTGAATGAACAGCGTGTGAATACTTACTTAACATCAGTATTTGCCTAGGTGCGTTATGGCATTATGTAATTAATTACTTCATGAAGCACTTGATTATCATAGCAGTGAATGTCTTTCCTGCCCACCCTTATCACTTGCTTAAAACTATTCTGTTCAGCTGAGATATACGTGCATCTGGGAGCTCATTTAGATACTAGGTACCAAACAGTGGATTCTCATTCCTGAGGGGTTTTTTTCAGAACCTGTTATCTGATCATCATAGCTGCTAAACAAGTCCTTTTAATACTGCCAGCAAATCAGATTATTCAGAAGTCAAATAAGAGCTAAAAAAAAAAGCAGCCGTAAGGATTTATTCATTTCCCAATTTTTAAGATCTTTCTCATCTCTTCTCTCTTTGTGCCAAGCCTTCAAGATGTAACTGGAAATGTTGGATACACTTATTCAAAAATGTTCTCTGAATGAATTACCAAGTACCATTCCGTGAAATGAATGGATCACAAAGAGCAGCACTTCTTCAGAGGAAAGCAGGCAAGCTGGCATTCAAGTATTTGGTATTTTATTGGTTGTCACTCACTTCCTCAGAACATTCTTCGGAACTGAATTATTTTATTTCCTGATTGTTTCCTGAGCAAGACTCTTTATACAGTTCTCCTAATTTCACTGTCAATTTTAATAGAATGTTTTCATTTATTCCTGTGTAAAGTTTCATTTTAAAGATACCCACATCTGGGAGATGGCATGGTCTTTGCCAAATGTATTCTCATGTCTGCTGTTTGGCGAACAATTATTGCATTAGGATTCTTGTTCATCAATCATACATGTGTACCAGCCTACATCTTTAGAATGTAAAGGCTAGAAGTATAAGAAAGAAATCAAACTTAAAAACCCCAGTAGGTTGGTCTACCAGGCCAACAAAAAAAAAATTTTACTTGTCCAAAGTGAGGTACCTAATTCACATGCCATTTCCCAGTCTCCTTAGTCACGTAACAACACAGTGCTCATGTGTGAGCCGTTTTACAAAGCATTTATCCATAAACACAGATGCTGGGTTCAGCAGAGGTCCGAGAAAAGTGTTTCATTCTTATATACTGAGCTTCTGAGCTCTGTGGTGGTGCACAGCAGTGTGATTGGAGCTGCTGGGATCAGCATGGCTACAAATAAGCTTAGTGACCCAATTTACTCTTACTGTCCTGACAGAGTAGTAAAACTGGCCTTATGAAGCATCCTGGATCTTTACACCAATGATGACCTTTATATCAATATATCTTATATATAATATCTTTACATCGATATTGAGCCAGAATTAGAGAAAGGAAGCCTTCAATCCACATGCATTTGAAATTTGGGGGTTTCATAGCAGATTATGACGCATTACTGAAAAACATCCACTTAGATCCTGAGATAACAACCTGGAAATCCTGAAAAAGATTTGGTTGTGGGATATGAATGATAGAGGGACTTCAGGAGAATGAGAATTGTGTGTAAAAGGTCTGTTATAGGCTAAAGTGACGATGCTTTCACTCCTAAACAGTTCAGCATTGGTGTCATTCACTCTCTTTAAGAGGCACTGTGTGGACATAAGATACATCCTCTCATGACAAACCTCAAGGAAACAGCTACAATGGGAAGATGCTGAGAGAAGCAGCAGAGAGATGAAGGTAGCTCCTGAAGGATCCAGCTATGAAAAGTCAGGACAGCATTGTCTTTTGCAGGCTGTGAATCAGTCACAGAGCCACCGGTTCATAACCCTGAGGCCACGCTGATGTTTGCTCCTGAAGACAGCACTCCCTGGGTGATAAAGGAGTAGCATTGCTCCCGGTGTCTCTGTCCACCCCAAACGGCAGAATATTGACTCGCTGATATAAGCAGAATAAACAGTAGCATATGAACCCAAAATAGTCTGTGCAAGGGTCATCCTCCTTCTACTGCTGGTAACAAAGCATAAAAATCGCAGGGGAAAGACTCTCAGACCTCTATGTAACCCAGCTACTATGATGGGATTTCTGCTCCCCTAGTAAAGGTTACAGTCAGTTAGCAGAAAAAAGAAAACAATTTTGGTACATATTTTGCCATTATTTTCCATATTTAAATGAACGGTGAGGTTGAGTATGGAAGAATAATTGAATGCTGTAGTAATTATATTGATTAATAGCAGGATTTTGTCTGACAGTTGTAATATAAACTGAAGGACAACCCACAACATGGATATGTGTGGTTATGACATTTCTTAAAGTGCCTTCAGAGATTAAAATCACTAGATAAATGTGAGTCATTACAAAGTTATCTTTGTGTTTTCCCCTTTTAAGATTCTTTTTGCAGTGACTTGAGAAATAAGGGAAAGAGATGATGCTTGGACCTTTTATGAAAAGTCTTTTTTTTTCCTTGCTGCTTCAATATCTAAACAAAGAACATTTGAAGAGACAAACAAAAACATTCTTTTGAGTTCAGAGCAATGCACACAGCTGGGGAATATATTCTTCTGCTCATAAGCAGGGTGAACACACTGTCTTCTTACAACTTTCAGCCCTGGGGACCACCTGTCTGTAACCCAAGGTCTAGTTCGGTTCAGCACAGCTGTGTGACCATGGCTAAGTTGCACCGACAAAATTGTTTTTGTCACACAAAAAAGGTGTGAGAAAGTCCATGAGCTGAAGTCATGCAAGATAATAAAAGCAAAACCACAGACAAAATTGTAACTGTTGAGATGGTGATAATTAGGAGCTCAAGGATTCAAGAGGAAAAATACTGACAAGAAAAGCTGAAACTCCCAAAGAATCAGAAGATGTTGTTAGATTGACAAACAGGCCACTCCTAGGAGTGATGGAGTTGTGCCCTTCCTCACCATTCTCGTGATTGCCTGGCCAGAAGAGACAGCCCAGGTGGCTCAACTTGGGTGATGAGCTGCTTAATGCTTAGACTCATAGCACAAGCCCTACCTCCTGTGAGTACCAGCAAAGAAACAATTATACTCTTAAACTCAGTAATATCCTGACTGCAGATACTCCAGATACTCTTTGATAATGGGGAAATCACCCATACAAAAGTGACCAAGTGAGGGATGGAGGGGGGGTTACAATCTTTGTCACATTTTGGAGTTCCTAGAAGCTCGGTCATGCACAGGATTGTGCTAGCTTCTGTCCAAGCACAGCACAAGCACTGAAAGCAAGCTCCTTCCCTGATGGCATCCAGACAAAACGTTCATCAGGAAAGGTTTTTACCCCATAGACTTCTTAATTGTCAACAGAGGACACAGTTGTTATTCCCATTTGCATAACAAAGCAGTGATATGAACCTGCTCCACCAAGGAAGCAGTCCTGTTAGCAGGCTTCGGGTGAAGAGCGGGCACAGATTTCCATGGACAGGTTCCTCCTATATCTTAAAAAAGCCACAGAAAGGGTGAAGAACACACACCACTGAGGAGAACCACACTGGTGGAGGGTGTGCCTCATACAGGCACAGCCCTCGGCTCAGGTACTGCTCCCATTACAAATGGGATTTTACACACTTTCCTCAGGGGCACTCAAAGGACAGACCAGTTTAGCAACGGTGAAATGTGCCCATTGGCGATGCCTTGGGAAAGCGTCTGCAGGTGGAAGAGGTTTTGGCCGTTTGGCTGTTTTCTGGCTAGAGGTCAGGTATAGGAGGTTGAATGAAACTCGTGATTTTTTATAGAGGTCCAGTTTGAAAGGCATTAAAGTCAGCATGAATCTTTCCAGGAATGTCAGAACCCTTCTGAAACAGAGGATCCCAAGGACTCCTGTGTTTTTCAGCTGAAAATATTATGTCTGTAGTAGCAGTCACACTGTAGTTGTGATAATCGGAGGATATAAGCAAGGGAAATCTTGAAGGAAGAGGAACGTGTATTACTAGCACGTCATAATCTCAGTGATAGTACTTTATTTTTATACTGACTAATTCCGTTTTAGATCTGAAGAAAAACTTACATGCTTGAAATCTTTTGTTTGGTTTTTCCCCCAATTACATCAACTGACCTGGTAAAATACATTTTAATTAAATTACATTTGCCAACAAATCTTTCTGTAACAATATAAATGTTTCCTGTCCTTTCCTATCTATTTATATTCTATGCTGAGGATCAGGAGCGAAAGAGGAGACCACACTGATGAGGCAGCTGAAAAAGTGGTGATACCAAAATTTCTTATTAATTTATGTTGATTTTTCAATGTAAAAATAAAAGCAGAAGATGTTCTGAAATGTCAAAAATTTCCAGGTTGGAGTATTCTAGGAATAAAATTTGGAGATTTTTCAGTATTAAAGTGGCTTCATATGTCAAGAGACCTTTCTATTTTACAAAACCATGTGTCTAAAAATAAAAAAAAAATTATTATTTGGGTATTTTTCAACTTTCCTGTTCATCCAAGATCCCCCTACACACAAAAAGATTGATCCACCCAAATCAGTTTCTGGATTTCTGCATTTATTTTTCAGAACTGTAGAAGCTATAAACAATCAATTACTCCAACAGCTCAAATTCTCCTCCATGTGGTCAGGACAATATTCCTGTCTGAAACATTTCTTCTGTGTACAGGCCTGCCCCAGATGATCCCCTCCCGAGAACATATCATGAGATATGCACCATTTACTTCATTGTTCTCACGCTGTCAAACGGCAGTTTTGTTACACCACACTTTTTCTCCCAGCAATTTGCTTCCTTCCAGATTGATGTGCAAATTCTCTCACAGAAGCTGAGAAATGCTGGACCCTTATCAAAGTATGAAGGATGTTAATATAATGCTCTCCAGAATAAGAGTATAAATCTGTGCATATTTGGTCTAGTGCATATCTGTACAGGTTTGTGAACACACTGGACAGAAGCATCTGTTAAATAAGCATCGACTTCAAAAGGAGTATTTTCTTATTTGCTTGGCAAAGAGGAGAGCCAGAGCTTCTCATGATAAATATCGCACTGAGTAACTAAATATTCGTATTTTCAAGGCCCACGTAGTAAAAGTTTTAAATTAAATAAACTTCATTTGCATACATTTCAATCCAAAGGGCATCATTAGAGGACAGTATCTTCAATACAATAATGAGCTGTTTTCATTAACCATGCCCTAATGATTACAGCAGGCTTGTACTTCAAAAGTCGTGAAATAGTTACCCAGGCGAGACCAAAGAAATAATTGTACATCTTTATCTATCTCCCTTTCCATGCAAGTCACTGAGTTAGAAGCCTATTTCCTGCCCCCCTGATGTACTCAGGAACCTCTTGGAAAAGGTTTAACTGAACTTGTATATGGCATAGATAAAGGATCGGGAAATGAAGTCTGATCTGAGTTATAGCTCTGGAAATCTGGAAAAATGCAAATGAAGTATTGTAGGAAGGAACAGACTTTAATTTTCTGCTTCTACAATCCTGAACATAAACAGATCCTCCAATCTGCTTCATTCCTCTTATTGTTGGCAAATAAAATTATTTTTTAAATTACCAAAGGGATTGACATGCTTTTTCCTAACCTTGAAATTGTCCATTTATTTTTAAATATAATCTTCTGATGTATCTTTCATCACAGTGTAAGAACATTTGACTTTAATTTTTGAAAAATTTGTGATTCAGATGTGACTGTTCTTCCACATTATGTGATTTATTTTCACATTTTTCTATCCCAAAATTATATGTGATATTTTTTGCTTCTGTCAGGTCTATCTGATTTGTGTTTGACAAGTATATATTATCCCCTATACTGCTAAGCAATTATCACTGGACAGTAGAAAACAGATCTATAAAGGCTTTCAGTCAATCATATTGTTCATCTTTTGCCCTCCATAGATCAACTAGATCTTTGATATTCCAAATGAGTGTTTGTCCAGCTCGCTTCTTAAAGGCCTTAATGGTAATAGATTTTCCACAGCCTCCCCAGGCAATCTATTCCAGTACCTCATTATCCTTACGGTTAGAAAGGGTTTTTTTTTTAATGTCTAAGTTAAATTTCCCTTGCCACTATTAAAAAGGCCATTACTTTTTGTACTATCCACAGTGGACATGAAGGAAAGATTATTCACTTCTTTTTTGCAACAACTTTTTATATGTTTGAAGATCACTATCATGTTCCTTATCCATGTTTCTCTCTCTCTCTCTCTCTCGTTCTTTTTCTCTCTTTCTCTCTTTCTCTCTTTCTTTCTCTCTTTCTTTCTTTCTTTCCTTCCTTCCTTCTTTCCTTCTTTCCTTCTTTCCTTCCTTCTTTCCTTCTTTCTTTCCTTCTTTTTCTCTTTCTTTCTTTCTTTCTTTCTTTCTTTCTTTCTCTCTTTCTCTCTTTCTCTCTTTATTTTTCTCTTTCTTTCTTTCTTTCTCTCTTTCTTTCTTTCTCTCTTTCTTTCTCTCTTTCTCTCTCTCTTTCTCTCTTTCTCTCTTTCTCTCTTTCTCTCTTTTTCTCTTTCTTTTTCTTTTTTCTTTTTCTTCTTTTTCTTTTTCTTTTTCTTTTTCTTTTTCTTTTTCTTTTTCTTTTTCTTTTTCTTTTTCTTTTTCTTTTTCTTTTTCTTTTTCTTTCTCTTTTTCTTTCTCTTTTTCTTTCTCTTTTTCTTTTTCTTTCTCTTTTTCTTTCTCTTTTTCTTTTTCTTTTTCTTTCTCTTTTTCTTTCTCTTTTTCTTTCTCTTTTTCTTTTTCTTTTTCTTTTTCTTTTTCTTTCTCTTTTTCTTTCTCTTTTTCTTTCTCTTTTTCTTTTTCTTTTTCTTTTTCTTTTTCTTTTTCTTTCTCTTTTTCTTTTTCTTTTTCTTTTTCTTTCTCTTTCTCTTTTTCTTTTTCTTTCTCTTTTTCTTTTTCTTTTTCTTTTTCTTTTTCTTTTTCTTTCTCTTTCTCTTTCTCTTTCTCTTTTTCTTTTTCTTTTTCTTTTTCTTTTTCTTTCTCTTTTTCTTTCTCTTTTTCTTTTTCTTTTTCTTTCTCTTTTTCTTTTTCTTTCTCTTTTTCTTTTTCTTTTTCTTTCTCTTTTTCTTTTTCTTTTTCTCTTTTTCTCTTTTTCTCTTTTTCTCCTTCTCCTCCCTCCCTCCCTCCCTCCCTTCCTTCCTCCCTCCCTTCCTTCCTTCCTTCCTGTCAAACAATCCCTATAACTTCACAGTGTTTTATACACTTTTCTTACAAGTCATGCTTCTAGGGTCTTACATCATTCTGGTTGAACTCTGGATATTCTTCAAATGGTTCACACCTTTGCCAAAATGCTGCACTTATAAATTGGGTGCAATGTTACAGCTGGTGTCTTAACATTTGTCGTATCACACAAATAACACTGGCAGTATTTGGGCAGCTGTAAGAATAAATATTGTGAGTTGGATCTTTCTTTCTCCATTTATAGCTCATCTGTCCTCATAGCAGGTTCACACTGTGCCAGTGTTTTGAAGCTGCAGAAAACAGGGACACTTCTCAGTCCTAGTTAATTCCAACTCAGGATCTCCTTTACCAACCTCATTCAAGCCATCCAGATGTTCACAAGATGTTCATCCAGTTACTGGCTCTGCTGGTTTACAGAAGGACATTTTTGTTACAAATTGCTGGTCGTGTGCCAGACTTAGTTACTGAGCCTCCACTCATAGGAGGTAATGTAAACCCTACTAACATAATTTCATTCTGTCACATAGCATACCCTAGCATCTCCCAACTTTATCCAAAATTTGGATCAATCACTAATGTAGCCATGTATGTATTTTAAGTTTATTGAAATAATGTTCATTATCCTACTATTTGTAGCATCTCATCCAAGAGTAGTTATCATGTACCATGAATGATCTTGGTTTCCAGGTTCAGCTGTATGGACCATAAATTCCATCACCTCTGTGCAGATATTTTCACCTACTACTTCATAGAACCTTAGAACGTTGGCTGGAGATGACCTTGGGAGCACCTCTGGTCTAACCTCTGCCTTGAAGGAGAACTCTTATCAAATGGACCTGGTCAGCCATAACTCTGTGTAGATATTACTTTCTTCAGTGGTGATGAAGTGAGAGCCCAGATGCAATAATCTAATGAAACATATGGTTAACGCCATCCTGCAAACTTCAATAAAGTTGCTCATGTACTTAAATTGAAACGCATGAATAAAAACCTGTAAACTGTAACCTATAAAAAGCATCATTTATACTGAGGTTGAGACTATACTAGGAGAATCACCTGCAGAGAAAAGGAAAAAAAAACCCCAACAACCCACCAAATTGTTGTTTTGGGAATACTACAAAAACCGAAATAAGCCAGTTAACGTGTTCTGTGATGAACAGCATAATTCTGTGTACAGGAGTCTTTCCAGAGGTTTTCTGGCTTATTTAACTGCTTACACTGAGAGAAATCCCATCCCAAGGTTCCCGGGTGATCAGGTTCCATGGAGGAAAGCGCCTGCTCAAAGTGTGAGACATCAGTTCTGCTCAGAATATCACAATCATTAGCTGCAGAGCCCAAGTCCAGTCACCAACCTGCCAGAACCTCAATTCTCATCAGCTGTCTGTGAAGTGTGCTGTGACAGGCATTAATTGGTGATTACAGGAAAGACTAGCTGAGGACTGGAAAAATCACTGACCTAGATATGAATAATGTTCATTCCTGGTGGAGGCTCCCATTCCAGTGGGCTGGTCCTCACTACACCTGAGTGTCCTGGGTCCCAGCAGGCCCCGTACCTACTCCTGGAGGACAGAGCCCATAGTCATATCATTAATTCTGGCTCAGAAACCCAAACAATGAATAACTAGGTAAAAATAACAAACCGATGGCTGGTTTGAAGCGTATGCGCTCTCACTCATGATGTCCCACTCTTCCTCCGCACATAGCCCAGTTCCATCAACCATCCATACTGATGCATATGTGCCCAAACACCAGCCGTTTCCACCTGTCTTACCAGGTTTTGGCCTTTTCAATCTTCTAGTGCTTGGTGCTTTTCTCTTCTAACCCCTCTGCTTGCACCAAGGACTCGGAGCCCGAGTGACTTCCCAGAAATCTGCTGCCCTCCCATGGTCACTAAAAGGGTTCACTGGGGCAGAGCAGTACAGTCAGCTTGATTTAATCAAAGCTGAGTACCGTTTTCAGAAGCCACGAGGAATTTTGGGATTTGTGTAGAACTGGACAATCTCAGGGTTTTTTTATTAGCAAATCAGATATTAACAAATATATCTGGTACATTTTTTTCAATGAAGGACTTTGATCCTGGTCAAAGAACAGTGAGAAAATAAGAAATGAACTGAAACAGATGGCCCACATATAATCATAACTATAGGTGTTACCATAATCCTAAAACAATAATTTGCTTCATAATCAATTATTGCTGTCAACTAGGTAACTCCAAAATCTGTATGCCCCCTCTAAAATATAAACAGTTGGAAAACTACTCCCCAAGTTCTGGGTAAGGGAGTAGTATTAAAGTACCCGTCTAGCACCAAATACGTGATGTAAAAAAAAAAAAAAAACCAAAAATTTCAAATGCAAAGTCATTTCAGAATATTGAATTTAAACATTCTACTTAGAAAAATATCAAAAGGACAATGTGAGGGACTTACTAAAACGGTTCATTTTGCATTTCTCTTTTTCCATTAATCCTCTTAATCATCACAATTTCATATCAATAAATGTATTTGTATGGTAAATTTCAGTTTTACTGAAATATTTTTCTATTTCAGAAACAGTATTTGAAGTAATAGTAAATAGATATATGTTCTGAAAACAAAAGATTACTTCTGTAATTTCCATAAAAATGCCAGTTAAAATATGAAGCAAAAAAGCCTTGCAATACAAAAAAAAAAAAAGTTTTTTAAAATTCAAAATTATGTTTAAAGGTTCTGTTAACCTCCTTTCATGCCAACCCTAATCATCTGCAGTTTTGGCTGAGGACTGTGAAAGTATCTCTATGCTTAAACTAAATATGCATGCATATCTAACTGATTCATATGCTCCTTCAGAACAGCTTTATTCTTTACGCTTCCCCATCTGTTTCAGGGATGAAAGAAAAAAGAAGGCAAAGTCCATACAATGGCTTAAAAAACATGTTTTTTCTTTCTTTCACCTTAGTCTTGTCCTGCATCTGATGTCAATTCTTTAATATAAAGACTTAGAAAAAAATAATAAAAACTCTGAAGTGTTTTCCTTCAGTGCTTGCCATTCTCAATAGTGCTACACGCTGCTGTTGAGCATTTTATATTAATAAATTACACTTTAAATTATTCAAATTGATTTAATTTTTTTTTTTTCTCTTGGGGGTAACTATGTAAAATCAAACAAAAGGATTAGAATTGGTCGGGAAACGTGACCCAAACTAATATGAGATTGTCTCTAATGTAGTCAAATGAAAATCTACTTCCATCCCACTGTGACCTAATGCTGAAGAAGCATATAATTGGAATCAAAGTGAATACAAGATTTACAGAAATATCAGAGTTGTGTATTGATCAGCAGTGGTATTTGTCTTGACGAACAAAAAAAAAATATGAACAATTCCATCAGAGGCGTTATGGAAAATATGACAGGCAGTTTCCTTTCATAGGATTAATCCTACACGGCCCAGTGTTCATGACAGAATAGACTGGAGTCTTGGCTATATTCCTTGGGTGCTTTTTTTTGAATTTTAGAAATGATGAAAGTAAATGAAAAACAAAGATCTTGTAGTGGGTCCACTGTGAATATAAATCAGTAGAGATCTGCTGAAGGAGACTGAGCTGTTTTGATTTACAGCTGGGAGGATAGTACCAACAAATTATGGCAGAATAAGTGAAAAGAAAATCAGAGAAAATAAAATAATATGTTTTTAAAGACAAAAATATGTTGATAGAAATATTTAAGTTTGTCAGTTAAAATTTGCAGAAGTACTTTTGGGAGCTGGATGGCAAGCTGTGATTCAGCAAATAGCTGTTTTCCATCACCCACTTGCTTCTTAACTGCCTAGAAGTCTGGAGTGCCAATTACCCTTATCATTACCTCATGAAGGGCCAGATAAAATGCTCCATCATTCACTGATCATGAGTAAGTGCATGGGCTGTAAAGACATTACCTACAACACACACTCAGTTATAAGGATAAACATGATGTGGCTCATAAGGCAAAAAAATAATAAAGTAAAATATCTACTGCATAAACCCTAAATAAACAAATGTTGTTTCCCACACATAATCTGGTGCCAAGATAATAACACTATGGAATCAACTGGTAAGCAGGTGCTTAGCCTTAATATTCACTTCAGTGGCATAAAGAGAGGTCTTTTATTTACCACACTTTCATTTCTTTTCAGCAGGTTTTGAATTAATAAACCATTGACTGACTTACAGTTCAATGGCATTTTGTAAATTAGATCCAATCAAGTTTTATCTAAGATAAAAACAGGGGTAGAAAAAACATGGGGAGTAAAAGAGTGCAAAATCCCAGGAACAGGATAATACATTTCATGTCACTCTTGTTATTGAGTTTGGGGGGGAATTTTGGTATTTTCTTAAACTTGAAAAAGTTTTCTATGTTTTTTCTTCTTAGTTTCTGAAAGTTATGAAGCTGGCTAAAGAAATGATAAGCTGAAAACCTACTGTGGTGGTACTACTCTCTCTGATCATCCACTTCTAAAATAACCAAGCAGAGTCTTCTGCCATTAACCAGCTTTAATCAATTCTTCAGTTGATCAATTTTTCCATACAATAGCACTGCACTATATTATACTATACATAGGCACAAGATTTTAAGAGCATTGATCTTAAAGCTGAGCCTGGGAATCCCTGCACCTCTCACAGTATTGACTTCTGCCGGTCTCCATCCACCGATGGCAGCTTTGCACAGGAGGGTGTCATTTTGTAGGTGAGCGTGATGCATACTTCAGGTGAGCGGGAGGGAGATGCCGGCTGAAGCATCTGTTTGACTCAGATTTGGATCTTTTGACACAATTTCATAAAACAACAAAACAAACAAACAAAGTTTGTTTCTGTTCCATGGCACAAGAAGAACAAATTTGGAAGTTTTTCACAAAGTGGACCAGGCGGGTCCTTGCCAGCTCTGCTCCTCACAATCTCCTGCTGTATGGGAGCTGAAGTAATTCCTCAGCGAAAAGGGGGATGTTGTTGATTCTGTCAAAGCTAATTTAGATTATATCCACAATATCTCAAAAGATAAGAATTTTAAAAAAGAGACACTTGCAGTTTTCTTTTTTTTTTTTTATTACAGCAGGTAATTTCCTAATCTCTCACTGGTGCTGTAAAATAAAAGTTACCGTTTAGAAAATTACTGTTCAAGCTGACTCTTGTGAAGTAGGTAGCACACATTTTAAGATATTCTTTCAGAGATTAAATCTTCTGAGTGGCTGTCAGAGGTGAGGAGACACATTGCTTTAGAGACTTAAGCATTAAAGCAGCACTTAATTATCCATTATACACAAAGACAGTTCCTAAATGATTTTTAAAACCATGAAAAATGAAAATGCTTTATAAGACAATTAAAAGATGTACACCTTCAGGATAGTTTACTGCATAGATTAAACATATGTTACCTCTTAGTCCCATCTAAGATCGTTCTCTAAGTTTCTAACATAGAGTTGTATTATGGAAGGAAAGCTCTAAAAGGACTTCATCTTATCTGAACTGTGATTTTTTTTTTTTTAAGTGCTGCTCTACTGAAAAAAAAAACACTTTTCTGCTTTATTTTAGCAATTAAAGGCAGTCCAAAATTTGCTCAATTCTCAACTGCCTTTTTCACGAACCAAGAACAAAGAAGATTTTTACCATCATCTGATATCTCCTTGAGATTCTTAGAATTCAATCAGGTTGCAGTTGTTGCTGGAAATTGGAATTGCCTCTATCTTGCACTGAAATGGGGCTTACAGGCGCAAACAACGGAATAAAGACAAAGTGCAGAGATCCTCTGTTTCTAGATATTTCATTGTTTTGGAAGGTGGGTTGTAATCACCATCGTCTTGCAGTTATTATGTGGTAAGCAAAAGTTGGTTAGATCACAGCTACTTGAAACAGAGTCTTAGATACTGAAAAAAATAGGCAGAAAAAAGAAGAATTTTTGATAACTTTCAGGGGTTTAGATCAGGTTCTCTTGTTCGCCTTCCTACAGCAGATAATCTTTTGTGAGCATCTAGTGTGGGGTTGGGGCAAGTGTGAGTTTCTAGAATAGCTCTTACTAATTTATTTAAGTGGGATTGTAAAGCAAATGAAAATGTAAATTGTCATAATACAAACAACATCAATAGCAAGTTCTGACAGTAGCACACCAGCTTGAGGCCAATCAGTTTTTTAACAGAGCTGCAGGAAAAAATGCTTTTGAGAAATGCAATGCACTCTGGGGCATGTAGGGAATCAGTCTGTCGTAAAAATCAGTGCAACCTGAGAGGACAAAAATAAATTACTTATTTTTGCTCTGCTTTTACTTGGCTGGAAGGGATACTATGATGACAGAAGAAGCCTTTTGGTATCAGTGTCTAGAAAAAAAAAGGACATAGATTCAAATCTGTCCATGACTGACCAATTATTTAGGTACAACAGCATTTATAAAAGGTGGAGAAGCCGCTAATACGCCTCCCATGCAGATCTCTTTCCAGAAAACGAGATTTTCACAATATGATCCATAAAAGGAGAAAATAGTGCTCTACCTACAGCAAGTCATGCCATTCAGTTTTATGCAGGACAGCAGTGCCCACAAGGAGAGCTTCAATGAACTAAACTCATGCCCTTGGTTCTGCCTTTCACGTGCTGTCTCAGGTAAATCTCAGCTTCTGCTGTTCTCCTTGTCAACCACCTTTCAAAAGAGTAAACGTGCCTTCTGGTGCTTTTCTATCATAACGCATACTATATAACTGTCTTCACCTAGTCCTCTAGAAAATACTGTACAACAGTTAATTCATTAAGAATGAGAATAAATAGGCAATGGAGTCAATAGATTTACAAGGATGGCATGAAACCTGAAAGGGACACATGAAACGCTGTGCTGTAAAATGGACTTGCCTTCCTGTTTACAGTCCAGCCTCGCAATGACCAAACACAACACAAGCATAAAGGATGGTCTGAGTGCTTAATATAGAGTCTCTTCTAGGAAAAAAATGATACCCATTTATTCATTTCCCACTAGCCTGCTTTTGTCAAAAGAGGTAACACTTGCCTTTAAAGGGAGATGGAATTTGCCTGCTGGTTTGTAGGTTATTGAATTGACCTCTGATTTTCAGGGATACATTTGGAAACTTACTTCTTAAATGGGATTTCTACTAAAAGATATAAGAAACCCCTCCAAGGGTATTTACGGTGACTGGTTATCTGGTGTTGACATTAATTGTGCTGGCATATTTTGCAGAACAGCCTCAAGTGTAACATTAGCTGAACTGTAAGACCCTTCCATATATAACAGTCTAGCTTAATATACTTCATAGATCTATCCCCTGCTTTGTGCCTATTGCTCAGCTGAAAGAATCTGGGCAATTTTATGCAGATGTCTCTTGGGCTAAGCCATGTAGGTGCATCCATAATGATTAAGGATGTTCTTTTATCTGCTGCATAACTGTGTACTACATAGGCTTTTTTAATAAATCTGCTCTCCAAAGAGAAAAAATAACTTTTCAGTGAATATATCCTAAAATCAAAATATCAAATATCCTATAGCAGAGCTCAAAACTTTTCATGTTACAGATTACAGTGTCCATATGGATACAGCCCTTCTTCAGCTTCTAGTCTCATTTATGTACCTTTCTGTGGTATCTCAATTATCATCACTTAGTTAATCACTTAGGGTGGTATCAATCAAAAATACACAGGATGAATTCTGATGTAAAATGAAGCGATACCATGGCTGCATTGTTCCATTTTTCACCGATTTAATATCTTCTTTCTCCTGTGGTATGGGACTGTAGTCTTTCAATTCTAACTTCCCACTTTTAGAGAGCTCAGGGTCCCGCCACTATAAGGAGTAATGTCAAACCTTGACACAGCTAGGAGGTGAATGTGGGATCAGAATCGTTGAGTGTGACCACAATGGCATCATGTCACAGCAAGTCATTTCTGCAGCAGATGGTGTGACAGGGTGGTGAGGTAGCAGTGTAAGGTGACAGCCTGCAAGCTGTAAGTGCTGGAGCTTTTCAGTTACTACTCACAACCAAATCAACTGCCCCTTCTGCAGCTTCCTTTTTAACGTGTTTTGCAAGGGTTTATTAAATTATATTAACCTGATAATTGACAGATTTGTAGTTTATTGGTGATGCCTTATAAATTTATTGAATTATTCGTATCGGTATGCTAACTGAATTGCTTATTCTGAATTTAGGTCAGGAGTTACCATAATCATGGAGTCTCTATGAAATGACAGTACCTGTTGTTCCTGTTGGTTGATTTTAATAACACACATCAAAGGGGAACAGGAGGGAACGTTCCCTTAAAAAACATGAAATAAACCCAGGCTGCTGAGACTATAAGTGTACGTCAGCTTGTTCTCCAAAAAGCCCAATTAGCCACATTCAAATTAGCAATTGGTTCTTATGCAGCAGAAATAACAGTGGATCAAGAACGGTGAAAACAGTAATGGAAATACACCTTTGAATTTTCTGGTTGTTTCAGTGCATTGCAACACATGTAATGCATTCATATTCACTGATGCTGCATTGGAGAATGATGAAAAATAAATTAGCAAATGATTTTGACATATATAAATCAGTAACAGATATGACCTTTATTATCAACATTGTACATAAAATGCAAAACCCAGATTCACATTTTACCAAAAACCCTACTGGTTTTTGTTTTGTTTCAACACATGTAAAAAATAAAATAATTTCTACTTTTTATATAAGTTATTTTTGCCTAACAGTACCTTGATTTGAGGCTCTGAGGTTTAGAAGTGGAATACTGTGAGAGATTTAAGCAGTTATGGAACAAATAGCTGGATAGTTACTGTAGTAACTGTAATGGAATCACATCCACTCTGACAAAATCTTGAATTGTCTCTGCTGCTTTCATTAACAGTCCCACCACACTCACAATATTAAACATATCACATTGAACATCTCAATGGAACTGATTAGAATGATTATGCTGTGGGACAAAAAAGAAAGAAACCACTACAATTGTCCAAAAACAGCTACAAACCTTGACTAACATGTATTTATTATTGCTGTATGTGGCACGAGTGAGCTGCAAATGGAGACTTTCCTAAACCATCCCTTCCTATTGCTGCCAATATTAAGAGTTTCAGTTCTCATGACATCCTACACTACATTGCATTTTTCTTTATCCATCACCAATTTAAAAGCTCTGGTTAAAGCTATCAAGCAGAAGGTAGTTCAAGACACAAAAGGGTGTATCAGTGGATAGGTACATTAAGGAATCAGTCTGAAATCTATAGGATTTAAAAATTCTTTTTGCATGGCAACAGGAAGCTTTGTTTTCACAAAGTAAAATTTGGTCAAAAAAATTCATCCAGGAGAATAGGAAATCATTAGGAATACCTAAGGCTCTGGTAATTTTTTTCATATTTCAAGGTCTAAAACACCACGGTTGTTGTATAGTGCTTGAAGGCCAGTGTGGGAAACGTGGAAAATCACTATGCCCAACTGGAAGTAGAATCCAAGTCCTATATATGCAACATTACAATAACCTTGATGGTTAAATTTGGATAAATTTGATAGTCTCTCCATCTTACAATGGAGTGGGATGAGGAAGACAAGTGTCTCTTTCAAGCCCAGACACTCTCCAAAGTGGGCAGAGAGATGCGCTCCAGACACTCACCATGAGCCCAGGAAATCCCACTGGCCTGTGCGCTGGCAGTATGGCCTGCTCTCCCAAGGCACCGAGCACTCATGGGCTTGGCATGAGAGCCCAAACATCAAGCTGCAGCCTTGAGTGTTGTTGCAGCACCTCCAGCCATTGTCACTCAGACTTTCAGCCTGGCCTCCACGTCTTCAGGTGTCTCAGGACTCATCATTACTCTGTCAAGCACACTTGGTATTAAAAGTGTTTCCATCAATTGATGTTAAAGAGTTTCCATCAACTTTGCCAGTTGTGGATCAATCTCAACGACAAGGATTTGAAGGCCTTCGTATGTTAGGACTCTTGAATGATTACAGAGACTGTCATGCTTGTTTCAGAACGAATGCACAGAGTGATGACAGAGTTAAATATGATGAATGGAATGTTTGTAATAAACAGATTGAACATCCACCACTATCAGCAAAAAGGGATCATCCAGCTTAATAGGAGGACACTGTGGTTTCCCGGTTTCTTATGTTCTTTCCCTAAGTATTCATTATTGGCCCTGAGAGAGGTACACTGGTAGTGCTGGTGGTTGCTTGGATTTGACATCAAATAAAGCTATTTTCCTCATTTCTTATTAACAGGGAGTAGAGAACAGGACACAACTGACACCAAACATTCTCTGTTGCAATCTGTCAGACCTGTGGCTACAGCCACAGATCACACAAGGAGGTAAGAGTGTGGCAGGTCATCAATATCATCTACCATGCAGCAAATTGCTTGTTATGCTTCCTTTATACTCATTTATGACCAAAGAGTACTGTTTGAAATGAGAGACAATAATATTTTTCACACAGCCTCATTTGTTAATAAAGATGAATTCCCTAAGTTTCTTAGAGCACTGAGGAGTTGAATCAAAGAGAAGAAAATTAAAGAAACAAAAAAAGGACATATACAAATTTATGATCATGGAAACTTCATGGACTTTGACATTTAATTAATTGACTTAACTAATGTTATAAATCTTATATAACTTATTCCCATTCCCATCATAATGGGAAATAACCATAATCATCAATATTGTTTTTCCCCATGGAAGAAAGTAGCTTATGTGTAATGAAGACTGATTAGGAGGTAAGCATTAATATTTTTGCAACTCCAAAGACTTCAGATCATTGCAAAAACATCAGTGAAATGTACGTCTCCACATCTCACACATTATCTTAGGATATTTCCACTTCCAAGTTGAGAATTCAGAAATGGAATTAGGATAACTCATGCTCGTTTTTCTTCAGCAATTTCTGGTTTTCTTTGTCCAATTTTTTTTTTTTTCAGTTGTTCCAAAGTAGCTTGAACTTATCACATGCTTTTGCAGGAAGAATTCAATGGGTGGCAAAACTGAAGCTACAAAGTCAAGTTTGGGTATTCTGCTGCTGAAAATGGATAGGTAGTAACACAGCGAGCATTCCACAATATGCCATATTTCTGAAATAAGGGCAGAACTCAGGGATCCCAGAATACACTGAAGCTGGATGAGATCCTTGTGCTTACTAAAGCAAAAACAGAAGAAAAGTGTGTTCTGAGAACATGCTGAGTAGGTGAAAACTTTCATGTTGTTTTTAATGAACAGTTCTAATTGATAGTTTCAAGCTATGTTTATGAAATAAATAAAAAATGGAAAACTGAGTCAAATATCAGAATCAATGAAAATGGTACTGGAAGTTGCTGCATGGTACTGTTCTTCTGCTTGTAAATGACCATGAAATTGTGTTGTTCAATTTGAAAGTGAAGGGAGCAGGAAGCCTCTGACAATATACTGTGGCCACAGCAGTAGTGTGCCAGGTCAATCAGAGCACACAGCATTTCAGTCATGGGTCATCTTGTCCGGTGTGCTGGAGTAGCCAAATCACAGCCAAACAGATATTGACATAAAATAGTATGCCTCATCCCAGTTCCTGCTTAAGGTAACCCTTACTTTGGCTGTGCAAGTCACATTTAGGAGTAGGCCATGTCTTTATGACCTGTTGTGTTTCTTTCTCACCAGTCTTTCATATTCTGTATCACTAAGACATTTTGATATCACCATCGTTGAAGTACCAGAACATACTATGGTTTGGGTTGGGTTGGTTTCAGCTGATTTCTCCAAGAATGATGATCACTGGGCAGAAAAATGGAATTTAGGAGATTATAGCTGCTAGTTCAAACTCTCATCCTGGTTAAGACACTCAACTTCTGAGAAAAAGTTCCCTAGCTGGCAGTATCTTTTGCTTCATGTAATGTTGGAGATAGACACTTTAAAGCACTTTGAGGATGAAAGGATGCATATTAGCTAGCTCTATCCATCTAAGATTACCAGATCATTTTCCTGCATGTAATTGCATGCAATGCTCTGGGATATAAATAAATATGTTCCATGAGGAGTCCCATGAGTTCAGTACCATTTCAGAGAAATAATTAAAATTGTTGTGTAATTCTCAACATTGCTGAACTTTTCTTCTCCCTTGCTTCTCCTTTTCTCTTTATTTAAACCTTTCTTTCTCTGTATAAATTCTTTTCTTCCCTTTCTGCAACAATATTATTCCCACTTTTGTTTCTGGGAGCTTTACCAGTGATGTGAAACTCATGCACTACCTGGGAGCTTGTTGTGGTCTGTTGTAATATTGGAATGCTTTTGAAGGCATCTTTAGTGGAAAGTCTTAATGTTCAGATCTAAGAAGGAATAATTTTCTTCCTCCTGTCCTTTCTGGAGCTTGCTACCCATGTCTCTAATAAGAAAAGATACCAAAAAGTAGAAGATATGTGCCATCCATCAACATCTGCCAGCTCAGAGGGTAAGGAAAATGTACCTCATTAGCAAACTCCCCAAGCTTTTAATCCTCATTCTCTGAAAGTTTCAACTGCTTCCAAGTTATATAAATCTGAACTGCAAGGCCTGATTTGTAGCCCTATGAAGCTGAAATCCTCTTTAAGTTCAAAGGGAGTATCATGAGTGTGAAAGGTTTCAAAGCATCCCAAAATTGATGTACCATCAGATACTTTGCTGATGTAAACTGGTGTTGTTCCATTGATTTCACCAACACTATTTCAGTTTAGTGCTGAAAAAAATGGGTATAAGATATGCTACATAGGTTATCATCTCCAATTGATTGATTGGTTTCTATTGATGTTATTGGAATTTGTGAGGAAGAACATCAATAATCTAACTCACAGAATTGAGATAAATGATATCTTGTAGTCCTGGCTCTACCTTACCGAACTTCTATAAATAACAATTCCCTCCTTAGATTTTTTTTAGAAATGCAGCTCAGAGTGTTAGTGGAAAAAAATATGTATGATATTGGTGTGTGAGTTTCTAAGAGAGATGATAATGAAGAAGTATGGATGCAAGGTTAAGTTACAAAATTCTGTTAAGAAGATTTTATTATATTAAGCCCTTTTTTTCTGAAAAAAAAGTCCCTTGACCTTAGTGAGTTACAGATCTAAAAGCAAAATACTTACTTGCTTCAAGAACTGTTTTAAAAATATAGATTCTCTAAGTTATCACTCTCATAGTCCTTAAGTAGCATATGAATGTAACAGCCCAGATTGAGCAGCGGGTGTTGGAGATTTTATCAGATTACCTCCAGCAGTCTCTTCCTTAATGAGTGATTCTGTGATTCTATGAATCTTAGTTTTCCACAAAGCTTATTGTTAGAAATCTCAAGTGAATGCTATGCTATGTTTCTTCCCAAAATGTCCATCATGTGTAGGAATTCTGGGGGGCAAACACCTCAAAACCTAAAAATTTTAATCCAAAAATGCCAGTGAGGTACTCCACACACTTTATACCAACCTCACTAGTTTTTAATATATGGGCATAAAATAAACTCCACAAGTGGCATTAAGTATCACTTTTACTGGAATTGACAGTAATAAAGCATGAATTATTCTTATCCTATGAGAACAGTTACTTTCTGAGGCATGAACACAGTGGCAGGGCAGTTCAGAATACCATTCACCCTGACATCCACTGAGGAGGCATGATTTCACAATCACTAATTACCTGAGATGTATCTCTATGGCCTACTGCAATTCATGTAAGAAGAACATGACCTAGGCCTGGGTGACCTTGGCATGTCCATACACCATAGTGCTACGCCGTACAGGGGTAATAACATAGGACTAATTAACTTACACTGGAGGTAATTCTTCTCAGCAGGTACAATTAGGACAAGCATAGCACTGCACTGATTCAGCTGTACTTCTTCCAGTCATTGAGTTCTGACAAGGCTTCACTGATGTAGACATGCTCCCAAGGAAAAAAGAATGTGCCAATGTGCGTGCATGTAGATACCTATAGTTATAGAGATATATGTATAAAAGAAATGCATTTTTATCCAGACTTTTCCTTAATTGGCATTGCATTATTCTTCAGAAGAATCAACTGCTAGTATAAAATACTTTATGGCTAGTAATAATTACTTTATTTGCCCTCTTCTCACAAATAACTAGTGATAGGATGAGAGGAAATGGCCTCAAGTTGCACCAGAGGAGGTTTAGACAGGTTATTAGGAAAAATTTCTTTACTGAAAGAGTGGTCAAGCATTGGAACAGGTTGCCCAGGGAAGTGGTGGAGTCACCATCACTGGAGGTATTCAGAAAAGTATAGACGTGGCACTTTGGGACATGGTTTAGTGGGCTTGGTGGTGCTGGGTTGACAGTTAAACTTGATGATCTTAGAGGTCTTTTCCAACCTTAATTACTGGTAATGTTTTACTTTTCCTTCTTTTTTTATTAAGAAAATTCTATGAAAGTCAAGAACAGAGCAAAAGAGATCACTTACGCTGGGCATTTTGGTTCAAAGCCACAACTTCTAAAGAGGTCACATTTTTACATTCACTAGGGTTCTTGTATAGCATCATGGCCTGTTACTACCAGGATATCATTTGGCACATTGACTTTTTACATTTACCAGGGAATACCTGTGTCCAAATAATCATTCCAAGAAAATCTCAATGTAGATGATCAGATCTTGAGGAAACATCAGTCTTCTATGTTCATCAACAGGACAAACTTCCTACCATTCCCCAAAATGTACAGAACTGTATATAGTAAAACACTATAAAAAAGAAGTCCCTTTCAATAAAAATAAATAAAGGAATAAATAAAGCTCTAAGAGAATTCATTGACCATGTGCTCAAGCTAAGCCAAGATGACTTTTGCTAAAACAAAATGTGATCCCCTCCTCTGCATCTTTGCTCTTCATCAAGAAAATATTTCTCTCTAGCGAGATAGAATTTTGATACATTTTACACTCAATCCTGTTTCTTTTGGGTTTTATTCTTTGGATCATTATTCTTCATGCTGGATACCTATTAAAACAGCATTATCATACAAGGAGATGTGCACCTAGCATCAAGTAGACAGAGCTCTCCTTAAGTTAACAATACTGACTCAAAAGGACTGAATTTTAAAATGGCAGCAGAAGCAAAAAAAACCTTAATCTAGATTTACTGAGATCATCAGTCAGAGTTTTGATGTTTTCCCTTCCTTATTCATTTAATCTACTCTTCACTGCTCTACTCTTCCCCCAGCAGACAATTTCATACTTCAGAGTTAAACCCTTAGATCATAACGCTGACAGCTGCTTTCTATCAGTGGTTGTGATCCAGTAAAGAAGTCGGGTTTCTGACCAGGGAATATTTCATAAACACTTGTAAGAGAAAGGGAAAATTGAATGATATAAGGGTGGCAGCTAAACCTCGGTTTTAGCTTTAACAAACTGCACAGTATATTCAGGAATCTTCAGACATGAAAATTAAAGGCAATGAAAGTGAGGATAGTTTGTATTTGGCAGGTGCTGATTTGGAATGAGAGATGTTACACAGCAGGATAATATTTTTTGACTCAATGAAAAGGATAATTATAGAATAGAAGAAAATAGACTGAGGATATCACTAAATAGAGGTCTTAAAAGGACAGGTAAAATATCTGGTTTATTTCTTCCACATATTATTTGTTCTACTATTTTATCCACCCCCAAAGTCATAATTATAGCTTAATTCACCTTCCATTTTTTGTTGCTGAAAAGCCAGATGCCTTTTCTCAGTTGATCATCTAGGCTCTGTATAGTTTAAACCACAACATTGGTGGCTTTAGGCCATCCTAGCCTAAGACAGATGGGATGCCACACAAGTGGATGGGATCACCCTTTAGATTTACCTCTTTCTATTCTTTGACAAAACAGAGAACCTTTAGACTGGATGTCTCATTCTTATGGGATTAAAGTTATGTGAGATATATCCTATTCACAATAGTTATTCATGAACACTCTCTTCTTCTCAATAAAGATGACATAATCTATCCCTCAGGTGAAAAGTCTGAAAATCAGGAGTGCTAACCTTCCCAGATTTGCATTAGTGTCACCATTAAATATAGCTTTCACATATCAAGTGTGATTCTTGTATGGAAAGCAGCCATATTACACCCTGCTTTGGAAGAAGAATCACCCTTGAATATGAAGCTAGTATTTAATAAGAGTCATCACTATAAATCACTTTACAAAGCTGGTGAAAAGCCATTCATGAAACTGATAAACTATACGTACATGCTTCTGAACATTCACAGCAGACAAATTTCCTACTTGGTATTCACACAGACACCTAGAAGTGACAGCTTACCCCTCCCTCCTTCCCCCCAAGAGCAGCAGAAACAAAACTTTCTCAAATTCAAAACTGGCTTTAATTCTGTGTTGGAAATGCACAAGGACTGTCTCTCACCTATAATCTAGAGATTGGAAACCATTTGCAGAAACTGTTAGATGTACAACACTAAGGAAGTCTAGATTTCTTTTTGGATGATTTACAGACAGAAAAGGGGAATGAAATTCATTAAATAAATTAATGAGTTAAGATTTTTAGAATCCTAAAGAAACTTGATCATGTTACTGTCTACTGCAAGCTCTTACACATTCTGATGTATGTTGCTACAGAGATTTTAGGGTTTTATATATTTGCTAGTTTTATTTGGGGAGTTGAAATGAATTTCAGAACTGACTGCCCTGGCCTGTGTACATGTGTGACCAGCCCTAAGAGAGTACAGGGCTATTTCTGCTCCCCGTAGTAGAGAGATGGCAAATGAGTGTAGCACAAACACTTTCAAACTCCTACTTAACCAAACTGATGTGACCAGAAGCCATGGTATAGAAGTGAAGAAAAATGTGAACCCAGTCCCGACAGCAGTGGGGCTGTTTCAGCAGGGTACTATGTTCGTGAGTTATTCTTTCTGTAGTTCTTGAGCCAGGCAGCTGTCTGCTACCTTAGGTGACTCTTCATCAAACTCCACTATATAATGCCAACTACTCCACACAGGTTTCCAAGTCCTACACTCTGAGAAAGTGCGAGTCTTTGAAGGTAGAACCTCTGGATCTATGTTAAATTACACAGGGGTTTTTTTTGTCTAAAGATAACACTATAGACACTCCAGGTCAGTCATTCAAAAGCACACCAACTCATTTTCAGTTGAAGTTGAGGTTTTTGGAAAAGCTGTCACCACACATTTTTAAAGATTTATTGGCCATAGTGTACATGAAGTGCTTCACGTTGTACTGCAGGCGTTGTCTACTTTTTTCCAAAAAACTCACATCAAATATATTCTAAGTGAAAGGACTCATATTGGTTGTTATATCTATTTCCTGTCTACTATCACTAGTAGCTATCAGCATAAATAATGAGCTAAGAAAAGACCTAGAGAGTGAGAGGACTGAAAATAATGGGATTGTTATTATGTAAGCTATAAAAATTATTTTTAAATTTAAAAAAAACAACAAAATACTTTGTAAAACTGAGCTCTCCATGGAACTTTGTATTTCCACTGCAGATAGATAAATCTTGCAAAGGCTAGACACTGACGGTCTCTGGAAACAGAAGTCATTCATTAAAATCTGAGGTCTCAGCAATAGCTGTGCAAATTAGTCCATGTTGCTTTGTCTTTGTACTACCATCCAGAAGGAGAGAGAAAAAGAGATAAAACAGTCTGCATAGACCAGGGTAGGTCCAGACTGCCATTGGCAGGATAAATAGAAGAGATTTCATAGTGGAGTTTGTGACTGTCAAGTACTCTTGATGGCTGTCAGAAAATAGGGCAGGGGGCACCAACTCCTTCCGAATGAGATGGATGTAAGCAATCATTTATCCTGTCCAAAGGTAGTTGGGAGGGATATTTTGGAGGGGAAAATCCATCCCCTCTAACTACAGAAGTTGACTGGCTTAAATTAAATGCCTGATTTTAGGAAGGTTAAAAGTAGCTGAAATTAAATCAATGTGTCTATGCAACCATCTCTAAGACAGTATAGGTTACTGTTGATAGTGATGAGATCAAATGAGGAGGAAAAGGGCATGGTGCTTCATTAAAAAAAAGTTTCCATGATAGATTTCTGTTTACAGAAGTCCAGTTCATTACATCTATGTTAAAACTTGAGCTTTATGATAGTGCTGCTGTGACTCCCCACAATGTCCATGGCATTTAAACTCTCCACTTGCATTGATCTGCCCAACAGTATCCTTCAAGCATATAAAAAAAATGACTGAATCATTATCTTGCCATCAATAGAAGTATTTCAGTGACTTTCCTTCAGGCGTGAGCTACCCTTTGTGAAAGGAGTTGTCAAAAGGCCAAGGCCAAATGGCACAATTTGTAAATAAAGCTGTCAATCAGTCCATGGGGTCACAAGACAATTGCTGCAAACGAACTGTTCTCTTTCTGCTCAGCTGTGGCAGCAGTTGTTATCTTAAAGGATACTAAAGACTCAGGCCAGGGATATATGCCACCCATGAACCCAAGGAACCCGGTTTTGTCCTGTCCCACTCCGCTATCTCCCCTTTCACAAATCTAAACACAGTCCCCAGCCCAGCATCCTTTCTGACTATGAAAAGTACTGCTGGACACCGTCTGTATCTGTGACCCAAGTGTTGCAAAGAGAATAGGAAGTCTTCTCAAAGAGAAGTACCTTCAGGGACAACAGATTTTCCTAAAGTTTCCTCTCTGCCTCTCTTTTTCTATTCCTCTTTATGAAATATGGAGGCACGCGGGTTGAGTCCAGAACGAAAGTTGGATTATTAAAGGCCTATAAACAAGGAAGCCTTAATTGTTCCTTGTCCCCCAAATAATCTGTGAGAATAAATGCCAGTATCATCTTTTTTCCTTTTTTTTCTCTACCTACACTAAGCTATTTTAATTCTGTTCACATTTCTTTTGTGATTTTATTTTAGGGCTCATCACAAGAATGAATTAATAAAGGGAGGTGGGAATTGGATAACATGATAAACATGTAATCAGTGAAGATGAAGCAGGTATATGTTTGTTCATTATGGGAAAAAAGAGTTAATTGCTTCATTCTTTCCTAGCAGGTCTCCTTTGCTTTTTGACTAAACTGTCCTCTCATTTTTCATGCTTGTAGATATTTGTCAAATTGCTTGTCCGTGATCAGGACATACACTGAGCTCTCAGTGAGGTGTCCAGCATCACTATGAGCATATGGAACAGTTCACGACTTTTGACATTGGAAATAAAACCTAACACCAAGATTTCCGTTTTCACAAAATGGTGGGTCCTAGCTCCAGATTCGACCTCGATATCCCCATGATTATTATTTTTAATGGCTGAAGGGTTTGAACTATCCTATGGGAAAGAAATGTTAGAAACAGGAATTGAGGTGCAATTTAGATGCTTTAACCTGGACTTCACTGGTTTCCCAGAATGCAAATTTCAATTCAAAGCACAGCCTGCACGATCAACCTCAATGTGTTCAACAGCACAGTAGTTAGAGCTGCCATCTGAGCATATTCAGGTTGAAATCTCAGTCCTCTTGGTGAGGAGTAAATCCTGTACTTCTCAGATTCCAGGTATCATATATTTTGGGTTATGGGGTTTTACTTCCCCAACAACTACATGTTTGGAAAGGTCAAAGTTTTACAGTAATTAAAATTAAAGAAAGATAAATTTGAAACCCTGATGACTTTTAGAAACCTGAAATTCTTGATCTCTTTTTTGCTTTCTTAGTAAGAAAAACAAGATTATCAGTTGTTTTAAACCAGTATTGAATTCTTGATTCATGCTAACTTTGAACTGATTTGACAACCTTACGTGATTCAGGAATCCAAGTTTATAAGACCAAGGATGCATCTCATTGATTTAATAATTTTAAATCTTGATTTTCTGTTCCCTTACTCTTGAAAGTTAACTTTGTTACCTAAGATAAAGGTGAATAATCCATTAGAAATCCCATTTGGTGTGGGTGCGCTCTAAGTGTGGAAGAAAAAGTAGAATTATCAAAAGTCACTATATATAATAGATGGAAATTATTGCTACAGGCAGATGCATATGCAGCTAAGAGCACAGTACACATAACCCAGTTATAAATATAACTTTCTGCTTTATGGCTGAAAAAGCAATGTTTGTATCAATTTTGAAGCACCTTTCTTATGCTCATAAAAAATATAACAAGTCTTCAGTAAGATTTAATAAATAATAAACAGACAGCAGTCTAGTGGATGGAGGTGATGAATAACCAAAAGGAAGAGACTAAATACAATATTTGTGTATAATTAAAACACTGAACTACTGCTGGTTGATTTGATTAATGGCACCTTCTTAATTATAAAGTGTCTTTACTTGTAATTTAAGACTACGACAGAATGCCTTTTGCTCATCCAGAAGCATGAGACAGTGGAGAGATGAAGTATTTTATTATCTTTCTTGAATAAAGATGAGTGCTAATACAAGGCAAGCACTGTAACGCCAAAGTGCATAGGAGGTTAAGGAATCTACAGGTTAGAACTCGCAACCAGTAGATGGCACTCATTTTATTTAATTCCATTCCACCAAACTAGAGCAAACTTCCTTTATCTCCTGCAATTATTTTGTTGTTTTTTAAGATAGAGAGCAACTTTTGCTGAAGGAAAATAAAGTTTTGGAGCAAAGTATTTACATTGTTGGTCTCACATTACATTTTAAAAAGGGGAAGGAGAGAGGTTCAAAGAGTTTCAACATTTCCAAAACTAAGCTTTTAAATGACAGAACCAGACAAGGAAACAAACAAGAGGACAAGGTTAGAAATAAGCTAAAAAATGGTACAGAACCTTATCTCAATTTAAATGAAATGTTTCAGGTAGACTCACAATGAAATATCACTCTTTTTTTGACAAAAATCACCCTCTCAAAATGTTTTTAAAGTAATGTTAACCAGTTTTTCTCCTCACCACCTTTGTAACCAGCAGATCTATTGCAAACCAGTATCATTGTTTAAACTGCAGAAATGTCACTTCTCAGTTTAATCTGTTTTCCATATCAAATTGTGCAGATAACCCCAGTCACAGGGAGGTTTCCTTCCTTTGATGGTAGTAAAGATTCAGTTATACCAGGTCTCAAGTCCAGCCAGAACTGCTACAAGAGCAGCCCTCACCACTACATCTGTAGAGGGACAACTTCAATTCTGATTTTTATTCTAGAAGCCAACAACTAGACAAGGAAATTCATAATAAGCAGTCATCAATAAGCAGCTACTTCCAGGTCAGACGCTACTGACATCTCTCGAATTCCTTGTACAACCATTCACAGTTTCTACAGAGTCCATCTACTGGATCAGTGTGTCTGTTTTGCTTATACTCAACAGTGCCTGAATACATGGTTGGTACCACTGGAACTGTGAGAGTTATTCGTAGGGTATGCATACTACCAACTAGTATGCCTAAAGGCAGAAGGAAGAAAACATAACCTAGTTTTAAGTTTCAGGGCCCCGGGCTGGTTTCATGTTTCCTGGAAAGGGAGCGAGCTGGTAGCATGGCAGCTCTGGACACTGCCCAGGAACAATGAGCAGAACCAATGCGGACAACTGAGCTTCCAGCTAGCCACATATTTTTTCTACAGCATGATGAGCTTTCTGTAAATGTAAGTATTAAATATTCTTAGTTTATTTACTAAATTTCTTGGTTAGGGGAAAAAAAAGATAAAAAGAAGGAAGCACTACAAATTTGAAATAACATCTGCCTTCAGGTCTCAATAATAAGATCACTCCAGGGTTGAGGAGGGGAGGGGGAGAAAGAGAGAACAAATTACTCTAATGTTAGAACAACCTTTTTGGTAAGCAAACTGGATGAATGAAATGAGCTATTCTACAGCTAAGACATTGGCTAGCCTTTAATCTCTTCTGCCTGAATAGACAGATCAGTACCTGTTTGGTGGACTTCTACTAGCAAATACCATTTCACAAAAGGAGACTGTGAAACAAGATTATTCTTGAAATGCAGCCAAAAAGGTCTGAATTTTTATTGAGTGATGAAATTTACTTTGGCTACCTCTGGTACAAAAGTGACCTCTAATAAAACTGAGTTTATGTCCCAGCTGTATAGCTGTTAAGGAGGATGCTACCACATTACTTTTTTTCCCCACCTCTGGCAGAGTATGGATTGGAATACAAACTGAGGAAGTCACAAAGATTTAATCTTGCTGTGTTTGACAGCATTTTCGATGAATATATGTGTAGGATTTAGAAGACACATGCCTAGATGAAACCTAATTTCAAAGGCAGATGAACTTTGAGGCATGGAGATCTGAACTTTTACATCTGGCTGTTGTATGTATGATGTAGTAAAGCAGAACACAACATTTCTCTTTGTTCAGAGTTACCTCTTGGTCTAGAGAAGAATGCACAGAGATCAGCAAATAATGCTGAAGTGGACTGTAAAAGGCCAAGGCTCGGTTGAGCAACGCAGAGCCTAGGAAAGCAAAGCCTCCACCACTCTCTATTCCTATCATAACCAAACCTGGAGATTACAGTGAGTATTGTGGTCAGGCACCTCAGAGATTTATATGTGACCTGTCTAAGTATGTGATCTTTCATTTATTTATCCACAGCCATGCATGCTGCTTCTACCTGAAATCCACTAAAAACCCAGAGCAATGGCATCTGGACTGTCACAGATCTCAGAGAAACAGCAGGCTGAGTCTGTGTTTCCTAGAAATACACAAAGGTCTTGAGTGAAATGAAAGAGGTCATGAGTTTGTTGCTGATGCATGCCATCCAGCTAGGCATGCGCCTATCTGGGCAGTCCAGGCTTTCCCATTCTGGAGAGCATTGAGGATTTCAGTTTATTGATGGTGTAGTAGGACTTGGTCTCATTAGAGGTTGCACTGCTCTTTAACAAGAGTCAGACTTGTCAGTCTGGGAAGTTAAGAGTTTTCCTTAAAAAGAACATTGCCCTAAACCAAAAGCCAGCAAGACTCAGACTGGCTTGCCATGGGTACAGGACCACCTGAAGTGAATAATCCTTAACAGAAATTGGAAATCAATTGAAAATCTTTAACCTCTCAGCCAGCCTCATTACAGGAACCCAGCACCCTCTTCAGTGCAAATGCCTGTCAGATGCCCACCTAGAGCAGGATATGATGGGCACTTAGAAAGGAACAGTCATTCACTGTGTAGATCCCTCTTCTTTATCTATTCATTTCTATATATATGTGATGCTTCGGCAAAATAGGGATTCTTCATTCTTTACTGCACGGGAAAGTACAGACATTTGGGGATGAAGATGTTGTTCTTTTTAATTTAATAACTGGCAGCCTAGTATTTTCAATGACTGTTTTGACTGATTATATTAATATTTAAGTATTTCAGTAAATTAAAATTTTGTTCTCTGGTTTTTTGGGTTTTCACAAAAAATAACAAGAAGTTTAAATAAGCCACCAAAGACAGAATTGACAATTTGATCACAGAAGCAAGCTAGGTTTTAAGCAGTGTATGGAAAATACTTTTACTGTTATTCCTGACCATCCTTTTTTTTTTTTTATTTCACAGAGGATTGTACATTTGTTTTGTTAAAAGTGAGCAACAATTTTGCTGACCCTCTTAAGGAACTGAGTCAGGTGTTTCTGTCTTTCACAGTATGGAACAGTTCTTTCACAGTATGGAACAGTGCTGAGATAGCCAAACTACTTCTGAAAACCTGTTTCCCAGATGATTTACCCAATGGTACTCTGTGTTACCATTACTAAATTGCCCTAAGCAAGCCAGCTTGGCTATCTTGAAACAACTTTCTTAAACATAAAGCAGAAACTGTCATGACTATTCAACCCTCATATTCCACGGCTTTTGGCGGGTCAGTGCCAAAAGCCAGGCAGGGCTTTACTGTGAGAGCATTAGAAAAGAGTTGTCATGGCAACGTTTGGGGTTATTTTTTGTGGTGTCACATGGGCAACAATTATTGATTACTGAGGGTTGATGTAAACAAGCCCACATATTGTCACTGTGGGTGGCATATTAATTGTTAAGTAAACAGGAGAAAATAAATGTGTGAAAAGTATTGTTATTACAAGCAGTAGGGGCCATTTATCATGGTGCCATATGAATTCAAACTGAACAGAAGTGATAATTGAATCCCTTAGTTAATATCATTCCTCTGGCAGAGGATCCCTGGGAAGCATGATTGTTAATTGATTGCCTTGTATGATTAAAAATGCAGAAATAAACCTCAGCGATATTTCATATACTTCAGTTCTTGTGTCAATGAATTTATATCAGGAATGGTCTTTGGTCCAGATTAATGAAATAGGATTTTGAGATCTGAATATTGTATTTATGTTTTTCATAGTAAAATGTTCTCTTTGTCCTAGACAGTACCAATACACAACACAAGATGCTCCCACAGTTGTCATCTGTCCTGATTTTTAACATGGTATTTGTAACCTGCAACAGTTTTTTTAGAGCTCATTTGCAGGAATCATATTGTTATCAGACAACCTCAACTTTTATTAAAAAGTGAAAATGCATCCTACTCCTCATAACTTTGGCTACTTGCAAAATGTCAACCTGAAACATCCAGTAGCAAAGAAAAACAAGAAATGAAGTTTTAAGATTTATGAACGGTGAAGGCAAGTCCCGTCTGCTGAACACTTATGTCAATGTGTTTCTACTTTCCACTGTCATGATGCTATAAATGAAATGGAAAAATCATAATGGAGATAGAATAGTAATGTCTCTCTATTTCTTCTAATAAATCACGACTGAAAAAAAGATGTGATTTATCTAATTTCTCACAGACAGTCTGTGTCACAGACCAGAAATAAACCCAACTTCTTTGTCACAAGACTGCCCTCCTTTTCAGATCAGCATTACCCAGTGCTGAGTAATATAAACTAATAGTTTGTCAAAGAGGTTAGGAAGCCAGCTCCCAAAGAAAGGCTCCGATCAGATCCGCTCAAACAATATTGCCAATAGCTGAAGACAAATACAGAGATGTAATAGTTGTTGTTCAATAATTTAATCTCAAACTGTTTTGCAATTACTGAAATAACATTTCATGATTACATTCAGAAGTAAAAAATATGACTCAGTAACTGCAAACCACAGGAAAACTTCTAAAACAGAACTTGTACTTGCAGACATTAGAGCGAGATTATCTTAACAGCTCAATGGCCCTCCATCAGCCTAGATGATCATTGATATAGAAATCTTAATGAGTCAGCTAACATGCAATGACAAGCTGTCTCCTTGATAATGTTTAAAAAGGATCTGTTTATTCTTCAGGCTCTGTGGGAGGATGGGATGTGTTCTATGGAGAAGAAATGGATATAAAGGCCCTGCATCCCAGTTTTAGCTTAGCTGCCCAGTGCAATTGTAACCTCATTTTCAGGGTGCATAACTGTAACTAACCATAGTTTGTACATGCTAAGAAAGGAATTTTTTCTTCAAAAATGCAGGAATGAATTTAGAGAAAAATTGATTGCAGAAATCTTTCAAAGTTCATCAGATCAGGAAACAGAAATAATGCCATGTGACTTTCAGAGCAATTCCCCATAATCAGTACAGGAAGGTGACGCTTTTTTAATTGCTTTAAATATTTCTTCTCAAACCAAGACCTGCATCACACTATTGGTGTCCTGTAGGGAACTAAATCTTGCCTGGCTCAGAGTCCCTGGTGAGACTTTTTCATAAGCTGCTATGGTCTTTTTCTTCAGCACCTGTTCCCTCCACTGCTATTCATGAGTCCTTACATTGGATTACTTCCCTTTCTGCCTCATGTTATTTGTTCCTTCTTCAAAATTCTAGCATAGTTTACCTCCTTGAGAATTTTCTTCTAGAAATCAGCAGTTATTGGCTCACTCATGTCTCACCAATGGACTAGCACCTCCTGAGGATCTCTTCTTGCTTTTCCACAGAAAAAAAGATGCCCAAGCCAGCCCTCTTCCTCTTCCGGCTTCTAGACATTTTTCCTGCTCTAAGATCCCTCATTTACAAGTCACTTTCCTGTCACCATTTATCCTGAATTGTTTTGACTCAAGAAACCAGATGTACTAATTACTTACTTGTCCTACTATACAGTAGAAGTATATATATTTCAGGGTTACTCGATACTGGTGAAATGCTTAGACATCAAAGGAATTCCACAAACAGAAAAGGAAGATAATTCTCTAGATCATCAAAATTACTTTAAAAATGTTTACTGTATGTGTCTGAGAAATTTCTATAAAATGGATTCTGTAAAAGTATTTATATGCATAAGTGTTTAAGTGTCTTAATAGACTGCAGGCATAACTTAGCACATGCACTCTCATGGCAATTAGTTCTGCAGCTCTAGTTACCACCTTAAAAAATACCCATTTCCATACTTCTAGCAGAGTTCTTCTTGGAATTTTTTTTTTTTTAGCAGAGTTCTCCTTGCAGATAAACCAGTGAAAACAGATAAAAGTTCAGGCAGGTAGGATAAGATACAAATATTTGGGTGAAAGACAACAAATACTAGGTTATCAGTTACTTTTGTCTCAGAAAAAAACACGTTTTGGACATTTCAGTGGACTATTACTTGACAGCTTTGAATCTGGATCTCAGATTTCAGGGAAGAGGAGGAGGAAGTGCATTGAACAAACGGAGAGGTTTGCGTAAACCCAGTCTTGCAAACTCACTGCAAGATGAATTAAGTCTAAGGGATCCAAAGTGGTCATCATCACACTCATTATAAAAGGTCAGCTGAGTTTTACGAACACCTATGTCAAATTTACCTTGTAGCAAACTTAGCACCTTTTTTAAGCTGATCCAAAGGGAAGGAATTACTGGCAATTTGCCAAAATGAAGTGAGAACTACTCATTTCCTCCATCATTTTAATGCTTGTAGTTTATTGATGGTGTAAATAGGTTTATAACCTTCTGGTATGAAGCACAGACATCTGCTCAGCTTAGCACTAAACATCTGGTTATTCCAACAAAGCATATAATTATATTTAATGGGTGAGAAGTGTTTGATGGATTACATCCAAGTATCTGAATAAGACAGTTATGCATAAAGACTATTTGCATGGATTTGCTTGACAGGCTAACAAGACACAGTAGAACATTATTTTGCCTGATAGTTATATTGATTTTGACTGATATTTTGTATTGCAGAGGCTGCAGACATTTATTTTGGTTGCAATTACAAATTCATTTAATTTTCTTTAGGCAGCCACAAAATGTAGGAATTTTGATTGGCTTGACCATCAAGTCCAGCCAACTAACACTGCAAGAATCCTCTGTGTTGTTCTTTGACAGTGGGTCATGTTTTTCAAACTTGGCATTAAATGTTGAAAGAAAGAATACCTCTACTACTTGTCCTCATCATCTATTGTCATCACCTAAAAGATGATTCTGTCAGGAAGCTTTCCTTGTGCAGAAAAAATTGGATATTTTTCAGTTAATTGGTGTGAGCCAGTAGTTTGCCAAAGGCTATACAACAGATTGTCTTAAAATGAGAACTATTGTTCTAGAAAACATTAGTAGTGGAATTCCTCCAGGATTACTTATTTTCATTAAGAAACATGACACAAAGAGTGCTCTAATTAAGTTGAAAAGCATCGTTAATAGAAGATTATCAGAATACCAGACAGGAAGAGCTCGGTGACCTTGAAAACACTAACAGAAATGGGATGAAACTTAATTGTGTAAACCACAAGGTCACATTCTTGGAGGCTACTAACAGGCTATATAGGCCATGAGCTCAGAAACTGGAAATGACAGAGAACAAGACAGGCATTGGGTGTAGTGGACAACACTTTGAACTACATCAGAACCTCAGACACAACCCTGGCTGTTAATCGGGCAAACTTTTTCTATTATGGACAGAGAAATATTAACAGCATGATATGAGAATTTTTTCTGGAAGATTGTGTACTGTTCTGGCCACCTGCATTCAAGGAATACAAGATCAAACATAAGCAGATACAGAGAACACTGATAGGCTGACGGGAGGCATGGGGAACTTATCTTACCGCACATGGATAGAAGAGTTTGTCCTTTTTTCTCTAACATAAAACAATCTGGGAGATTATAGAACTGATCCCTATAAATACATCACAGGGAGAAAATAAATCTCCAAGGAGAAAGAAGAGCTAAACGAGCTATTTAAATTAAGTGATAATTTGGGACCATTAATACATGACATAAGCTTGCCTTGAATAAATTAAAATTGTAAATTAGCAGACATGTCCTACCCACTAGGTTAGTAAGTGTAGAACTGGCTTCCAAGAGTATCAGTGGGTAAACAGTTCTAAGACAGATGCTAATAAATTTTTAAGGGAATTACATGACATTGCTGTCTCTCATAACATAGGCTGGGTTCAGTGGCAGAAGATGTCTTTGCCAGCCACATGTCTTGTGTTCCAGTGGCAGCAACAACGAATGCAATTGCATTACTACCGAATCACTACAGCACTATTACTACCAACCATTGCTTGGTTATTGACATGGCAGAGAACAATTAAGTAATTCAATGTGGGTATTTGGCAAACATCTGTTGAAAACTACATGTCACTTTTCAATAATATAATGCTTTATATATTAGATATTTTTGTAGTAGGGGTAAAGAAAAACATTGTGGACACTTTTCTAAAGGGTGGGATTGTTACTGTGATTTGCTTTGTGAGATCTATTGAATGACTGACTTATCCCATGACATTGTGGGCTGGGCGTCTGGAAATAACTTCACCAAATGGTGTCAGTCACAACCAGCAGAGAGACAGGGACTTGCTGAGATTAATTCTTTCCCTTTTCTTCCTCTGAGATACAGTAGCTACTTGCTGCCCTTTATTCAAAGCACATTCTCAGGCTACATTAGCTCATCTTTTACAAATGAAGGAAGAAACAAAACAAGCTCCAAACCCAGAAACATTCAAGAAATAAATCTTGCATAATGTGTTTTCCTTCAGCAGTGTTAATCCATTCAGATAGATGGAAACATTAGGTGGGAATGTATCCATGTTGATAGGAATTTCTTCCAAGAAAACAACCACCAAACACAACAATCAAACAAAACTAAACACAAGTAAAACCCCTCCTAATACCTGACGTACTTAAAATGTTGTATCGAGCTAAAAATGTGTTTGCAAAAGTTTAGTTGACCCTGAACTAATATTTTTAGCCCTGAGAAACTATAACATCTGAATCTTATTTGGAGCAAAATTTAATTTCTAAATCACATCATTTACTTCCACAGTGAAATTCCAGTTCCCTCATAGCACCAATTAAAACATAAAACACAGTGTACACGAAGTTCAGATCTTCATGGAAAATTCCTCATCTGCTATAAAGACATGCAGTCCTGGTTCCCCAACTCCTCTTTAGAAAAAATATTTTTTCTCATCAAGAATTGGACATAATAAATGAACAAGAGATCACTTTACTTTTGGTGACTCACAAATGTTACTTTCCATAATAGCTGATGGAATACAGATAATTTTGAATGACTGGATTTTCAGACCAGAGTTCTGGGAGGGTGTGAAGGAGGAAGTCAGGAACACACAATATGGACAGAACATTTGAAATACTGGGCGAAGTTCTTCTTAGCTGTTAGAGCTGACAAAGGAACCCCCTGCCCTCTCTTGAAAATAACAAGCACAGGTCAGTGTTGTGAAGCCATGATTTTCATAGGTCTAACCCTACTTTCTCAGGCAGACCACTCTACTCAAGATCATGCAAAAAACATCTGCTCATGACTACTGGTCTTTAGAAAACAGAGTCTTTTGAGTTAAGAAATCTACCTTGAAGAGCTGTGATGTGTAATAAATACTGGTATTGAACAGTTAAAAGTTTAGTGTTGGCCAAAATGCCTAGTCTAGGTACTTGTATACATAATCAGCAGGTTGAACCATTACTGCAAGTTGATTAGCCTGGAAGCAACCATGTTTCTTACCTTATTTGCATGTTCAAGATCTTCATGAAGCAGAGGGATGCCAAGGTGAGGCGATCTTAACAGTTTGGATTTCTTTCCTGACTCTGTCACAGTTTCCTTTTGTGACCCATGCAAATTACATGGTTGCTTTGTGCTACTGTTCCTACTTCTGTAAAAAGGGGATAACAGCAATACATATTTCCCATCTCTGTAGCAAACTAGGGCATAAATATCTTAAGCCTAGGGCTATCTTTCACTATCTTTTTTATAAGGCATACAGTGCAATAAGGTTTCCATGGGTTTGGTGCTTCTTGGCACAGATTATACGTTCATCATTTCCCTGGAGTTCCATTTCTTCATTTGGTTCTAAAACAGGTGCTTTGTAAAAAACTATTTTTAAGAAGTGCTTTAAAATTTTTTTAATCATTTACCACAGCAAATGGATTCTAAAGAGTAGCCTCTGCCGGCCTACTCTTCTTTAGAATAGGAATGCAAGGTAATAATTATTTGTGTACTGATGATACCATGAAATATATTTGTAACGCATGACATTTAAATGTTTCTGTATTTGCTTGCATTTCATGTGTTTATTAAAAAAAGAAGAAGAAAAAAGAAAAAATCATATCAAGCCAAGCTTCCAATCAAGCCTGCAGTCCTCCGCGTGCTCAGTATTTGTACTTGGCTGTGTCTCCAAAGTTATAGGACTGGCAGTGCTCATTGTTTTCTCAACTTACATCCAACTTTTTCATTTCCTACCAGAGACACCAGCTTCACATGACCTATTCTCAGGGCTTTCTTGTTTCAGCTGCAGGACTAGGCTTCTGGGCAGCGGCGACAACAATTCTCACTTCCCTTCAGATTCAGAAGGAACTTCCAGTATACTTCAGCTAAATGAGAGAGAGACCCGAACCCTAACTCCTGCACTGAACACCCTGAGCACATGGGAGAGGAAAGCCTGTACTGGAAAGAAGTATTCACACATTGCAAACTGATTTTTCACTGTCATTCAGCAAAATCAGTGCCCAGGCACACATCATGCTTTAGGTGACAGGCCAAAAAGCCAGCCTGAAGTAATTCTTGATCCATCTCTGCATATGAGATACAAGGCAGTGCATCCTGTCTGTACGCAAACCAATTTAAACTCCAGGTGTCCTATATTGTCCCATTTTCTCTTATGGCATGTTTTATGAAGTTCTATCTGGAAAGCATCCCAGTGTTGACTGGACAGCTTGACATTGGCAATGTTCTCACTTTGCAAAAGCAAAAGAGCTACATCGTGATAGGCATACAGCACAAAGAAAGAGAGGTTTTACTTTTGTGTTCGCATCCTTAGGTCGGTGCTGGTTTGCCCTAAGATATGCTTACGCCTGAGTCTGAACAGAGATTTGCACCTACACAGTCTAGGTGTGAGATAAGTCTGGGGAGGCTGGAAGCAGTCAAACAGTGTCTACCACACTGCACAATAAATGGAGTAGGGAAAAATTTAACTAAGGATTCACAAGCAAAGCCATATGTCCTGTGAAACAGCACTTCTTACACACACTTCAGACAGAAAGTTTGACACCTCCCCTTTGCATTCTTTTAGCGGGAAAAAAAAAAAGTCCTTATGGCCAGGGCATGAATCATGTTCTCTATAAGACACAGATGTCTCATTCCAGAAGCTCAGACAGCCGCTCCTTTGTTATCCACGGGAACCAGCCTGCAGAAGCGCTCAGCATTCCACACCAATAACTGCACAGATCCTTTCACCTCTCCACTGTCTTCTAGTTTTGTTTAATTGAATCTTTCAAATACCTTCCAAAATCATAGAGCAGCACAAGAACACCACATCTAAGCTGCGGGACTCTGAAATCAAGTGCAGAAGGAAGAAAACTGTGTTTATGTGTGTGTGTACGTGGAGGGGGGAAAAGGACTCACCTTAAAGAAAATGAAAAGATTTAAAAATGCAACAAGCTATATGTAATGTGACCTGCCTGTCTGAGTTGCCCCCATCTCTCCGTGCCACAGCTTCAGTGACCAGCTGTTTTCCTATTATTATAAAAGGAGAGAGACCACCCTAAGGAAAAGTGTTTTCTGAAGAAGCAGCATGGGCTGAAATTTGCTTCCCATCTATGCGTATGGCTCACCAACCATCCAGCCATGCTGCAAAGGCTTTTTGCAGTGAGCAGATATGTATGTGTTTGTATGTGTGAAGAATAATGAATGACGATTCATTTTCTGACTTCATTGATTTGCTACCTGAATATAAATATTCTGTGCTACCAGGTTGACTCCACCAGTTGACCATAAGCTGAAAGCACTTGGGGGCTACCTTTGCTCTCCTGGGTGCCTTTGCTCTTGGATTTCTGTAAATAAGTAGAAAACCAAACTATTTCAGAACAAGCTGAAGCCTTAGCCATAATTATATTAGAGATGGAAGACCTGCTTTTTGTGATACCAAGGTCTCTATTCCAAATATCTAAAGAGAATGATGGACTAAATGTGTCATAACAACTAAATTAATCTAATATTCTTCCCCAAACAGTATTATCAGGACAATGAACTGCATTTCCAGGAAATCAGAATGACCAGGTCCCACCTTGAAAAGCTCAGATAACAAGGACCAAGGCACATGCAGGGAGGACAGAGAAGCCTCAGGCTCAGATTCTCTGGAAAAGTATTGTGTGCATTGGGAGATGCCTCATAAAAAATTGAGTGTGAAGCATGCAAACTGCTCAGGGGAAAATCATGGCCAGAAAAAACATGCCTGGGGAAGATACAAGTGGATATTAAAGAGATAGGCAGGGGCTGAAGTGTAGGGATCTTTGCTATGGGGGATATAGACTATCCTAATGTAAAGGTGAGAGGTGCCTTTTCATCTTGAAATATAACTTGTCTGCACTTGACAGGGGACTCATTTTAAGGACTCAAAACAATGTCAATTTTGTTTTCTCCTAAGAGAACAAACATTCATGGGGAGAGACACTTGGAGGAGGGGACAAAGCAGCTAGTAAGAACAGAAAGATCTAAGAATGAGAGGTGATCAACAAATTAGCAGATAAGAGTCATCATTCCTCTAGCTCCCTGGATACCTGAAGTTGGGAAATTCATAATCTGAAAACCATTTTATTCATTGTAAGCCATCATAATTTCAAAAGATGCTAAATGTGGCAGTAAGTACACTATCGTTGAGGGAACAGAAAATTTTGTAGTTTAGTAAGAGACTTCTTGAACTCCAACATTAAGTAGTCAAAGGGTAAGACTGGGTTCAATCACTTATTGAGAAGATACATATATTGTGTCCATCCATGCAGGTCAAACAGGAGAGAAATAGTACATCAGATAGAAGTAGCATGTCTGCTACAGCTTCACATTAGTAACTCTTGTAATAAACTCTTACTAAAATTTTAGAAAAAGCTTGTACTTTGAAACCAACTGAAATATGACAAAACTATGCCATAAAGCAGGTATCAATGTTTTCTTGTTAAAAGAGAAGAATATGTTGTGTGAGGTTCCTCAGGAGTCTCACAGCCTGAGTTACTAAGAACTTGGAATGAAGAATATATGTATTAAATCTGCAGACAATGTCATGCTGGAAGAATCTGGTAGTTCCCCTGAAGTTAAACATTGGATGTAGTGTGAGGAGAACCTACTTTTGCTTTCAACTAGCAGGTTGTAACACATCTCAGAGAGACATCACTATGATAACTGAACTGTGTTGCTATGTGAGTATATGTGAAGGTATTTGTCCTCAGTTCACAAGGGACACACACGATGAGGAGCACGGTGTCTAACATGAAGGAAGGAAGAGGAAAGTTTTCAAAAGCCAAACTGTGTTATACTCAGGCTACCTCTTTGTAAATTTGGCAAAGCTTACACTGAGAACAGTTTCACCCTGAGAGAGCATAGATCACTGAGAAGCTCCAAGGATTGCAGAAGTATGAGCAACATCTTCAGCAGAGATTTTCTTCCTCCTGCACTGTTACCCATTCATGTTATTTTAGATATGAAGAGGCACATCTGAGAAACCATATTTATCAAAATATAAGGCAAGAATGAGAAGGTGAGAGGAAAACAATAATAACTACCTGGTTAGTTATTAGTTAGGGGATAAATTACCACACAATGTCAAGTTCCAGTCATTTCTACTTTTCTGATAAGAATGGGAGCAGGGGATTACATTTGCGGGTGCACTGCTGCTACCAACAGATGTGTATTCTCAAAATGAAGAAAGCTTTGAAGTTTACTCATACAGACATCTTTAAGATGTAACATAAAATCAGAACACAGGGGGAAGGGAATGATTGTACCACTGCTGCCATTCAGAACTGGGCACCCCAGAGGAGTCAAGATATAGCCAGGATGACCTATTTGGAAGAAAGCATTATATGCAGTAGGGAAAAGAGAGAACTTGGCAGCTCTGTGCTCAAGCACCATTCAGACTGGAGCAGGACAGTCATCTGAAGGACCATCTGTCCTGGGAGAAGCACAGACTCAACCACAGGCACAGCAAGTGCTATGACTCAAAGCACTTCCCATCCAAACATCTGCACAGCACAGGGTCACAGCCTCTCTGCTTCCCTGGGATGAGCTGAACACAGGGTACCTGCTGGAGAACTGGGCTGCAGCACCCACAGCTCTGCTCCTTTCTGCCATACAAGAGTTCAGGCCAGTGCTGAATCTGGAATTAAGTAAAACTTATGGAAGTCTGATCTGAGGAGACAGAAGCAACTACAGTATTTGCTGAAATCAGAAAATTCCACTTGGCTTTTCTTCTTTCATTTTTTTCCAAATTGTAGGAAGACTTAGAAAGAATGGGGGGATGAGGCAGAGGGTGAAGCTCTGATCTGACTGGACTAGAAACCTCACAAACACCCTCTTGAGTCAACCAACAGCCTCTAGCTGTCCTATTGCACTACCAAGCCCAAGGAGCTCTCTTTGCTGTGTGGTTTGCTGTACTGACTTCAGTCTTGTGCTGCCAAAATGTGACAGGGGATTTAAGCCATCTCATGTACCACCAAGAGTCTGAGAAAAGTGAGTTCACTTCACCCAATACTAGATCATTAAGAGAAAAGGCAGACTATGTTAGGAGACGTAGATTGCTAGTGGCTTTTTTACATCTCTGGTAATACTATGCCAACATGGAGATGCAGTGGTTGGGGAGGAATTTCCCTTGTTTTGTTTTGAAATTTATTTATTTTAATGTTTCTGTTTCATTAGAGGGGGGAAAAATATTTTTCTTTGGTTTTGGTGGGAGAATAAGATTTTAATTGTATTAGCAAAAGGCCAAAATCTTGGTTCTTCAATAAGCAAGAACAATTATTCAAAATATTTGCATATAATAAGAGTATTCATGTCAAGGGGGAAATAAGCCATCAGCTTACTTTTCACTATAATCATGTAATTACGTTTTCCAGACCCAATACTTTACTAAAAGATACATGACTGACAGATGAAAAAAAAAAAAACTAAGTGTTCTGTGTTTCTTTTTCTCCAAAAGGAATAAAAATTGATGGGAACACATTGGCTAAAATAAGGTTGCCCATTTATAGAACAATTTTATATGAGAGTAGAGTTTCTGTTTCCTTTTGTTAAACTTGATTGAAAAAATGAGCCTTCTCTAAGTCACACTTAAGGGTGATATCTTTCAAATCAGTGAGATTATGGGCAGCAAATTTCATTGATTCCTTCTAGTCACAAGGTTTAGGCCTGATGAGTGCAGAGGAAACTTTTACTTGCCTGCATAGGGTTTGCAGGAAATTTTGGTTCTGTTCATCCCTTTTTCTGAACACAAAAAGGCCAGTTTTTTAACTCAGTATCACAATTTAGGGCCCTGAGTAAGGACAACTGAGCCATACTACGCGCTGCTGTGACAGTTGTACAGTCCTGGCTACTGGATGCACAGCTTGGACATCTTCCAGCTGCACATGATGATAAAATCTTGGTGTTTCATTCCCTGGATTCCTCTGGGAGGACATCCCAACATGGGCACAGGGGGATCCTGAGTGCGCTGGTCTGGATGATAAGGGGACCAAGACTACGCAAGCTGCAGTGTAGACATAGCCATGGTGCCCACATAACTGCCTTCTCATTTACATTATCTGAGTCCTAGCACCACTGCTCCATGGCTCCAGGCAAGAAGGTGACATGCATCCTTGCCATCCTGAAACACCATCTAGTAACACCTGTCAGTATAAACGTGACCAAAATATCCATGACCTTGGGAGGAAGCTCCTGTGGGTACGATCTTCTCCCTGTGACTTCACAGTTCATAGAGGCCACAGGATCAGATCTGAAAATTTTGTTTATGTTGCTCAACATGGAGTCCAAATGTTCAGCATTTTCCATGAATGCTCTCTGCAAACAGCTCTTGAGCCTTCACATTGTGACCTTCTGAACTTTCTTCTGTGCTTCCCTTCATTTTTCTCTCAGGCGCAATTTACATCGCAGACAGCAATGTGAAGCTAAGAATTCACAGATCCTACAGATTTAATGTTAGTTTGCTTGGGAAATGGATGGAGCAAAAATTGCCTAAAAACTAAATAAGCACTTTCAGATTAATAAATATTAATAGCAAAGCTTTGCACTTATAGAGCAGCTTCCATCTGGGGAGGTCTTGCCTGGCTTCATAAATATTAAAAATCTTGTTCCATCAAAGTTTATCAACATATTTCCACTGGGAGTCTATAAAAATGTGTCTTGGTGTTGGGTTTTTTTGGTGATTATTATTTTTTACCCCTTCTTCTGACTCATAGCAAGCGGGTTGCTCCTTGGATCTTGTCAGGTATTGGAGCGGGTGCTCTGAACAGGCCTCCATCTGAAAATCTCTCCTTGATTTGTGAGCTTAATTAGCCCTGAAGGGATTGTTTTTTCAAGAGGTGGTGACTCCCTATGTGTTTGTTTTTCCCCTCCTCTTCACCCAGGAGGAGAGCTGGTCAGAAAAGTGTTATCATCAGAAACAAGCCTATCTGCCTCAGGTGGAAGTGCAGGCTATTCCTGAAAGCAGGATTCAAAGCCCTTCTTCTATTTCCTGACCTCCCCCTACCTGTTAACTATTCTCCTGCTGCCAGTGGTCCCCTCTGTTACAGAAGGGCTCTGATCCGAAGCAGCATTAATATGAACATAAATCAGATCTTCATTAAAAGAGGGCTCAAAATGAGAAGCTAGAAGGTGATGTAACACCTTGAAAGGAATCAGATCTGTCAAAATCATAGATTTTTAGTTTTTTTGTTTGACTTTGTCTGACAGCAGCACTTCTGTGAAGAGTCAAAACCCTGCACTGCAAAGTTGGCTGGCTGTGTGCCTCAGAGAGAGTCACAAGATCCTGGATAGTTCCAAGGCATCACCAGAGGCAGAGCTGCTGCTTCCCATGACACAAGGTGACATTTGAGTTGTGAAGTCAGCAGGATCCCAGAGCTGCCACCTCACATGGAAGCCAAATTTGGTCAGTCAAATAACATTTGTTTTCCCATTAGGGTACTTTTTTTGTTTGCTCATGCAGGTTATTTGCTTGTTTTACTCTCTCTTGCTTTTTTTCTCGCTTCCTCAAATATTAATTCACTGAATAATTTCTCTCAGGGTATCCACGGTGCCAAAAGAAAGACTAACATAACTCTGTGGACAGGGAATTTTCTGCAGTCAGGTTTGCTGCTGATGAAGGGTTTGCTTTGTTTTTGTTCCATGGATGCAATGACTGCTCTAGACTGTCCACTGCTGGACACTTTTCTGGTTTTGCAGTTTCCAATGAAAAGTATCTGGCTTTAAAACATATTTTAGAAGACTGTTGACTTTTTTGGTATGAATTTTAAACAATTTGTTCTTTTCATGCTTGATTTACTTTACAGAAAAATAAATATTTGAGACTGGATGTTAGCAGGGAAGATTGTTTTCCCTTCTCCAAGTTCCCTCATCTCTAAATGAACAAACACATGGTCAAGTAACAAGTTCATAGGATGACTTGGCAGTTATTTTGAAAAAGAGGAAAACAATGAAGAAAGGAGCATATTTGTTAAAAAAGTCAAACAAAAACAAATCATAACTTGTGCATTCAGACAGGAATCTAAGATTCAACCTTGATTGAAAAAAAGACACGCAAAAAAACATTGCAGTGTAGTCTGATTCATCATGCTTTTAAAACAGAAAAACTCAAAGAAATTTAATAAAGGTATTTTTAAAAAATCAGTTCTGCACCACAAAGATCAGAATGCTAACACTGTCTGCAAGGTATCCAAGCTTATAATGTGGATCAGAAGCCAATATCCTTGCTAATAGGGAGAGAGTGGGAGGATCATTTCAGTTGCCTCGTCCTCAGTGCTTTGTGTTATGGTTTTGTCCTGAATAAATGGTTTCACAAGTGAGCTGTTGCAGTAAATTGCCTTTAAGTGACATAAAAAATTAACTGTAAACAGCAGGACCTTCACATTTTAAAGGAGAAATGTTCAGTTCTTTCCTTCTCGTAGCTGAAAGCCCTGAATATCTTGTAGAACAACACACATACAGTATAAATGCTGCAGCACCTTTGTTTGCTTAGAGAATTTGCAGATTGACTCAGTATAAAGTCAATCCATCCTCAGCTAATACTCCACCTGAGCCCAGGGGCGTGAAATTATGTGACAACTTTCTACAGTGCCTTCCATGGCTGAGGTTTACCTTCAAAATCTAAAAATTTTACCATCAATCACCTATCAAAAGTGATTCTTATACTTTACGAAGTTGTAGCTAAACCCAAGCCACTCATGGCTACCAGAACAGTGACCTACAGCACACAATATGCAAAGAGGGGTTAAAGGATCTGTGCTTGTTTGGTCTAGCAAAAAGGAGGCTAACCTGCTTGCTTGCAGTGGCCACTGTCTGCTCGTATTATGATATCTGTGCTGTCTTTTTTGAACCAGGGTAACAGCAGCACAAAGATTCTGGGACCAGGGGCCAGTCCCTTGAGTAAGTGTCAAAGATCCAAAGTCACGGACAACACAACTCAGCCAACTTGACCTACTAATTCCTTCTGCTGGCTGAAACTGCCAACATTAATTCACACCAGAGAGCCGTCACAGAAAGGAAGTCATTGCACATAGACCAGCTATCAGGCGCCAGGTACTAACAATGCTTGATTCCTTCCTGATCCGACTCATTTCCTAGATATGAAAGAGTTCACACTTCACTGATTCCAGTTCTACCTTACAATTCTGCCTAGAAATATAAATAGCTTTAAAATAACACTTTTTTTTTAACTGCTCAGGTTTTGACCTCTGACAGTTATAACATAAGAGGAGAGGCATCCTTACATGAAAGTAAACAGCTTAAACCTTCTGAAAAGGGAATTCAATGCTGAAATTTCACTGTTAAATTCATACTACAAAACCCAGTTTATGTACACCTCTCTGCTCTCAGAATAACATTGTCCTCACCCTTCCCAGGTGCCCTGGTGATTTTGTAGGGATTCCTCCTCAAAGGTCATTTTTTTCCCCTTTTTTTTTCTTTTTTCTTTTCTCTTTCTTTTTTCTTTTTTGTCATCTTTTTTTCTTTCTTTTTTTTTTCTTTTTTTTTTCTTTTTTTAAAGAAAGAAAACACAAAGCAGCTGAATGGCATTCTGACTCCAGGACCTCTCCTTTAGTCCCCTGCTGGGACATTTATGCTCACATTCATACCTGAACTTCCTTTTCCTGTACCTCTGCAATCTCATTTTAGCCACAACCACCAGCTTCTGTCACAAAGTATGGATTTTCAGCCCTCTTCCTGAAGCAGCAGTAGCATCAGCCACTGGGACTAGGAATATCGCTTCTTCCCAGTCAGGGTTAGTAAGAGCAGAATGCTGTGGCCTTCATTAGTTGTGACAGAAAATGCTCCCAAGTAAGAGAAAGAGCAAAAGGGAGGTTGCCAGGATCAGGCCTTTGCTGGAATGTATTTTCCTTCCTGTAACACAATCCCTTGAGACTAAGGTTTGTGGGTGTGCCATGTGTAGCATCCTCTTCCTCCACTGTGTTTATGCACGGCTCACTCAGCCCCATAGACATCAAAACTAAAATCTCCCCTCACAAGCCTCTGTGGTGAGTCACCCACCTACCTAGTGCTTAGATGTGCATCGCAGGCTACCTGAAAGTGTCCCATGTAATAGAGGAAAGTTTATCTTTATCTTTCTGTTCCTGGCCTTTTGGCTGTTGAAAAATATCTTGTGCTACAATATAGTGTCAGAGGGACACACTTCTCCCAGTGCACTACTGATTCATGAGAGGACAGTCTTTGCAACAGAAGCTGAGGGCTTAAGCAATCTCTTTTCCCCTACTGGTGACCAGGGCTCTTGCTCTTAATGCTGCTTACAGATATTAATCTCTTGCATAAAATTGTCTTATCTTGCTCCCATAAAGAAGACTGTCTGAGATGCATTTGGGAGCACTGGAGATTAATACAGGTTTATCTAAGCCTGCGTCTTTCAGGATGCCTTAGGTCAGAGATAGGGGAAGGACGCTAGACCTTTTGTCTTCTCCTGTGAAGAAAAATCCAGGCTCTGAGAGAGGCTAGGAGACTTTAAACAAGAAATAAGGAGCCTTGAGGGAATGTGAAGTTCTCACTTTTTTCTTGAGAATAAAGAAAAACAGGAACAGAAAGAAGTAGAACCAGGTGAAAAGGAAAAGAGTAAACAGGTATGATGAGCAATAGAGAGAGGTAATGCAACAAGGCCAGAGCTAGGAATGGAGGTAGTTTTCCAGACAGAAAGCGCAGGTCTACATTCTGCAAGCCATTATCTCTTTCTGAAGCAAAATATCTAAACAGCAAACAAACAACAAAGACGCTGTGCTATCCCCCTTCAGGATGTCTTCCAGTGGAAGGCTGTATGGGGCTGCATCGGTAACAGGCTGCTGTCCTGTTTGAGCAGGGATGTGGTTGGGCAGGAAGTCCAGTGCATCCCTAGGAAGATGGGATGACTGCCCATCTCCTTGCCCTAGCGTTTTGGCCCTGATACTGTCTGAGGTCCGAGAGCTGCACAGGGAAGAAATCAGGATGACAAAATGGTAAGGACATTTTTGGCTGGCTGGCTGGCTGGCTGTCTAGATGGTTATCCAGGCACTGCTGTCTCCTTCCTCTTGCTCTTCCTTGAAATCAGGAGCCAAGCAGTGGCTGCTGAGGATTCTTTCCTTTCTTTGGTGATTGCAAAGCTCCTTTCAGTGGAGCATGAGAGGAAGAAGCCAGTGCGAGTGTTAGGGATCCCAAGACATCATCCTGACCCCTTCCTTTCCTTTCCCATGGAGATGATTCCAGCTGCTGTTCTTATTCTGTTTTAGCTTCAGGCTCCTTGTTTTTGGGCCCCGCCATGATAAAAGTTAGGGGTTCCAGTTCAAGTACAAAGAAAAGGGACAAATAGTAATACTACTAATAATAGCAATAATATTAATTTGGAAGATGTTATATGGTGCAGAGTTAAGTCAGAGATAAGAGCAGGAGATGAAAAAAGGACAGGAAAATATTCTGATGTGCTTCTAAATACCAAGGCCTAAGATAATCAGGTTTTTCCCAGGGATTTTTGCTATCTTTCTGCTTTGGTTGCATTGTGTTTTCTTAATGCAAATACAAAACACAGAACTCCTGCTGACATGGAAAGATTCTTCAAAATAAATGCTAATATGATCTATCTCACCGCCAAGAGACAGGCTCTTGTTTTGAACACAGATTGTGATAGTTCCCAGTTTCATCCTCTAAACCACAGAATAAACTAATGCAAGCTATAGCCTGGAAAAAGAAACGCACACTTCTAACAAGGCTTTAGAATACTCTCTGCAAATACTTAAAAAGAAGCTTAAGATTTGTGTTATTGTCATTATTATTATTTAATACATATCTGGGGAATCTAATCTAATATGCCACCCTGCTTTGCAATGTTGAAGTCCATCAAGCCAAATTAATTAACCAAGTGGAATTAATTAATTCCTTTGATACTACCCAGCTTGAGAACTGAGTGTTTGGGTTTTTTAAACCTTCAAACTGGCAGCTGGGAGAAATGATGTCTTTTAAATAAATACGCAAGTGAAAAAATGTTTATGTTGAAAAGAGTATTTTTTCTGTCTTGAACGAAGATTATTTAGGCTTTCTCCTCATATTGTAATTTCTCTTATTATTACTTTTTTCTCTCTCAACCATTCTAGATGTTAGGGTAGAATATAAAGATTATTTCAGGCCCAAATTAAGCCAAGGTAATAAAATGTTTAGAACATAACGTAGGTATGGAATTAGTAGTGGACTAAGGAGCCCGTTTCGTCTCCATTAACACTGGCTGGTTTAATATGGGCTCTCACGTCACATAGTATTGTCATCATCAAGTGACTACACAACCCTTTAGACAGGAACTGCATTTTAATCCTGTTACTTCTTGTCTTGGCTCTGCAACCATGGAAAATAGCAGCTTTATATGTATTTGTATATTTGTGATAATTTCTCCATTCAGGCATCTTTTCTTTAAGCCAAGGGTCTAAACCACGATATTTTTTTCCCAGCATTTTATCACAGGTCATGTTTACTAGAGCAATGATCATTCGCTCAGCCTCCCCTGAACTCTCTTCAACTGCTTCATATGCTTTTTGCAGTGTAGTATGGAAAGCTATAAATGGTAGTTCATCTAAAGCCTTGTCAACGCTCAGATAACTTTCTATATTTTACAGATGATACTCTTGCTTATATGTCTGCTTTTACATGGCATCATGACATGACTTGTTCAACTGTTGCAGCTCTTCAACTGTCTGAAGAACTGCAACCCTATTCCCCATCTTCTGTTTGCACACTTGAGTTTTCCTTTCTCACTCTGGTGTATCATACTTTCTATGTTTATATTACGTTTTCCCAGATTTTACCAACGATGTCTCCAAAATACCAGAATTAGTTTGAATTCTTCTTCTCCAGTGTCTTTGCAAGTCCCTCCCAAGTTATATTCTACAGTTTTAATAAATGTGACTTCTATTGTATCAGGCAGGTTATTAATGAAAAAGGTAAAAGATTTGGGCTATAGGCCTGCAGAATTACATGCAAAATATTATTCTATTTGAAGATGGGATCACTGAATCACTACTTTTTCTCTCAGTTGATACCCACTGGATATCAGTTTAATCATATCAGCTTCCCTCCGTCAATTTTCTTTTGCTGTCACAGAGTCCCTGTGTATCCCTTCCCCACTGGCAAGTTTTTTTCACAATTGAGGACAGAAGATAGGAACAAGAAAATGTCCCGATACAGTTTGACTGTTCAGTATTCCTCAAATGCCTGCCCACACATCTGCTGGACCCAGTTTCTCCAGCTTCTTCACTTTGCTGCTAGGCCGATACAAAGTGCACCAACTCACTTTTCCTGGGGCCTGGGGAAACACATCTTCCTATTAAAGAACATAATTAGCTTCCTAGTATTGTCCCACCAATGATGAACCCAGTCATTTCCTTCTTCCTGGATGTGCAAAAATGTTTGTCCAGCTATGCCAGATTCCCCGTCTTGTTTTTCATGGATTATGGGAACGTGCTACTTGGGGGAGATACAAATCCAACCAAAAATGTAGTCCAGATACATCAATAAAACTGAGCAGAATAAAGTATTCTGTAAAGTAAAGATTAAATAAAGTAAAGGTGAGGGTCACATCACAGATGGTGGGATGCATGTCACCTAACTTCATGTCTTCAGGGTTAGCATCCATATCTAAAGTAGGTAGTCTAGACTTCCCTTATGGAATGCGGACAGAAATAGGAATTTCTCAGTTCCTGTTTGTCACAGCCTCAATTACATGTTTAAAAACGATTAGACGAATTGTGGCCTGGAAACACCTATGGCTTTCGCTTAGTCATAAAAGGAATCAACATGATTGGTATATCCATCAATATTTCATATATTCAAACAAGACTGTTTCCTCCCTGCTGTGTTATACCTCCAGCAGATGTCCGGTAAATTGAAGTCCCCTACAAGAACAACGGTTCACGATTGTGAGACTTCTGACAGCCTCTTGTAGAATGCTTCATCTGCCTCTTCGTCTTGGTTGGATGGTCTATAACAGACTCCCAGCAGAACAACTGCCTTGTTTGCTTCTCCCCTCGTCCTTACCCACAAGCACTCAACTTGGTCATCACAATCATTGATTTCTATACAATCAAAACACTCCCTAACATACTGAGCCACCCCACTGCCTCTCCTTCCATGCCTATCCCTTCTGAACAGCTTATAGCCATCCATTGCAGCACTCCACTCATGAGAGTCATCCCACCATGTTTCTGTGATGGTGACCAAGTCACAGCTGTCCTGCTGCACAACGGCTTCCAGCTCCTCCTGTTTGCTGCCCATGCTGCGTGTATTGCTGTAGATGCACTTGAGCTGGGCTATCGATTTCACCCCCAACATCGGCATGCCACCCCTAGGCTCATCTCTAGGGAGCCTGATTTTATCCCCTTCCCCCTTCAAATCTAGTGTAAAGACCTCTTGATGAGGCCTGCCAACTCATAAGCAAGAATCCTTTTCCCCCTTGGAGATAGCTGCACTCCACGTGCTGCCAGCAGGCCCAGTGCCGTGTAAACCACCTCATGGTCAAAAAAACCAAAATTCTGTTGATGGTACCAGCCTGAGCCACATGTTAACCAGGTATGTTTTCCTATTCCTTTCAGTGTCCCCGCTGCCACTGAAGCGATTGACAAAAACACTGTGTTCCCACTCTGCCAACCAGTCGCCCCAGCACTCTCAAGTCTCTTTTAATCGCTTTTGGATTTCTTAGCACAACCTCATCGTTGCCAACCTGCATGACCAACAGCGGGTAGTAATCAGTGGGCCGAACCAGACCAGGGAGTCTCCTGGTGACATCTCTCACCCAGGCCCCAGGGAGCAGCAGCCTTCCCTGTGGGTTGGGTCCGGTCAGCATATTGGGCCCTCTGTACCCCTCAGGAGGGAGTCACCTACGACAATTACCCTCCTTTTTCTCTTAACAGAGGAAGTCTTGATGCGTGGGGCTGACTGACTCGCCCCAGGCAACCCTCTGGATGGACCTTCATCAAGGTCCTCATGTGCCTGGCCCTCAAGTTCCAGAGCCCCATACCTGGTGTGTAAGCGCAGCTGGGACGGTGAGGGAGGCCGGGAGGGGATTCGCCTGCTGCCCCGAGCAGGGACCTGCTTCCATTCCCCCTCGTCTCTTAGGTTCTGTCTGTCTGGCGGCAGCAAGAGGGCATGGGATCCCCTGCTGCGCGTGGAGCCTCCACCTGCTGCCTCTGCCCCAGGGACGGCCGGGTGTGGCTCCAGCGACCCTTGTCCCTCTCACACTCCCTGATGCTCCTCAGCCCCTCCACGGCCTCTGCCAGCTCTGCCGCAGGCTGAGCAGGTCGCTCCCCCGGCCGCACCGCACGCAGGTGTTGTCTCCGCTGCCCCCGGCACGAGTGACAGGCTCAGGCACTCCCCGCAGCCGGACACCTGGACACCCGGTGTGTGGGGGGGAGCTCGGTCTGGGTCGCCACATTCCCTCTGGCCGCGGCTTTCGGCCGAGTGGAGACCCTGCCCGGGCCTCCCCTGGGCGGGCGATGGCCACTCCTCGAGAAGCCTCTGGTGCCGGGGGGAACTGCGCCCGGCCCGCACGAGCTGCCGCGCAAACGGACGCGCCACGCGCTGTTCGCCCGCCCTGTTCGCGGCGCTCCGGGTCGCTCGCGCTCCCGGGGGCTGCTCTGGCACGTGAGGGGCTTCGGCCGCCGCCGCTCCCGGCCCCGCCCGCGCTGCGCCAGAGCTGCCGCTCGCCAGGAGCGCGCGCTACCGGCTGGGGGGCGGGGGGGAACGGTGGGGGGGAGCTGGGGCCCGCGCTGCCGCCTTCGCGGTTTGGCCGCTTTAGGAAGGGTCCCCCGGCGCGACCCCCCGCTCGTAGCCCTTCGCCTCGGTGGCTTCGGAGCCATTAACAGCATCCAGCACAGAACCAGGCCTCAACAGCCAGTGATAGATGACTGGGTAGAGGAAGAGCAGGCTTTTGGTCTGAAACGGGGAAAGGCTCCAAAAAGCTCAGGAGAATAAAAACATGTCAAATTTAGGAGGGAAACTGCGAGGTGATTTCACTACCGTTTCAAATACCTCAGGGGAAAGTGTAGCTCTTGAGAGTGACCCAGCTGGTTTGCCTCTGGGGATCCACTTAAATATTGGTCCTTCCTTTCATGGATCATCTCCAAAAAAAGTACTGGAAGCGAAGATCTGCTGTTTTTAAAGTTTTCCTACTTCAACAGGAAAAAACAATGAGATGGTCTCTTGTTTCCAAGGTCATCCTGAAAGCAGGCAGCAAGCACTCAGCTTGCTTCACCAAATGGACATCACATCAGAGAATCCAAAAGAAACACCAACAAAGTCAGCACTCCTTTGGTTTTGGGACATTTCCTTTGTGTATCTGTCTGACCAGATATTTAATATTGTTCCATATCAAGTGGCTGCATATTCCCCTGTGTTAAGGGGCACCAAGCAGAGCCTTCAGCTGTTGTAAATGTTAATGGCGATTAGCGTGGTGCTAAGCTACCGCAGTGCCCACGTATGACTATGGACATGGCTGACCTGCGGCTGGCCAGGTGAGACCCGAGTGGGCAGCCAGTCTGCAGCACTTAGAGGGGTTGAGGCGTATAATCCATGCTAAGAGATGCTGGCTGCTCTTCTGGCCTCTAGATTTTGACACTACGAGAAAGAACAAGTCTCCCAGAACTGGAGCCTGGTCCCACGGTGAATGTGATGTGTTGGGCCTACATATGCAGAAGAGCAGGAGAAATAGTTGGGTGACAGGTGTACATATACAGCTACTCTTTTGCATGAATAAAGTGTGTAATTACAGTCACTTCATTTGTACATTATATCTTAACTGACTATTGTATCAGCAAACCTCACAGATAAGCTGATGAATTTTTGCCATATTTACAGACATAACCTTAGCCTCAATGTTTTCAGTGATTTGAGGTCTTGTTATTAATTTCTTTTATCTTCAGATATTTCTACACTGACAGAAGTTACAGGAATTTCTAACACCAGTATAGAATTATCAAGACCCAAGACTTTTAAAAACATGAAAAATATTTATCATAGGAAAAGAAGGAATCGAAGACATTTTAAAAGGTAAATTATGATTCAAGCTTTTTGCCAAGACATTTTTTATTGGTACACTTTAGATAAGCAATGGCGAAACTATATATTAAAAACTATAACAGGTTCCTCTACATAAAAGAATAATAAAATATCTGCCCTGACCTTGACAAAGCAACATTTTTCTAGTGAAGGCATCCACCAGCAGCAGTCTGGATTCATCACTGATATTGCTCGTTTGGAAGCCTCCTTTCTGTCAAAATGCCCTCAGTGACAGTTCATCTGCATTGGTCTCCATCTTTTTCTTCATTGTCCTCCGAGGATATATTCCCCTTCTGGTGAAATATGTACATACAACCCAGACCTTTGAAGCCTACTGGCAAATCATCACCTGCACTACATTACAGAGAGTTCTCCAAGAGGGTGGCATTTGGTTCCAGAGTCTGCAGCCCCGTCCTGGGGCACATGGCATTGCTTTGATAGAAGCTCCTTCCAGAAACTTTAGTAGAATTGCACATCATATAATTCGAACTGAGTGAATTTAGTAACAGGTGCCCTCAGCTTTGAAAACAGATGCCTCATAAATAGCAGCCAAACATTAGAAAACTCGAGGTCTCCTGAGGACTTCACAAAGCATAAAAGGAAGCAACATTAGTACATGGTTTGGAGGAACCTGGTGCCAAAAAAAGAGCAAATATTAAAAGCAAAAAAAAATCAAAAAGAAATAACAGTTGTTTTGAATAGTAGCTACAGAGTTAGGCATTGGGGAGCTGTAAAACTTCCTCAGCCATTCTTGTTGCTATCATTTTCCTACGTTGTCACTAATACCCAAGCTATGGTAGTAATTTAATTTTACTTTATTGCACTGCTTCTCCAATTTTCTGCACCCTTCTAATGAGATAAACATTTCTGACAGTGTTGAAACTTGAGGTGACAATAATTTGCAAGACAGACCAGACACACAGTATGAACTGCCAAAGTTAAAAAAAAAAAAAGGATAAGGAAAAAAAAAGTCTATTTTTTATTCCTTGGAGTCAGACCAGAGAAGAAGGATCCTAGTTCTCACTGCTGAGAGGTATTTGAGATAGTGGGGAGTTGGCTTGGCTCAGTGCATGACTATCCATAAAGTTTGGCTCCAAGACAAAAATGATTACATTAAACAAGACAAAATTCTGATTACCTTAAACAAGAGTATGGCTGCCTTTGTGGTTCACGTACTTGAACCGTGCTCAAGAGGATGACCAGTTTGAACCTAACAGACTGTCTCTTTCAGAGGTAGCTTGATTTCATTTATTGCACCCTTACTCTGGACAGAATAGTCATCATCTCTCTCTGCTCATTCTTTGCTTGTTTCTAAAAGAAAGGAGAATTTCTTTCCTGCTCCTTTTCCTGGAGCTCTTCCCTACTTCATCTTTGTTCTGCAATCTTACCTAATTTCCTACTGTTTACTACAATACTACACGCTACAATACTTCAACTACTCTTTATCTTGTTACCTTTTACTAAATCATATGATTACCTCCTACTTCTCACTTTCATGCACCAAACCATCCTTGACCTCTTTGTTTGCCGTATGTTTTGTCAGCATAATATTTGTCGGTAATGCCACATCTTTTTGAGAGCATTTTGGGAAAGTAACAAGAAGCAGGTTATTTTTGGTAAAGCACATTTTGTCACACCAGGGAAGAAGAGGTTACATCACAAGGACAAAAGTGTCATGATTTCCAGGGGACACCAGTCTGTTTAGAAGCCATAACTGCAGGTGCAATAGAGCTCGTGGCATCACACTAACGTCCACAGCAGGATAGCAGAGAAAGCCTGTAGTGAATGACTCTACAGTGAGAAACTTTGATGACTTGGGCTCATGCTGAGAAAAGTAGTTGTGCTGAAGTAATGGAATAAAGTAGAAAACAATATATCCTCCTACTCAATTGTTGTCTCTGGGTACTTTTTAAGTATTCTGAACCCCAGGTCATAGTCTCTTTTATTTCCAACTGAGCTCTATCATTTTACATCAGCAGCGAATTTGGCCCTCTCTTTTACACAAGGAAGGGTTATATTAAATTTAACACCTAATATCACTCTCAGTTACTTAGTGAAAAATCTGAAGTTACTCTACTCTTTTGAGCTCAAAGTACCAAGCACAAATTCAATAGGTTTATCCCACTTTTACAGTGAGATAACAGAAAATAAACTGTGCTTCAGGACATTAAGGCCAGAAGTAACATACAATAAAAGGACTAATCTTGGAAATAAAGTATTGGGATTGTACAAATACAAGAAATAAAGATCTCCATAGGCAAGGAGAGAAGAGTTAAGACACTCTGCCTGGGATTGCAATCTATTTTCTTCTCCCGGTAGAAGCTGTCCTGGACCTGATATGCCAGCTGCTGTCTCTGATATATGTCTCCTGCCTCCCCATATGCTTCATGTATATGCTTGCATATCACTCTGCAGTCAGCCAGCAGCTTTAAAATGTCACACTGATAGCTTGCTTGGTGACACTCCCCACCCTCTGTGCTCATGACTTAATTTGTAGGTCTCAAGTCTACTTATATACATATAAAGGCAGAACCAAGGAGGTGGTTTACAGAGCACTGCTACAACAGCGAACGCTGGGGTGAGCTAATATAGAGGGTTTCATTGGCCTCTGGCCTGTAGGGACAGAAGGGACATCATAATCGTGTCATCAGATACTCTGCCCTTTACAGGCCATAGATTTTCATTGACTGATTCACAGATTAATATCTTCAAAGCCACTTAGGCCACAGAATGATATTGAACTAATATCTTCTGTTTGACTCATAAATCTTACAGCAAGGTGTCTGTAAGATTTCAAGAAATAGAAAAATTCATACTTTTTCTCAGTACTTTGTTCCAAACCTTGATTGTTAGAAAGCTGTATCTTTTTTCCTCATTTGCATTGTTACAGAGTAAATACACAATCGTTAACTCTCCTTAAACTTTACTAGATTCAAAACTCTCTTTAGTATATGATTTTTCCTTCCCATGGAGATACTTATGAGCAATAATCATATTACTTCTTGATCTTCTTTTTCATAAGCTAAACAGATGTACTTCTGCAGCAAGGTCTTGGCCTCCTATGAATCATAAACCTCCTATGAATCATATGATATCTATCTTCCATGCTTTTAAAATGGAAAAGAAAAAGCTCCTCCATGATGCTGCTTTTTGTTTACCAAATGTTGACAAGACCACCGAAGTTAGCTTGAAGCCATGACAGTTTCCAGAAGAGGTGAGGGCAGCCATTGGTTGTTCATCTCAGACTTTTTATAAAGATCTGAAGCTGATGAGGTTTTTTTAGAAATGAAAGGACGCATTTAGTTTCAAGCAGCCGAATGGCTTTCCCAGGTAATTCAGACAGCCTATGTAGGGGGGCAAAAGTCCCTGTACAGTCAATGAAGGAAAATTAAATGACACCAAAAGGCAACTTAACATGCCTAAGAGAAGTACTTCTCCTTCTCTGCTTCAACAGTAACCTCTGTTTCTCCATTGAGTGGTCAGAGCCTCTCACACTGAGTGGGCTCCCATACGGACCTCACATCATAGAAACGCTGGGGCACAGGGGAAGTCTAAACATGAGCCCAAGTCAGTCCTGTATAGCAAACATTCTGCGTTCACAATGACAAACGCATTATTTAAAACATATGGTTGATAGTGAAAAAGCAAGGAAGAACCTAAATCATTTAGAGGCCAGAGTTCCTACCCAGAAACCTGGAGTGCTCCTAAGGGCTTTTCACCCTGGGAGCATGAAATCAGTGAACTCACTTGTCCACAATGAGCTCTAACCACAGAGCTATGCCATGAACCCAATGGAAGGTAACTTCTGGGCAGAGCCAAGAGGTAAAAAAAGTCAAGAGTTATCAATGTCTATCTGTGAGAAAGACATCAGCTGAAAGAGGACATGCAGTGACTTCTCATTGTACATTTTACAAGGAGAGACTATGTTGATATAATTTTTAGTCTGACAGACTTGTCCACATTTTTACTTTCAGAATGCAAGAGACATAAGATTTTTACTTTATTTAGGTTAAATTAATGTGACTCACTGGCTGGATGGCCGAGCCCAGAGAGTTGTGGTGAATGGCATTAAATCTGGCTGGCAGCCGGTCACAAGCAGTGTTCCCCAGGGCTCGGTTCTGGGGCCGGTCTTGTTCAATATCTTTATCGATGATTTGGATGAGGGGATCGAGTGCTCCCTCAGTAAGTTTGCAGATGACACCAAGTTGGCCGGGAGTGTTGATCTGCTGGAGGGTAGGAGGGCTCTGCAGAGGGATCTGGACAGGCTAGATCGATGGGCTGAGGTCAACTGTATGAGGTTTAATAAGGCCAAGTGCCGGGTCCTGCACTTTGGTCACAACAACCCCATGCAACGCTAGAGGCTTGAGGAGGAGAGGGTGGAGAGCTGCCTGGCGGAAAAGGTCCTGGGGGTTGACAGCCAGCTGAATATGAGCCAGCAGTGTGCCCAGGTGGCCAAGAAAGCCAACAGTGTCCTGGCCTGTATCAGCAAAATTGTGGCTAGCAGGAGTAGGGAAGTGATCGTGCCCCTGTACTCGGCACTGGTGAGGCCGCACCTTGAATACTGTGTTCAGTTTTGGGCCCCTCACTACAAGAAGGACATTGAGGTGCTGGAGCGTGTCCAGAGAAGGGCAATGAAGCTGGTGAGGGGTCTGGAGCATGAGTCTTATGAGGAGCGGCTGAGGGAACTGGGGTTGTTCAGTCTAGAGAAGAGGAGGCTGAGGGGAGACCTTATCGCTCTCTACAACTACCTGAAAGGGGGTTGTGGCGACGTGCATGTTGGTCTCTTCTCCCAAGTAACTAGTGATAGGACGAGAGGAAATGGCCTCAAGTTGCGTGAGGGGAGGTTTAGATTGGATATTAGGAAAAATTTCTTCACTGAGAGGATGATCAAACATTGGAACAGGCTGCCTAGAGAGATGGTGGAGTCACCATCTCTGGAAGTGTTCAAAAAACGTGTGGATGTGGTGCTTCAGGACATGGTTTAGGGGACATGGTGGTACTGGATTAATGGTTGGACTTGATGATCTTGAGGTCCTTTCCAACTTTTGTGATTCTGTGGTTCTGTGACTTCTGAATGGAGAAAAGCCCTTAATATCTCAATATTATAGCTGTGCTTCTCTTTCTAGATAATATTTGCAGTGCAGGATGCTTTTAAATCTTTTTTCTAAGTGATCAAAAAACTCAATATTTCCAATCTTTTCTGTCAGAACATTGTAGGTGATCTTCAGTTCCTCTAAGGACTCCAAATAATTTTTAGCTCTCTGCCAGCAAACTGCAATTTTGCAGTATCAGCTCACTAGGAGAGTACGGAGAATTGCTAGAAACATTCAGTCTTCCTTCTGCTATTAGGATAAGCCTGTGAATACAATTACTGAGTCTCCCCACATACCTTCCAAAACTTGAAAGACACTGATCTGACACTATTAAAAAGCTGACTATAAGCATAAATTCTTTTTTTTTTTTCCTTCTGTGTGTGGAATTAATGTCTAGGTATTGCCCATGGCCATTCAACATTGACTACTAAGTCAATGCTGACTTTAGTGGACAATATAATAATGTTAACTGATGTGATAACAACAGAGTTAGATTGCTCATATATTGCTCATTAGATTGCTCAGCTAATTTGTTATGAGGTACAGCTAACTGGATGCAGCTGATAACACACTCGGTGCCTGGGCTGGACTGACAGAAGGGCTGTTGTGCTGGATCGCCAATGATTTAGGAGAAGTGAGATGGGAAGACTTAATGGGTCAGGGCTAGCAGCAAAAGAAGTAACAAGAGAGAAAAACACCAATGTTGTTTGGTGGCAGTGTTTCTGATTTTTGTCAGGTGAATTGCACATTTTGAATATGTTAGGAGGACAAAAATCATCATAATGACTATGAAACACAATGACTTTATATATAGTTGATACCTGGGTACGCTATTCAGTGAGATCAGATACCTGCAAGACATTACCATTTTATTTTTCATTTTATAACTTAGGTGAGATAATCTAAGCTACGTCATTTATATGGGAATTGGGTCCAGATCCCTTAGATATATTTAAGGTCCTCTTTCTCTCCCTTATTTCTGCACCTACAAAAAGTACGCAGCAATATTTGTACAGATATCGAATACATGATTTACAACCCAAAGATTAAGTATTTTAGACTATTACATACAGCAAAATTCCAAAACTTTGAAGGTACTACAGAAAAAAGTATTATCTAATGGTAGCTAGTGAAATTCATTTTTTTAGGGGTTATTCCCAGTTCTAAACTTGTAAGATGGTCTTAAAGCTGATATATGATAAACAGAGGGATAATTTATTAAGTAGTAGCAATTACTCTTCTTTAGTAGAATTTAAAACTGCTTCATTTGAAAAAAATCTACTCTTTTATTAGAACTCAAAAATCTACTCTTTTATTAGAACTCATATATCTCCATCAAAAACCATATCTAAAGTTGTATTCTAAATATCTACTAACACATCCTAGCACAATGTTGCTGAGTAAATTTCTGAATGTGTTAAAGCTGAGAGCAACCATTCTCACTGATGCGAATATTAACAAGGTCTACAGTGACTACAAACCAGCAGATGTTTTCAGAGAAAGGTCAGGATTTGAATTAATGTTTAAAAAAAAAACAGTCAACAGTAAAAGAAACAAAATAAGTCAAAATTTATTTGTCTGTAATTACTGTACTTTTCAAGCAATTAAAGCTTCTATGGCATTATGAATAATATACAATAACACTATTTTATTTAAATTTATTTAAACTATAAGCAGGACATTTCAGAGGATATCTGACAATTATTCTGTGAAGTTAAAAAAAGAGAACAACAGAAGATAACAGCAGGTGAAATTTCAAATGGTGGAATATTGATACAGAGTGTTAATTAACACAAAGCATTTATTCATGCTACATGGTGCATATAATCAGTTACACTTACTAAATGAGGATTTGATTGCCCACTATTCCAAAGCATACCCGCACTTTTATGTGGTAAAGGCAAGGACTCTGTCCATTTGTATTTGCTAAGTGCAAGAAGGATGGCCTCTGTGAGGAGTGTGAAATAGTACCAGAATAGTAATAGCAAATTTAAGTATTGCTAGAAATGCTGCAACATCCTTTATGTCTGCATCTCAGCAAAGAAGGGTGGGGTTTTTTCCTTAGTAGGGGAGACAAAATTATTGGACATGATCTAGTTCATCACACCTAATTTTAAGCCACAGAATGAATCCCCTTCTGGAAACCTCTGTCTCCTCCTGTGAGTCTGGAGGGAATGCAGATGACTAGAATAGATTATGTGACTAATATCTCAATCACTGAAGTTACATAAAATGACACTAACCCCTTATCTTTAAAAACTTATTTCAATAGCCTGCCTCATTGTAAAGTCTGAGTATAATTAGGATATTTAATTTGGGTGATGTGGTAGAGAAAGTGTCCATATATGAATATTTATAAGAAACCTTCAGTAATCAGGAAAATCTTTAAGCATGCTTTCAACTTGGAAAGCGAGACCTAAGCATGTCCTTAAAATAAAGAGCATGCGTTGTGTTTTCTTAAATCAAGGTAGCCATAAGGGCATTCTTAATTGTTTTCCTAATATGAGTTTGAGCTCCCAGAGATGAACCAGCAGTGTAGCACTGATGCTACACAGAATTGGTCCAGCTCTTGCTTCCGTGTTTGAAAAAAACCTGACAAGATCCAGTGATCTTAGAGATTTCTGAACTATCTTTCCCAAAACTTCCTGGTCTAAACCAATTCCATCCCTGAACTTTCCCAGTCACATCCTTTCAGCCTGACTTCACAAGCCAAAATTCATATTAATCTGCCTGAGAGAGAAAAGATATGTTTAGACTAATCAGATATTTTTCCTGTAGTTATGTTTATTGTCCTGACTTACAACTTCCTGGGCAGCTCTTTGATTTACTAAGGAAGAAAACTATTTCCCCAAAAAGGCACTGCAAATTTCATGGTGAAGTATGTATATATCAGTAGAGTCTGCTTGCAGCTCACTACAAGAAATGAATAATCGCTACATACTCTCTTTCAGTGTCTCACCTTTCCCTTGCCCTTTAATGCCTACCATGTCCAACAGGAACACAGGGATGATAAAAAGTAGATCTGCAGGAGTGTTGCAGAATCGACAGCTGAAATTTTCAACCACATTCATACATGTCATTTAAATAGGTTTCAAGGAAGTCTGTGACATTGTATCCAGAGGGAAACATTTGGGCGCTGCATTAAAACAAAACAAAACCCATTGTATACGCATTCCTTGTGTGTCCCAGTGCCTCATTACTTGTGAGTGGGTCTGGTAAGCTGTTGCAGTTGGGCTTGTTGCCATTCCAGCATGTGCAGATTGAGAGTTTTTTGCTTTGTTTTGATTTTTGCAGCTGTATATTCTTCTCCTGCTGAACGTCAAAAATCTTGAAGTAGTGCCAATCAGATACAGCTGAACTGCCTTTGCTGCAGTAAAAAAAATGATCAGCATGCAATTTATTATTAGAATAGACCATTCTGAATTTTTACTTCCATCGCAGCAGACAGCTATATCCATTTTTGTATAAAAACCTACTTAGCACAAATAAAAGGAACAGCGGATTAGCTGATTTTAAAGACCATATCCTATTTTAGCTAGACTCACTGGGGAGCGGACCTCAAGGATAGCCACATCCAGTGCATTTAGTTGCACTTTGGGAACTCTCTCCCACTCCCTCTACAAAGCTTGTAAAACAAATTTACTATCAGTGCCTTAGGAACCTCACTTCAGTGAGATTAGTATTCTACTATTTGAGAGAATTGCAAACTACCCATTAAGCAGGGGTGGCTGAATTCCCTTTAAAATTAAAAGGAAAAATAAGGCACCCACTTGCGTCTCACTAAAAGACAGTGGGGAATCACACGTCTAATGCTTGGTTTTGGCTTCAAGAGTCCTCCCTGGAGCTCTGGTTTTACATTCAGTTGCTTATCTGCTTAATTCCTGTGAATACTCTTTTGAAAGCAATGGGGAGAACTGTCTGCATGACGTTAGTAAATCCAGTCACATGACTGCACTGGAAAGACACACGTATTCATATGGCAGGGGTCAAAAAACATAGTTTTCTTCCTTAGAGTATACCAGTGAGCAGATAAGGAAAAATTATTTCTACTGTAGCTGTATGTATACACCAGGCTTTTAGAGAGGGCTCCCTGCATCCTGTGCCCATTGATGTTGGAATTGTTTAGAGTAAGATTTAAAACAAAATAAACAAACATACAAACAAAAAAACAAACCACCAAACAAAAAAATCCAAACCCCAAACCTACCAGCATAAAATTATTCTTTGCTTTGGGAGCTCCCAGGCTTCATCTTTGTGGTCCTCAGGGATGCCCTGCATGCAGGGCATGGTAACCACTTGCCACTTTGGGAATGGTCTCCAAGAGCCTGAGGATTTGCAAACACTGCAGTCCAGCATCAGAGGAGAACACGGCCTGAGGGAACTTAGGAGGATCCAGATGTGTTCTAACTGCTTGTAAGCCTGTTCTTCCCACTGCAGTGATGAGTTATTGGTGTGATCCTAATGAACTCTATTAGGATTGTTGACTATGTCTTCTAGCTATTTAATTAATCACTTAACAAAGGAAGCAACGTGACTAAGTCAGTAAATACAAACATCATCATGATTGCTCAGACAAGTTGCAGAATGAAAGAAAAAACTATGTGAGTTTAACGCTGGTTTAAAATAAAAAGAACTAAAATCACATGACTTATGAGAAAGATTAAGTTCAAGCCCCCCTTGGGCTAGGAATTCTGTGGAGTTATTTTTAAAGCAGTGATAGGAGCAGTGCTAAGTGACAGGGTCTTGGGGTCATCACACACGTCCTCATGGTGCCCTAGTTTCATTCAATGTAACTCTGCCTTTATCACATGCCAGCTTTGTGCTCAGATCATGGATTGAAACACTAAACTCTTCACTGAAGTATCTCTGATTTTATAATTGATCAAAAGCTACAGAAAGCAGTCTGATAACCCAAGTGAAGACTGTTGTAACATCAATATGATGAGGAAGTTATTATAAATTATGCTTGTAAATATTACCAAGTCAGCTTTAATTTGATAGGATAAGTACCTTTGAGTAAATTTAGCCTGCAATCCTACATAGAGAATGCCAGTTGTGGATTGACCAGAGATACAGAAGAGAAGAGAAGCAAGAGCTTTTTGTTCTCGCACTTATAGAATAAAGTAGTTTTAATCTGATGCCTTTTTCTCCAGAAAGGATGGTACATGCAAGCTAAAAATGAGAGCAAATACCTCAGTGTTATTGTATTTCAGGAAATTATCTGTCAATCTGACTGTGTCTATTTGGCTCCATGTTGCTACAACATGGGAAGCAGACTCAGGAATGGATTTAAAGTACACAGACTTATGCAACACCTTTGTTGGACATACCTCAGCTAATGCTCTGGTCAAAGCATTCACACTGTGATTAGAAAGATCTCAACTTTGGATGTGCCCCATCCATGCCTGATCTATCCAGATTAGAAAGGGTAGAAAAGAGGCTGAAGCCCTTGATAGGGTACAAGAGAGCTTAGGATCCAGCCTCCCAGAGAGCTCAGGCTGAGGCAAGCCTATAGCTCATGTTACACAAGGACAGTCCAGGTGATGGACAAGCAACCTTTGAAAGGATTTTGACCTGCTCTTAACTGGCAGTGAAAGCATAATTTAACACTTGGAATGTGTTAATGTATAAACAAGAATGACAGTTTTCAGTCAAACTGAAGGTCTAACTACACTAGATCCCCTGGGAACAATGACTTCCCATTTTTAATTCTGCTTTGTGTGAGCAAGTCTTCCCTTTTGTTTTAAAGTTCAACATGATTATTTTATTTATCTTTTAGTTCTTTTACTATGAGAAATCCATGTACCAAAGCCTGCTCTCAGATTTCTTGAACTCAGCAAGGGACAATAGTATGATTCACCCCCTCCATGTTTACCCAGCTTATGTTACCACTGTCCCAAACATGCACTATCAAACAGCATGTCAACATCCTGTTGACTGGTCTAGAGTACAAGCAGATGATGTGCTTTTCAGCAGTGTCAGGTATTAGATTGGAGAGGAGGCAGGAATCAGTGGCTTTAAGTTATTCTGTCTGATTTTTGGACATGACAACATTATAGATAGTAACACAGAATCAGCAACATTTTGTCCACTGAGCTCTTGACCATACCCATTTTCCCTCCATGGTGTCATTAAATGAACTGCAGTGCACAGAAAACCAAGCACAAGGCTGTAGAGGGGCACAGGGCTCTTTATACTTCCATTCCACAGAGTGATGGCATGTTTTGAGAAGGATTTGCATTGTAGTGACACTGGAGGTTCCCCTGAGAACACAGATACTTTACAGACACAAATGGAAAAGAACTTTTCCTAAATAAACTGACAGCCTAAGTGGGGACATCTTAAACACAAACAGGCACACTACATCCTTTAACTTCAAATAGTTGTGAGGTAAGGCAAAGCAGGGGACACGCTATGTTCCAGAGATAGGAATATATCCCAAAGATTCAAGTAGAAGTTAGCGGGGAGGTAATAATAAAGATGTATGTCTGAGATAAAAAGTAGGAAGGAGAGTTGATCTCTCATCTCCAGAGTAAATCCTTCTCTTTTGGCCTTAGTGAGGATCAAGAACTTGTTCAGTAACAATCACTGTTACGACTGCAGACAGAAAATTCCTGCTCTGTGCCCTAAGGATTTCACAAGCTAGTTGCACTTACAGTCACTGGCTGCACAGGTACCATCTAAAACATGTTATACTAGCATCATAGTCCATCCAGGGTAATAAGTCTACTTTGATTCCTTTTGCATGGCCACAAAGGTTTCATTCTCCATGACATTACACCAGACCTGAGTTGCCCCACACAGGGGATAAGTAGCCTACGGCCAGTAATCCCCACCCTCTTAGCACAAAGATAAATGGGAAACAGGAAGGAAACAAAAGGACTGAAGTCAGGGGGCAACCCTACTGCACAAGGTAACAAATAAATAGACTATTATTCCTTCCAGAGATGGAGAGAAAGGTAGTAAGTAGAAAATGGCATTTCACAGGGTGTCCAGAGCCAAATGCTTTCCTGAAGCATCTCATACGAAGTATCCCTCCTTCAGGATTCAGCCTAGCTTCTGCTGCACCATAGCTATATCTCTCCTTGACCTGCAGAAAGCCTTCAAATTTTGGGATCCATCCCAACCACACATAGCTCACCAGCCTGGCATGTTTAAGACAGCCTGAAGTGTGTAGGAGCAGAGGAGAGGAGAAAGCCAACACCATCTCCCATGCTCACAGGCCAGATGACCACAGCACGCGGCCTGGTGGGACACACCACTGACTCATACAAATGTGGCCATCAGTAGGGGCATAAGGCCTATCTTCAACTCACAACCAGGCAAGAACCGCTTCAGCTGCTGCTACATCCTCTCCTGGCAGGTCCAGGTGGTGGATCCAAACACCCTCCCTGGGGCTGGGAGGCTGCGCAAATATTACAGAGAGTTTTCCATTCAACCTCTTTCAGTCTTGCCACAGTTTTACAGGCTGAGATTACAGTTTTGCATTATGTGTTGTCATGAAAATCCACTGAAGACAGGGACTTCTAATCCTGTTGTTGTCAGGCATAACTTCCTGACGAGAGACTTTTTCCTTTGGTTTATTTATTTATTTTCCTTCGAGTACAGCCTAAGTCCTCCCTTCCTGTTGGGAACAACAGCTGCAGCACACGGCATCAGCTTGCCAAGCCTGGATGACTGTGAAATATCATTTATCTTGGAGCAAGATAGTATCAGAGAAACAACCGTGTGGTCCTGACTGTGAATTCATTACATAGCTGTGCTTAGGAGGAGTAGGATAAGTTGCAGTATCAGAGGCAAGAGAGGTCCCACTTCTGAGTGAACACTTTTGGACCTGAAAGGACTGTCACATCTGGAAGCACTACTGAGACAAAAAAGGAATTTTGGTTTCCTTGCTCAGAAAAACACTCTGAACCTGTAAAGGTTGGAGATACGAAAGTATTCACCATAGGAAACTGATACTTCTTCTGTAGGTTAATAGGAACATGGTGGCCCCAGAAGATCAGGTAATTGGCTGATGAAAACCACACGGCTGACACACACACTTCCCAGCATACCTCTGTTATCCCACAGATCTGGTGGATCCTGTAGGAATGCCACAGCCCTTAGATAAAATATGCTTTCAGCTACCCTTCTGTTATCTTCACCCTTTCGCTTTTTGGGGGGGCTTTTTTGCCAGAAGCAACCGCTGTATTTAAAGTTTAGGAGAGAGTTCAGACAAGCTGGAAATTAACGATTACTTACATATTTTCCCCACCACCCCTCCACTCCCATCGTTTGCTCTGGGTTCATTTGGTGCCTCCGTCCCCCAGGGGCAGGTGGCTGAGGGTCGGGGCAGGCAGAGAGCTGCTCTTTGTCTTGTGCCCCGGTCCCGGGCTCCTCCGGAAGTGTGCTGGGCTGCGTGGAACTGTTGTGCTCACTTTCCTTTTCAACCTCACATATTTCCCATTAATGAGGAGTGGGAAAGGTCGGGGGGGGGGGTTCTTTTATGGCCTGCTTGAGGGCAAGCAACAGCCTTGGGAAATGGCACTCTCATTTCCTGGGAATCCCAGCCTATTCAATAAGCAAAGAAAGAAGTCCTAAGAAAAGTTAAGTTACCAAGGTGTTAAAGGGGACTTTCCCATGTGGGCTTGGTTCTGCAAGGATCCTCTTATGCAAAATTGGCTGCAACTCTCCCAGTGATTTTGGTGGTAGGAGAGTAGCCCTAATGGGAGCAAAGAAGACAGATGCAGGAAGGGTTGCACAGATGCAGAGGGCTTGGAGCTAACCGGGCCCAGTTTAGGACAGCCCACTCGAGTGCATGTACACCATTTTGAGTAGTCTACCACAAAACTCCTGGGAAGGGTCTGGACCACTGACACTAACGTAATGAAGGCACTGATACCTTCCGTCCTTCAGGTCAGCTGCAACAGCCGAGAAGTGTTTTCTCAACAGCAGTTCTGAAATTTCTCAGGGATCAGCATGATGAAAGTTTTCAAAGTAATAACTGCATGACAACAATTCTCATGCCCCAGGACAGAAAGCCCCAATTTTACCACTGCACATTGTGCTTCAAATATAGAAGAAGAAGCAATAGATAATATCTCCATCAGTATTTTCATAGAGAAGCTATCTGGTGTAAATCCATGTTATGCTATAGAGTTGAAGCCAGTGGAGCAATGTCAGGAGTTTTTGCTATTATTTTTTCTTCTTTGTTTTGTGCCTTGCTTTGCTCTGTCTATCACTAAATGTTCCAGGGCTCTCTACCATGAGCCCAGACAGTGGAAACTGCTGACTGAAGTCATTTACTGTATCCGTGCTCAGAAACAAGCTGTTATTTGTCATTGGCATGTAAATAAGTCACTGTTCTTTCCATCCTATAGCTGTTAAACAAATACTGTGAACCAGGTTCGCAGCATTGATTTCTTATAGGAGGTCACTGAGATGATTTCGCAGAAATATCCTGCAACAGTTTTGCAAAACAGGATAAGCCGCAGCCTGAATTTCATGACTCTGTTTTTTTCCACTTCCATTCCGATGGTTACTGTGTTTTTGCTGTCACAGGCAGGCGGTTAATTCATCCTGACTCACAGAGGCTAGGAAAATGGAAACTTTGTCCACTCTTCTTAGTGTCTAAGACATATGCGTTATACATTACTTGTATTTTGATATGACCTACATGTCCTAGCCCATGTCAACCACAGACTGACAGTATATGCACACTTACAACAACTACATACCTTTGATTGCAGTCTAGCATGCAGATAGCCAAACAGATAGCTTTAAATGGTAGCAATTTAAACGAGGGAGCTAGTAGCCTAGTCCAGGCTGAAAAACTTGCTGTGGAGTATGAGTAAATTAACCCATGCAGACCAATAAATAAAACCTATTTATAAACAACACCTGCCTGCAGATTAAATAAAAATACCAAGACCGGGATGAAATCAGTTGTATCATCTTTATTCTACAGATGGCAAACCGAAGCTTTGCACAAGGTGCCGTAAGAAGCCTGTGTCAGAGCCAGGACTGGAGTCACTTGTGCCTCAGCCTGTGCTGCAGCCACAGGTTCCTCCTTCTTCTGAGCACAGTGTAGATTCATGCTATACACTGGCATAACTACTCTGACCCGGTAAATGCCATTCTCAATTTTTACCCATTAAAAGGGTAGAATCAGTTAGACTGTCGGTGTTAAAGATGCTGCTGGGCAATGAAAATTGAAAGCCCTACTTTCAGTCTCACCCACTGATGATAGGCATTTTGGGAAAGGAGTCAGCAGCAAGTTTTGCACTTAAAGAAATATCAACAGTGGTGGGTAGGGGTTTGGGAAACTAATCTAATAGGTGTGTCTAGATTTGGCTAAGAATGAAAAGAGCGTTTTCTTTCCACTGGTTGCTGGCTAGTAAAAGCAAAGGGCTGGAATACATCCAACTTGCAAAACTTGAATACAGTTACTGCTATCTGCAAATGGGTGCCCCTCCCCGCTCATGTGAGCTACACAGGCAAAAAAGAATGACACATGTGCTGTTTCCTTTTCCAGTTGTAAAGGGGTCAGGAGCCAGGCAAGGAGAGCCCGAACAAGAGGAGCATTTTCCTGGGCTCTTCCAGCTGTTCTGTTCAATCCCGCCGTCGGTTCTGAGCAGGGAAGAGAGACTGTCAACACAAATAAGGCATTTTTCAAAGGCGTAAATTATGAGTTACCAAAACAATGCGACATCTCAACCACGTGAGTACCCTTTCCCCCCCCCCCCTTACAATAAGAGTGGATTTATCAGTCTGCTGCTTAAGGAAAAGATTGTCTAATGCATTTCATATGCAAAAAAAAAAAAAAAAGAAAAAGAATGCCTGAGACTAATCTTGAAGAAAAAAAAGTTGTGATGAAACTGTTTTCCTCTTTTATTCTTTGTGTTTGTGCGCGTGCGTGTGTGTGAACTGAAATGGGCTCTGCAAACTCCCACTCCTGAACAGGACCGAGCAAAGTTAGTAATGTTTCCGCCTAAACCCTGGTTTAGAAAAGTTTCATTTGAATGTTTTTCCCTCCTCCCGCCTTCAGGAATGAAAATATGGAGCATTTTGAAAGCGTACTGACGCTTTTCTAAGTTATTAATGGTGCTGCACAACTTGTGTTTAGAGTCTCAAGCTGTCTGTGTGTAATATGAGACGCAAGCCACAAACTGACAGTCTATATTTAAAGCCATAATGCGTTTCTAAACTTCCTCCTGGAAGTTTAGAAACGTGGGCTTTAAGGACAAGCAAATTAGTTTCTCAGCAAGAGAGAGTACAGGAGGGCAAGTCCTCTGCTGGCATAACTCTGCATATTTCAGTAAATTTGAAAAGAGAGAATTTGGCCCGAACAGTCAAATGAGCACAGAGGCTTAGCTGCAGCGTGGTTAACGTTCATTGTGGGACAGTATTAAAAAGAAAACAGAGGGGAAGGGGGTAGATTCTGATTTGGTAAAGCTGAGAAAAGTCAATGGCAAAACTCGGAGCTTTTGGTGTTACAATAGCAGCGCTGTATCTCTTTTACGGCTTTAGTATAATCCTTCCCACTTTAATTCAAGATAGTAGCTTTGTGTTATTTTTAATAAACAAACTGCCAATAGCAGAATTTTTTTATCATAGCAGGGTATCAGTAATGAAGGCAAAAAGTACGGACGGCATTGCTGGGAGCTGCCTGTGATTCAGGGTTTGATCCAGAGATTGCTGTAAGAATATTTGGTCTATATGGACGTTGACACTACGATGTTTCCCAAGCTCTCAGTGAGGCAGGCTGATCCAGCAGATATGACAGAGTGAACAGAATCTCTGGAATCACAATCAGCAATTCCTATTTAACCTTTAGTCTTTTCTGCAAGTTCTAACCATCAAGAAAGATTAGATGATAGCTTTATATTAAATTTTATTCTATTTTATTCAGCAGTTTAGGGTATTATAGCTTGTTTTCTATTATTTATAGGAAAGAAACATGCAGGCTAATTCAGGATTCTGAGAGTTTGGGTTTGGAAAAGCTTGTGTAAATTACTGCCATTGGTGCTCTCCAAGCATGTGTAGAAGGATGGTTGTGACTCATTGAGGTGCATTTTGCTCATTGTGCAATATCAACAAGGGTCCAGACCCAATCTTGTATCTTTAGTGACAGGCTTGACCAGGTGACAAGTCCAGGACCTGCTCTACGATCCTGAATACATTATGAATCACTTCTCTGACAGACTCAGATTGTCAGAGGACTCCACAGAAGGCCCTACAGTGGATCTGGGTGAGGAGTTAGTACCCTGTGGGGCCTTTTGTCTGTTCATAATGAAAAAAGGCTGATGCATCAGGTTCTCTTGGTTTTTTCCAAAATCTAGGCGGGAATTCTCAGCTTGAATCATTTTAAGATCATATGATTGCCAGTGAAAATAAATGGCTTGCAATCTTGCTAGAATAAGTGTTCTGATTGAAAAATAGTGACTACCTATTCTTTATTTGCCCTTGTAATTTCCCTTGCTGATTCAGACACGATGTTCCTGTATTTTGTTTCAGTCTGTCTCTCTTTGTTTTGGGTTTTTTTTTAATTACATGGATCAAATTTACAGATTAATAACAAAATTAAATTGGAGGGAAGTCTGATAGTACCATATTCCTGTGTAATGCAAGTTTGGTGCACTGTTTTTATAATGGTTGAGGATTTGGGTGTAGGTCTTGGGGAAAAGGGACTTATTTCTTAGCAAAATTCCAGAAATTTTTGTAAGAAACAAGATATTGAAAGATCAGTGTATTGACAGGCAGTGCACAGCATGGACAGCAGATGTTTGCCAGAGAGGCAGAGTAATTGGAAAAGCAAATTGTCTTCATAACCATAGTGAAAATCTTTGAAACGGGTGTGAAAATGCATAAAGAATCAGCAAAAACCTTTGACTATATTGAACATACTAATTCTTTGCTGACTACCTGCAGGTGAGACCACAGAGCAGCTGCCTACTGATGTGAACTGAACAGTGTTAAGTTACCTAATTGCTCATGTTCTTTGCTTATCTCCTTGTATTCACTTGTGGCTGATAAGGGATTTTTATTCATTCTATAAATACAGTATGATCCTGGCAATCCAGGTGGGAGCAGACTACTGTTTCAGGTTTAAAATATTCAACGCTGTGAACCCTGCAAATGTATTCTGCCTCTATACGGGGATGCCGCACCATCTAACCTCGGGCACTTCCCATGCCCGTCTCAGAAATCCCATCGCTCTGAGTGGGCTCTCTGTATACTCAACGGAGAGGCAAAAGAGCCAGTAATGCAGCCCACTGATGTTAGGCAGTGTGTATATATTTACTCTGTCATTCATAGTTAATGGGCATTTGTGTGTGGCTGGAATAAAATGGAATACCCAAGTAAAGGACTCTGCTACCAAAGCCAAGAATGGAGTTGGGCTTCAGTTTCATTGGCTGGCGTTCAATCCAATATTGTGCTATGAATATATCTCCAGTTTCTTATTCTTATATAAAAGAGATTTAGCCTGATAGTAGGAATGTAAACGTCCTGATTTTCAAATGCATCATTTTTAAATGCTTTTGCTTCCTCCCACCTCTGCTCAGATCTACAGCTAGTAGCTGCCTGACTCATTACAAAATCTGAGGAATTCTAGAGGTTTGGCAATCTCTGTTCAGACTGCAGTTTTTGCCCTCTTCCTTTTAGGCTGCAGTGACCCAGTTCCAAGGCATGGGGCAGCTCAAATACGGTGAAGGACTCATACAAATAAATGTCGCTGGGTCAAAGTTTCAGTCTGGGGAAGCAGTGATCTTTGTATGTGGCCTGTGAAGAGCCACAAATGATCCCCGTAGATTTTTAACCATGTTATTCACTGCCTTGGCAATAGATTTTATTTCATTGCCCTTAATCAACAGAAGCATTTGCCTGGGACAGTAACAAATAAACAAAAATAGAGGCTATGAATTATGAAAATTTTGGTCTTAACTGGTAAACCTGTGAGCATTTATAAGCAAGGAAACCTACAGATTATAATAACCTCATTTTTAGCACAGAAGTCTCAAAATATGTCTCACAAGCATTTATGTAAATGCCTCTGCTTGTATATTTGTCTCCCACCAGTGTGCATGTGAATTGGAAAATTTGGCTGTATACCCCAGGGCTCTCCCTGACACTCTCATTGCCTGAGATGTTGATGTGAAAGTCTGCAAATTGAAAGGCTCAAAATGCACCTGAAATTTCAGTAATTAAGAGCAGAAATGTTGGCAAACTGCTAAGAGCTGGAGGGAATAGGAGGGATGTCCACCCAAACAGGAGTCTGCTTTTTGAAAATACACAGTTCTCAGCATTTCTGGGCACTGCTTTTCAAAAAAAAAAAAAAAAAAAAGGCCAATTATTTACCCAGTAGATGTTAAAAATTCAGGTTATGGCTGGTTACATGCTTAAGCCTATTAGTATTACAGAATTGTGCAGTGTCTGCATCTCATTACTGATGCTGCTGCACCTTTCTTTCTAGGCTTTTGTGGAACATACCCCGTATCCATCACTGTTCAAATGACTGAGCCCAATCAGCAAAGCCTTTTGTAAAACAGGCTTTCGGGACTGCATTCTCTAATGAAAGTCTGTTTGTGTGTCTGCTCTGTGGAGTGCCTGTCTCTATTGTTGGGGAGGGATTAGTATTCCTACAGCATAGAGAAATTCAAGCCAACAGAGGGATCTGATTGTGCTAGGTGCTGTACAGACACCCTTTCTTCAAAAGGCTGGTAGGCTACATTAGAGAGGACAGATTACAGGTAGGAGTGAAATGGGGCACTGCTGGAGAGGCAGCTTTTGGCTATGGGAAGGCATTTATAGCAACCAGGAGGTATTGATTCCAGTAGATCCACTGGCGCAACAGCTCTTTGCTTCCCACTCTCCAATTTTGTAATACATGCTTAGGAAAGAAAAGTAGCTCAGAAGTCATTTAGCGACTGGCCTATTTGTTTTCCACAGAAAGATCAGAAAACTTTTAAACATGGCTTTTGGCACTAGTAGGATCATTGTTTACAATTTTATTTTTTCTTCACAACTTAGATGTGATGGAAAATGCATGAAAAATTAGGGGACACCCAGATGCTCCACTGACAAGAATACATGAGCATCTTACCTGGGCAAGTATTTGGACAGCAGACAGACTGTGTTTTACTTACTTCTGAAAGACTTCTAAAAGTTCCTAAGTCAAATGAATTTGACAGTGTTACCCCAGTACTGAGCTAATGAAAAATTCACCAGCTGCTAAGCATTCTGAAAAACTACTTGGTGAATGAAGAAAAGTGGCACTTGGAGAAATCAGGTTTGGTTTGCCAAAAATTTATGAACACGAATGGAGAAAAGAACTGTCTTCTCTGAATAATATATTTGTAACCCATAACTCAACTACATCAAGTAACAATACTGCAATGTTATAACAACAGACATGCAACTCATAATTTGTAGCTGAAATAATGTCCATACTCCTTCATTTCTTCAAGAGTCAGCATGATCTAATTCACACAGATTCATATGTCTCCAATGTTAGCATGGAAATCAAATGTACTGTCTGTGTAATGTTAATCACTTATTGCAGATGTACCTGGCACGTGTAGTTTCACCAATGAGACATCTGGCTAAGTGATTTTCCTCTTAATTAATCTTCTCATCTGCAAAGGAGGCCAGTTTCTCATATCTACTTCTCTTCTGACATATGTTTCACCACAGGGTTCTTCCTGATGAAACAGAAAACTTCACTTCAAATCTCAATGGGTTAAGCTTGTTCTGCTGCATTGAAGTCTTAAAGTTGTGGGGGTTTTTTTTTTGCTTCCCTCTCCCTCTCTTTTTCATCTTAGCAAAAAAAGAATTCAGTTATTGCGTGAGGGTCTACCTCTTTCTTCTTCAGATAAGCCCTGAAATGGAGTTAAGCTTTTTATCAGTAAGTTGCAGGGGGGCTTTTGAACACACCCTGAGACAGCTCCATGTTATCGTAAGTGATAAATGCCTATTTTACTGGGGACTACATGTTTAAAATGTCTAGTTTTATGAGGCAGTCCACATTATTAAAAGCATGTGTGACAAGGTCACAGCAATGCAGAATCAAACATCGAGTCTTTACATATGTGTCAGTGTTTAGATTTGCAAACAGAGACTCTTTTAGTAACATCAAACCTATAAAATGGATTTGAATTCTTTATAGATGTACATGTATACGCTCAGAGTGTATGTATATATAGTGTACTTTATATCTGTATGTATACATGTACACAGACATATATACATACACCCCCCCTGCCCCCTTGTCACTACTTATATGGCTTTTCACTAGTCAGACTTCTGGGTATGGAGAGTTTTATTTCCCTGACCACATCTCTATTCACAGACCAATACTCACAATCTCATGTTTCCCTTTTTATACAGCAGATACCTTCAAAAGTAGCAGGAAAAAATAATAGATTTTTAAAGGCTTCACAGAGGCATAAACTGGGTAACAAAGAAAACAAGAAGATTTGGGCTATATATAAGACGTTGGAAATTATTACAAAATATCCTTTTTATATAATATAATAAAACATCAGCAAAGCAGCCTTGTGCAAACTATCCCTTGCAGATGCCAGATTCAGATGTCTATCTACTGACTGTATATACAGTCAGAGCCTAGCAGCTCATGATGGTATAGACACTGAATCACTCCATGTTTTGAATTTAGGCATCACAGTATTTGCCTGAATCCATCTTGGAGACTCTTATAGGACCCATGTCTGCATAAGCAAAGATCCAAAGAAAAGAAATAATAATGACTTCAGAAACAAGGGAGAAGTAGATGTTCCATATGGATCAAGCTATTTAAAAAGGAAGAACCCAGATTAGGAAAGGCCAAGTCTGCACTCTTCTTCAGGCAGTGAATGGTGCAAGTTTAAACCTCAAGCAAGCAGGAGATTTGGTCAGGGTTGTGTTCCTTGAGTGGCTCATCTGTGCTGGGAGAATTTAGCAGTTGCATCTTCAGGACAGTTTTCTAGAAAAAATGTTCATTTTAGCATATTTATGCTGAAATAAAAGTTATTCTTTAAAGGGTAACTACCCTCCTTTGGAAAGAGAATACTTACTGAAGTATCAATTCAATCGTATTCTGTAATTCTGTGTCCACCTCAAACGGTTATGGGAAACTTTATACTGGATTAGCTTTCACAGAATTGTTACTCCAGGTTAACAGAAGAAAACTAAGCTTTTTTTCTTTGAAAAAGCATTGTTACTAAGACAAAAGCAAGATGCTGCGCATCTGCTAATTGGGTATTTCAAAAATTTTGGTCACTTAATAAGGGTTGAAAAAGCAGCTCCTGATAACCAACTTTAGCTAAAACAAATAATCCTTGGGTAAAACAAATAGCCTGCAAATCACTTAACCACAGGTGATTAAAGAGTTACATGTGTGAATAAGTATTGGATTCTTGTGGAATGTGGTCATCCAAAAATTCAGGAAACTTGTGTATGTTTTCAAAAATTCTGAGATATCTTTAAAATGACGCTCTGGATTTATATATTTTATTTCTATCTTCTGGGATCTATATGGATATATTACTGAATAACATTTTGAAGGGTTTTTTTAGCATTTATTAGAGCTAGAAATTTACCAATTTATTATGAAATCACATTTTCAGTAGAGTCTCTTACTTCCTGAGTCTTTAATAACCAGCACTCAAGAGCTAGCAGAGATTGTTCTAACTATGTGATGGTTCATTCAAGTGTCATGAACACAGTCGTTGTCCTATCCAATACAGGGAGGAGAAAATTAAATTCTTGATGTATCTGTCATGCAGGGATGCTCTCAGAGAGCAGACCAGTGTTTATCATTACCTCTCGCTCACACCTGCCCTCTCAGGTTGTCTAATTCAGATATCCTCTGAACCTCCTAATCCTGCCTGCCTGTCCTTTCTCAGCCCATGGGTAAGTGCTCGTATCTGAACACAGGAGAGACACACAGGTCCCAGTTGTTAAATGCCATTTCCCTCCTTCTTTCAAGGACCTTCCACAGTCCTAGCAGTGGAAAGGAAGAAGAGCACAGGCAAGGAAGACATAAATCTTCCCTTGTCATCCTCTGGGCTGAGGCCTTGTTTGCTTGGAGCGTCGCCCCCTCTTCCATCTCCCTCCCTCTTCTCTTCTCTTCTCCATTGGTTTCTCTTTGCTCTCTCATCTTCACAGCTTGCTATGAAACAACACCTCCCCCCTCCAGATCTTTCCTGTCATCACATAGGAATTTTTATTTACAACCTGGGGCACACTTTTTACATACTGGATCCCACAACTGGGAGAGTTTATTATTGACTGTCTCCCTTGAATTTCCATAATTACGTCAGTTTGATTTTTGGAGTCTGTTGCATACAAATCCAGTTTTCCCCTCACTGATCTCATCAGGATTTTTTTATTTTAAAGAAGCCTATACTACCAGTTACTAATGGCAATTAAGCCCTGGTGGAAACAGGAGTATATACACAGGATTAGGCTGCATGTCTACAGAAAACCCTGCATAAGGTGGCGAGCAGAGCAGACCAAGAAACAAAACTGCTGTTGAGACCCATGCTTCCGTTCCAGCTTATCTTTTACTTTGGGAAAAGGGGAAGTCATGGTTTTCTTGCTCTTTTTCAAAACCACTGAGTGTGCTTTGCACACCCTGTCGCTTTTCCTATCACTCATCCTATCCTTGCTCCAGTCATGAAGAAGAGTGATGTTAATGGCTTCTGCTAACATCAGCATGGCCAAGAAGAATTTTATCAGGTCAGGGAGGAGAAGGGTGCTTTGTAGGTCCTTTTTGTGCGGGCTGTGTCCACCTAAAGGAAAAGGACCAATTCTTTTGAAACCTTATTGACTGCCTTTGGCACTTTCCCAGCTCCCACTGAGAGCTGTCTGCTCCTCCATACTTAGAGCTCAGGCAACGGTTAGTATCAAGACCCTTGATCATTCTTAAAAAAAGGAAAAACCACCTTCTATCTCACCTTTTGTAGAGCTACATGAATCTAGTCCCTCCAAACATCTCTCCCATGATGCTTACTTGCCCATCCACCTCTATGTCCCCAGTTTATGCTCCCTCTTCTCAAGTTAACCATCCCACACCCTGATCCAAGAGCCCAGCTCTCATTTCTACTTACTTGCTCTACAGGGGACGATTTGAGATTACTTCAAGACCAAGCCATTGCCACAAAGGCAGTGATGCATGGTGACTTCATGTGGTGAGAGATGGAAAAGATGGTGTTATACAGCCCCAGAAAGAAGTCGGTTTGCCTGTAGCCTGGGCTACCCAAGTCTTTCTTCCGTTTCCAGCTCTCCAGTCAGTGTCTCCTTCCTACTCATGACTAATGGCAAGCTTTTACCATCTTTCCTCTTACATCCTTCCCATTCTTTCTTAACAAAATATGGTCTTCTCCATTGCATAAATGTATCCTTTTTTGCTTTTTTTAGTCTGTAAATCCTCAGGACAGAAATAATCTCTCCTTCCATCTCCTTTCCAAACAAAAATCACCAAACAATTATTTGGCCCTTCAGTGCTCATGATAAGGGGCACTGACCACATCTGTCTTCCTAAGTTACCTCATCATGTTGCTCATTCTGGGCAGAGATCTAGGCCTCCTGAAGCATAAAGATAAAATACAAAAAACAACCTTATATATGACATCAACTGGCTTCTTCTTGAAAATATTTTTCCCCTAAACATATTCATTTGTATTCTCTGAGATAGTCTCTAGACTGTGGAGATCAAAGCAAGCTGGAAATCCAGCAGAGTTTTTAAATGTATTAAAGGTAGCGTGTTTCAAAGCCACATGCCTGAACATTTAAACACCATGGAAGAAATGAAGTAGAGGGTGGTAATACATATAAACATGATTGTTCTAATCTTCATACTGTTCAACTTGTCAAAGTCTAACTCTGTGATACAACATTTGACGAAGAGCAAAAATAGAGGAAGCTGTGTGCGCACACATACACACAGGAGAGCATAAAACCCAAGGATACCAGCCAGCTTTGGATTTTATCTTTCAGCCACATTTCAGATCTTGTATGTCATTACAGCAATAAGGATGTGGATTTACCAGACTTAGTGGAACCTGGCAAATCTGGGCCTGGAGTGAGTGCTTCTTGGGAGATTTCAATACAGAAATATAGTTCTCTGCTGCACATTTTTTCACCAAGGTAAAGAGTATAAAATGCCATCCACTACAGACCAGTGGCATTTTGTAAATGTCTGCATATTGTGAATAGAGATAGCCAGTCTTTAATACTCCTCATTTAGCAACTGAAGCATTGTGGAAATATTTTCAGGTGGTTTCAGAGAGTCTAAATGAGACAAAATTAGACTATTTTTCTTTTTATTATCCTTAAAGAAATAAGTATATAATAACAAGAGGTGTCCGCCACCTTCTCCAGAGCCCTTTCCTACTAACTTTTAGTGCATGTTTTCTGATCAGCTGTAGCTGTAAATACACAGCGTCATCATCTGAGATCCTGGCATGCAAACAAATAGTTGACCATTTCTGTCTCCCAGTTTCTTCAGAGCTTCTCAGGAAATGCCTTACTCATTGCAAGTTATCATTGCATTGCTGAAGTCAATGGTGTTGAGATACTTGTACCTGGAACTTGAGATTACTTATATTGATTTTATTGGACATTGGATCAGAAATTGTTGATTTCAGACCTTCACTTTTTAATATTACTCTGCCTCACATGCCTTGATTTGGCTCACAGCAGCCTCATCTACTATCATCACAGATTTTAGTGAAAGCAAAGTGATTTATCAGTGGTAACTAGAGCTCTTGTAGGAACCACTGCTGAAGGCAGGGGGTAGTGGGGAGCAAATAAAGATAAACTGATCTTGTATGCTCCCAAAGAAGAAAACTTCCACTGATTCAAGAATCTAGCACATTAAGATAAGATGTCTGTGGCTCCTGAGCTCCTTCTCCCTGTGGATTAATGATCCATAAAGGACTCCTTTTACCAAGGAGGAGTAAATCACCCCTCCCGCTTCTGGCAGGCAGGAATGTGACTGGGGAGATAAATGCTTTTGCATTTCTCTGAACTTTGCTGTTACTCCTCTGTAAAAGATTTCCCCTTCTGGAATCCATTAAAATCTGTGAATCTCAGACAAAGAGTCTTCTTCCTCCTCCCACGTTCTGTGTGAGATGCTTAATCTCTGCATCCGGGGGACATAACCGTTTGTGAGCTGGAAACAGAGCATGAGCCAAGCCCTTCTTCCCTTGGGGTACCTCCTCTCATTTCTTTTGCTTGTGATGAATGAAACCTTTCATTTCAACAACATCTGACTTGTGTCAGAAGGTTCATGACTGACGGGAGCAACAATGGGGTGGCAGAGACGGATGACACTGTTTAAAATGTGTCATTGCTAAATAAGTAAGGATCAGCTTTAAGCACAGGGGCAGAAAGCAAGAGGAGGTACAACTGCGTGACATTGATTTTGAGATAGAAAGCAACCTGGACTTTTTCCCCCTCCTGATCTCCATGACTTGCATTTCCTGTAAGGAAAAGGTCATGCCTTCTCTCCCAGGCTGCTACAAGCCTTCCCCAGGCAGGAAGCGTATCCTGTGTTCTGTTTTCTCCAGAGGCCAGTACCAGAGCAGATGGGAGCCTGACTTCTACATCTCTGCTTCCACTGTGCTGTTTTTAAGTGACCTGAGTACCAAATCGCGGGGTAAACCTCCCTTCCTTTCAAACGTGGTGCAGCCCAGCCCCAGGGCCCTGCTGGAGGTAGCCAGAGGGGCAAATACAAGCTACTCCTGCTGGAGGTCTGGGTGCTATTTTGGCCAGATGAAATTGTAGCAGTCATTATGGGGTGGGGGGGAAGGAGTACATGTCCTGTAATTAAAGATTCGTTCCAGAGGAGAGGGATGTATTTTCCTCACTGAGTGAGGAAAATAGGCTTGGAAAATGGAACATGCCGTTTTCCACCTAAGTGATTTCCTTCACAGCTCACACCTGAGAAGAGGCTCTCAAACCCTAAGGGATCAACCCTCCCTGGTCATGCCCTGCTGCCTGCAGCACACAGCAAGGTCAAGGACATGTGGGTGGCTGAGAGAAGTCTGCCACGGAGATACTGATAAATGTGGGTGTCCAGCTTTGCAATTGATTTTGTTTGCCGCTATTTGGCATGTTAAGGTCGCAGCTTGTTGTCTGAGGGCATGAGCATCCATATCCCTGAGAGGATACTCCTCCACACTCAACATAAACCTGGGTGAGGGGAGATGTAGCAAGAAATGCAAAATTACTCCCTTGACAGGCGCAAAGCCATGGCACACCAGCTGTTGCCTGAGGGCCGTATTGTCTCTCCAGATTCCCAGGGCACACATACCTGTTTTTCCCATTGCCCACCCTTGCTGGGATATTTTCAATCCATCTTCTAGATAACAGGGTTTGGTACTGATTTTACCCATCCTTTGTTTCACTGCCATTGCACAATGAAGTGATGTTGTGGCGTCACCAGAGCTGCCTGTGTGTTTCCCTTGGCCCTCACCAGCTGGCTGTTAGGTTACACCAGTATTAAGAAAAAGAGACTTTCTTTCCCAGGGACACTGCCACCTCTTCCCACCTGCTACAGTATCCATGACAAGTGATAGTCAATATAGGATTGATCCTGACAGTGATGGGTGTTCTTGCCTAACCAGGACTTAAACGCTTTTCCAGTGCTGCCCATGGAAGTACTGTAGTGAGCATGGAGCTGATGGTTCTTCTGCCCCGTTAGAGCCAGTAGCAGATGCTTAATGGAGAGTTGCAGAGGGCAACCATCTAGAGATCTGAGGCATGGCTCAATTCTTTACCCAGAGTTAGTATTTCAGTGTTTAAAGGGTTGTCTTGGGGTATAAAAGCTTTTGCATTTTCCAGAGTTTCTCATACAAAATTCTTTAACCTCCTGCTCACGTACACACCCAGCGCTTGGCAGGACTGAGCCTTACCTCCCCCTCTTCCCTCTTCTTGAATGAGCTCTTTTAGCTTGTAGTTGAAGGAACTCAACCTTGGGAGCTCAGCATTACTGAAGGCACAGCTCCTGTCAGGGAGCAAGGTACTCCTCCTGCCTTGTTCCTCCAGGTAGCCACAGTGCCTCCAGGAGCCAAGCTGACATACATGTAGCCATGACTTTATCCTTTTGTCCCCTCTAACAGCCAGCTGTGCAGCAGGAGCTGGCCCCAGCAAAGATAAAGGCTGTTGCCTGAGGCTATCCATGCAACTCAGCACAGCACAAGGGTGCCGACATGCCTAGCCCCTGTCTGGGAATGCAAGTGGGATAGGGAAAGTCTCTGCCACCCTTCTTCCCTGCACATTCAGCAAAACTCCTACTAGGGAGACAAAAACTTTCAGTGGAAGGTTTTAAGGAAGGAAAGCCAGACTGCTGTGTAGTGCCTTCTTTATAAAGCATGTGCATAACCTAGGGAACACTTCTTGCTGACAGTCTCCTAAAGGGACTCCCAAGAGCAAAGAAGAGAGAAGGACAAGCCTTAGAGCTTCTGCCTGTGTGTTTAACTCTTGTGGGGGTGGCAGGGGCATCGGGAAAGGCTTAGTGGATTTAGAAACACAGACATTCAGGTCTTGTGGAAGAAGGAATTAAATTTGACAGACAGGGCCTGTAAAAGTGTGGGCTGTTTTATCCACTTCTTTCAGTTTTCTATTCCATCTATGCACATGGAACCAAAAAATGCAAAAGGGATGTGGGCTTTACTCCTCTCTGACTTGTAACAGATACATACCTGTGTCCAAGCCTTGCCCCAACACGAAGTACAGCACAGCTCCCCCTTAAATAAACTGCAGCTCATGCGTATCTCAGGGTGGAACTTGGCTCTTAAACAAAGTTTAATGGGAGTCTGCTCTGGCTGAACTCTACTTATGACTTCATATTTTCCAGGGCTGTGCTAGTGTTGTTGGTTTGTTCATTTTTTTTTTTTTTCCATTCTCTCTATACTAATAGGTGTTTCAGTGGGATAACTTGACCTTATGATACTGTTCCAAAGCAGACTTCTCTGGAGGCAATGGTAAATAGTTTGGGTTTGTTATGAAAGGGCTTTTAGAAATTTGCAGCCTCTCTCATGACTGCTTGAGAAGGCAGATTTTTGCAGCCTGTTAGGCAGCATCAACTGGTAAATTAAACTGGGAAGCTGGAAAACAGAGAGGATGGACAGGGGTTATATATGATGATCTTGATGATGAATCCTTGGTTCTATCATGCTTCTAATATCCACAAAATAGAGTTTTTAAAAGCTTTCACTATTGGCCCAACTGAGCAGTTGGAATGCGTGGGAGATCTGCCACCGCCTTCAAAGGGAACAGAGCAGTTTAACAGAGAGGCATTTTGCAAATCCTACCTTGTGTGTGTGTACCACTTGGTGTTTCATTTCGTGCCCCGCTTTGATATAAGTGTAAATGGGGCAGCAGTGACTGCTGCTGCTCGGCTGCAGAGCGTGATTGCTGCTGGAAGAGCAGCATCCCTCCAGGCAGGGAGCGGGGTACAGAGTAACAGCTCTGTCCTAGGGTCCCTACTTTGACATCTGAGAGAGGGGCCTTACTTCTTAGTGCATTCCAGTATATTCTTACACAGGTAATCCTAAGTCCAACTTTTTCCATGGCCTTTTAGAGTTACTGTATTTCAAAGGAGTCACTTGGCTGTGAAAATATGGTGTTTTCTGTTCTGTTCAGAGCAATCTAGCAAGGAAATCTCCAGCTTTATCCAGCTGTTTTTCTCCTTATGCTTCTCTTTTGGGGGACTTGTTTTTTCTGAGTGCAAATTTTGTAATGTACTTCACCTGCCCAAAAGAGCATTCCTGCTTTTTGCCACCCCTGCCTGCACCTAGCAAACCCTTCCCTGTTAACAGATTGACAAACAGTCAGACTACATGGTCACTTGGATCAGTTTGCCAATAAGTAAATTCCCCCCCACCTCTTTCTTTTCTGTGGGCTGGTTTTCTGCCTGATTATCTTGAAAGGAAAGGGGTCAGGAGCAAGAATGTCCTTTTCTGCTGGAATTTAACAGCCAGCTCAAATCATAACAATTCACTCTCAGCTTTCCTGCATGTATAATTCATAGATTTAGGAAAGGAGCAGCCCAAAAACTTTACAGTAAGTCAAAAATATGTTGATCAAAGAAATGCCATAGCAAGCATTCGTTGCTACTGAAAATTACTAGACCATATTTCTTTGCTTAATGACACACATTAATCCTGCATTGAAATTGCCAGGGCTGTCCAAGCCAAATCTGACTTTAAAGGTTTAAAATATAGTCCAAACTATGGAAATGTATCATTCTGACCAAAAAAGGAGCTGAAAAAAAATCTCAGCAGTGTCCCTTTATTTTTTCCTTTGCTGTTTAAACCACTAAGGACATCGTCTACAATCTTTGAAATGGTCGCAAAAACATGGCATTTTTAAAATTGGTGACCAAATATAAATATTATCCAACTACCCACTGCTACTTCTGTTTTCAGTCCAGTTTCCTAATGAAATGAGTCTTATGTGTTCCTGCTGTATAGCTGTCTGCTTAATCATCTGTTCATCCATCTGTCACTTCCCATCAAGAACTTTTAGATCCACTGACCAGTTTCAGCCAGGTTTGAAAGAGAAGCAGAAGACTCAAAAGTTATTATGATTCTCCAACTTGTATGAAAGTCAACATTTGTCTACAGAGAACCATTCAAGGGAGCAATAACACAAAAAGGACTCCTCATTAGGAGACTAAACTAAGTGGAGTTCCCTTCTAGTTAGGAAAGTAGTAGCATCAAATTTTGGCATGATAATATTCCTTCCATAAACATACCTGCAACTTAACAGGCAAAAGCAGAGAGAAAGACACTATTTAAGCACCTGTAGGAGATATCTAACCCTTCTGACCAGTGCATGTTGAAAGCTCTGCAAAAAAGGCTCTGCCTACCTTAGAGAAAGGCTAAGCCCTGAGCACAGGCTTTGGAAAGGGATGGTTAAGCAATGCTAACAGTAATGGTTGGGATTTATTTTCCCTAATTATAGGCTCCAGAAAGCTAGGCTTCTAATCTCAGCTAGTCTTCTAGGTTTGTTGCTTGGTTGATGGGAAGAGAAATTCTCACCCCATCTGCCAGGATTCATCACACCTCTCTTGGAGCTGAATGTGTCTCCTTGCAAGAAGGCATGTCAGAATAGACTAGACTAGTTCCAGTTGGAAGGGACCTACAACAATCATCTAGGTCAACTGCCAACTAGTGTCCTCTCTGCAACACCTGTGGAGACAGTTTAGATCACATAGTCTCCTTTCTAATAAAGGTCTAAACATCTCGCCAGGCTGGTTATTAGCTTTCCACCTACATAGTACTTACCATTTGTGTTTCATTAGGAGAGAGGAACATTAACAATGAGTTGTTAATGAATCTCACAACAATATAAATCCCGTGCTGAAAAACATTCAGTATATGGCTTCAATTAAGTTTTTGTCATGCTCAACTCTGTTGATGTGTTTGATGTGCTATTTGTCAAATAATGCCAGACAACTGTCCAAAAACAAGAGAAGCAAGACTTTTTTCTTTTTTTCCCTCTCTTTTTAACAATTATTGCACAATCTGTCTAGAATTTCTCAGATGAATGATAGATGGAAAAGAAGTTTTACTAAAATTGCTCAACTCAATTCAGACAGCTTCAACTGATATGTAAATGCTTTTCAGATAATAAAATGGGCTTTGTATTTTTAAATGGAGCAGATATGCAAAAGAAATCTGCATATTCATTGCAGAATCCTTGGAAAAATGAGAAATTTTGTTGCCCTGAGCTACTAGTTGCCTTGCAAGTTTCTAAGGTATTTCAATATGTTTTATTTTCTTTGTTTAATATGTTCAATATTTAAAGCATTTGGAAGATTGTTTCCACTACAGATATCTCCATTAATAATATTAACCTCATCAGTGCTCCAGGAAAGATCTCTGTGTCCCTGAAGAGCGTATGCTAAACATCCTGACATTTCCACTTGCAATGCTTAGTAGATAGTGCCTTAGGCAAGCACTGGTGTATGAGCTGGATGTAGCTGAATACAATTCATATCAAATAAGCTAGGGGATGGAGCACAGAGAGTTCCTGTTTCCAAGAATTGTCACCTGTCGGACTGCTTTGCTACAAGCTATTGGTGGTGGGAATGAGACATAAAGGAAAAAACCTGCCCATGTTGGGAAAATGTTTATACTTTTCTAAGGATAGTAGCCTGGCACTACGTTCTTTGTATGGTCAGGATAATATCTTTGTGCATAACTGCAGGCTTTTGCCAGGTTCCAGGTGATTTTTAGATTACTTCATCTGTAATTTGATTATATCACCTGTAATTTAAGCACAAGGTCAAACTTTTTCCTCTCAAAACAAGAAATAGACGTTTATCAGCCTTAATAGAATAATGGCCATGTTTCTTTCCTTACATGTCAGCATTCATTAAAACAGGTTTCCTGCCAGCAACAGAACCAGTGAAACATTCATGCTTTTGGATTTATGTCTCTGCCCCCTAAATCCCATCCCCAGCTTACACAGGCTCCCTCCCACAGCTGCTCCCCATGGGGAGGGGGAGCACCTTGCTGCAGCTGCTCTGGATCTACATGCATAACGACTGGAAAGCACGTGGTGACGAGAACAGGCTGCTGCTAAACAGAGCTTAAAACTGCTGAGTCCTTGCTGCCTTTGCTTCACTGCTGGACTGCTCTAGTCTCCCTTTTCTCTCCAGCCTTACAGCAACGTTAAGAAACACAGAGATTGCCTTATCCTCTGATGACAATGTCAAAAGGTCTGAGGCTGGTAGACCTGTTAGGTACAAATTAAAAGCACGTCTTGGTAGATAATTACAAGCAGTTTAGCAGTTAAATTTTCTTACTGCATCATATAACCATTTACGCAAGGGGTTGGGAAGTAATTATCATATCCTCCAAGGCCTCTTGGCCTCTGACTTCCCACTGAAAGGTTCTGGCTCAAATTTTTATGCTTATGTTTTTAACATGCAAAGTTTAGGTCAGCGAGGTGTGCTTCTTCCATGCACTGCTTCTCAAGAATTACAAGTTACATTTCAGTTACAGGTTGTCAGATGGGCTTTCACTATGTCCATAGTCAGCTCCTTTGATTACCTATGATCATTTGCAACATTTGCAAGAGCTAATCAATTAAGCCAGCAGCTCCTTTCCCTTCAGCTTTGATCTCAGTGGATGAGCAAACACCTGTTTGTTTCCCATTTTGATTCAGCAAAAAATGACTAGAGCTTGAAATTGTTGACTTTGGAGAAAAGTCAGGCAGAAATTATCTGGCAGATTTGCTGGATATTTAGTTTTTCTTTCAGAACCTTCCTGATTAAAAAGCCCTCAAAAGGAGTACTCTGTTCTGATGAAGAGGGAGGAGGTGGGAGGAGGAGGGACACATGCAGGAAAACGTCCTGATCATGGACTGTACCTTATGGATTGTTTCATACACCATTTGCCACTCCTTTTTCAATGAAGCAATACCAGGTCAATTTATCTTCCCTAGCAAGATGTTGTGCATTTGGAGCGTGAGCTGACTTCGATGGTTGTGGAAGAAAAATGTAAATGATGGCCTGGTTACATTAACAAATTTCCATGGAAAAATAAGGAACTTTTTGCAGTGATCTGACTATAAGCATGAGGCAGACAAAACAGGGCACAATTTGCAAGTTGCCACAAGCAGCGTTTTTTGAAAAAGATTAGACCTTCTTCCAGGTCCACACGCTTCGTGCACCCTTTGTATGACAAGAAGGCAGCATTTGCTCTTCAGACATCAAGCAGCTTTCCCATAGGAGCACAGCAAAAGCCCGCCTATACATGAGCAGCAAGACCACCACCGGGTGGACCTTGGTAGCTTCCCACATCCCCTTCTCTAAAGACAAAATTTCTAGAGCACCCTTTTGTGAGCTTCATGCCCACTTGCTAAGGAGCTCCAGTGCCAGGGCAGCAGCTCATTTCCCTAACTTCTCCGCTGCTCTGGGTTTCTTCTGCACACCCTGAAACCTTCTCATCCTTCCTAATGCTATAAGCAGCAGACAGATCGATTGGAATTTCTCTGTCCATTTTTTACTGGATGTATACATCATTCTGAATACGTGGGACACATTAAATATCTGTTACCAGAGGGGGACATGGGCCTACAATAAGCTCTCTCTCAAGTACTGTGCTGTATGGGAGCTTTAAGGTTGTAAAATTTGTAGTACTTCTAAGGGGAGGGCTTGCCATTTTAACGCTCTTACTGGATGCACTTTATTTAGTTGCTGTCAGACTTGGTGGCTGGTAATCAGCCCTGAGCTAAGGAGCTAAAGTACTTTAATGTACGTCTCTAGTAAGTACAAATAAAAAAAAAAGAGTGCGTGGTTCAAACTGAAAGGGGAATTTGATGGGGGATGTCAATGCTTTCTGGGGATAAACAGAAAAGTTTGATTTAACTAGAAAAATCTGTGGATTTTTTTAGATTATGTAACCCTTTAAAACACTTATTTTCTTCCCTTTTTTAATTTGTTATTTTTTTTATTTTAAAATATAGAATATCTGTTTAGTTTTAAAAGATCCTTATTATCTTTCACCTAAAATAATTTCCCAAATTTCACGAACATTTTCTCCTTGTCCCTCTTATCATTAAGGGATATAATAGGATTATTTTTTTGGCAAGCTGACTTTTAGTGTATCTCTCCATCTCAGATTTTCTCCAAGACCCAAGTGCAATTCAGCTTCACAAAAGAAGGAGAAACTGTCTGAGTAAAGCCCTCGCTTCCTCAAACATTGGAAAACCTATTTTCTCCTATTTACTTTATAACATTCTAGAATGGTACAAAAATATTTTGCTGACACTGTATACCAGAATCAAGTGTGAACTGCTAAAATTATGTGGCAATCCTAACCTAATTAAACTAATCTGATAATTGCCTTTTATCCTCATTGTAGTACAAAGTGTGAAAAGTCTTGAACCTACCTTTATTTTAATTGAATGAGACTGGATTTTGTCTTCTCAGAATTAATGACAAAGTACTTGCTAGCTAGAATAGTAAGAGAATTGGGCCCAGTGCATTTAAATTTTGTAGATTAAAAATATCTGCATCATTTACCTTACATTTGGAGCACAGCCCGTTTACTCACCCGAAAGATCATGTGGTTGTTGCTGTATGTCACCATTATTGTCCTTATAATAATTTAGTATATAAATGGAAGCCAAATTATTCTGTCTCTTGTCCAGATTGACAGATGAGAAACTGTCCCTTAATTTTGAAAGAACAGCCTTGATGTGTTTCATTATCTAATGGGAGCTGGTGATGGCTTTTTCAGCAGAATGTGTCAAATTGATGGGTTCAGGCTGATGACCCTTCGGGATAAGAGATGCCAGCTCTGGCAGGGCACTGCACACTTACTAGCAAATATTAAAATATGTAATGACTTTTTTTTTTTTAATCCAGAAAGGCCTCAGTGCGATGCATCTGATATCGTAACACAGGCCAGAGAGCAGCTTGAGCAATTAACATATTTTTAACATGAAGTTTTCAGAAGTTGGTTCAACTCATTTTTACACATGCAGCTGCAGTGAACCAGTTCTAACTATAGCTTGTAAATTAAATGGGTATGCTAAGGTTAATAGATTAATGATTTTCTCATGAATGCAATGTGTTGGCAAGACACAAACATAAACCAAAGGGCAAGGAGGACATACCACAGTTGCATAAACAATGGAGATGTTAAGACTTCATTAGTTCTTCCATTCTAAATGTGTGGTAAGAAGAGTCTTGCATCAGTGATGACAGTAGGGACACATTAAGACCTGCTTTTGCTGTTGAGAGGAATGATGACTGCAGAAGAGCCTACAAAGAACAAAAAGAGCCCTTGGGAAAGGAATAATTTTAATAAATACATTTTTAGATATATAATACTAAAAAATAAAAAATAACAAAAAGTACAGTAAAGGTTTTTAACTATTGCAAAAGCTTCCAGGTAGACTCTATATATTTCTTAGTACTTTCAGAAGTTTATAATGTTTTACTGAACCCAATAAAATACCTTACTTTCATCTTCAGTGGAAGCAATTAGATAAGTGATGAGTGTTTTTGAAACCCCATTTAAATTCTTTACGTAAAAAGGCAGTCTTCCTTTAAAATTACAAAATTTTTAAAATAAGGCAGAATTTATATGATATGTTGTGTTAGATCAATTGACACAAACCAAAAAATAGACAATAATTTACTAGACTTAGTATGACTGAATAAACTGTATTTCCTTAGTCTCCAGTTATACTTAAAGCTCTCTTTCAAACGTATGAACGTATGAAAGAACAATTCAGCCCTTCTCTGAATTACATTTATATCTGGCCTGAATCATGAACTGGATGTTATTCAGTTTGAACATCTGCCTTGTTTACTGGAAGCCCACAGATAGATGGTACTAATATTTAAGACCAAACCATTAAACATTTAATAGTTGAATTCTAAAAAAAACATTTCAGCCTAGAGACTGCTTACACACTGCTTACTGCAACAACACGGTCAATATTTGGGGTGGTTCTGCAAAGCACATCCATGGATATACTGAGATAAGGTTGGGTTGTTCCTCACCTGGAAAAGTCTCACTAGCAGCAATGTTCTTCATATGGTTGTTAGGTGAGCTGATTAAAGATGAAATCTTAACAGTGCGTTTCCTAGTCCGCATACCTAGGAAAGCCCTAAGAAGGAAACGACTGCCCCAAGGAGCTCAGCTCATTACTCACAGAGATTGAATGAATTTCAAGCACTTCTTATGCAACGAACAGGCACATCAGGAGACAAAGTGGGTTGCCCAAGAAAGCACTTAGAGACCTACTTGAGTGTAATTTAGCAGCCAAGGCTTCGTCTGAGATTGTAAGCACAAGCAGACAGCAATGGAGCATCATGATAAGGGATGGCTTAGATTGCTAAGAATCAAAAGCACAAACTTGTGGGTAGGAAAATCCTGAAAGGCAGGAGCAGTGCTGCCTGACTGGGGTTGAGTGGTTTTCAAAATTGTGTTGTAAAAGCTGCTTATCACACATACATATCTGCATGCTCACTCAGCTTGACTCACCCACTCCAAAACAGCAGTATCACCCACAGCTACAAGGAAATCCTGACAATGGGAACTGTAATCTTGGGCTTTTCTTTATGTATTCAACACTACTTAGAAGTAGGCATTGTCCAGCTTTAGTCTGGAGCTTTATCTTAGGATGTGAGAGAAACACTGGGAAGTTTGGAGTAAGGTCTATGTTAACCCATCAAATTGCTTTTCTGGATTGCACAGTGGAGGTTTGGTAGTTTGCACCAGCAGATTAGATCTACCGTGTAAGATGATTCCCATGCAGTCATATCAAATGTGCCAAATGGGGATCCCTTTGCAAGTACAGTTTTTCTTTCATGCCTTTTCCAGGTGTAAATCCATAACAAACAAACCTGTAAGTACTTACATAGCTAACTACAGTGCTGACTGCAAAACCACAAGGGGTGCAAGTACCAGATTTTTTTCTGGAAACTCCTTTAGCAGGTGAAAACAATGCCTGAAAAACTAAAAAGGTTGAACCTGTCTGCAAGTTTATCCCAACTGTCACTGCAGAGGGATCTGGACAGGGTGGATCGATGGGCTGAGGTCAACTGTATGAGGTTTAATAAGGCCAAGTGCCGGGTCCTGCACTTCGGTCACAACAACCCCATGCAATGCTACAGGCTTGGGGAGGAGTGGCTGGAGAGCTGCCCGGGGGAAAAGGTCCTGGGGGTGCTGGTTGACAGCCAGCTGAACATGAGCCGGCAGTGTGCCCAGGTGGCCAAGAAGGCCAACAGCGTCCTGGCCTGGATCAGAAATAGTGTGGCCAGCAGGAGTAGGGAAGTGATTGTGCCCCTGTACTCGGCACTGGTGAGGCCACACCTTGAATCCTGTGTTCAGTTTTGGGCCCCTCACTACAAGAAGGATGTTGAGTTGCTGGAGCGTGTCCAGAGAAGAGCAACGAAGCTGGTGAGGGGGCTGGAGCACGAGTCTTATGAGGAGCAGCTGAAGGAACTGGGGTGGTTCAGTCTGGAGAAGAGGAGGCTGAGAGGAGACCTTATCGCTCTCTACAACTACCTGAAAGGGGGTTGTGGCGATGAGGGTGTTGGTCTCTTCTCCCAAGTAACCAGCGATAGGACAAGAGGAAATGGCCTCAAGCTGCACCAGGGGAGGTTTAGATTGGATATTAGGAAAAATTTCTTCACTGAGAGGGTGGTCAAGCATTGGAACAGGCTGCCCAGAGAGGGCAGTGGTAGAGTCACCATCACTGGAGGTATTCAAAAAACGTATGAATGTGGCACTTCAGGACGTGGTTTAGTGGACATGGGTTAATGGTTGGACTTGATGATCTTGAAGGTCCTTAATGATTCTGTGATTCTGTGACAGTAGCCACAGAATCCATTAAAGTATTGTTTTCTGCAAGTAACAGGATCTAAAATCTGTACTTTCTGTGCTGGATGGGAGAAAGTATTTTGGGAACAAATATGCCTCTTTCCATCACCATGTAAATTGAATGGCTTGTCAGTTTGGATGTCTTAATGTGGTTACAATTTTAAAGTAGCTCACTGGTAAGTGTTGCATCTTTATCAGGGTTCTTATAATACTTTTTGTTTTCCTTAAAGACCTGTTTCCTGGTGTCACAAAATCATGCCAAAACCTCATTTTTCATCTACAAGGCACATTTTGTCTTTGGTATTTTAGAGAAGGGCTGGAGAGTAACACTTGAATTAAGCTCAGTTATGAAAGAAAGGGCAAATTATTAAAAAAAAAAAAAAATATTTTAAAGCCAATGTCATAATTTTTGAGCAGGAAGTGACTTCTGGCTTTTAGTGGTTCAGATTTGTAATTTAAAGAACAAAAGAAACCGTTACAACTGCCAGGAGAAGTACATAGCAAAACAAGGAGTGCTGAACCTCAAACAAACATTTTTGCTGCTGGACCTGCCTCCTTCAAACAAGGAAGCAGCTCCAGTTTGGCTGCTCCTCAGCCAAAATGGAATGGGATCAGTTTAAGCTAGAAAAAAATTATCAAAATTAATAAAAGTTGAGTTTTATTGGAAAATCACATTTGAAGGAAATGGTTTAAAAAATTTACCAACAAATTTAGCAGGAAAAATTCACCACTGGCTACATCCACATAAAAGCTAGTTGTACTGTCTTTTCACCTTTGAAGCACAAAGCCAGTGATCTGCTTGCAGGATTTGACTTAAATCCTGGATTATTTCTGTGGTTTTCAGAGGTTGCTGCTTTCTCAGCATGATTTGACTGAAAAGAATGAGACAGGTAGCAATTGTCGTTCTGTTGCAAATTTCCTTATCTGTAAATTTATGAGCAGAACTGGAATTTTATCAATTTTAGGTTATGGCATAAAAGCATTTCTTTCCCTTCATTCTAGCTTTTAGAAACATACTTTCCAACAACAGGCAATTTGATTTCTGTGTTCTATTCTTGATTTAGCCAACTTATTCTGATGGCCAGAGATTTTATGAAAAACAAGTTTTCCCACAATCTTTTGATTTCTGTGTGTCATGGTAACCAATGGCACTAAATAACAACACTGTCTAAACACTTTCGGGACCAGATTGTGGCTATGGACAAAGGCCAGTGTAACAGTGAGAGGAAGTTTTGCAACGCAAATTTAGCAGCACATAACACAAAAGTTGTCCTTGAAACAAAGGAAAAGAACCAAAACAGGTGCAACAGCAGTTGCTGAAACACAGACCTCTGAGTGCTCTGCACATGAAGAAAAGCAGAATAAAGAAGGTACAAGAAGGCCAAAGCCAAAGTCATTGCTCAGCTAAAAATTCCTCTAGTATGTCAGATATCTTTTCTGCCTCAGAAAGTGAAGATTCAGTCCTACAGTACTGCAGTGTATTTCTCACATAGACTGAGCTAAAGTGAAAGAGAACATGCTGAGGTTCCTGGCCAAACATGGGTTCCCATCTGGACAGTGGCTGTTGTCTCACCCCTGCTCTGGGAAGATGGCCTCATTTTGTGAGCACATATCTTGCGTTTTCCTCAGTCACGTTTCATGAAGGGAGATACTGCTTGAATCTTGAATGATGCTGATACCTTCCTCCCTGCCTAGCAATATTATGATATTGCCATGAATCACATATAGCTATTTTTGGGCAAAGTGAAATTTCAGGGACTGTGAGACAGACACTGAGGGTTCCTCTCTCCCCTTCATCATCCTTGCTCCAAAACTGGTCTGGGGAGCAGAGCCTGGAAACTTCTCGACATTGGTGGTAGCTGCAGTGTCCTGGCACTCCAGATGATGCAGCAAAAGGCCATCTGGGAGGACAACAAGCACTTTCTGTTGTCAGAAGTTAACACACAAGGAAGTCAGACTCGCGTGCTTGCAGTAAAATGGGAACTATGGTGAGTGAAGCCAGGTCATGGTGTCAGCTGGTTGCTGAACAGCATAGTATGGTCAGCTTAACACATCAGTGCCAACTACATGGTAGCTCAAGATGGGTCCAGCGTTATTCTGAAAACTTAGAAAGTACAGTATGGAAAGGAAAACTTTTCTGCAAAGTGATGATGCTGTAATCCATTATCAAAAAACACTGTGGTGGCAAGTGCTAGAGATAAGGCACCTGCTTGTTATCTGAATCTGAGAGGCACCTGGGAATGACAGGAAAGAACAGAGAGTTACTCACATACCTTTTTATAATTAAAGGGATAATGATTTGATCTGGAACTAATGTTTGGAAGCAAGCTGTGTGGCTAGGGAAGCACTTTAGAATTCACACCTTCAAGTAATTGATTGCTGTAGAGGAGCCTGCTTTTTTGGCATGCAGCTTGTATTTAGTGTATAAAGAAATACGGAACAGTTTGACCTTGAAGCAATTAATCTCTTCTGAGGCACATGGGTTTTGAATGGACGTAGACATAATTAGAGTTTTAAAATTACAGAAGGCATACTCAATCTTTCCATCAGTGTATAGCTGGAAGAAAATGTGGGAAGGATCTCCGGGGGAGAGGAAAGTATTCCTACTTTCTAGAAAAACCATCTACCGTGATTGGGAAGAGGGGGATCCTGTGAATCTCAGCTCTCCTCAGTTTATTGGAATTTGATATAAGAGACCAGACATGAGAAAGCTGCTGACAGTGTTTTATCCTTGCACCGTCTACCACAGATCTGGCAAAAGGAGAGCCAGATATCAGCCATTGTGCCATTGTTGAATTTATAGAAGGATTTGGAATTAGCATTTTTACCTTTTCCAGAGAACTTTTCTATCCACTGTATTTACCAAAGAGAAATAAAAAAAGACCTCACGTAAAGTTTTTTGCCTTGTTGGGAAACTAGTATCGTTTAGAATTGTATAAGTATTACAATAATAAACAAAGAAAGGAGTGTCCTGTCATAAGCCTATCACGGAAAAACTCCAGAAGTTCATCACCTTCTCAGACACTCACACAATTCAGGACTAAGTGGGCTGGTACTAATGGCATGAAATAAGGAGCAGAAAACAAGATCAGAATTGTACCCTGATCAACTAAGGGGAAGCTAGTGAAGAAATGCTTGTCTGTATGACTTTACTGTCACTTAAGGCTTGTATCAAATAATAAGGACAGAAAAATCCTCACCATTTTTTAGGATTTTTTTTCCTCTCCCCTTTAAAACACTTTGGCTATTCATTAGTTGTTTGGGATATTCTTAGTAAGTGCTATAATTAAGATCAAAATGTAATTCAAATTCTAACTGCTCTTTCAGCAACTTACAACTTTTCAGACCAATTTCTTACTTCTTAAAAAGACATGGTCAGGTATTTCTCTTTTGCATTTAAATTGCAAAGTTATCTTTTTTTATAAATTATAATCCACTAAAGAATGTAATTTGATTTATCAGCACCGAATTCAGACTTACTCTAAGTGGGGACTGTGTTTTATATCCCACACACACATAACAGGTTTGCCTTGTTTCCAAATGTAGGTTTAAAAAAACCCAAATGCTAAGATTAAAAACAGGATATTGCAGATAAATAAATACTAATTGAAATTAATAGAGCCAGATTAATTTCCATCAATTCAAGATCCAGACCATACTCTGAAGAGCCATAAATGGGAAAATAAATAGGCACCAACATTTTTTCCCCAAAACTACCTTTCTGAGAGTAATCACAGTACCTAAACGCTCTTGATTTAATCATTCACTGGAGGATGTTACAGGTAAGTGCTCATAATAAACAGTAGGTGTTTCCCTGAGGGCCATGATAGTTTGCATAATGTGCTAGCTATTTATTTTCTGTTGTTATGGCGACAGAAAACTGTTACAGTACAGCTAACTCTAATGAGAAGTTTCATAAATGTCTTTTGCTAACAAGAGATCTTGTTTAAGTTCTGAGTTTCATCGGTTGAAAGAATACAGTACCCCCAGTCCAGTCACTGCTGCTACATATTATCCAATTTCTTTAATTAACTTTTCTATGTTCTAATCTATTTATAGATGGAGACATCGAGGGCCCCACAGCTGGAGCAGATGTGGCTGTTATTGGAGGTAAGTAGCAGACCGTACTAAGCAGTACCATTAAAATTAAAACAGCAGGTTGGTTGATTTCTTGCATTTTGCAAAACCCTGACTTTGCTGACAAGACAACGGGCGTGGCACGATTAGAGTTAATTAGGCCGTCGGGAAGCCTGCTCCCAGAGGAGCTGTTGGCAAGATAACGAGATGAGATCATGAGCATAAACCATGTAGAGAGCAGTACCGTCCCCATCCATTCTTCATTTTAGGACAAAATACCTAACAGTCCAGCGGCAAAGTCAACCTCTGATATTCTTCATTATTCACTGGGCCAACATTATCATTTAATAGAGAACTGGTGGAGCATCTTTGGTATGAGACATGCTAGCTCATACCAGCTGATCCTTTATTTTTACAGAATATACCCCGGTGCATTTCCTGGTGTTCTGTTAAAGCCCTCACATGCATTTAAAGTAAATACAGTTGTCAGAATAAATGAACAAAGCTATGTACATGCAGAGAACCTTTCTTTTTATTTTTATTGTGTTTGTTCATTTCCATGCTAACGCACTAATTTCAGTCATTCACAAGGGGGGTATACCAATCATTAGTGCAAATTGGTGAGGTTCTGCTATATTTCCCTTGGGTCCCATCTCCTGTAACTTTAATTTCAGCTTTCTATGAACAAGTAGCAGGTAAATTGATTTGTACTTGGTCTCTTAGGCTTATTAATACTGTGCTATGTCCAAAGCCTATTAAAGCCTCTTTTGTCAAGGGATACCAGTGAGGTCCTAAAACTTTATGAAGCCCCCACTGCAACTGTATTATTGTAAACCTAAAGTTCTTTGTATAAGCAATTTCATTTCTGCTAGCAATAACTTCACTTTTCAGAACCAGGCACCATAAAATCTATGGGATAACATTGCAGGCATATTTTTTGAGATGGAATTATCACTTTTATTTACCCTGCTAATATTCTGTCCATCCCCCTGTTTTTATGCCAGCAGGGTATCCCCAGACAGTTTACTGATGCTGATAAATCTAAAGCTTTGGAGATACTCACTCCTTCCACATATCTTGAACAGAGGGGACAGAAAAGAGACACTGTCTACATCCCCTCATTGTCTCTGCAGAATAGTAGGCATTTCCAGGGAGTGATTCATCTGACCAAACCTAGGAATTCAGTTCTAGAAGAGGAATCACCACACACACCGTCCATTGAAGGTAGAGGAAGTCCAAGGGGAGTAACTCACATGGAGCCTCCTCAACTGTAGATGCCTACAGTGAGTCAGATGAATTCCTACTTATTGCATCCTCACAGTGGCTTCATACTTCCCATATGAATTTTCCTAGGAATGTCCTGTTCTGGTGCTTTTTATTGTGTGTTTGGTTTACTCCTGGAGTCATGTGAATATAGAATCAGCTCAGTATCATGTGCTTGTACAGAATCACAGCTAAAGATATATTTTATAAGTACATATTAGTTATATCTAGAAAGTAATAAAAAAAATAAAAACCACACAATGCGAATAAACTTCAAAATACTTCATTTATTTTCAGGATTCTTACGTGAATAATTTCATCTGGAGGGAGGGGGATACAGCCTGTAATTTTTTAACGATGGACTTCTCAGGGGTCCCTTTCTTTTATGGACTTCTACCTTTCATGTCAGAAAAGAAAAAAAAAGAAAGGGATCTGTGAAGCAAGGACACACAGTGTTCTCTACATAGCCACCCCTGGAACTTGAATTTACTTTCCTTCACTAGGAGTGCTTCCATTCGCTGTTTAGTCCTATGCACGTTTGGGTTTCCTGTGGAAATTTTTGCCCAGTGAACACCTTGCTGGTAAATTAGCCTTAGTATGGGAGACAGGAAAGATCTCCCCAGAATCCCTCCCTCCTCGCAGGTGTCATTTTCACATTCATTACAATCAGACTTTCTTAATCAGAGCACAGCATGAAACGGCATCTTGCAAATACGGAGCAGTACTGCAGCTGCATGGCTCCTGCTAGTTGTTGAACGTCTCCTAATACTCAGTACCCCACGCTCCTGAAACTGGGTATGAAAGTCCACTTACGGAGGCAGGGTCGGGTTGCCTGCAAACTCCCCTGGGTACATGTTACCAGAAGGTTGAAAGAAACCTATTGGTTTTCCTTTATGTTCTCTTATTTCTCCTCATTTTGTAATGAACTTTTAGCTCCAATGAATTCAACCAAATCAAGCTATTGATTTGAAAGAACGCTAGTGAGACTTTGACCTGCATTCCTGCAGTATCTATATCCCATCTTATGTTTTGCAGTGTCAGACTCTCTTCTGACCCTGGCTGCTGCAAATTACAAACATCTTATGATACATGGACTTTTCTCTATCAAGTAATTCAAGTTGTGATGCCTGACTGTGAGATACTGCTGTATTTTATTACTGACAATACATTTAACTGGTCTCTTCCCTCTAGGTGTGATAGCTGCAGTGGTATTTGTCCTCATTTGCCTGCTGGTGGTGATGGTGCGGTACATGTACAGGCATAAGGGCACTTACCACACCAACGAGGCAAAAGGAACTGAGTTTGCCGAAAGCGCAGATGCCGCTTTGAAAAACGACCCCGCTCTCCAGGAAGCAGTGGATGAGAGCAAAAAGGAATATTTCATCTGAGAGGCAAGGATTTCCATGGAGACTTCCCCAAGGGAATCAATCAGAAATGCTACGTCAACAGAAGTGCTAAGAGATGCATAATATGAGGATACAGCAAGCATCCTTATTCAAAAGTATCTCTTTACTGTTTTTGTCACTGGGTTGTTTCTTTTCCTCTACTGGTGGAGGATTAAATGCCAGATACTTGCCTGTTGATTTTATTAGCAACACAGCTGGTCACAGTTTAATCAATATCAGATAAGAAGAAACAAAATCTCAGTATGAGTGATACACCAAAACCAGATAAAGACAGCAAATGTCAAGCCTTGACATTTGGTGAAAATAGCAGATGCCAATGGAAAACATCCTCTTAGAGTTAATGATACATCCTATGCTGATATGATACAGAACTACCTGAAATTGAATTTCAAGTGGTCACAGAACAAATATTAAACTAGATAAAGCTGATGTAGCTGGAACAAAAATAGCTTTGTAGCCCAAATACCTCCCCACTCCCCTTAAATGTGCAATTTTGCTGGCACAGGGGAGTTTGTTTTGTTTGTTTGGGGATTTAGATTGGGATTTATTTTTTATTTTATTTTACGTATATATAAAAGTCAAAGATACTTGAAAGAAATAAAACTGTTGAAAAACATGGAAAATGTAAGAATGAAGGATTTATTTCTAACTTGCTCTCCATGCCAGCTTGAGTACTCTAAAATGTTGGATGTTACAATGTAGTATATAATAGTCAGTAGACTTACAAATATGATTCCAATTAGTTGGTAGGTTCCCTGCATGCATGCATAAATAGATAAGATATTAAAAGGTAAAACATCTTGGTTTGAGCAGGCCTTTTGAAACAATGGATCTCAGCTAGATTTTTTCATGTAAGATATTTTTGCCTGAGTATTTATTTATTTATTTTGCTTTGGAAAATTCTCTTGAACACCCGCCAGCAGGTTTTTGGATTTTTGCAGGGAGTAGAATTCAGTTCTGGTGCAGATGCTGATAAATCTTTTACAAATGCAACCATAAGACCGCCACTATAAAGAAGCTTGTTCATCTGCATCCCACTGGCTTGTATTGATGTCTCCCTCTGTATGGCCTCTGTATATCCTTTGCATTGTGCTAGATAAGAGAATTACACTGACCATTGATGCTCTATTATAAATAAATAAATAGATTAGTCACGGTGGGTCACGTGAAAAGATCTTATATTTTGCCTAGGAATCGATGGTGATGAGTTTTTTTTACCCCAGTAAGTTGACTTCCTAATTGAAGCCCACAATTAGCGGCGGAAATAGGATAATTGTTCTCTGCACCTGCTCATCCCCAGCTGCGATGGTGCCCTGTACTACTAAAAATAAAAGGGGAGAAATACTCAATAACAAATAAGACACTGATGAGCTCTGCTCAACTCAACATGTTTTTTCCTGGTTTTGATCTATATATGTGTGTACATATATATAAAGTCATCTACAACTATGCTTTCAAGACATTGTTGCCAATCACTTGTGCTCACTTCTTAGCACCAAAGCTTGGAAAACTCCTGGACTCCACTATTCATTATCAACATTGGCCACAAAAATGCTGTAAGAGAAGACAGATCTGAACAAGAAAAGACTCTGAGGACGCAAGTGGAGAAATGGGACATTTTTGTCTTTTCAATCACATTCTCAGTCTTTTCCCAATACCTGAAGAAGATGGACTCTGAATTATTCTTAGAATCCTGAGAGCATTGATTTTGAATCTTAAATCCTCACGTGTTGGCATTCTAACCAAAGAATATCAAAATTGTGCCAAATTTATGAAACGCTTAAGATACATTTTGTAACATACCAGTGCACAACCACATTGTATTCTGTGGTTCATGCTGCATCAAATGCACAAAACCCAGCACTAGCAGAGCTCAAATATTTTGATATTATGCACCTGGCTGTTTCCTTCTAGGATACATTACAAATTTAATCTTTTTACTAGTTTTGAAAAAGGAATCTGGTTTTATTTTTCTAGGACAAGTGTTAGAGAAATTCACTAATCTTAGCTATAAGACTGAGCTTATAAAACTGAAAAACCCTAACCCTCCAGTTCAGTAAAAATGTAAATATCTCCTCTGGGGAGAGGGTAAATGGGGTGACTTGAGCACTGCTGCATCTCCCACACAAGGCATGGGAACACCAAAAAACTTTCCTCCAGTGCAAGCAGAGGACTATCAGCCTTTTGTTCCCTTTCATATACTCAGAACCATGTAATACAAGTTTGGCTGATAAAGAAAATTTACTTTAGAGGAGTGTGTGAGGGACATGGGGAATAAATTCCTGCCCCCCTTCCCCAGTCATGAAATTTTGTGTTTTGCAACTTGTGCCTGCTGATTATAATTAGACAACTGTGTCATACCTGATACACAGGAGAACCTGAATTAGTGTTTCTTTTGGGATGTGTGTGAGTTTTTTTAATTATGAGGTGGACTGAGACAGACTAACTATCCACATTAGAACTATAGAGGCCAGGTTTTGTGTTGGTACATGAGTTCACTGGAGGTCAGCCAATTCTTACCAGCTCAGTCAGCACCAGACTTTGTGTCATTGGTTCCTCTAAATCTGAACTGAATGAAACTACTGGTCTTTGACTATATCCCTTCTTAGTAGCTTAATTAAATCTCTTTATCCCATTTTCCCTATTCATCTAGGCTGACAGTCCAGGCGTACAGCAACAGCTTCCCTATCGGTAATGAGCCACTTTGAATATTTGCAGAGCAGTGACTCTGGCAAAAGCTATGGTTTCTCTTAGTTCATTTTTTTTACAGTGTCCTTTTGGGTTCCAGGGCTTTGTGTATTTAGAAATGACTCAAGCATGCTGAACAGAGAGAAGACATGGTTTGTGGAGATTTTCTGTTTGTTTGTTTGTTTTCTTCCAGGACAAATTTTGCTTTGTAATGAAGAAAGCTCATGACATCTGATGACTGGCAGACTCTAACAGCCTGAGCCTGCTATTTTTTACTCATACAATAACCCTACTATCTTAAGTCATTCAATTTAATTGTAAAAATAGTGCATTACAAACTTCCTATAACTTTTAGGACTAATTAGCAAAACATCCTTCTGCAAGCAACATGCTGTGCTAAACCAAACATTATGTACAGTGCTGAGATGCCTCGGTTGGCAGCCATAGCTTTTCATCATTGATGATTAAATTATTTTTACAATTTGCTTCCTGAATAGGAAAATTAAGGAAACAGTTTCTTTTTTCCTCACATACTTTTATCCCAGGTCCCTCCACTGCCGTGGCCTGTTGTCCTGCAGCTCTCCGGTGCTCCGTCTCGCCAGCTGTGACTGCCATTCTTGCTTGTATTCCCCCAGGGTCCCATCTGGATCCCCACTTCCTTCCCTATGGCAAAGGATCATCCATTTACTTATGTGCTTTTTTATTCTTATCAGTGGAAATACTCTGTCCCTCTCTGCTAGCCAAGAACCAATTTTCACAAAGGTTTTAGCTTTGGACTTCCAATCCTGTGTCAAATTTGATCAAACCTGACCAACCTGACCTAAGACTGATTTACAGAGAGATCACATATGCCATGTTTCCACAGAAGACAAGTCTAAAAATAGTACTGAAAACTCTCTAATTAGTCAAATTTAGTGCTAAATCTCTAGTGTTCACTGAACAAGGGAGCAGAATGACAATCCCTCAAGCAATTCAGTTTTTTCCTGATGACTTAATGCCCTGTGAAAACTTGTTGAATCCCACTTTGTACAGAAAGCCACAGGCCCATGTGTAGAAGAATAATTCATTTTCAATGATGTACAAGAAAGCTGTGCATCAAAATGACCAATATTTGCTGGAGTTGGAAGAGAGAGGATAAATATGAGCTTGTAGGAACACAAGACATTTTTTAAAGCTATGTGGAAATGACAAAAGTTAAACATAATATATCTGATTACATTGGTGAGCTTTAAGAGTGGCCCATGGAGCTTTCAAATTTTCCCCTGAAGAAAAAAATCACTGTTTGCAAAAGGAAACTAATTGCATTTTAAACCATCTCTTCTTGTCAAGCTTTGAAAACAGGTATCATGTATTCAATATTTTACCATTCTGCCTTAACATCTGGAACTCAATTTCTTCTAATTTTTGGAGGATACCTGTGCAGTCCTCCCCTGCACAAAAATGACTACTTGCCAGTTTCAGCCCCTGTAGCAGCATTAGAGATCAGCAGAGTTGATTCTGTCCAAAAGCGGTCAGTCCCAAATGTGTATCTGGCCACCCATTACTGGACCTAGTAAGCACTTTTTCTGAGGCTTGGCCTCTATCATTCCAGGTTTTCCTGAGCTCCAGTGTGCCACTGCACATTAATGCAGTCCCAAGGAGTATTTAATCAGCCACTAATCAAGATAACTATATATTTTTTTTTTTTTAGAACAGGACCAAATCTCTTTAGGGGGCTATTAAAAATAGTACCATAGGATTCTTCAGAACACCAACATTGATTTGTCTCTTAAATCAAATCTAGGGATCCAGTTCCCACAAGGGAACACTGGGACAGGAAAATAAAAAAGATTGTTCCCTTTTCGGAAGGAATGCAGACAAGGTGCTGAAACACTTATAGCTGCAGGATAAGTAGAATGGCTCCAGTAGCTGCAGCCTGCGAGGATTCCTCACAGAATACAGGAAACTCTGAGACAAAATGTAAAGCAGTAAAAAGTTACAGAGGGGGAGAAGCGTAACTAGATGACAATAGAAATGGGGAGCAGTTTTTCAGCAAACAAAGTAGATATTGCCATTTGGAGAAATCAAAGTGTATTTGCTGAAGGTAACTGCTTGACAACAGATTTCTTTGAATTGTATGAGGTGTTTGAATTCCTTGCATGTGCCAGTAATCAAAAAATGTGGGTAAATACACACCAAAAGAGTACTCACATTAAATGTATTAAGAGCTGTTTACTGCATTTTCTAAAATCTTTCAGTTTTTCACATAAGAAAACTTTGTGTGTTTAGAAAATGCAGAAGATTCATAGTAGCAGTTAATATAAGACAGAAAACTAAAGCAGCCTTGAACAAGCAATGAATACACATCTGATGTCTGGAAATTCAGGTAGTTAATAGAAGAAGCTAACAATATCAAAGAAAAACATATATGGTGAGTAAAAATTCCAACCATATTACAAAGAAATGAAACATTTGTAGTAGTAGAGGTCCTTCTCTGATTCAAGGTAATATTGTCGGTGACTGGAAATAAGGAATCTTTATTCTACACATCTGTTCCCTGAGTGGTGTGATAAAATCCCACTGAATTCAGCGGGACAAGAATTTCACTGACTGTATTTATCCCTTCTGCAAAAAAATTTCATTCCCACCCATGTCGGAAAGAAACACACTAAATTAAAGTAGAAATCTTTATAAGCACTGATCTTTCAGCATAACCTCATGTCTTCACACCATTTTTCTGTTGTTTCAAACTGTATGTATGATGGAAAGTATCTGAGATGCTGTATTAAAGTCTATTTGAATTGCAGCATTGCTATGATAAGAACAGAGAATACAGAGCATTCAAAGCTTACTGCTGATTGTATGTTAAAGCCGACTATAATGTTTGTATTTACCAAAGCTATTAATACACTGCTGGTGTAAATCTACTATATTTTGAATTGGAAAAAAAAAAAAAGCTAAAATATGAAGAAACAAATAACTTTATCATTAAAATTGTAATTTTCAGCATTTAAAACACTGTTCTCATATTTTTATTCTCTTTTAAAATACCATGAACTTTGAGAATTGCCAATTATGTTGTTTTCATAAGAACATAGATCAAAAAGGAATAGTAGGGTAGAATTTTTGTTAATAGAGCATGCAAACCCTAAAAGATGTACTGCTGGTTGTTTGCATTAAAAAAGCAAGTCAGAAGCTTTTGATAGATCTAAGAAAGAGTCAAACTTCAAATAAGAAATCAAACAGTAATTCTCTCTGAAGGAACGTTACCCTGTGGATGCCAGTGTGGACCTGTACGCTGGTCTATTATCTAACGCACTGTGTTCTTCAAAATTCTAGGCAGGCTTATAAACATCTAATGGGCTTTACTGATGGATGGCCTGCCTTCCACCCAACTCCTACCAAATGTGAATACTTCTGCTTTGTTCTTCATGCTTTCATACAATTTCTCTTTTATCTTAATATATCCCTAGTTAAAGAATAATCAGAGGCTATGCCTTGTATAATGTGTATTGTAATCTTGCCTCTCTCACCTCTTTTTTCAAAGATCATTGCTGCCAGTGGAAAAAAAAGAAAACAAACCATAGGTCCTTAAGTGATTTTTTTGGGGGTCAAAATGGTGCCTCAAGCTGGTGAAAACCTGGAGGGTACCAGAAGGACAGTGGATTGTCTAAGTTTTAAAATCCGTAAGTGGAGAAGTTGCAGTAAGAACAGCTCTTCCTATGGGCCTTCCACGTGCCATAGGACTTTGATGCATAGAATTAGGTGGCCAGCAGTAGCCAAATGGTTCATTAACAATGTTCTTGCTGGGATGACAGGCAGAGAGGTAAGAATACTGAAGACTAGGCACTGGATCCTCCATTATTAGCCAGCACATTATGGGAATTTGACCTTGACTTCACACCACATCTGACAATGGGATTCAGTGTTATCGGAGGTGATTCAGCAGCCCAAATCTGTGGTGGCTTGTACCAGTGGCACTGCATGGCATGTAATTCCATGGAGATTAGTCATAGGCTGTTTGCCAAGAAATAGTGAAAGTTTGTTGGGACCAAATTCATCCGTTATCGATGACCAGTAGTTGACAAACATACAACAGAAACAAAGAGGAAAAAAGGAAAAAAATACCAAAAAAAGGGAAGTAGATGAAAATAAGAGTTTTCAACAATATGTGCCATCACATAGCAACATCTTACACATACTATGGTTTTCATCACACCTCTTGTATTATTGGTACTGGACCTAAAGCCTCAGTACAGGATATTTTGACAACACAGAGAAAGTGGTCCAGACCTTGCAGTAATGAATCTGCTTCCCAGCAAAGTTTTTGATTAATGTTTCTATTTCAGCTTAAAAAAAAAAGGTCTAACACCTAAAACTTTTGCAGCCAGGCTTGCTAGGGCTATACATAGAGAGGTTTTCGAATTTCTGATGTTTGGCTAATGACCAGGAAGATCTGAGCGGCCACTCAGTTTCCAGTATCTTGGAAGGAAAGTATTTAACCTCCCAGAGGGATTGCTAGCTGGTTGATTCACTTGAAAGCCCTTCTCAGTGTGACATATGGACATGCTGATAAAATGCAACTCAACACCACGTTCTTGGTTACTGGGAACCATCATCTTTATTCATTCTACCACCTAATGGAGTGATCAATAGCATTTTAATAAAGATCACTGTAAGTCATATTTAACTCCAATAAGATTTTATATTGTATTTCGATTAAATTACACTTTCTGATATTTTTTACTGTCAATTTCTGCTTTCCTCTCCATTCATAAATTTTTGTTTCATGTATGCATGTGTGACCCTCAGGGCTCTCCATACCTTTTCTAATCCTGTAATGTTATGCATATACAGCCTTGTGCTCAGAAATTCTTCTATAGACCTAAAATATCTCCCTTCCCTTCTGTTCAGCCACAGCACAACTTACCTACCAGAACAGCAGTGGAAGAATCAGAGAGATTATTACATCTCTCAGTTTTCTGGTAAAGGGATAAAGACTATTGTTCCATGAAGGGAGCTCAGGACTCTCTCAGTCTTTCTTCTTGCATGACATGAGTGATGCTTCTGACATCAGGACGTAAGAAAGCAGAATGAAAAATGAAAAGCATGGCACAGAATCAGGAAGCTGATTCCCCTGAACAGCAAGATGCTGAACACTCAGCAAAAGTTAAACCACAAGAATTAGTCATAGAAACTTCTGCCCAGCCCCTAAAGAATTATTTTTCTTAGTCTCCACATTCAATACCTCTCTCCCCTTCTTCCCCCCAAAACCATCTGACAGCTGTGTTTAAGTTTAACCAGATCCCTCATCTCTGCAGCTTCACTGACTGCAATGAAAGATTAATTACAGGCTGAAGAAGAACAAATAGTTCAGGATCAGATTACTTTAAACCTTATCTGAGGTACCAGGTCAACTAACTCACTATCCTACTTGGAGGTATCATTTGCATGGATTTTGAAAACCTGTCCCAATTTTTTCATTTGCCCAATCCCTTCAGTCCAATTTTTGTCCTCTCCTGCTGCAGGATCAGGAAGTTTCTTATTAGGTTCTGGCTGACCTTTTCATAGATCCAGTCTTCAGGGTAGGGAGGGGATTGTTGTTGGTGTGGTTGTAGGTAGGGATTTCCGTACAAAAATCTTGTAACTTGACAAAACAGTTTTGTCAAACCCCAAAAAACAGTGGCTTTTTGGTAAGCAAGCTAATGGCATAGTCATGAATAAAGGTCACATTCCCAAAGAAGGTCAGCCTCTCCACCCCCTACAAAGCAGGGGGACATTGAAGATTTGAAAGAAAGCTATACCAGAATATTGTTCTGACATGGAATAAACAATAACTTTTCTATAAACCAACTTCTTGGCCAAAGTTGAATTGTTTTTGAAAAAAAGTCACCTCTTAACTCCTCATAGTTGTCTCCTTTCTGCAATAAAGAGTAAATAAATAAATAGTATGATGAAAAAACGTTTTTAATCACACAGATGTGTAAGTAGTCATTATTCACTAAAATTATTTATTTACCAACAGTTCTGTGCTGTATAATAAATTTTGTTAACATTGCTCAAAGGTGAAGTAATATTTTTGTTTCATTTTCCCTCTGGAGTAACATTTGTGGAATGTGTTTTTGTCATTTTATCTAATAATCATTTTTCTTGTGCAGTGTCTTCCCAGGTCTTGCCCTCTCTCTCTACATGCATTGGGTTAAGGCCGATCTGTGAAAATACATATAATCATTCATTGCCTAGCTCTGAGTCCAGGCAGGAGTTTGCACCTTTCAAGGTCTCTGTTTTATTGTTATTATTATGGAAACTTAAACCACTGAGAAAATGCTATGTAGTTTCTTAAAATTGTATATTTAACATATGTATCTCTGTAGTCACTGTCCAGAGTATCTGTAAGAACATATCCTTGTTTTTTATTTGGTAACAATCTTCCAACACTTTCCAACATTGTCGTCTCCACCTTGTTGCTGTGAGTGCAAGTTTAAGACTGTATTTCTTCAGTTTTAACTCTCAGCCAATGCTTTTCCAGAAAGCCTGAGAAAATTACAGCATTGTTTACCAGTGCAAGGCTGCAAAAGGATGCAGCTGGGTCACAGTGCATTCTGTTGCTAGTAGTAGATCTGTGGGATGTTCATTTCATTTTAGTTGGCAAAGATTACTTTCATTTCCTAACTAACGTTGGTTCTGAAGAAAACCAGAAAACCCTTTGGATTCTGCAAGTAAAGCAAAAATCTCCCATATCTCAGGTAAAGCTCAATGATTCTTAACAATAACAAGTTTGGAGCTCTATTGTCTTCCACAAAGGTGAAGACTTCTTCTGCAGTTACACATGCTGGTACCTTAAAAGCCATTGGTCATAAAAGAACTGAAACTGTAACTGTTACAGCTAAAAGCAGAAGCTTCTCCAGATATAGCTAAGCAACTAAAAACTTCCAGATGAGATGAGTGCCTCTCTCACATTCTGCCAGGAACACTTAATACACAAGAGGTATATTTGTATATCCCAGGCAGTGGGATAGCTTATAAAAAAATAGAAGTGACTTCCTGCATATCTTGGTCTACTAGATCATGATATACTCAGCAAGTATCCCTTTTCAATAAAACACAAATTTTAGTTCTCTCTGCCCAAACAACCAAATGGCATGAATATTTTGTCCCATTGCAGCTAGAACATAAATTTTTAGGAGATTCACTTCAGCTGTACAATATCTTAGAGGCAATATAGAGGCACCACAAGCCTGTGAGTTAAAGAACAGAAAAGTGACTTCCCCAAAAGAGCAGTTATATTTGCCCATTACAGTTTATTTGCTTAGCAAAGACCATTGGAACAAAAATTATGCATCTCCTGAGAATTATAAAGAAAAGAACGAGTATTTGAAATATCCATTTGCGCAAATTAACGCTGAAATAGTTAAATGTTGTCTTATTTTTCTAGTGGTTTCTGGAGAAACACGGAGCCAGCGGTCCTATTAAAAGTATTTCCCATATGAAAAATCCACTGTTAGTTAAAAGCAGTTGATATGCATTGTCAGTACTGCAGAACTCGGGAGATAAGGCCCTTTGCCAAGGTGAACAACTTTAAAGGTATCAGCTGGTAAACACTTGAGGCTATAAGATCTACTGTCTTTCAAGCAAATTGAGATTGTTGTGATTTCCCATGTCCTTCCATAGGACAGTGGAATGGGGAAAGTCTGTAAAGAAATCAAAGACAAAAGCAATCGGCAAGCCCAAAAAGTCTATGAGGTGAGATATCCGGGGTGACTTGGCCAAGTTGGCATTCCCAGCCAAAAAGGCAACTGAGTCTACAATGAATTGGAAAAGCAGGAGTGAGGAACTCTGTTAGTTCTACGAGCAAGGCCTCTCAGCATGCCCGGATTCGCATGGGAACTTTAATAAAGGGGGGGGGGAGGTGGTTTTTTGTAACAGCAGTATGGTTTAGCTGGTGAAATTCCTGATAGAAGCAAAATAAAATAATTCCTCCAAAGATACATAGCCTTCTGCTCCACAGCTGCCAGGACGCAGAACATTCACATGCCCATTCAGTTGTCATGCCAGTGACTGCTGTGGCTGCTAAACTAGTCTAATCCAAATAGTATTCCTACCTACAGGCAACACCTGAATGTAAAAAAGTCAAAATAAAAAGATCTTCATACCTTGGGAGATGTCCAGTCTCTGCCTGTATGTTTCTGCCTGTGTTTTCTAGGTTCTTGTGGTTGGTGAGTGAAACAGCAATACATCTCACGTGTTTACTCCGAACGACATACGCTGGCTGCGCAGCGCCTCGCTCAACCAGCCATGCAAACTACAGAATGTCATATTCCACATAACAGGAAAAGACAGCAATACAGTTCATACTCTTTAAGGTCTTTTGCTAAGCCCGCATAGAGAATGTTAAGGTTTGCAGCACTGTACCCGTTAACACGAGTGGGAACAAAGTCCTAATTTTGGACGGATCATTTGGTAGAGATAGAAGTAAATGCCGCATTTAGCATTTAGCTTCATAAAGAGTAGAAGCATCTAGAGTCACTCTGGCCACCCCAGACTTGCACAACTTTTTGTGGCTGTGGCTGTGTTCCAGAGCAGCTTCTTCATCCCACCGTAACCACAAGGAGCTCCGCTGTCTCACATCTATCAGATTTCCGTGCAACCTCGATAATCTCCACATCAACATCTGCTGCCAGCTTGTGAGGGCCATCAGCTACAGACAAAATGCTTTCCAGACGGTCTTATCACCTGTCGTGGTTTAGCCCCAGCCAGCAACTACGCACCACGCAGCCGCTCGCTCACTCCCCCACGGTGGGACGGGGGAGAGAATTGGAAGAGTAAAAGTGAGGAAACTCATGGTTTGAGATAAAGACAGTTTAATAAATAAAGCAAAAGCTGCGCACGCAAGCAAAGCAAAACAAGGAATCCATTCACCACTCCCCATGGGCAGGCAGGTGTTCAGCCATCTCCAGGGAAGCAGGGCTCCGTCACGCGTAATGGTTTCTTGGGAAGACAGACGCCATAACTCCGAACGTCCCTCCACCCCTTCCTTCTTCTTTGTCCCAGCTTTATATACTGAGCATGACGTTATATGGTATGGAATATCTCTTTGGCCAGCCTGGGTCAGCTGTCCCAGCTATGTCCCCTCCCAGCTTCCCATGCACCCCCAGCCTGCTCGCTGCAGGCCAGCACAAGAAGCTGGACTGTCCTTGACTACTTAGCAACAACTCAAAACATCAGCACCTTATCAACATTTTCTCATCCCAAATCCTCATAGCCTCACGTTAGCTTCTATGAAGAAAATTAACTCTACCCTGGCTGAAACCAGGACATTATCCACCCCTTATTCCATACCATTTATGTTATGCTCAGGTACCACACTATCCAATATAACCTCATCAACCACCACCCCCCTTCCCATCCTTTAATATAATACACAGATTATCATCCCCTTAGTCCATAGACTTCCCTTTAAAATGTCCGTGAAATGTCTGCTGAGTTCATTTAGTCCATGACTTTGGGCTCCATCCCTTATGGTGGTCACTCAGGACAGGCGAGGTGGGGTGTTGCGTGGAGTTACTGGGCACCAAAGCCAGCTCAGGTCAGGTCACTGCTGCACTGGCACTGCTTCTTGTAAGGCTTGTCCTCCATTCATTCAGGTGGTTCCTGCTATAGTAGTTCCTATAACATGCAACTCAAATCATGGGTTACAGCAGTTTAAAGGTACTTCCATTACAATCTCCACCCCTGGGCCCTTTGTACTGGACCATAGGGTTTAACATTGCAATGAACTCCTCGCCTTGCCCCTGCTCCAGCTTGGACTTATCCACAGACTGCAGTCCCTTCCGTGAGCCACAGTCTCTCCAGGGGTATATCTGCTGTGGCATAGACTTATCCACAGTTGCAGTCACTTCGAGGTGCACCTGCTCCAAAACGGCTGTCTCCACGGGCCACACTACCTCCAGAGATAAATCTGCTCCAACGTGGCCTTACCCATAGTTCCAGTTCCTCCAGCAATATACCTGCACTGTTGAGGGCTTCTCCATGGCCACACACTTTGAGGTGCTCCAAGCATGACCTCATGCACAACCAATAATGCTTCGAGGTGCACCTGCTGCAACATAGACTTATCCACAGCCACAGACGCTTCGAGATGTACCTTCAGCGTGGACTTATCCGTGTGCCACAATCCCATCAGAGGTATACCTGCTGCGGCACAGACATAACCATGGCCACAGATGCTTCGAGATATACCTGCTCCTGGCATGGGCTTACGCACGGTCACAGACGCTTCGGGGTGTCCTGCTCCCACATGGACTCACCCACAGGTCACAGTCCCTTCGACTCAAGTTCACAGTGGAGTTCCAGCCTATTCAGTACAGCAGCACAGGAAAAAAAAAACAGCAATACCCCGGCCATCTGCCAGCCCAGGCCCAAGACCATTGCTGTTATCAGAATCTTCCCAGGCACAGCAGAGTCAGACGATCAGCAGTACAGCAGCATCGAAAGCAAAATGCAGCCACTAACGAGCACTGGACGCTAATACATGCAGGGAAGGCAAACCCATGGCAAGCACAGGGGCCTGGCAATTAATGGCTAAACAGCAATAACAACTATAAACATTATCATCTAGCACATTCCAATCAAACTTGTCATTATCTCAAACCCTTCGAGCCCCACGTTGGGCGCCAAAAAGGACTGTCGTGGTTTAGCCCCAGCCAGCAACTACGCACCACGCAGCCGCTCGCTCACTCCCCCACGGTGGGACGGGGGAGAGAATTGGAAGAGTAAAAGTGAGGAAACTCATGGTTTGAGATAAAGACAGTTTAATAAATAAAGCAAAAGCTGCGCACGCAAGCAAAGCAAAACAAGGAATCCATTCACCACTCCCCATGGGCAGGCAGGTGTTCAGCCATCTCCAGGGAAGCAGGGCTCCGTCACGCGTAATGGTTTCTTGGGAAGACAGACGCCATAACTCCGAACGTCCCTCCACCCCTTCCTTCTTCTTTGTCCCAGCTTTATATACTGAGCATGACGTTATATGGTATGGAATATCTCTTTGGCCAGCCTGGGTCAGCTGTCCCAGCTATGTCCCCTCCCAGCTTCCCATGCACCCCCAGCCTGCTCGCTGCAGGCCAGCACGAGAAGCTGGACTGTCCTTGACTACTTAGCAACAACTCAAAACATCAGCACCTTATCAACATTTTCTCATCCCAAATCCTCATAGCCTCACGTTAGCTTCTATGAAGAAAATTAACTCTACCCTGGCTGAAACCAGGACATCACCTCTAATTGAACCAGCAAAAATGAACTTTGCAATAACTTTAACGACAGCTGAAAGAGGCTACAGATGCTGGGCAGAGCCCATAAATTGCAACAGCAGCTGGATCAGATGCTGTAAAACCAGAGAAACCTGTGGGCTAGAAAAGCTCTACTGGTGTGTAAACAGACACACTCATGGACCTGGGAAGACAGATGAGCTCTACCTTGGTACCTTGGGAACAGTGGAAAGTGAACTCCTATCACCTAGCAGCTGCGCTGTGTAAATACAGCTATGTACTTCTGATTCAAGAGCCAAAAGGCCACAAGGACAGGCTTAAGTAACCCAGCACCTATCTATGGTTGCTCAAACTCAGTTACAACATAGGCTGAAAGAAATCTCTTCTGACAGCTGAGTCAGACAGGAGTAGGAATTGATGGTAGTCACTTACTATGAAGATGAAGCTGTGGATGTCACAAATATTTTATCACCATATAGCACAGAAAACCTCTCCTTGAAATCCTCTGCACCTGCACACTGATAGGCAAAGCCCAGGCAGGATCTCCATGTAAAATCCTGGTGTCTTGTTGTTTGGATCCAGGGTTTCAGCCCATGGGCAGCTGGTACAAATTAACATAGGTCCCTTGACTTCAATGTAGCTACTTTGACTTAAAAAAACCTAAGCAATGTAAATTGGCCAAGGATCTGAAACATGAACGTGTTGAAAATTGAGATCTGGATGAAGAATAGTTATGAAAAGGCTTGAATCCAAGATTTAAGACTGAGAGTATATTTTGTTAGGTTTCCAACAGCAATTCGTGTTGCAATAGGTAAATTGGGGAATTAAAATGACCTCAAACACCACAAATGAACAGCATTTTTGAAAGCAGAGGGATCTGATCCTTTCTAAATTATATTGGCAGAGTCTTAATTTTGCAGAACTGATGGCTTTTGTTTTATCTCCTCAGCACAGTTAATCTGACAATGTGCTACTGTAATTATGAGTCAAGGCAAACTTGCACACATTCTAAGGAGAGTATTCTTTTAACAGAAAAAAAAGGAGAAATACGCTATTGTGCATTAATGACTTTGTTAAACAAATTTCTCAGGATTTTGAGAGAGTGACTGAAATGATGGGCAAGAATTATCTTCTTCAAACATCTGGGAGCAGAGCACAGCTGGCTCTCTATTGGAGCTTGGCACTCAGCGTGCTATGAGACATACTTGAGTACATAAGAAAGGCTCTTATAAAGCTGGATCATTTGGGCAATTAACACTCAAAGCAATTTTCACACAAGCCCTTGATATATGAAATTTGAGTTTTCCATAAGTGACAGGCAGGCTTCTGTATGCAGACAGCTCCAGCTTTGCTGTAGCACTTCAAGGTTTATGAAGGGGAAAATGCTTTCAAAGGTGGAAAGTGCTTTAAACAAGTTTTTCTGCTCGTTTGAAAAGGAAGACTTACTGACAGTGTTTTACGACTATGGGTTTGTCCAAAGCTAGTTACCTCACAGGAATATTCAGATCAAGGGGAGAAGTTTGAAAGTTCAACATCGCAAGCATATAATGTCTTAGGGAACTAAAAAAGTAACTTTTAATTGATTTTCACCTCTTGCACAGGATCTTGCATTGGGTGTAAGCTGGAGGTTCTCTCTTAAGAACACAGAGTTTTGCTCATTTTTTCTGTGGACAGCAACAGCTTAAGGTAATGGCAAGAAATTGAAACAGATGAGAAAAAAATACGGATTTGATAAGTGTAATTACTTTGGATCAAAATTCCTGGAAAGTCATTGATTTTTTAAAAATATATCTTAAAAACACAAAAAAATTTAGTCTCTGGTAATATTAAAAGGCCTCATACAATATAGTCCACTGACTCAGAATTCCCAGAGATCTGGAAATTGACTGCTGGATCTATAACGCTTAGAATGTGTAATCCTGTTCGTATGGCAGCCAGAGATTATCGCAGGCAGGTAAGGATGGTAAAATTTGGGGTTAGTCACAGATAAGAAGATTAGGGGGAAAAAAAACAGAATTTGTTCTACCATCATCCATAACCCAAGCACTTTGCAAGATAAAGACATCACCCTTAAATATAAAGCATAAAACAAGGGGAAGAACGGCTTTCTTTTCCCATCCTTTTAGTCTGTGAGCTGTGAATGAAGGTTCAATGTGCACAAAATTAGTATAATTTATTTTTTAATATTTAGGTTATTTTTCCCATTTTTTTAATTAAGTACAAGACTGAACAAAATAGAAAACAGAAGAATACCATTGCTGCTCATCTGGTTCTGCAGGGAAGTGATTTCAGATACCCTTTGAAAAGGAATATTGTGATTTAGTAGCAGTACAAGGAAGGTTATTTAAAAGACAAGGCTACATAGAGCACACGCTGCCCACCACTTTGCTCTTATACTATCAGCTGGTTTTGATAAAGCTACTCAATTTCCACAGAGATAACTGAGAACAGAATCTGCTGAAGACCCCTGGTTTGATTAGAGTTTTTAAGTCATAGTTGAACCCTATCTTCAGAAGCAGCCTTCCTATCAGTAACTTCATAGTAAGAAGTAGAGACACACAGTTGGATCCTTTATACCTAACAGAAAATTGAAGAGATACCTTTGAGAGGTAAACTTATGCATTTGAGGTATCTCAGAAAAACCTATATTTACTGCCTAGTAAGGTCAATAACAAAGACTTTATTTATGCATCACTACTAAGACTGACAATAGCACTTTGCCATTAAGTGCCTCAAACTCATTTCAGCCTAAACCCTTATTCTACCAAAGCTATTTTAAGGCTTCCATGACCAGAAGCTTTTTATCAATGACTCTGAACTCCCAGCATACCTTGCTTCTTGACACTGACTCAATCTCTGCACACCTGGATTTCATTCCCCAAAATACTGCTATTATCTAAGAATCATGAATCCTACCAGTCACCTAGGGTTTGCAATCTAACACAGCAACCAGGTGTAGTTAACTTTCTGTGCTGGCTTCCATTAAGAAGCTAATCCTCTCCTATTTAGTAAATAGCCACAGCTGGGGAGAAGCTTTTATAAGGAAGTTTTTCACTCAGTCCTCTGATTTGGCTAGAGGGGTGCAAAACAGTGGTTTTCGTTTGGATTTCAGAATGTATTTATAACATACTTAAAAGATGAAGTATGGAGGAAAGTTTGAAGAAGGAAGAAAATGCAGTGTGAAAATGCAGTGGTGTTTAGTGAGAAGCACCTAAGTATAGGTCTTCTTGGAGAACATGATGCTCAATTAGAAGAACAGGTCCATATTTCTGTATAATTCTGTATGGCTATTCTACATAAGGCTGATTTTCTGGCAGAGTAGAATGCTTCCACCCTCCTTGTCTCTCCCTGCACACCTCGGCCAGTGTGGTATGGGCTTCGCAGTCGGACCTCAGCATTGCACCATCCTCAGAGACACGCGCTACACCCGGCACGGCTCACACGCTCTGGTCTGTTGTGGGGACAGGTAAGTACAGTGCTGGGCAGCACCCCTCTACCCCGTTCTCCTGTTGTTACCATGCTATTGAGGTCTTGACCGCAGCCCTTATTTGTTTGCTACTAGAGCAGTTGCTTCCCACCACTACTAAGTCTATCTCCCTGTGTAGTGAGCTATTCTTTCAGCTTATTTCATCTCTAGTTGATTCAGGTCAACAAATCGTTCTCACCTTCCTTGAAATCCCAGTAAACTGCAGAGCAGTTAGAGGCTGACTCCTGGTATCGTAGGGAATGTGTGTAGCTCTGTCAGAAGGTAAACATAACATAAAAGAGCTTTACTGAGACAAAAAGAAGGTCCATGTAACCTAGTACCTCATCTCCAAATCTTTACCAATTGCAGATACATAAGGGAAGAATACAAGAACAGAGGAAGCTTATGGTATAATTTCTCTAAAATATACTCCGAACATTTATGATTTAGATATTACCTGTATCAGAGGAAGGTGGTTGTGTTCTCAAAGGATTGTAAGGCTTTTTCTTCCATTAACTTATAGCAAAATGTTTTAAATACACATAATTCTTTTTGCGTCTCAGACATGCTGAAGCAAGGAGCTACGCAGCTCATCACATTTAATAAAGCAGTACTTCCTTATTTTGTTCTAAACCTGCCCCTGATGATTTCTCAGCAGAGCCCTGATAGCCTTTGCATCAGAACAGGTGACCAACAGTTATTTCCATTTACTGCCTTACGTGGTGGTTCTTACGTCACATGGAAGCCCTGTCCACAGTCTGAGTAACTACCTAAGACAGCTACAGTAACATGACCTGTCCTGTATGAGGGAAACTACAGCAGCGGTTTCAAAAAATGTGAGAGTAATATTAGCTAGAAAGTTGCGTTCTTTAGATGGTTTTCTTACTGTTCTCAACTTCTCTTAAATGACTCTTTTAAAGCTTGGCACCCATTCTCTGCATAATACAGTCAGCAAGACATTACCTTTGTGGCAGCAGCTTTATTCAAGAAGATAACACTCTGCAATCCATGGCAGCAGACAGCATTTTAATCTTCATGTTATTATAGACCACTAGAGGGTTTTCAGGACTGTCTTAGTGTGTAGCTTTGATATTAAAAGAATGGATATTTGGCTTCCACTTTGTGAAAAGCTGTTCTCTTCCCTAGATAACGAACTGTTGTGTCAGAACTCATTGGACTGAACCAGGATAATTTGCAAGGCAAAGTCCTGATGGATACCTAACAGACTTGAACACAAAGTTTTTTTTATTTTGGATGAACTTGCTTATGGAATCCAGATAAATTGGTTGCAGGAATCTCTGCTAACACAAAGCAGCTGCAGGCTGCAGACAGGATAAATTCTAGTCATGAAGGTGGCATATTTCATACTAGCTGACAACATGGGAACATTACCAGAATGTTTCACCTACATGTCACTCTCCAGTTTCTTTTTGCAATCATAATGCTATTCTTTTCCAAGGTTAAATAGGACTTCTCTTGTCTTTTCATGAAATATGAAATAGCGCTGCATTAAAAACATGGAATTACAAGCCTGAGCTGTAGAGTTCCTAGTCCACCTTCCTATGGCATATCCCATAGGTGAGCTGGATGTAATTATAGAATTGCTCCTCATCAGAGAGAGTGACATGGTGAATAAAGGTCAATAAGGGCAGTTACAGATTTTGATTTGAAAGTTTGGACCATCCAAACAAAGCGCTGTTCAGCTAAGTGAAATGCAATATCACTGATCTAAAGATAAGAAGTGAGGAACCGAACACTAGTAACCAGTGAGTCATGTTTATAGTTCATAACAAAGAAAAAACTCAACTCAATGAACAAACAACTCAAATATTTTGCAAGGGTGATATGATAGGCCAACAAACTCATTCCTTAGGTGTATCAGCAGGCAAGCACTGGATGATTTTTCTTCCCCATCTGGCACTGCTCCCCTGATGCTGGCATGTTTCCTGCACATTGGAGTGGCATGTCCAGTTCTGGTGTTGACATTTTAAAGAGGATGTTGAAAAACTACAGGGTGTGTAGGGAGGAGACACAAACATAGCTCTAGGGGTGGAGAAAAATATTTATAGGGAACAAATTTGGTCTTATCTCAAAGAAGACTTGAGACAGACATGATTAGTGCATAAGTAACCTTCCTGGGGAGAAAATAACATATACAAAATGATCCTTTAATCTTGCAGAGAAAGGCATAACAGACAATTTATGGAAATTGAAATTGAGCAAATTCATATTAAACATTTTTTAATGAGTGTGATTAACCATTGAAATACACTGAATCAGAGCATAACAGGTTCTTGTTCTCTGAGGCTGTGTCTGTGCTAATACTTAAAAGAAGCCAAGAGTCTCATCAGCAAAGCTAGAATCTTTCTACCTAGATGTGGGCTAAATGGATCACACTCACACTTTTATGGCTTCAGGTCAAGACCAGCTGTGTTTTCAGAAGTAATATGTAAGCCAAAACACAGCACAAGCGATTGGACTCCACCCAGGAGTAACGGTGTGAGACCGACTGGCCAAGCACTTGGACTTTTGCATCCAAGGGTCACGTTTGAGTTAGCAGATCTACAAATCTACACAACCTTACTTGTTCGCAAAATGTCTTGAATACTCATACCTGCCCAAAGTCAGCTTGCTTGCAAAATTCATTTACTTGCATAGAGGGCAAGTATTGCAAGAGGTAATAAAACCAGCATTACGACTGTGCCTCACACATGAATGAAGCCGGTAGATATTGCCTCCTGGAAATAAGAGTGCAGGAGGCCTATCAGATACTCCAGGTACTGTTTAACCTCCAGGCATTGTTGTTTGTGTTGCTTAACACAAAAATGTGTTACAGTGTTATCACTCACTCCAGCAGATATAGCACTGCTAATTATCCCATCATGTAGTCACTCTGCAGCGATATAAATAGCCCAGCTAGTGTCATTTTACATTATCCAGCAGAGAACCTCCAAAGCCTGGGTAGGGCATAGAAGTTGCTTAAAAAGAAAAGTAGGTCACATTAAAGACAGTTGCTGTAATTTCCCCCCACACGCTTCAGATGCTGCTGTTTGCTTGAATCAAGTCAGTAGAGAAGGAAAATGGGCATGACAAATAGGGTGGTGAAAGAGATGAATTAGTAAATAGTCTTGTTGCTGAGAGTTCACCAAAAGCAGAGATGTAGAGGCTGATGCGAATAATATTTGCCTCAGTTTCTCCTAGATAATATACTTCAGTTCCCCCTTCCAAATTAGCTCCACAACTTGCATCCTTGTTTCCTCCCTGCAGATGGCCATGTTTGCTTGTTGCCAGCAGAATGGCTTCTTCTAGAGCCCTACCTTAGGGACCTCTTATGCTTACCCTTGAGGTCCACCCCACAGCTGAGAAATTCTGCTGCATCTGAGCTGGATGCTTACTCAAGCAAGAGATTCAGTGCAACGGCAGACTATATATGGGACATGATGCCTGATGAATGGGACTCCCAAATTTCAAGCTGAGATTTCCAGGCTATAAATAGATAAAATCAGGAAGGAACTGGGAAACACAGGCTGGTTTGGACCATTTGTGCACATGCGTATGTCTGGAACAGCTAAAAATTCTGGACAAATGTCCTACATCCTCAAAATCTGCCTAGATAAGATTTCCAGGCAGTAACTATATCTAAATGGGGAAAAATGTGTAAAGTAGTACTATTATTATCCTAAGCATCCATAAGAAAATATTAGAAAAACTGGGAAGTGCAGACCTACCTGTTGGAGAAGGAATTGACAGAGGTTATTAAGACCAAGCTGAGCAAAGGAAAATTTAGGTAGCCTTAATGAAAATTTGCTTACAGTGAGATATTGTGCTAAGGAGCCAAATCACTGAAAGGAGGCAGCGTGGGCCTCATTCCACAGCTGAAGAATGAAGAGAATAATCCTGGTTAGATATCTGGGAAAGGAGGTAACACAGGGGTCTGAAATTTGTTTCATCTTTTTCCAAGTTCTGTAAGCATTCTTGGCACCGTAGTCCTTTCATCGGCAGTACATCTTTCTTGTGCTGTCTTTCTGATAGGCAAACAAGATCCATTTACTAGGAACCACACGGATTATTACCATAGCCAGCTTGGATCCAGGAATAGCATTTGGCTTCCCTGTGGCTGAAGGCTGGAAGTTCTTCCAGCAGCAGGTTGTCATACATCAGCATAGGTAGCACAAGTTACTAAAATGAGGTCTATTTTCTTCTAGGAATACTTCATTCTGAGAGACTGGCTTGTTCAACTTGTTTTCAGGTAGCTAATTTTGCTTTAAGATACCTAGAGAATAAATATCTTTCTGGTGCTGCTTTTCCAGTTGAGTAGCCATATGGGTTGCCACAGGAACACTAGCAGACTGACAGCAGGAGAGAAGACAGTCCAGCTCAGGGTGCATCAAAGGGTGATTCCTCTGCTTCACGATGTGGTCCACACTGTGGAAATCTAAGACCTTTTGTCCAACTGCAACCATATCAAAGGAATTAGTCAGAATGTAATAAGGGGGTCTTGACAAGGAGGTGGGGAGTCACTAATTAAGTGAATTAAGGAGAATCTGGATGAGCACCTCTTCAAATGTCCTCATGGTAAGGACAGCACCTCCACAAAAGTATGTCCGTCCCTCCAGATTGCATTTATTCACATAGCATGACCACCTGAAAAGTGTAAAGCCAGAAGAATGTGGTCTGGGACACAAAGGAAATGATTCTTTTCAAGTAAAGGGCTGTGCAACCTCTCTGGAAAGAGGAATAAAACTTCTACAGCATTGGACATGAAGTTTTTCCCCGAATTTGCACTGAACTCACACGCATTTTGTGTCATAAATTCTTTAAGGTGAGAAAGTCATTTGCAAGCTCCAAAGCAACCTTAGGATATTATTTTCTGAGCAAACACCTCTAAAATGAATGTTGTAAATCTCATCCGTTCCTTGAGATGACACTCAGCCACCTGCATGTCTCAAGGCAGAACCAAAGTTTTAAAAAACTTGCATACAGTTGTCCAGGGAATTTTTCATGCGTATCGCAGGCTCTATTTTCTATGCAAATTGGATAGCAGCATGCCCCAAATAACTTACATGTCTGTCTGCCTATTTGCAAATCGAACCATGTAAGTTAATAGGCAGCAGAAGACTGGGTCCCCACAGCAAAGTACATAGATTTACAATTTATAAATCAGCAAGACCTCTCTGCAGCTGCCTCATAACTCAGTTGCCCAATGAAATTACCTCCCATCTTGCATACCTCTAGGAAATTTGTTTTTCTTCTACCAGTCTTTCTAACACCACTGTTCGCAAGCGTGCCACCCCTCTACGGGCCAGCTCCAGAGCCCATTGAAGTCAACAGAAAACCTCTCAGTTTCGGTAGTCTTTGGACTAGGCAGGATGTAAATAGGCATATTGCATGCATTGCTCTTTAGAGGCTTTTCTTCATGCCAAATTACTCAAGGTACAGTTGTGAAGAATTCAGCAGCAGTTTGATGGAAATGAACACGTGTCCCGCAAAGTCGAGAGAGCTGCAGCTGAAGCCCAGGATCTCAGAACATAGCATGTACTGTGTGGTTTTACTGACATTTCAACATTTTTCCAAAGATTAATTCACACCACTTCTCAGGGGACTCAGCATAAGTAGTTGAGAGACACCAGACAGGATAACCCTTTTAGGCACATTACCTCCACTCTCGCATTCCACCTCCAGCAACACTGCTGTGATGCTCATCTCCTTAAGCTTTTTGGTGTTTTAAGACAGCTGGAAATTCTATTAACCAAACATTTTTCCCTTTCAAAAGAAACGCTGCTTCCTTTGGAAACAAAACTTGTAGCAGGAACGAGTCCATCTAGATGAATCTCTGATATGAAAAGCATTTTCAATTGAAAAAAAAATAGAAAAAATGTTGAAACTACCTATTTTGATGTGCCTGACAAAAAGTTATGTTCTCCATTCCACCCAAGTTCTATTTGCAGATTATTTTTAGCAAAATAAATAAAACCGAGCTCACTACTAATGCTTTGAAATGATCATAGCGACTTCTTTTTCTCACGCCAATTCATTATCATAATTGTTTCTGTTAATGCGTTTCCAGATTTTGTGCCTCTCGCCTGATTTGTGCTCTGAAAATATGACAAGATGATCCCTTCCTCCTGTCCATCTTCCTGGGGTTAGGAGAACTGGATTTTCACCCTTCGTGTTAGCAGCTCATCACTGACACCTTCTGTTATTTTGTTTGTGTCCATGCAGGCTGCTGCGCTTTAAATCCTCTAGCCAAGCAGCTTTCTTACACATCCTAGATCAATGTTGCTTAGAGCAATATTGCCATCGATCCCTGCCCTTTTCTTGAACGAAGTGCTCGCTGCAGCACCGGTAGCTCTGTTCTCAATATGCACCATGCCTCGGACACAAAGCACTCTAAGCATTTTGCAACCCTAAATTTAGCATTTGCTGGGCTATGAACCCAGCCCAATGGGCAGTATGTGCTGAAAGCTCAGGCACGTTTCCTTTGCAAGGTAACACTACAGTATAGATGAGTGAAGAAGAAGGGATTTCTATACCTCCCCTGGGTAGCTGTGCAGGAGCTTTTGTTCAGTGTGAGTGTGAACAGAAAGCCACAGACGCGGGGTGATTTTTACAGCCATCCCTCCCCACCTGGCGTAAATAAGTTTCTGTGAAAGTCTGTGTGGTTTTGTGAATATTGGACTACTAAGGGTCTGAATGAATGAAGGGTGGTTGATAGGAAAAGCATAGGCGATATATATCAACATAATCAGATTTTAGACTTGCAGACCTTGGGGACAGCTGCATTTGAAGTCATAGACATTTGCAAGGGAATTAAATACAATTCTCTGACACCTGGCCATAAGGTTTGATTGAGGACAGCGGGATTGCTTCCATTTGTTATGCATAAAGCAGTCCTGATCATGGGATAAATTGGTAAAATACACATGAACTGCTCTGTAATAGGCACCTACAAACAGCTGGATTTTGAGAAAGGCCCAGGAGATCTTATCTCTCTCCCTGAAAACTCTTACTCCTTCTTTTCAATCGGATTTGGAAGGAAGACTAAAAGGAGCGAGCTTTCAGCCACCCCCCGCCGAAATCAGCATCTTTCCTACTGCTGCTGGGAGCTCGTGATGTGACCGGTCATTGCAAGATCCGTAAATGCAAAGATGAAAGCAATGGAGCCTCTCGAGGAAAAGGCAGAAAGGATAAAGCTGGAGGTAGCAGCAGGATGCCACAGGGTGGGAGGGGAAATCTGGAAAGAAACCTTGAGATTTGCTCTTCCCTGCCTGGCAGGGCTTGAGCTGTTCTTGCCCCCCCTAAGAAGGCTTGCTGTTTCTGTAATGGGGTGGTTATCCTTTGAAGGATAATTATCCTTCCCAGGAAAACACACAAAACCAGAGATGTTGGGAGAGGGTGAAGTTGTAAGAAAGTGAAACCTAGCAAAGACATACGACAGGGCCTCTCCCCATCCCGTCTAAAAACACAAATCTGAAGAGACCCTCCTGTTCTATCAGAGAAGAGAGATGCCACTGTCCTGTCTTACCCTACCTTACCATGTGAATGACTATTTCCTAGCTCTTGGTGTTCTCTAAGCAAGTAACTCTCTATCCTGTTTGTAGGTGAGCCCAAAACGAGCATGCACAGAGCTGGTCATTGCTCTCCGGCTTTCAGACTTTGAGCTTTAGTACAAGTTAAAGCACTGTGGGCTTAGGGGGGGGGAGACTAATTTTGATTCTTTCATCTGGGATGATTCATAAGTAATATGAGGAAAATATTAAATTCAAAAATATTTCAGAAGTCAAATAATGGTTTTGCTTAAATATAAAATTGATTTTTGAGATAAACAAAACTAAATATCCCAGATACCAATGTTGTCCTTTTCCATAAAAAATGGTTTCCATAAAAATTGTGGTGCTTGTGGGGGATAACAATTCTCGTGTGTCATGCCCCATCGTCTCATTTAGTGCAAAGTGTCAGAGCATAATTGCATCTCCAACAGTGCACTATGGTAGCACCCCACATCACCCCCGTGATGCACGTCTCTGCAGGAACAAGAGTTGCTGCTATTGAATTTTGCAGACTATTTTTAGCCTTCATCATTTGCTCTGCATTAGAATTGGATAAATCTGGCTGAAACTGAAAAGTTTAGTAATTTAGCACTATTTAGCCCCCAATAACTATAACATATGGCCACAAATCAGTATTGGAAACTCTGAAAATTGTGCTGTTATTTCTTTGGAGTAGTCCCTCAGCTGCCATGAATAGGGCCTATAAGTCTGGCAAGCAAACTCTGTCAAACACAGGGAGACTATACCCTTCGCTCTTTGATCTATAATATTCATTAGTATCCTGCGCGTTCCCAAGAAATTGTTGCTTTGATTTTCATCTGCTTTTGTTTAAATGTGTTTGAGTTCATGGGATGTTTTGATTGTCTCTTCAATATTTTTACACACAAGCTCTCTGCTATAAACCTGCCATCTGTGCCTGAAATATACACCAAGCATGCTGGGGTTTTCCTCCCTAGAGAGCTCCTGTTCTCTATGAAACACCAAGTAAAATTCATATGGGTGTTTCAAAGCCAAATAATTAAAAAAAAAAAAAAAAGAAAAAAGAAAATAGCTTTTCCAGGATTGAGTGAGTCAGATTTAACCACCTTTACCAGCATTATGTCATCCAAGCAATGTTCTCGCTACAACAATAAAATTGTTGTTGCAGTTAGCCTGTACAATTCATCACCAGATTACACCACAAATATTAGGAAGCTTGTGCTACACGTGAGGTTTACACCATCTTGACCAGAGAGGTATAGAGGAGGATTTGGTTTGTACAACAAAATAGCAGCAAACACTGAATAAAGCTCATGGGCACCACTCATTGAGTAATGATGAACATTTTGATGTCCTTTCATTGTCACTGGACCAACCCTAACCTCTGATGCTTTACCAGGGACCAGTGCCATTGCTTTACTGTCACTTGCCTAGTCTGTCCACCGAGAGCACATAGGCACCACCTTAAACATGAGATTTACCACCAGTTTGGGTAGCAAAACTTTTGATCATATACTCTGGCAGGCCCAGCAGATGCCCAATGGAGTATGAGACATCCTGAGTTTTCCAGTGTCCTTACCAGGTCACTTAGACCTAGACCTAGCTGATGACCACATAAAACCACCAGCAGGACTTTGTCTTAACCTGGGTAGGCAGTGTCACACAAGCAATGTGGGCAAAGGCCATTTATGCTGATTCAGCCCTCTGCTTTGATCCACAGCCTGGGACACTCCCATGTGGGATTACTCCTCTTTCCATGAGTGATTCATATTATAATATCACTCAAAAACCCATTCAGGAGCCATACTGATGGACATCAGAATAACTCCTCATTATGGGCTGGACTGGATGCCATCTTCTGTGAGCTCCATTATGAAAAGAATTGGCTCCACTGTTGATTCCTTTGCTGCCCTCAACTGGAAGGTCTGGATAGTTAAGGCTAACTCTGGTCACATGCAGTAAAAGCAATCCCTGCCCCCAGGAGCTTCCAAAGGTTTGTGTTAGCAGTAAGTTGCAGTGCTGTGAAGTGACTTGCTCCTCTCTTCTGCTGATGGATGAAACGAAAGCTTCAGCTCCTGCTGAAGAGAGAAATTGTAGGTGCACAATGCTGTCTTCAACAGCTACACTGGAAAGATTTTCTGATGCACTTCTTGAGACCTGCTGCAAAGTGCTACATCAAGCAGCTCATTCACTACTAAAAGCAGCAATATGCTGTATCGGACCTACGGATCTCAGGCATTATGCTGTGCGTGCACTTGGCCAAAGCACCTGACACTTATGTGTTCATTGAGAACACAGCTGCTGTTGTTGTGACACAGCAGTTACTCAGAGTTATCTTAGTTCCCTGCAAAATGAGAACAAATGCTCCAGCTTTGGAAGATACACCATCATTATTTAGTGTTTAACACAAAGCAAGTAGATAGAGCAGGAAGAACTGCGGAAGAGTTAGTTGTTCATCATAGGCTTTGACAGAATAAAATCTAGGCAAGGAATTGACCACAGGGAGAAAATGTAGGACCAATTCCTAGAAAGAATCTCTGACAGACACCATTAAAACAGGGTATTTGTTGACTTCCTCTGTCCCAGGCCTGGCTCATAACATTAAACCTTGCGTCACCCGGAGCAGAAAGAAAAACTGGCATCCTCTGAGCTGTGAAAAGATACTGAGGCACAGTTAGGGAAGAGAGCTGGGAGACCCTATTTTTCATACCCTCCTCTTCTAGCAGTAGGTAACCTGTCCATGTACCATAACGGAGATGGAGAAGTCCTTTCACTTTAACCAGTGTTACAGCCGTGGTGCAAGTTGTTTATTTTTATGGCCTGGCACCTTTGATGCAATAGAAAAATGATTGTTACCCTTACTGAAACCCACATCTGTCTGTGAGATCAGGCACTGTCTGCTGCCCTCATGATATCATGGGACACAGATGAAGATTCAGAGTTCGCTGCTGTCCAGGGGAGTGTTTCTACTGACTTCTGTGGGTGCTAGATAAGGCTTTGATTCAGCTACTTTATGAGTGTTCAGTACTAAATGCTTCTTTTTTATAGGGTTATTAGTGTACAGGTCTGATGTACATAGGGCACTGGAAAGCATTTTTACTGCCAACCCTCTGTTTGAACCAATGGGCAGTTTGGCATATTATGGTCCATTATTTTTGACTGAGGCTCTAAACTTCACTGTAAAAATGCTGTCCTTGTTTTTAGTTTGCTATCCTGAGTGTTGCCATAAACACAGGTTCTTGCCAACTGGGAAAAAAGTAAGGTGATTTCTGATGATCTGGTGAACCCCTGGTTACTCCCAGGCAGCAGCAGGTGCCTGAGATGTGATCACAGTGACTTAGACACCGGACTGAATCAGGAATGGGTCTATACCGTCCGTCCAGACATATATCTCCTTGGCTATCTACCCACTGCATGCCAGCAACTCAGATGTGAAAGGATTAACCAGAACCCAACTCACACATTTTACCTGAGGTCTAAGCTTTACATAAAGCCTGTTAAAGCTTTTAACGTGCATTACAGACCAATGAGCAGGAGATTCCCTCCAGGCTGGTGAGCATGGCATTTATTGGCCCTGTTTTACCAATGTTGTTTTGGGGAAAGCTGTGGTTTTGTGCCAGCAGCAGCACTGGAAGGAGAGATGACAACCTGCACTTCCTGGCAGATTCCAAGCAGTTTTGAAATGGTTTTACTGCATTCCATCTCGCAGCTTCGTTTATCTATCACAAACAAAGAAATCAGGAAAATTTAAGACAAGAAAATGACACTAGGCAGCCCTGCTATATACAGTTTGGGCTTGGATTTTTCTCCTAGCCGGTGATTTTAAAAGCTGGCATGGGTTTGGGAAGGAATTCGAATAATTAATGGGAAAATAAGAGGAATGTAAATGGGGATGCTAAATATGAAGATAACAGTCCTGGAGGTTGGGAGAGCATCATCTATCTGTGTGCATGGCAGCACCCTGTCTTGGAGTCTCCTGTTGGCACCATTGTAAACAGGATCCCAACCCTGGCTCCTCTCTCCCAGTCATTATGATAGCCAGGTGCAGGGGTTTTTGTGACAAACTAGAAAAAATTTGAAAGCTTCCAGAGGCAGGAGCATATCAACAATACAGCTAAGTAGTGAAGCTCTCTGTAGCTTTTTCTTCCATTGAAATCAAAAAGGATTTCACAACTGCCCAGTCTACATGCTTTCGCAAAGCTCACCTCTGCAGTGGTATAGCTAATAAATAATTGTGCTTTTTATCTCCCGGGTTCAGAATGGCAGCTGCTTATATGCTTTAAAAGATTTCAGTAGGCCTTTTTTAAATAAATAGTGCATCAGAAGCCTTATATAGAATCATAGCATCTTTGAGTTAAAAGGGATCTTTTAAGGTCATCTAGTCCAACCCCCTGCCATGAGCAGGGACATCTTCAACTAGATCAGGTTGCTCAGAGCCCCGTCCAACCTGACCTTCAGTGTTTCCAGGGATGGGGCATCTACCACCTCTCTGGGCAACCTGTGCCAGTGTTTCACCCACGCTCATTTGTCAACAATTTCTACCTTATATCTAGTCTGAATCTACCCTTTTTTAATTCAAAAGCATTACACCTTGTCCTATCACAACAGGCCCTGCTAAAAAGTCTGTCCCCATCTTTCTTGTAAGCCCTCTTTAAGTACTTGAAGGCTGCAATAAGGTGTCCCTGGAGCCTTCTCTTCTCCAGGCTGAACCACGCCAACTCTCTCAGACTTTCCTCATAGGAGAGGTGTTCCATCCCTCTGACCATTTTTGTGGCCTTCCTCTGAGCTCCGGCTCCCAAAATAGTTTTTTCAAATGGTAGCTTCATATATAGTGACCAGAGTGCCCTCCCTGCTTTGCTGCGAGAGAGCTGGGCCAGGCAGTGGGGCAACCAGGCACCCTGGAGGGGTCATTGTCACTAATGAGACTTTTCCATCCAGCTCTTTGTCTTGCCCAGGCACCACCGCCTAGCAGAAACATGGTCTTCCCCCAGCTCCCTGCTTTTAGCAAAGCTGACTACTGTCACCCAGGGGACAAGTAGGGCCAGACCATTCCTGCTGCAGAAAGGGAAAGAGGATGAGAGGACAAAGAGTGGGTATGGGAGGTACAAGGTGTGGCACTGAGGTAGTGAATTGGCCATCAAAGTGTCTCCAAGGTGCTCCTTCTTCTTCCTCAGAGATGTCAACAGCAGCCTTGCATTCCAGAGCTTTGACATGGGCTTCCTCTAAGGACTGGTGCTACAGCCCTGCATATACAGCCCTGCAATAAACAGGTTTAACCCAACAGCACTCCTGCAAAAACTGGCAAGAGCTGTTAAAGTTTTGGGAATAGCGAATCCTGAATTGAGGTAAGGGAACAGACTAGACGGTTGCAAACACAGCATGTCCTACCAGCTCTGCTGAGCCCGTAGGAGCAAACTATTTTATCATGGTTTGCGTTCAGTAAGTGTTCCTGGACTTTCACTGTGCTTTTAAAGGGGGGGTATTTTGAAGATGCTACATACCCTTTTTTTTCTTCCGCATCATCAGACAGCTATGTTTCATGTCGGTTTTTCTTGCAGAGTTACTTGTGTTTGCCACTGTGATCAGATGAAAAAAGCAGATACCTTTGGCAAATTGATTTAAAACACACCAGGGAATAAAAGTAAATCAATTAAGGTTAAAACATCTGAAAATCAAAAATCAAACTCATACTCTTTCTTAATGATTCCTTCCATCATCTGCTTTAATTCAAAAAGAGCTTCTTTGGTTGAGAAGGCTATTATCATCAACAAAAGCCTTTTAAAATATATTAAAAAAAAAAAAGACCTGTTAAGTGCTGAGTGCTAGCAAGTTTAATTGGCCAAGATTAAACAGGCTTTTACAGAAATATAACAACTACCCAGGAGGGAGAGGGAAAAAAAAGTTTCTGCCTATGAGGACTGTTTTATGTATTGAAATGCAGTAAGTAAACTGTATCTTTCAGCTCCTGTGTCTCAATAGCTTAATCCAAGACCCATTTCCTGGGTCTCTTCCCACTGGTTCCCAGTCACAGACTCAGGATACTGCTTTGGGTTACTTTTAACCCAAACCAAGGACGAATCAGTCACTAAATGGAAAGCTATAAAATGTCAGAACAAATTGGTATTAGGCATGAAGCTCCATGGTAGAGTCAGCTGGATGAAAATACAAAGTGCTAACTTCATCCTAGTGTTACTACACTGAGTAGTTGCCTTCTTCCAGTACACAGCAAATGTGATGTACAACCCTACTGAGCTGGTTCAAGCCAAGGCACTTTACCTCATATTCACAATGAACTAAAAGTATATATGTGGCTGCCTACTGCTGTTCAGCTGGTGGGTGGTAACATATTAATTCCTCATTACTCAGTCATGTCTCATTGCTCTTAAACAGGAGCTTAAATTTTCATCATAGCTCATGATTTGAATGACAGGACTAAATCCTTGGACAGATGTCAGCTTCTCCCCAGCTGGCCTCTCTGGGGTAGATGTATCTAGAATAGGTGTTGCTCAAGAAATTAAAAATCTTCCTCATTTTTCTGATGAAAGCGAAATAAATCAAAAGAAAATGTCTAAGAAAAATCCCTTGACAAATAAGGTTTTCTTGACCCCTATTAAAGGTTCCTTCCCATAGAGTTCTTGTAAACTTAGTTTGCAATGCATCTGGCAGACTTGAGTTTCAATGTCTCATTATTCATCTGAAAACTGTGTGAGACTGTGAATCCTGGTCCAAGTGAAGCCAAACTAGAATAATTCAATTACTTCTTTTTAGCCTTCCTTTGAAAATTTGAAACCATACCTTCATGTTCCTTTCCAAATCTTGCCATGAATGATTTGTTCAAGGGAGTTTGTGGAGGAGAAGTAATTGAATTCAAGTCTCCATGGCTCCTGCTCAGTGCCATCACTTCTTTACCTTCTTGGCAGGGGATGAAGCACACAGCAGAATTAATAGAGACTTGCAGAAAGGCAGTGCAATGTGTCAGTCATCAGTATCCGCTTCTTTGACTACAGAGCTTTTCCAGCTGGATCTACTCATAAAAACCCTCAAAGCTCCAGCTGGAAATGGCTGGTGACTCCAACTGTGCCGCTGTGGCTCTGGGAAGCTCCTGCAGACAAATTAAAGCAGGAGGAGACTGATGGTCCCTTGATTCTGCACACACTGACCCCAGCACCTGCCTCTAGCCTCCTTCCTTGCTGAGCTGTAACATTAGCTAATGTGTTCTTGATTGCTGCTGCACTTAAGCAAATGAACTAATGGAAAGTTGTTAAATGCAGAGCAAACAATTAATTAAACACTTTATTTTTGTGCTGTTTAGAACAGGAAAAATAAACCAAAATGTGACTTTCCTCCCCAGCCATTACCACCTCTCACACATTTTCTTTTTATCAGCACGGCACCCGCTCTGCTAATGACCTGCCTTTTCATAACATAGACTTAATGGCTCAATAAACTCCACTGTGTGACAAATAGGTTCAGTTAGTTTCTCAATCTCACCCCAACTGTTTACAAAATGTTTTGTTGGCATTTAGGGCTCTGTTTTCTGGAAATATGAGTCCTGGATTAAGTACATGCTAGAAGATACATACCCTGTTCATGTCTGTAAGGTCAAAACCTTCCTCCAAGCAGACTCCTAGTGATGGAATTGTTAAGTGTCAGAATTCATTCAATGCAAGCTTTCCATACCATTTAAATTGTGAGGATCCTAGATGAGATAATGTCTTTCTGGCATTAACAATTGTGTACCAAGAACTGTATTCCACAAGTAGATGAACCCCCTAGAGAGAATCAGAATCCCTGTGTGGAAGGAAGAAGCTGGAGATACAGAAAAATCCACTCCCACGGCTTCGAACAAATACTAGGTTTAGACCCCATCTTCTGTGGATGGTAGCAGTTCTACCAGTCAACTCTGCGAAGGAGCTATTCAGAAGTGGGAAACTCAGGAGCAAGAAAAGAAGATGAAGGGACCAAATAATAGAGGTTGACCAGGTTTTGAAACCAGAGTTCCTAACCACATAAACATGCTTTCTCAGGGATGTGCTCTGTAAATCCTTCTTCATCTATCCTCAATTTTTAGGAGGCATAAAACTCATTTGGAACATCGCTTCTGGGCTAAAACTTATATCTATGTTTTTAGTCAGAAAGCAATTTTATTCTGCATACTTTGAGAAAAAAAGTCATGTGAGTGATCTCAAGCTTGCAAAGTTTGAAACAAACAAAAAAAAGGACAAAAACAAATTGAAGTTAGTTTTTCTGAAGATGCTCTTTAGTATTTACATAATGGGTTTGTATTTCTAAAAAGAAAATTTTGCAGACCATTGAACCACAGCACAACAACTAAGTGAGTTTGCTACTAAATCATTCAAAACAAGAGTTATTTAGCTTTTAGAAGAAGCAAAACATATTGTTGCATAAGGCTCTGAAAGGACTATTACAGTTTTTGCACATCATTAAAGCAAAACCCCCAAATAATCCCTCAGTACGTAGGTCGGGAAACCATAGCCTGTAATGAAGCTATGAATATTTATTATAGCAGAACTACAGCAAGTGAGAAGTAGCTTTGGCCTAATAGTCTATAATGCAGCTGGGTGGATAATCTGAATATTACCAAGTCAAGAATTTACCAAAGCTATATACAGAAAACTGCTGTGCAAGTAAAGCAGCCAGAAATACGGAAAGATGAAAACTTCGCCACTGTATTGGACCAAAGGAGACTGTGCCCCAGACGTTGGCTTTATTAGAGGTCAGCAGCATCTCATGGCATTCCCAATCCTCTACCGTCTCAAGCAGGTCTTGTGAGAGGGCAGTCCTCGCTGATGCCTCTTTCACGTCCTTCCTGAGGCCATCTTTCAGCTGGCATCCCACAGAACTCCGAGGTTCCGGCACAACACTTGAACAGACCGATCCTGTTCCTGTCCACATATCCAAACGGTGTCATCCCTATTATATTGGAGACATGGGCACAGCCCAGATCTAGAGATGGCATTAATGGTGTTTTCTGCCCTTGTCTTACTGTTTTCCTCATAATTTCTGAGAGATACTTTTGTTTCTGTTATTTGACTGACATTCGTGTGTTCTGATTTGGCTGATACTTTTTGACGCCTGCCAAGCGTAGGGGTAGTGTTTTCAGGGAAATCTGCAATGACTAGTTTAGAGCCTATACTGCATAGATGGTTGGAGTTATTTTTCCTGTTGTGCATTACTTTGCACCTAGAAACACTGACTTTCATTTACTGTTTTATTACTCAGCCTCTCAGTTTCATCCATCTGCAACTATTTATCTGCACCATCAGCTTCAGGATTGTCAAATCTAAATAAGTTCATGTTAATGCAAACTCTGTCACTTCATTACTCCCTGTTTTTCCCAGATCATTCATGAATATCTTGAACAACTCCAGTTCCATGGTATCTTTCACTCTTCTGCATTATGTTGTGAATACTTTTAGCAGTGGTCGTTGCAAAGTGATGACTTTTAGTAACCAGTTATTAACTTACAAGATTTTCTATCTTTATCTCACAATGACTTTATGTTTTTCCCAGATATGATTATTTTACACTTTTTTTTTTTACCCCAGTAACTTTATTTTACCTTCCCAGAACATTCTGAAAATCCAAGCATATTTTATCAGCCTAAGGCATCCTTTTCAACACGTGCTTTGACTTCTTCAGTGAGCTATGGTATACATAACTTTTTCTTCCACTTTATTTTAAACCCTTTTCTTCCCAGATTCATTCCGTGTATGGGAATCACAGAATCATTTAGTTTGGAAAAGATCATCAAGTCCAACCACCAAGCCCACTAAACCATATCCTGAAGTGCCACATCTACACGTTTTTTGAACACTTCCAGTGATGGTGACTCCAGCATCTCCCTGGGCAGCCTATTCCAGTGCTTGACCACTCTTTCCATAAAGAAAATTTTTCCTAATATCTAGTCTAAATAGAATCTCCTGATTTCCCCCAGAGTAAACACCAAGAAAAATAGTTTATTTAACTTTTCTGTTTACTCTCTTCACTGGGTGCTTAGAAACATGCTACATTTTAGAGGTCCCCAAACGAGTAAAACTGAGAACTATATCCATCTCATTGCTTCCAGAGGGAGTAACCCAGTCAATCTATCTGCATATTTATAACTTGACCAGGCCAAATCTTCACTCAAGACAAAAGTTCAGATCCGTAAAATGCTCTTGACCTTGAAGTCCTAGTGACTAAGTGTTCATTTAGTCACATCAGGCTTTTAGTTTCTATACCACATAAATGTTTTGGTGGGGTTTTTTTCCCCTTCTATATTCTAGAGCTTGTGTTAAAAGACCTGTTCTTTCTGAAAAAATCAGAAGGCTTAACTTGTGTCATATAGCACCACTTAACCAATTTGTTAGGTTTTTTATTTTTACCTTACACCTGCCTTGATGGGTGTTTTTGTGGGGGTTTTTTTGTTTGTTTTTTGTTTTGGGGGATTTTTTTGTTACTTGTTTTGTGAAAGCATTGTGAAATAAAAAGGTGCAGATTATGCTGGCACCACAAAGAGCAGGTGCCTGTGGATGACATGCAGTTCTGTGCCATGGTGCTGTGCAGGACTGATCTCAGAGTTGGAGGACCCCAAAGGATGCTCTGATTTAACCAAAACAGCAGCCACTACCAGTTGCAGTTATGGTGATGAAAGGTGTAATGAAGACTTTGAAAGTCTACCCTGTGCCTGTGGCCACACTGCTTCCTCCAGAGCACAGAACCACTGGTGACACAGATCTCTTCTGTGCTTCTCCCTTCTGGGCTGGGACAGACCTCCCCAGGCAGCTTCGAGTGGCATGAGGGTGAAATGCATCAGGCACCAACATATGGCTGCTCAGTCCCTGGCAGATCTCTTTTTTTTCCTCTTTTTGTGCAGGAATCATACCCTTTTTCCATGAGAGGACAATAGAGTTCCTAAATCCTTCTAGGACAAACTGACATAATTCCTGTAACATCATATTCTAATTAAGGGGGCCCCATTTATACCAAGTTATCATCTGTGTCTCTAGGCTTCAAGTTATTAATTCATCTTCTGAAGTAAACCTGTAGGCACAAGCCGCTCTTCACTGGAGAAAATAAACTTTGGCAACGCTTTTTCAATCTCACCTTCACAAGGTTGAATTTCCTGAACACTAGTTTTTGAGACTCAGTAGGATCTTTTAAAATTAAAAAAGCAAAATCTTCCATCTTCTTTTGGAGAATGATTAGGATTTAAGGTGGATTTTTCTGTTTTTAAAAAAGATGCATATTTCTTTTCAGTTCCCTTACGACAACACAAATTGTCTTGATCTAAATAAAATAACCTTCTTGCTAACATTAATTAATCCTCTGTTACAGAAACACATTTTCCCACAGAGTGTTTCTCCTTCCCTCTGGCAACGCAGTCAACCAAAAAAAAAGAAAAAAAAAAATCACATCCTTCACACAAATGTCTGTGTGTGCACACACACATACAGGGGCACCCCAACAAGAGTCTCTAGGAGAACCAGGAGCACATGGACACCAGAGATCTGCCCCATTTCTTCTCCAGATAAGACTGCTACCCACTGAGGATTCTGCAAGCCTGACTACAATGTATAACACTGATGTTAAGATCACACTAGTCAGAAGCACAGATAAAAATCAATGGCTTATAGCTACTCACATTTATCAGTTGAAGTGGTCAAATTCTTTATGATATGTGACCCATTGAAAGGATATACATGTGCTTGATTTCTCTGTATTTTCCACTCTCGAGCCAGTGAGCAGATCACAAATTTTTGAAAAGCAATGGCTATTCAAACAAGGGATGCTTCCTTTTTTGATGCCGACCTATATATCCAGGACCGATGATTTGACCAAATCACAGGAAGCCTTCATTTAGTTTTCCACCAGAATTCATCTGGCATTTATCACTGGGAGGTCTAGGAAAAAAATGGTGCTTTTGCAGGTAACAATTTACCTCTCTCGATCAGAGGACAGCAGTGCACCAGCTGCCTGGGGAGCTCAAGCAGAGGGCCCCCAGCTAGCTCCGTTGCCAAAAGAAATATCCACAGAGCCATGGCCTTGAGCAGCATTGCCCTGGCAGCCTACAGCAATTTAACTAGCTAACAGAAAGCTGCCTTACCACATGGTAACAAAAAAAGGTGAAAACAGTTAATTATTTTCATCTGGCTTAGTGTGCCGACCTGGCCCAACAAAAGCCCACAGGAGAGCTGGGATTGGGGGCGGGGGGCAGTGGGAGAATTGGAATGCAATGGAAGGGAATGTGAGACTGGGATGGGGGTAAGGATGTGGTGATCAGTGGATGCATTGGTGAGGGGTACTATGTAACAGCACCCTTAAGAGAAGATGTATGATATTTTCTAAGATGGATGTTGATCACAGCCTGGCTGATGTGCAGGAATCTGTCAGACCACGATCCTCCTATGTTGATGCACTAGGTTTTCAAACAGATCACCCAAATTACCTAGCGTTGTTCTCTTGCCTTGACTAAACTTGCACACCGGTGAACTACAAGTAGCATACAGATAAACAAACTGGAATGAAAACAGTGCTTTCAAATTCAGCAAAACCTGTTCTACAGTCCTGTTTGTCTCAGCAGTTCCCACACCAAGATCCCTGGTGACACAAAGTGCATCAATGTCATAGCAAGTTTTCACTGATTCCCATCCTCCCAAAAAATTGTATCATCAACAGTAAAAGCAACTTTCCAAATGCTTCTCAAGGACAGGTTCCTGACGCCATGGCTATCCTCACAGGGGGCAATTTGCTTGACTCACTCTATTCTGCCCCTTCCACCATGGCACTATGTATCCTTACATGCCGGGCCAGTGTGACAGCCCTTCTTCCTTTGAGGAGGGACAGCAACCACGCTGAAATCTCAGAGCTGGGGAGGGGCAGACTCAGGCTCTGGATGGTAAATAACCCTGCACAGGACCTATTACTGTTGTGAGCCTCTTTCATCAGAAATCTCTCTAGCAGACCCTGACACCAATCCCTGTTTCCCATTCTGAGGTAGAAGGGAGCCATTTGATTTTATCCCCAGCATCTTCATAATAATTGTTATTATTATATATTATACAGAAGAAGGTTCATAGCCCAAGGCTGCTGTTTGTTTCAGTGACCCTGACAAGTTCTCTATGTTTGCCATCTGTTCCAGAAATCACCTTACCTGGAGGCTCTCCTTAGTGTTCTCCTTCCCCGTGTATACAACACCATTCCTAAACTCAGTAGCAATTCTCAGGATCCGTAGGAGTTAACTCTTGCCCCCCACACAGTCAGTAGTTTGAAACTGGACCTGACTCTGTTTTCCAAGAACTGCTCAGTGGAAGCAACTCGTCAAAGGGAGCTACACGGTAGTTAAGATCATGCAATGACCATCATGATTTTAGTTCAAGGGAAGGTTCAACAATCCTACTCAAGGCTGGTCCACCTTTGCTCCCTCTGACAGTCAAGGACAAGCAGTAGTTGTAATTCCTAAACAAGACACCTGTCTCATGCTCCGCCTAGATTCTCCCTCCCTATCAGACAAATAATACCATTTTCCGGGTTTGGACATGGACAGAGGAACAGTTTGAGAGATGGGAAGATGCAGAAATTTTGGGGGGTTTTTTTCTTCATTTTTCAAGTTGCTAAATGGTTTAATATATTAGCAGCAAGACCTGGATACTAACTAAATTTGACTAGCATGTTGCCTTAGTAACCATTCAAAATATTTCAGTCACTTCTGAAATGTGCCTCTGTTCCATGGGATGTGTCGGGAACTGCAACAATAGCTTGAGAGTCAGAATAAGGCATCTCCAGCCGCTGCTGCCTCTCCCTGCCTCCTCTCCCCAGCCCTGAACATCCCTGAGATGAGTGCAACACAGACTAATAACTAAAATGGGATTAAAATTAGTATTTTGAGGATGCAGAGTTTTAAACCCTTCCTTGAAACCCTCTTGCAATCTGAGGCCAATGATAGCCTGAACCTGTCACCCTCTCTCTTCCCCTCAATACTAGCTGCTGCATCCTATTGTGCTGTAATTATGGCTCTTCTCCTATGCCGTTCTTTAACACTGTACCTTGAATTTAATCTGGTCCTGCATAACACAGCAGGCTTTTTCTTTAAAAGGTCTATTTCATGTCTCTGACAATGCTGCTCTACTACAATGAGTGAAGCCATATTACAGGCAGAAAAAAACCCACTGCCACCTTGACAATATGCAATAACAGAACTAATGTGCTAACCCGTTGGCATTACCTGGGCACATAATGATGGGTCAGCAACGTATCCCTATGCCAGAGCGTGTAAAGCAATCCCGTCATTAGCATTGATTATGCTCTTTTAGTAGGCTATTTCATGTCATAATAAAATAGAGTATGACAGGTCAGGGTCCAAATTAGAGCTTGGATTCCAGTACAGGGGATCCAGGGAAGAATTTTCCCCACCTTCCAGCAAACACCTGCATTGCATAACTAGCAACACCCCAGCGCAGGAGACCAGCGGTTTCTGGGGCTGTGGGTGCTGGGAGCAGCTCCTCCTGCATGTGGCCCCGTCACCCTCACCACCACTAAACATGTCGCTTCACCAAGGTGCTTTCACAGCTGCAACCTGCTCGGCTGCCACTCTTTTCCCGTCCAACATGGCTCTTTAGTCCTTCCTTAAGTACCTCTTGTACTGCCATCTCAGCCGAATCCTGCTCCTGCGTACTTTAAGGACTGAAATGGCTCCTCTACTCACTAACCTCGGCAGCAGGTGTTATAAACAGATCTTCTTGCTCCCTTTCCTAAAGAAATTCAATATTTATCAAAGAATTCCATCCTAAGGTACTTACTTAGCCTCAGCTTTACCTCCTTGCCTCCCTTCACACACAGGTGCACACGCATGAATACAGATACCTTTATAACTTGGCCGTGCCTGCTAGTAACCTCATCTGGCTCCTCTTAAATAGTTTGAGAGGAGATGGAAAAAAAGAGTATGAAAGTGCTGCCAAAACATCAAAGTTTTTCAAGAATGACAGAAAAGCCTAAAAAGGAAAATGTTCAATTTTAGCTCGATTTTTCAAAAACTCAGGCCTACACCCAAATCAAAAATATTTGGCTATAATCAACTAGCTAACAAGAACATTAATATTAACCTACTTTGAAAGTTGTTCCTTAATAAAAAAGGAAAGCAATTAGGGTGTAAGTGAAGAAGCTGACACTGTTCAGTAGGTGAGAACAAGGACCTATTTCACTGTAACCACAGCAAATAGGAGAGTTTTATATCATCATACTGTGTACCTCTTTCTGAAAAATTCCTGTGTCCTAAAGAATCTGTTTTCCTCAGTCTCCTGGTTTTGTCCCTGATATATTTGTGTTTGTGGCTTGTTTTCCTGTTTTTCTCATCTCAGCCCGGACACTGGTGATTCTCTCTCTTTGATTTCTGGACCAATGCATCCCGCAGCTCTCTCTGTATTCTGACTTTGGTTTGCCTTGGTTATACCCTCTGCTCCGCACACCAGGTATGTGACCCGATCCATCAGAAGTAGATGGCTAGCCTAGTTGTGCATGCAGTGTGTTTCTGTACCACCTGGCAGGGGTTTATGCCTGAACAAGCTCCCATGGAGGACATACTCCAAGCTCAGGGGTTACACATTAGATGTTGAGGAACTGCCCTTTGGAGTTAGGCATCGAAACTGTTAGCAGCTCTCTGCCCTCTCGCTATGGCTCTAGCCCCACCTAAAGTCTGACTCACTGGAAGTATCTAATTTCCTCCACTAGCAGTGAAAAAGCCAAATTGCCAGCTGAGGTACCCCAGGTAGACGGGGAGCAGTACACATCCCTCCATCATACAACAGGGTTAATAGTCCTGCTTCACCTCACGGAGTTGAAGTAAGGTTAAATGTCACAAAGATTATGAGACCTTCACATACTAGCTTAGTATGGAAAGCAGAACCATCACAAATAGGATCAAAAAGGACCTTGAAAAATCCTCTTCTCCATTATCTAAAACAGATAGGCAAACACAGCTTCTGCCATTCATTGACTCTCCATCCATCTGTCTTTCCTTCAACTTCCCACTGTCTCTGTTCACTTCTTCATAGCTCTGTAGCTGGCTTCTTTAACCCCTCAAAGCAGATGGGTTTAGCTTACAGTCAAAACAGCCTGACTGCAAGGTGCTAATAGCCTGACTGCGAATAAAGTTGATTGTAATAAATAAGGAGGCAGAAAACTACTGCAGATGAAATAAAATGCAACGCATGAGTCATTAAATATTGAATCAAATTCAGGCTGCATAGCCAGCCTCAACCTGGTTTTACTGATGGTAAATGATGGGGTTATAGAATTTCCAGCATCCTGATGGATGATACGACATCAGTTGTTTAGGTTGAGGAAGACAGGGTGAAAAGGGTGCCTTTTACTGTTCTTATTAAAAGGCCAGTTCCTGTACACTGCTGTGGACTTGCGATGGCTCAGTACCTTTCTGGTTGGACTCTCAGCTTCTCCAGTGCTAATAAAAGCTGCGGCGTTTTGGAGCAGTTTGGTTTGGGCAGTTTGTAAAAGGTCCCCAAACGCAAGCTTGAGGATTGATTACCCTTGTCTGTTTTTAATGAAAATTAACAATGTGGGTGGGAGTAGAGTTTTATAATTACCAGGCCACTGAAATTAAAAATAGAGGCAACATTCCCCAAACGTCTGAGACACCATTTCCCTCCAGCCAGGTTCACCACCGCACGGTGACTGAAGGGAGACACGCTCTGCTGAAGAACCGTTGTTCTGCTGCAAGGGAGAGAAAATAAAAATTAACCTCTGATCTACAAAAGCTCTGGAGCTGCTGGCAATTAAGATGTTATTTAATAAGATAGCATGCTTTGAATCACTAAAATGAAGCGTTGAAGGAATCTCTCTGCCACACTGCTCCTTTCACCAGTCTGAGACTCAGACATGGCAGCCACCTGAGGAGGTTAGAGAGCTGTAATTAAATTAATAAAGCATGGCCTGGCTACTAGAGAGAAAGACACAGGGACAGAGAGAAAAGTGATTGCAAGTAATTGCTGGAGGTACTGCTGTCACTTCTTTATTTCTTTCTGCACTTACGACTGGTAATTTTTTTGCTGCTCTTGTGCTTGACAGGGTCTTCAGCTAGAAATCACCAGCCAAGCCACAATTTTTCATCAAAAGTTAAAAAGAGGTTGAGACGACAGTAAAAGTGCCAGTTTCAAAAATATGTAGATTTTTTTGGCCAGATGACTGAAAATGTAAAAGATTTTTCTGATTTTTTTCTTGAGAAAAAATGCCTTTTTCTGAGAAAATTAACAAGAAAAGAACAAATTTATCAGCAGTTTCCAGTCGAATGCATTCCTTTAACAAAATTGAACATTTCTAAAAAAGTTTTGTTTCAAGTATTCTTTGCTGGGTGGTAACATGAGGACACCCTGTCTGTGTCAAGCAAAAGGTTGATTGAGATGCTTCAATGGCAGCCGTTGTTCAAACCATGTCTGCTGTGACTTGGCGTCTTGGCAGCTCATCTTAATTCTTCTTTCCTGAAACTTGCATTCTTCCTTCCAAATCCATGAAGATTGTTACTGTCCGCTGCCAAGTACGGGTTTAAAGCCACGGGTGTTTGTGAAACTTCTCTGTCCCGTGGATCAGTCCTTTGCTCTGTCTTTGATGGACTAAGTCAGAAATATCTGTTTGGATCTCAGCTTGGGTGTTCTGTAGCTGTTTTTCACAGCTTCTCTCCCCACCACCCTCAAGCCAGTGATGTAAGCCCTACCTTCTTCAAAAGCTTAACAGGGAATCAGTCTTATGGTTCACCGTTTGAGCTCGGGGCAACGATCTGCACATTTTCATATAAGCACATCCCGTGGTTTACGCAGGACACAGCCTCAAGTTAGGCAGCCCAGACAGATGCGGTCTTTGTAGATGAACAGCATAGTCATGCATCTTTGGATGGAGCCCAGCTCCCACCATGGAATTCAGATCAGCACCAGGCTTAGGGCATTTGGAAGGTGAGAGACTTTTAGATGTAGGGATTTGGTTAAGCTTATCAGAAAGAGAAAAGCCACCTGCAAGATTTAGATCCATATCCCCATAACGGCCTTTTGAACTTCCCCAAAAGTGTTTTGATCTGGAGTTTTTGATTCAGGCTCACCTACGTTCGCTTATCAGGTTTAGTTTCCTTCCTATTTAGAGCACACATATCATAGCTTGAACTCCCTGGCCTTGCTTTCAAAAGCTGTAGGGTGAATTACAACTCCTTCTAAGTAAAAAAATGAAACACTGAGTGAGTCTGTTTCTGATTTTGCTAAAACTTTCCTAGAAAGTGGGCCTTAAATGGCAGCGCTCTCTCTGATCTAGCAAGATGGCTGTAAGTTTGGGCGCAAAGCAAAAGGTTAAGGCAGCCTGAAAAAAATTTGGCTTTTACCACATGATTTGGAGAAAGCTGACTTCAGCCATGGGGTCTGTGAATCTTACAGCAGCACCCCAGGCATCCCAGGTGAGAGGAGCAACCATGTGCTGGGTGTTGAGGAGGCGGAGAAGGGGTTGCTGCTCTGGACAACTCAAATATTGTTTCCTTAGTAAGGTAGAGGGGGAAGCAGGCCTGATGACCCATCAGAGAGGAATCCAGTTTTCCCGATTCCCAACCTTGAACACCATATGACTTCATCAGGCAATGAAAGAGAAAAAGCAGCTGGCAAAACCTAGCTCAATTTTTTTTCCTCAGGGACTGTTGCAATTTTCTGTTCTGGGGCTGCCTTTCCCAGAAGCTGGTTGTAGGAGGAAGACACTTATTTTTCACTCTTCTGGTAAAATGGCAGCAGGTCATTTCTATCCCTCGCAGCTTTTCAGCTCTCACGCAGACAGATAGCCACTCTGGGAAAAGCAGGAATTGTGGAAGACTGACCTTCGTGTTTCTTTTAGCAGATGCTACCCATTAACTGGGTTAGCGTGCCCTCTCCATCCCTCTCTCACCCTCCCTGTGCACTTCACATAATGCAGCCCTCCGGAAGAAAACGGGCATGCATATTCATTCGCCTCCTGACGAATCCTGTCATCCGCTCGGCGCTTTGAGGTTTTGTTAGCGGTGGGGATATTTCTGTCGTTACAAACCCCATGTAAGCGCAAATGCAGGTTACGAAGAGGTGTTCGACTTCCCCTTCACTCAGTGCAGAACACGAGTGCTGCTCGCTCCAGCAGCCGCACTAGGGCTTCTCCTGCCCCCGGTTCCGAGGAGAAACTCCTTGAGGGCATCGCGCAGTGGAGTAAACAAAAGGAACAACTGTAGCAGATCTGCACTAAAAAGCCCCGAGGCTCAGAGAGAACAAAAGGAAGAGGATACATTTAAAGTCCTTACATTTAAGAGAATTGCAGATAACCTGTGTCTGCTAATGTTTTGACTGAAACGCAGATTTTCCGAGCACACTGTGGGAACTGATCCTGGACCGTTTGGGAATCCAGGCTTGCAGTGTCCTGGTGACAAGGTTCAGTATCTCACAATGCTGGTACCAATCCCTGTAAACCTCAACTGGACAACAGCAGAGTCCCTACAGTTTCCTCAGATGTCCAGCTCCATTTTCAGATAAACCCTGCCCGGAGGAGCAGGACAGCTCTGAAGTGAAACACTCAAACAGACGAGGAGTGCCGCACCCAAGGTCTGAAAACATGTCAGTGAGAGGGCCAAGAATGATTCTCAGTATCCATTAAACTACTTCTCTGTAGATCCCAGATTAAATCAGCAAAGTCCTGATCTGAATCAGAAGCCAAATTTAGAAACATTTTGAGAAATTTCCCCCCAATGCCCTGGGGACTCCATCCCCAGGGCTCAGGCTCGGACCCATTTCTGTGGGGATGCTCAGGGGCTGGTTCCTCCCAGCCCGCCCGTGCTGGGAGCTTACGCCAGGGCTCCAGCCTCAGCCCGGGGCCTCTCGCAAGACATAAACCGTCCTCTGCCTTACCAGGGTAACGAGGCATTTTGCAGCTAGACAGAGCACTGACCTGCTTTCAGAATTGTACATTGCACAAATATAAATCCGTGGGTTCAAATCTGTATGTGAGAATTAAAAGCAAAACATTTGCCTGCATTAAGTGTTTCAGTCACCAGCCGGCTGCAGGGACGGTCCCTGTTTTGACCAGTATAAGAGAGGAAGGTGGATGGGTCAGGCTGTCCTGGCAGGATGAACAGGGCAGTGACTGATTCAGGGGTATTACCGTAGCTCCCTTCGAGTGCTGGCAAAAGCTGATGAAAAGGCCACCAGTGAGGCTTTAGCACCCTACCCAGGGGAACTGCAGGTGCTTCCAGGGTCACACTCATTCCCGGACTGGAGCAGATACTTTTGTGGGCTTTGGTAATTCCCTTGGTCAAAAGAGAGAGAATTGCTACGTAAGGGATTCAGTGCAGGCTGGAAAGTACATGACTTTGACACATTAATCGTCTATTTTTTTCTCCTCCTTCTGTGTTCAGGTTAAAATCTTGGTGGATTTCCCCAGGAAATTTACTTCAATGAGGCAAAAATGCGGCTATTGCATTTTAAGAGAAATAGCCCGTAGGTGATACCCTTTAGGGGTAGAAAAGCATGCAAGCTATAAGGTATGCAGTTACTTCATCAGTCCCAACAAAGATGCAGAAAGAGTCAAGCTGTGACCACTGGTTAGAAATGATGCCCTCAGGTTAACCTAAATATGTTAATCAATTAGGTACTTGAAGGGAAAGGGAGGTTGGCACCCAAGACAAGTAGAAACGCTCTTAACAAGGGGAAAAAGATTACAGGAGCTGAGAGACAAGCAGTTAGCATCTGTGAAACAGATAGAGGCTGTCAGATGGCAAGGTGAGGATTTTGTCACAAGACATAAAATCAACATATTTTTTGAGTTGCTGTTGCATTTGTGACCCTGCCTAAGCAGCACCCTGGCATAGATGAAGCCTCTGCCAAGAGGAGAACCTACCTTGTTGCCTCTCTCTCAGAAAGTGCTGAACCCATTTCCACATGCCATGCACAGAAGCACAACATCAAGCTGATCTGCACTTCAGTTGAAATTTTGCTGTCGTTCCCCAGCTGTTATATTTCAGCCTTAGGACACCACATTCGGGGTGAATGGCAGCTCTTCACTCTGCTTGCTCTCCTCTGAAGAGGGTATTTGAGTGCTCACTACATCTGGCTTTCTCGTTTGTGCCTTTGGTTTGAGTAATTGCCTTAATCTGAATTTCAAGGCTGATATCCTGCCTGACCCTCTTTTGTTCACTTCTGTATTGTGTATTGCATCCAACCTTCTTGCTTTTTGTTTTAATTAAAAACTACACAGGCTTAACGAGTCACTTCTACATCAAATTTATTTCCAAAAACAATAGGCATGCCTGCATGTTTATGTACCACAGGATTTAACTTTTGGTTTCTAGTACTCTGCTGCATGTATATACACTAGAAAGATTTATGGAAAATAACTCCATTAAAATATTTATGTTTTCGTTGAAAGTGTGTCCCCTAAAAGCATTGCAGCACCTACTGGTTTTCTCACCAGTTTGTCAGATCACCCCACTTTTTTTACCTCTCAGCTACTACCACTGAAGCAAACTGTCCTGGCCCTGGGTAACAGCGATTTGGTATCCAGGTGCTTATACACAGGTGCAGATGCAGCAGGTTTAATTGCTGTTTGCTTTGCAATTTAAGCCTCCTTAATTTTCCATCTGTTAAATGAGGAACATGCAACGTTTACGTAATTCATTTGCCCAAATAGTTCAGCAATTAAACTCACTAACTTAGTGTCTATTTCTGAGGCCACCTCAGAGCGGCCTCCCCGGCTGTTGCAGCCCTGGAGTACTCCTCCTCCCCTGCGGTGCATCACCACTGTCTCCAACAAGAGCGCATTGACCTCCTTGAACTTTCTCTCACACCTACCTGCCAAGCTAGTTTTCAGCTGAACTCTCTGATCCCATAATCTCATTATCCCTTCTTCCATGGCTCCGTCATCCTGCCCTCTCAGCCTTCTTGCTGATCTCTTGGTCACCTCCTCCCACATCCATCCATTCTCCCATTTAAGCCTTCACCTGACCTGTCTACCTGCACCAGCACCACCCCACGCTGCTCAGCAGGCTGCTGTGCATCTGTCCTCTGTCTCAGGTCCTTTGCTCTCTGATATCGTCTTAGGACCACAATGTCAACTGAATGCTTGATGTAAGTGTTATGAAGGACCTTTCATGTATATCTAAGCAAGAGGACAGATGTAATAACAAAAATATCAGGTCAAACTCTGAAACTTTCACTGCAGGAAAAAAGAAGTTACAAGATTGGACAGATTGGTCAAGACCTGCAAAATACATTTTATCGTGATGTGTTAAATTTGCTTATCAGGAAAATAGGAATAGAAGGCAATCAACCCTTCCTGGTTGTGAATCTCTGCATTACATATTAATAATATATGTATCAACATGTATAACAAGACCTCCAGAACAAATACACAACTGATTATTCACAAATTTCTATCAAGTACTGAGGTTTGTGTGTATCTGTGATGTTAGTGACAGGGAGAAGAGGATCACCTAGCACACAGGCACACAAGGACTTACATCATATCATTTCATATCAGTTAATGGTTAAAATACTTGCATAAAAAAATCTGTCAATCTGATAAATTCTGAGTGGCTGGTTACTAGAAAGGTATTTTTAGCTTCAGCTGTTTTGAATTTCCTGTATATTTATAAAAATAAAATGTTCCTTTCACACTTGAAGTAATTCTTTTTTCTGTGAGTTAGCTGGTTGTATTTTTTTCTTATCGAATCCAAATTAATCATGACTCTTCCTTGGCTGGCAACCCAGATAATCTTTATGTTTCATAATGGAATAAGAGATTTTCTTAGGATGCATTTGTTGGGTTTTTTCCCTTTTTTTCCTAAAGTCGTCCATTTTGTTAGCCTTAAGAAAACATTGCCATAAAACATTGTTTCCACTGTGTAACTTCAGCTCCAGGCTTTGCCCTGTTTTGTTAGTGGAGCCCTGAGCTGGTCCTAACTCCAGATATAGCACATCTACCAGTGCAAGACTATGCAGTGGCCAAACCTCACACCAAAAACTTCACAGTTTCTGAATATTTCTTGCTCTGGTAAAACCCTAGAATTAAAGCCAGCCGCCTTCTGGCCCTCGTCATTCAGGCTGGTCTAACTGTTTTAGGCAATGACGGGGCTTTTCCCTCACTCATTTTCACTTTGTACAGTCCAGGAAATAGTATTGTGGGTTCATATGTCAAACTCATTGATGCAAGCAATATATTGTTGATAGAAAAAAACCAAAAAACATCTTATGCATGTTCATCATCTGAGTTGATTTGCTGTAAGAGTCGCTTTGCTGCAGTAAATTAAAGCAGAGATGTATGAGTTCTTACCATTTAAATTCACCATGGAGCACTTGAAAGATGAATATACCAAATAAAATGCCCTGGTTCCTGAACTGCCTGCCTTGTGAAGCCTGGATGTTCAAAAACCAGCTCTGCATTATATGTCCTTGAACTTTCTTCATATTTTAATTTCAAGCACGGATGTGTGTAGTTCTAATAACTGATCCCTTCTGCACCTTTCTCATAGAAAGAAAAGCATATTCAATCTTCTGTTTGTACAGTGATCCCTGCCAAGGGGTTAGCCTTGTATTTTCCATGCCTTTGTCCTAACTTTGTTGCTAATAGAGATAATGAGTCACTGTTGATGAAGCACTTAATGATAAGCATAACAAAAATACTTAGTAGTTCCACAGAATTTTGAATTTTCAAATGATATTCCATACATCAATTGTCTCTAGAGCATGCCTTGGAGTAAGGTAATCATCAATACCCTCATTACAGACCCCCTTATAATTTTTGGTGTATTAATCAGGAGAGGGCAATGAAACATTGCACAAGAACTGCAAAATCTAAGGACTGACATCCATAATGTAGTATGGCTTCAGGCTCATAAGCCAGAATACCAAACTGAGTGTATTTGATGCTATAGATCAACATGCACTTTATGCCCAGGAGAAGCCTGGTCTTACCTCCAAAAAGAAGTGTCCTTGCTGCTGTGTCCCAGCTACTCCCAGGGGAAAAAAAAAAAAAAAAAAAATTTTGCCTGGATTTGTTTCCCTATGAAGTTCAGGAATAGCCACAAAAAAGCTAAACAGTGGTAGCATCAGGAGAGGAGAAAGCAGAGAGTAGTCCTTGTCTTCCCATTGAATGAGAATAGCAAAGCTGATTTAACCAAAGAGTGCCAATATTCTGTGGTCACCTTGCACAGGAGGAGCTGTACCACGGCAAAGGAGACAAAGCTGCATCTGATGTACAGCTATAACATCCACACCAAAACAAGGGGGTTTATTTTCTTCCGTGGGATTTTGAAATCAATAGGTTAAAATATTGCATTACTCATCGGTGAGTTAAATATTCACCCACGAAGTACAACAATAAAATAGACATGATCAAAAGTTTTCGGTCAGTAATAGCACTTTGAGTGTATGTATTTTGAGGGGAAAAAATCCTTTAATTTGGAATTTTTGTAAAAAAGTGGAACTTTTACATATATAAATATATTTTCAAATACAGTAATTGGTAAAAACATTTTCAAAAGAACATTATGATATTGATTTGCAAACCTGCTGTTGGCTCTGTCAGAAAGAGGTGGTCTCTGAACAGCTTCATGGACAATCGGATTAACCAAACCTTTATCAGTTCTCAACGTCTCAGAGTTTAAAATCAGCTAAGGTTTATTTTCAGATCCCAGGTATGGCAAATAGAGTTTTTTCTTTATGAGGATTCTCTCACAGGACAATGACCAAAATTCCATTCAGGATGTAGAAAAACATTTCCGATTTCTCTGGAAAAGCAACATTTGCAGAGTGAGAAGCCAAATGTAATCTTGCCCTGTGATCAGCCAGTGTTAGTTTTGACTGTGTGATGCCTGCACAGCTATCCATTTATCTATTTGTGTGCCTTATGTTTAGAGCAGAATGAAGCTTAGTTTTGCAATGGAATGGGAATAAATTATTGTAATTGCCATTAAATTGTTTCCATTTAAATATCAGCTTCTGCCAACCGTTACCCTGCAATGGTCTGTGAATGGTAGCTAAAATGGCATGTGCAAGGGCAGCTTTTGTGACTGGACAAATGCGTGCTGTGTGAATGGATGCTGTGCAAAAGTGAAAATCCTAGGGAAATTAAACCCAGCAGGAGCTTATGTTGTGTAGTTTCACTTTGGTTAAATTAATCACTTCTTAAAAAAATATAGACATCATTAGTTATTGTTCCACTCCTCAGTAACCTTAGGATTCTTGGTCCCATTTTGTCTGTAACACCCATGATGATTACTGACGGTCTCTCTTTCAGAGTATATCTTCTGATGGAAACCAGACATTAGGAAAGACTTTTAAGATGAGAGCTATGGAAGCTACAATGCAGCTTCGATATTACAATATAACCTTGGGTCATCTGCCCCTCAGTTGTCCAAAACTTTCTATTATCCAAAACATGGCCATGTCCCCTGATATCTATTAATTACGCTGACAAGCCCTTTGAATTTCTGAAACCTCTGTTATCCAGGCTTATTCAGCTTTCCCCATGGCATCTGGATAATCAGGGATCTACTGTATTTCATTATTTTTCATAATACTTTCTGCTTTTCAGAGGGCAGAAGCAGTCTCTCTCTCTCCCCCCTTTGCAGAATGCATTAGACTAGCCAAACAAATGGACCTGGCCAGATGGGAAATGCAACCTCTCTCTGCTTCAAATATTACTTTATACTGTTGTGTAATGCCAGCACTACAGATTCGGCTGCAGAATACATAGTCAACATATTCAGCAAGAGCAAGATGCGATTTTTCAGTTCCACTCACCTCATTTAAAAAAAAAAAACAACTAGTCTAATAATCAAAAAAGTCAGAACAATCATCAAAACTCAAGTCACCATCACTGGATGCCCTGTTCTGTCACCAGTTACTGTAACAGCAGTTCCATAGTACTTTTCAGAAATTTGCCTTTTTATTCTCACAGCCCCATTCAGGAGGTAAAGAACGTTCCTGTCTGCACACAGGGAGCTGGGCACCGGCAGCGAGTAACCGCAAACCCCCGTGGAGGCAGCCTGGGGTACAGCTGCGAGTGCAGCTCTGCTTCCCCACACCGAGAGCCAAGACGGGCCACAAGACTGTCTCAATATATTGGAAAGTACTGCCATGAAGTTTTGTGATTAACCAGTAAGACCACTTGGAAACTTCCAAACGCCCTCCCTTAGACTTGAATTGAAGCAGTGTAAGTAGAAAAATGTCCACAAACTGGGGATGCACAGAAGGGTAAACTCTTCCTAAGTGATCCAAGATTATCTGAACAACAAGAATGCTGCCTAGTTCAGGTTCTATCCCTGCTAGTGACCATGATTCAAATTTTAAAGGACATTTTAAAATTTATTTTATTTAAAATCCTTCAAATTTTAAAGGACAAAATTTCCCTGTCCTTTAAAGATGGATTAAAAGGACAGGGCAATACATCCCTGGGGTGGTGCTCCCTGCAAATCAAAGGCTCAAAGAATCATCCTGAGCTTCAGGTTGGTTTTTTGTCCATAAAAGCATTTGCAGATTTTTCTTCCTAGAATTACTTAAATCTCTCCTTGAACTCCTCTGTTTGAATACATCCTGAGTTCAACAGTTTAATGGTGCACAGTGTGGGGAATTAAGTTTATCTTTTCATTTGCTTTCTGTCCACTGCCTTGCAATTACATGCGCTGCCTCCTTGTTTCCTGTATTGTGCAAAACTGTCTGTAATATTCCTTCATTCATATTCTCAATGCAAGTCACGATATTACTGACCTTTTCCAAGGTATCATGGGGTCAAGGCAGATGGGACCAAGTAGATGAGCTTCAAACTAAATAATGGGAAGAGAGTTATGTGTGTAGAGTCCACCCCTGCATTTACTGCAGAGAGAAAGGAAAATCATATATACAAGAAAACAGAAATTAAGGGAATAGAAGTGAATAGGAAAATGAACAGCAAAGAGAAAGGAAGCCTAATACTGCTGAGATTGACATATTATAATGGTCATACTGGACCAAAACAAAGGTACTCACTGCCCAGTGGTCTACACTGGCTCCATCAGTACATGATAACAGAGGCGTGTTATTAGACAAACACATAGTGAGACTCCCCAGTTGCCACAATGGCAATACAGTTGTTAAAATGACCTTGCCTGGCCTGGTCAAGACATTGAAGGTTACCAGTGAAACATTGTATGTTAATCCAAGGTATACAGGCAATAAAGCAATGGTCCTAGAACAACTGATGCTATATGTGAAATCAGACATTAATGAAATAACAAACATAACAAAATAAAGACCATAGTTATAATGGTTTTGGAAACAGAAAGAAAGGCAAAGGCGGCTGAGGGGCCTTGCTTGATGCAGCAGAATGAATGAGAAGGGGTAGGATGGATAAAATAAAGTACATTTGTGTAAAGTTGCTTAGGGGAAGGGTAATAAGAGATTCTATTGAGTAGTGCTGGAAGTTTGTTATAGATGCTCCCCGCTCCAGGTTCAGTGTTGGATATGAATAGCAATTTCTGTAATGTTATTAGAGGGAGAGAGAGACAAGTTAGAATTGTGTCATTAGACTGGCTTCCAGACATATGTTGAAAAATAAATGCAACCAATAATCCTAAGGCTCAGATTCTCTTTCAGGTGGCAGGCAACAGATTGGGCCACTAAGCAGTGAAGATAGTGTAAAGATGAAAGACAATCATGGCATGGACCCGCATACTTTGTCTCAGTTTTCAATAAGGGCAGTGGTGTCAGCTGTGGGGACAATCGCACGGTGAGGACAAGAGAGCAGGGACAACATAACCGTATCTGAGACAGAAGGAAAATCTGGAACTGAATGAGATAAAGCTGAAGAAGTCAGACTGCCTTCACCCCATCATTTGGAAATTGCAGGTAAAAGGGTTTTTAATAAATCTGTCAAGTTTTTACGAATGGGACTATATGCTTGGACAATAACAAATGTACCACCTATATTAAGGAAATGGGGTTAAGAGGAGAAGCAAAAAGGGAGATTGGCAATTTCAAGCCTCTGAGTGTGACCTTAGTAACCTGCAACAGTTGTGGTCTCTCCAGGAAAACACTTAGGCTGAAAAATTAAAAAAAAAAAAAAATCTTCCCTGTCTGAGAGAGCAGTGAAGCTAGAAAGAACAGCCAGCCATAGGGAGGGCTAATTTCCTAACTGGAGTTAGGAGGAAATACGATTCAGTGTATGAAAGAAATGATGTGAAACCGTTGCCTGCAGTACCAGGGAGCTGGACACAGCTGTCCTTTCCATTGCTATCACCGTATTTTTTTCTGAGGCCTTGATTTTTCAGGATAATTAAGCGTGTATATTACTCTCAGATTAGGACTTTATCTACTGAAGCCAAAAGACAGATTTTCAAACTCTATTTGTTAAATGATAAAGTGGGTCTCTTTAATCTTGACAGCCAAAATCCTTGTATATTCTTCCAACATCTCAGTCTCAAGTCTCTACTGGATGTATTTATTTACTTAAGATGAGGCACACAATGTAATACCACCTTTAAGTAGGAGCTTAGTCAACATTGTGTTCACATTACATACTCTTATTCCAGGTACTGCAGGTTGGTACCATGAGTCAAGAGAGCTTTCTTACCATATGCTCACAGAGTTTCTGAAGCATTTTCCAAACCCTTCATTCCCATTGCCCCTGTTCCTCAGTTCTCCAGTGTGCTCCAACCTTGGCATCTCGTTTCTCTTGCCAGCAGGTGCTGAGGCACCAGCACGGTTGTAGATTTAATGATCATCCAACATAAGAGTCTTATTTCTGGATGAATCTCCAAAGGGATGTCCAATGGCTGTTCCTATTTCAGGTACTTCACTTTCCCAGCAAGGTTTCTAAAGAAGAAGTTAATACAGAGAAGGCACTTTGACTGGGATGTAGCAGCCAAAGGATACATTTTGTCCTCAAGAGACTATATGTAATGAAGTATGAGTTTTTTTAAGAATCCAAATAGTGGCAGCCCTTCGGGGAAAAAAAAAAATCATCAACCAACCCTCTTACTTCTCACCAATCAGAGGGGGAATGTATACCAAAAAAATGTATAGACATGGCTAGTGCCAAGGGCTCCAGCGGCCTCAAGCCTGTGTCTGTCACCCCATCTCACGAGCCACACCACCACCAAGAGCTCACTTGGGCAAAAGCACTCACTGCTTTTCAGGAGAAAACGTGTGCATGTTCGTGAGGGGCCTTCGGCAAATATGAAGTATTTGCCTTCCCCCTCCTTGCACTCCTGTCCTCACACCAAACAAGGTCCCTGCTTTCACTGCCACTGTCCTCCGTACGCGCAACCTGCGTTTGTGTTACAGAGCTGGCACCTCTTCAGCAGCCCTAACCCCCCCCCCCCCCTTTACACCAGGGGAAAGTGGTTTTCCCCCTCAAAATAACACCTCCTGGTGCAACGTGTGAAAAGACCGTGGAGTTCCCATTGTTTGAGAACGATATCTGCACATATTCAAATAGCTGACTGATTAAGAAGGTGTCAGTAGATGGATGTCAAGAATACATGGCTTAGTTACTGGGTTTTGTGAGACCAATTAAAATAGGGCGTCATTGTTCTGCATGACAAATGGCTTCCTCTGGCTGTTCTTTACCTCAGTTCTTGGCATATGTTATCTCTAACTACATTTTTCTCAAGGGGAGTCTGAAGTACGTTTTGTCTGCAAGCATGGCTTTTTCCTTTCATGTAAAAGGAGTCATCGCTTTGTTTCTGAGGACTTCACGCTGCATGTCCCAGAATGTCATGTGCTGTAAAGCTCCACCCAGACCTTCTTGCAATTGTTTTTATAGAACAATTATACACAGCAGCCCCAGAGAGGACATAACGTAGGTGAAGAGACTGAAGCCCTTCCCCAAAGCCCTCCCATCATGGAGAGTACAGGCTCCTCTGACTCCCTTGCTTGAGAGATCCACCAGTGACACTGTTTGACGTGCCGTCAAAATACAGGTCCCTTGCTGGAATTCTGGATCCAAGGCAATGATAGGATTTTATCCCTTCAAATGATAGAGAGGGAAGAGTAAAAAAGGAGTTCTAGAGAATAACAAGGCTTGTGGAGGGCACAAATTGCCAGAAGAAACTGAAAATCCATGAAAGGAAGCAAAGCACGAGGTTGCCAGGAGGAGGTATCCACTTGCAGTTGGCTAAAGATTAGAAGGAAGTCAAAGTAAAGGAGGACACAGTAAGGGTTCTGGTGAAAGTTGTCGGTAAATGTTTCGGAGTATATCAGATTGTGAGAGGGAGAAGGAGAAAACAGCAGTACTGCAGGAGCAAGGCAGCAGCTTGCCTCGCTATTAGGAAATGTGGTAATTTGTAGTTAACGGAGCTGCTGGCACCTTCCTGCTCTGCTCTCGGCACCGGTAACCATTCCTTACCTTTGCAGCAGCACTGTGCACTCCGAGTTCATTAGGAAAAGGGACTGCTTTCTAGGGCAAGGCAGGTTGCAAAGGCTACAGCAGCCGGCTTCACCAGGATAAAGGCAACAGCTGTGGAAACAGCTGAGGGTGTTTCCCCTTCCTGTGTAAATAAAAGGGTTAAATTTGCCCCTTGAGGCCCAGAGAAATCCCACCTGGGAGTGGATTCCTTCAGGCAGCCCTTCCTGCAAACTGCCTACATCTAACCCTCGAATGGCTGAGGGCAGCAAGGCACGTCCCACATACCCCAGAGCGCCGAAGCAAGGGGGGATGCAAGTCAACAATATCAGCCTGACCACATTTTGCTGGTTTGCTTCCCCGCTTATGCAGATCTGGGCTCAATTTTCCCAGCACGGATTATGCTGCTGTGCTCATTTCGTAGGCTATCTGGACTGCAAGTCTCAGGCATGCGGCAAAGGCAAGGCAAGAAAGGTGCCTCAGCTCAGTGCTCATTACCCACGGTGCTGGTCAAAGGGTCAGCAGTGGACGTGAGATCTTGAGATATAGCAGGTGATAGGAATGGCTGGACAACTCTTTAATAGCCAAAGAGGGAAAACTGTCTTTTCCCCAATAGGTCCTTCACCTCCCAGCTACCTTTCCCTCTCTGAGGAGCTGGAGTTGCCCAGGTCATCAGGCAGGCTGCCAAATCACACAAATGTGGAGAAGTGATGAAAAAAATCAAACCAAGAAGCGAAACCTAAAAAAGAAGGGAGGTCAAAATGAAAAATCAAGAGAAAAACAGTAATGCAAGCTAGAAATTACCATATTGACCTCCACTTAATATTAATATGGAAAAATAGTGGGCAAGAACAAACAAATAGTGTGCAAAAAAAAAAAGATAACGAAATCTACTATGATAAAAGCATAAGTCCTGATAACACTTATTTTTTGGCACCAGTAACATTTCCACACACAGGGGACTTAATGCAAAGTTCTTTGGATATGAACATAAGCCTATGTTGAGTGGCGGGATTGGGAGAGGTTAGAACTATGGTTGTCAATGACCATGTGGCATAATTAAAAATATGGTCAGAAGATCAAGATTTTTAAGTACAGTGGAAAGTTGTATTTCCAAGCCTAAGCCAAGACAAAGGACAGTGACTGGATTTGTACCTAATAAACAGGAGAATCAGAAAAGAAATTAAATAAATTACAACAGGAGAAGATGACAAAAAGTCAGATGTTCTAGTCGTTCTTTGTTGTGTTTTGGTTTTCCCCAGGAGAAGCAGATCTCAGATGATGGAATTGCTTGAGGGATATATTTTACATTTTTTAAGTTAAGAGCTTAAAAATACATCAGAAAATAATTATGATTAACAAAAGAAATCAGAAAAATAATCACAATATTTTCTAAATGAAACCTTTTCAGCAGCTGATGTTGGTGTTACATCTTGAAACTATTGTGCAGTTTCATTAGAGGCATGTAATGAACTGAAACATAGGAAGTATTTCAACAAAACAAATTGTCATGGCTTAACCCCAGCTGGCAACTCAGCACCACACAGCCGCTCACTCACCCCACTGCAGGATGGGGAAGGGAATTGGAAGAGTAAAAGTGAGAAAACTCATGAGTTGAGATAAAGACAGTTCAATAGGCAAAGCAAAACAGGGAATTCATTCACCGCTCCCCACGGGCAGGCGGGTGTTCAGCTGTCTCCAGGGAAGCCAGGCTCCATCACAAATAGTGCTTTCCTGGGAAGACAAACACCCTCACTCTGAATGTCTCCCTTCTTCTTCCCCCAGCTTTTTATGCTGTGGATGATGTCATATGGTATGGGATACCCCTTTGGTCAATTGGGGTCAGCTGTCCCAGCTGTGTCCCCTCCCAACTGCATGTGCCCTCCCAGCTCTTCCTCGCTGGTGGGGTGGGGTGAGAAGCAGAAAAGCCCTTGACTCTGTGTCAGCACTGCTCAGCAGTACCTAAAACATCCCTGTGTGATCAACACTCTTTTCAGCACAGATCCAAAACACAGCCCCATACCGGCTACTATGAAGAAAATTAACTCCGTCCCAGCCAAAACCAGCACACAAACAAACACCATTTTTGTGGCAAACAAACGATTCTCTTTAGCCCGGAACTACAGGGGTTTAGGTTTGGTTTGCCTGTTAAATTTCCAGGCACTGAAAATTTCCAGGTATTTCGTTTCCAGTTGAACTGAAGGTTTTAATTTATTTACTTTGAATTATCATAACTAGTATAGCACCAAACAATTCTTTAAGTAGGGCACCAAACAGTTATTTATTACAGGGTTCTAAGCATAATTATGAAAATGAAGAGTTTTAGTGGTAGCCTCATGTCAATCATTTTGCAGCCAACCTGGAAGGGTTACTGCCTTTTAGAAATTATGCTAAAATGACTGTGCAGGGGAGGGTATGGTGTTTTCCACAATATCAGTAGGTGCAACAATTTTCAGTTCTGGGCATTTGGATGCAGAGGTAGCAGAAACATGATCCAGCAGCCTTTAGGAGAGAGAGGGGGATTCTGTGTGAAAAAGCTGGCAAGGAGCAAAATGGACCAGAGGGGGAAGGAAGCAGTATGTTCATATCAGCCAATCCTTCCCTTCTCCCTTCCTCCAGAGTTAGGTTAAATGCATCTGCACTTCTGCTGCTGATAATTATTACCAATAATTAATAGTCCTCTGCACAAATTGTCATGGTCTTAATCTGCAGGGATAATCATGGAAAAGAAAGGAAAGTATCTAAATCAGTGGAACTAAATGATTAAAGAAAGAGCATGAAACATGCTTGTAAAATAAGGTGAGGGTTGTGTTTTCATTTTTAATGGTAAATATATATTTTCTGAGTCACTTAATGCAGATCTCAACAATTTAAAGGGTGAGGGAAACAGAGAGAAAAAAATCTGCCTTGCTCATTATACAGAAAACAGAAAATGAAGATTATCTTTCCCAATAGGGTACAGAACTGGAAATGAGGACATCTTAGTTCCCGAGAGGTCTGGGACATTTGCAGACGGAAGCGTAGTCCACCAGAGAGGAAGATCTCCGTGTTGAGGGATACTGCCTCTCCATTTACTTCAATGCTTTTTTAGCTTAAATCATGTTCTTGATCCTGTGGACTTCAGCGAGCCTATTAACATGCTGAGACGTTTTCATGGCTGAAATCAAGGCTGGAAGTATTTTGTAACACACATCCTGAGGGCTTAGTGCTATGTGAGATAGTCTAAGCTATGTGCACTAATCCAAGTGGGAAGCCTATGGCAGAACTTGGGCTTTAAAACAATTCAATAAGGTTCTGGATTAAAAATTTACAGACTTTTTAGATGTCTATTAAGTACCCCCAGAAGTAGAAAGATGTATTATTTCAGATGTATTTCTGTTTTATTCTATTTTTAAAAGTTCCTTGCTATTCATTTACTGGTGTCCAGCCCTTTCCTTGTGTCTCTCGTAACAAACATACTTTGATAGGAGAAAAGTGGCTTTACAAACCTTCAAGAACCTGCCAGCTCCAGGTTATACATCTAAGGAGAGGAAAGAGGAAAAACACACAGGCATTTAAAGAACCACTGGTAGAGAACTCAATTCAGGTTGAGAAAGTCTGTTATATTTTTCAAAACTTCTGCTTCCTTCCTTATAGATAACACCATTAAAGAGAATGTGGTTATTTCTACCAGCATCCATCAGAGCCACAGGAAATTCAGGCTGAAGGTTAATATGTAAAAAAAAGAGCCCAAATTTCCCAAAACACGGCAACTCCCAGCAAATGCACACACAGCTCTGCCGGGAGCATAATTGACTTAGGAGTTGCTGTATAGTAGCTGGGGAGGCATCAGGCAGCAGCACAGCTGGTAAGGTTGCAGGCAAGCTGTGATTTTACCTATTTATTTTAAAAACTCACAGCCTTGTCAGTCCCAGCAATAGGGTAATATTTTTAAGGCAATTTCCATAACGAAAAAGGCCAGAATTTTTTTTTATTTTTAATAAAAAGAAGGTTTTAAATTGTTATGTGAGATGTTTACACATCTTTCATACTCCATGATGGGTCCTTTAGGGGATCCAGATCACTGGAGAGAAACTTGTCAAATGCTCTTTTCGCTGCTAGGACAATAAACTCTGTGTACTGATTAGCAAAGTTTATTCCCTTCCTCATGAACATAGCGCATCTGATTATGAACTTCACATGGAGTTTCTAGGGCAAGTTGCTTTGGAGATCAGACATGAAGGTGTGGAATATGTTCCCAAAACATTCAGAGTCATCAGTACCCTCTCTCTTTTTAGCTTTCTTCTTAATTTTATTCCTAGGATTCACAATTCAAAAATGCAGATCCAAAACAGTTTGGGCTTTGGCAAGCAATCCTCTGCACAACATGAGCCTTTTCCTTTATACAGGGGATCACTGTGATTTTTTTTAACTGTCTCCTGAAGCAGGAAAGAGAAAAGGGAGAAAATGGAGTTTGCAATGAAAAGTTGGCAAGAAATCCACTGCCTTTTTGGAGAAAAGGTACCCGTGGCACAGTAGGCAGACATCTTTGTTAACTATGTTTAATGCATTATGAAAGGTTTACAGATGCTCATGGACTGCATACAGTGTCCTCGTGAAGCAGGATTCATCCAGAATCAGTTCACTGGATCTGTGTTGTCCCAGGAGACAGAAAATGAGGCCACACTAACGCTATGATTTAGAGTGTGTTTTTATTTATTTCTAAATGTAATGTGCTTGTGTAGCAAACAATTCTTCTGCAGAGAAAAGATCTACAATCGCTTGAAACTAACAACACATTAAGTTGACTATTACTGGAATCCTGCTGCCTCCTACTGCTGTGTGTATAATAACTTGACAAATATATTCAGATCTGGCGTGGGTTTAACACTTACTCCATGTCTGTTCTCTTTCTGCCAGCATTGTTTAATCCACTTAAGAGAGGATAATGAAAAAAGGCCTGATAAATCCTCACTCGGAATTTGTAATTTGTTTGAGCTTTTTGCACCCCTCAGTCCAGTTAGTTTAAAGTTAACTCAGGCATCTCGCCATAAGCTGCAGCATGTTCTCCACATGGTTCCAGATACTCTGGAGACAGAGTTAACTTTCCATTAAACATGACGACTTCTAGCAGGATTTTTCTGCAATGGGAGAAATGTCAACTCTACCTCTCCCAGCTACATTCACCAAAGAGACCAAGGTTGCAGGAGGAAACCGTTCAACTTAAACCCAACGTGGCTGAGCAGTGGTAGGGGTGTGCCAGAGTCCTTGAAAAAAGCCTTTGTTGGGTTCTTGAAAATAAGTGTATGCTTGAATCTAATGGCCATGACTGCTGAAATAAGACAGCCCTTGAATATCGTTGGGCATTTCTTGGTAACTATCACTTTCCACTGAGTTTATTTATTTGTTGCATTTTTTTTTCCCTTAGTGCCAGAAATTACCACGAGCTCTGCATATTCCCTGGACCATGCCTCCAAGCCAACCTCTTACTCCTCCTCATCAGATCAGTCCAAAGCAATTCTTCTCTCCAACTGGTCCAACCGCTCCGACCTTTTGGTTTAGTATCTGTCCTAACACCACCAGAGAGGAAAGCTCTCCCACTTTCTAACCTTCTAGCTCTCTCCCTGGGCAGGGGGACTTCGCATCAGTTTCAACAGCAGAAAGCAGCTGGTCCCTTTTCCTCTGCCCAGCCCCATCCTGCATCACTCCTGCTTGTGGGGATGGGTCCCTCCAGCCCTTATCAGCCCATCGTCTTTGAAGCCCTGAGCATGGAGGCTGATCACACTTAGGCCAGCACAGCGCTGCAGACCCTATGCTACAGCCCAAAAGGCAAAAGGCTACGTAACCGGTACGTGCAAAAGAGCAGTTGCCTCACACGAAATAAAGCCGAGATGAAACCCAGTCCTCAAAGAAAGAGCACCAATTAGCGATATTAAGGTGGAGCAGAAGAAAGGTTAATCAGCACTGAGCTGCGGAGGATGCTGGATTAGTCACAGTGTTTCCTTCATCCTTTCTTTTCTCTCCTACCTCCAGTTTTTTCTACCGACAAGAAAACTTCTCCCGTCTCCCTGTCAGTTTGTACAGCCTAGAGCACAACACAGCCTCCGAACGGTGGGTCTAGAAAAGAGGTGGAAAACTCTCCTTTTTTGCAGACCACATGCCAAGGAAGGGGCCGTAAGCTGCGCGGGGGACTTTGTTCCCACTGGAGTCCTCACCTGTCACGCAAGCCAGTAAATGCTTCTTTCTCAAATATAGCAGGAATTGTGCTCACTGGTGACCGCTTTCTTCCCCAGCAGCTCCACTGGTGCAGACCCAAATTCAAAGCAGAGCCAAACTGATTAAATAAGGCTAATGCTAGCAGGCAGTATGGCTCTCATGGCTGTTTTTCCACCATCCACCCATCCCTGATGGCCTTCCTGTAACCCCTCGATGTTGTTCTGGGAAGCAGGATTATTTTTTCCGAAACAGAAAAGGAAGTCATCAACTCCCTAGAGGCACCAGAGAAGCCCCACACCCATCCCTGCCTGCCCATGCCCACGCTGCCCTCCGGGGAAAGGTCCCAGTGGTGAGCAGCGCGGTCAGGTAGAGGGATTTGAAATGGAGCTATCCCAACAAGAGTGTCCAGCCCGGTACCCCTCATGCAGGAGAAATATCTTTCTCCCTGATTAACCTTGGAAACTTGAACTTCTGCATCCAGGGCTTTGAATTGAACAAATATTCTTGAATCCACATCCTTTTTCCTGGCTGGCTATACTATGTATGTATATGAGTTTTCCTCCCTTCCTATCTTGGCAAAAAGCCAGGCGGGGGGAAAAAACACACACATAAAAAAAAAACGTTGTTGTGCTCTATCTTAGTAACTCGCTGAAAAAAAAACCTTGTCAACACCAGGCAGCAGAAAGAAAAAAACCCTCTTTGTGCAAGACCGCTGGGTGTTAGAGTACACAGCAAGTGTGCTATTTAACTTAGTTTGTCGCATTTTCTCCACCTTCCCCTGCCCATCTCACCAGGATGTTGCTTATCTGGCTTGTGGGGTGTAGGAAGGAGATTTATCCCACTGAATCCTTCAGATCGGGCCTCTCCATCCATGTCGTCACTTCAAAGCACGGGACTTTTGCACAGCACTGGGCTACAGCTTCCTTTGGGGTCAAACACACACGTCAGCGACTGCAGACGCTGACAGTTTTCCAGAGAGTAAAAGGTGCACAGGCAGAGAGCTGAGGTACACATTTTTCCTCTTAGGAGCTTTCAAAGGCCAGAATAGGGTTAAAACTGAGTGGGGTTAGCTGATCCAAGGGGAACCTGTGCATCAAAATTTCCTGGGAGAAAATTGGCGCAGTAAAGGTCTTATCTCCATTCCCCGCCTCCCCACAGAGCAAACACCGGCAGTGAGGTTTACCTGCCATTTCCCAGTGCCCATTGTCCCCCAGCAGCTGGAAAAGACAGGAGACACCTCATCAGCCCCTCTGGGTGAACCTGCCTTTCCCATCTGCACCACGTTTGGCTGGTGGACGCTGCATGGGCCCCTCACTCCTCTGCGGTGACCAGAAGAAGTGCTCCATGAAGCCAGACTGCACTAAATGTTTCCACGGAAAATGTTTCACCAGAGGCTCCTAATCAGTCCCAAATCTCACGCTGCTGGAGTACGGCACGCAACGCAGGGACAACTCGGCGTTCATGCAGGAGAGGGAGCAGAAGGTGCAGTGGCTGTCCCTGCCTGAAAAATGCCAGCAAGCTCCCCACTGCCTGCCTGCCCACGGGGACAGCCCTTGGTGTTTGAGTCTGAGCCTTTCCTTCGTTGTGCCATAGTCAATTCCTTGTGTATCCGACAGCTCCAAGCTTGCTCTTTGCCTGCGCTGGGTTTAAACAGTGCACAAGCTGTTGGAAAAATGAACTATAATCCAGCTCTGCCCACTTGGCCAAAGCAGGGAAGACGGACTGTGGGATTGTCCATCTCTGCACTCTTGTGTGGGAGGCTAACCAATGTTAGAGGTGGTTCTCAAAGGTTCTCAATCCTCAAAGACAGACTGTCTTGTAGGTCAAGAGAGGGATTCCTTCAGATCTCTTGCCTGTGTTACGGAAGAGCATTAGGAGCAGGATGCAGTCAGGCAGCTTCATGGAGCTTCAGGACCAAGACGGAACGTTTTTAATAGATATCTTCAATACCTCTACCAAGAAGAAACTGGCATAGTAAACAGGCATCTTCCTGAGCCAGTTGAACCATATAGTGTTCCTCAGTCCCATAGCACATTGTCCTTCTCACTTTCAGTTAAGAAAGCAAATAAACAAGGCACTGTCCCAGCCTTCCTCTTTCCTAGACCACAAGTTTATCACAGGTCCACAGCTCAGCAGCTTGAATAAAAGAAAAAGCCAAATCTGTCCTAGCTCTGGCATCAAACTCTAGGATTTCCAGGACACCCCACAGTCTTCAGAAAAAATTGAACAAGGTAGTTAAACTGCGTGACCGGTGGTCTATCCTTATCAGGTATCCTCTGGTAGACACTACAGACAAACAGGACATCTTCCATCAGCAGTGAATGAGCCGGCTCAGGTGCCATAGCGGCTCTGCCAATACTAGCAGATTGAGCAAGATTCATGATTGCCTAATCTGTTTGGGTTTTTTTCCACCACGTTCTCTAGCACAGTTTTTGCATGTACCAATTTGGGAAGAAGAGAAGAAGGTTTGGCATTTTGCCCCTAGGGCCAGAGAACAGGTCCTTTCTCTTTTTATTTTTGATACAGATGTAATCTGTGAGTCCAGCTGGCTTCACTGGACTCTGGACAATGTCTTCATTCACATGTATTTGTCCAGCTGGAAGAAATGTCCGGCCCCAGCGACCTCCGGTGGCCATCCCCATGAAGAAGGTCACCAGCCAGCTGAGCAGCCTGTGCCATCAATCCCTAAGCTACTTCAGTTACAGTGTACAGTGACCAAAGACAGCAAGGGCCTGCTACTGACACCCATTAAGCTAATTATGTTGATTATGACTGAAGCAAGTTACAGCCTTCCCCTGAGCAGCTCAGGTGGCAAATCTGAGGGGAGACCAACCTCCAGTTCTTGTGACGAGCAGCTGGAGATGGGGTGGGAGCCACAGCATTTTCCAGAAGCCTTTGTATAGAGAGCAGCTGTCAATCAACATCCTTAATTAGTAGTAACAAATCTCATCACAGCCTGGTTCCTCAAAAAGCCACCTTCTGTGTCAGGGAGAGCTGCTACGGGGGAGGCTGAGGGAATGGATAACATGTAAAGATCCCTTTTGATGGCTCAGGGTTAACCACCATTACCATCAATTATTCATGGCTCCCATGCGGACATAAGGCAAATAAGGTATTAAAAATTTACATCTCTCTTCCTCCCTGGTATCATCACCTCTTAAGCATAGCTGGTGAATGTGAGCATTTGCTGTTAATTAGCTGTAATGGTAATTGCAAAGAAAGTACAAATGCCTTAACTGGGGAGATATGATGTATCTCTCATTAAACCCAGACTAACAGAAAATTCTTCAACTTCATCTCTTTTATTCCAGAATCTCCGATCCCACATTAATTTAAGATTTATTATGATTGAAGATACAGGGCTAGGTACTGGTCTGCCGAACATCTCTGAAGGCTGTGATGATTATGTGATTTATGCAGTTTTAATATACAGTAAAAATGTATATGATAATACATTTTTGTTTTGTAGACATTTTGTTCTTTCAAAAAAAATAGTTGTAAAAAATTATTAAAAGACATATTTATGTATTATCTATATAAAATATATATTTTGAATAAACAGTTTTCACCCTCTGTGTGAGTTTCCATTTTGCACTTGCTGAAGTTCAGGAGGGTAGCGTCACACTAGTCCACCTCAGATTTCATTTATATGCAGTTTCACCTTCTGGTTGTTAGTGTTGTAACCTGCTCAGGCATAAATAGCTCACAGGCTTGAGAGTGTCCTGGACCCCCTTCCAGGTCACAAAGCCTTGAGTCTGCTACAATTCAGACTAAATTTCTAAATTCTTTTTGCTCTAGAAATGCCCAGCTCAGGGAGAGGTGTAGAGGTGTGTTATGCAAGGTGGTAGCAATCACAGTGCTGTTTCTTCCAATTCCCATTTCCTTACAAACTGTCACTTGTATTGCATGCCTATAATAGAGCTGATGAAGAATTTTCCACGATATTTCTTTTTTCTGTTGTGAAAGGCTGACTGGATCAAAGCCAAAATGCTTTATGACATTTTTCTCAGATTATACCAAGAATAGCCAATACACCCATGATAAAGCTACTCACCTGGGCTGTCTCTACTCAGTGGAGCCCCCCAGGCTACAAAGCTGGTCTTTTTCTGTGGCTCACGGAATACTTCATTATTTATACTAAATGGAACAGCTTCAGGAGGAGAGATGGAAAATGCTTCCCATGCCAGGATGACAAATAGGCCAGTAATTCATTCTAGGTTTTGCTAATTTTTTTTAAAAGCAAACCTTGGGCTTTTGCATTTAAACAACTCAACTGTGTCCCAGCCAGGGTATTGCAGAAGTCAGAAAAAAAAGAATAAAACATTCCTTTCAGTGTGTACTTGGCTGGCCAACTGTTGTGTTCTGCAATATAAGGTATTACCAGACTATTTCCTTTTATCTTATCACCTCTAACTCACACATGAACAATGTAAAAGTTGGGAATTCTCAGAGGGCAATTAGACATAGACTGGACTGAGCATACTTGCAGTACACAGATGTTGCTGAGAAAGGGCTGGATTTAGACTGCTTTGCATTTGTCCCTTGGAGACAGAGGATCTTCAGGTGTTGTGGAGGACCACTCCTCTCTCCTGCTGACCTCCAAACTGCTCAGGCAAGTTGCAGAAGCTGTCACAGTCAGCTAAAACACAATTTAATTGGGAAAGAGGTAAATCAGCAATGTGGAAAATGGGAAAAGCTCAAAGCATAAAAATGGCCATGATTGCCAGCAAGAGAAGACAGGGCATATAACCTACCAAAAAAGTATTTTTAAGTTTGGCCTATGGCAGGAGACCATTGTCAAGAAATCCTAGTCCCTTCTTATTATTTTCTTGCTTGTTGCACAAAATGCTGTAGTGGGGGCCCATCAAGTGGATTCAACTGCCATCTGAAAGCACTTGGCACAGCCCTTGTTACCCATTTGAACAAGGCTGGGAGAAAAGCCAAGCGGTTTACCCCTGAATTTGCATTTGCATTGCAGTCCTCCCTTGGCGTGTCCTGATAAGACCCTCTTGTGCAGCTAGGTGCTCCTAGACCCTTCACCATGCAGTAGCGTAACGTCCAGAGAAGAGTAGGGACTCATTTGATTTGTGTGTTCACCAGGGCCGTAAAGCTCAGGTCTGTCTTTCAGCGCACACAGAAAACACCAGTGAAGCTACTCTCAAGTTTAAACAACTGCCTAAAACCCTAGTTCATCAAGGTACTTAAGCACATGGGTACTTAAGCTGGACTGAAGTCTCAGCTGACACGGGGTGCTGAGTAGGCACAATAACTCATTCCTTTGTCAATGTGGTTTCTGGAGTCAGTGCTGTCAGGTTAGCACCAGCTTCCAAGAGCAAGGACCCTATTCACACCACATCACCACCTTTTAGAGCACTTTAGAGAGACTCAGGCACTTGCATTAGAGGAAGTGATGAATGAGTCATGTTTCCCTTTGGTGGGGCTTCCAAGTCACATCTCCCACTTGGTGCTGTATCAGATTCTCCTCTCTGGTGCCTGACAGGTTATGGCAACTTCTCTCTGCTGGACTGCCCTGGGACCCAGCATCTGGCTGTCCTGCAGCACAGGTGGTCCGAATTAGCTGTGACTCTTGAATTTAAACACTAGAGTCTGGTATCCATCCTAAGCAAGTCTGCAGCCTGAGTGCTCTAGGAACCATTTTTCCATCCTTCTCTAGCACGTATTCATTAGCCTAGGAAGGAAATGTGCTGCAAGTCCCGTATTGTCTCTGCAGATTCCAGCTTTGCTTCCAGAACAAATAACCAGAAATAAGAGTGATTGCAGCTCTCACAAAACAGTATTCAAGTGAGAAAACAAAATCTGTAATGTTATACCATGTAAATTGTACAGCCTCCAACCTCACGGAGTACATTTTCAAAGAATGCACGTATAAATAAAAATTGTCAGTTAGAACTAATTAATCTTCCTATTATTTTCCCTATCAGCTTTTTAAGTCAAAGGTAGCTTTATTTTCCGAAGCAATATGTTAGCCCTACCTCCCAGGTATTCTTTTTTCAAAGCAAGCCCTAAGAGTCATCTTGCAATAACATATTACAGGAAACATAATAGAGGAGAAAGTGAAGAAGCAAAAAGGAGACTGTGTATTTCTCCAGAGGATGTAAGTGTATACTACATAATCATAAACAATATACAATGACATAAACTCTGTCATAAATATTCTCATATGTAGCATTCTTTAATCGTGATGAAAGGGGAAACTGGGGCTTCCTTGGGGGATGGTGTGTTCTCATTTGTAATCATATCTGTCTTCTCACCATGAAGCATTTTAAGTTTCAACCAGTTTTGTGGTTTTGCAAAGGCTTAAAGAAAAAAAAAAAGGTCAAAAAGGTGGTGAAAGGAGAGGAAACCTGGAAATACATTTTGAACCCAGCGGTTAAAATGGAAATGCAGGGTCCCTGTATGAAACCCGTCCATTCGGCAGGTCATGTCTGCAAAGGACCAGTATCTCTATTTGACATTTTTAGAGGTGTCACTGTAGTTATCCAGGCGCATTACGACCGCTGATTGTCCTCCAAAGGCTCCTTTATTTCAGCGGAGCTATGTTGATCTGCCTGGCTGCAGGGCTGCCTTCAATTCTCAGACTTAGCATAAAACAAGGGAGGCAGTAAACAGCCCACAAACAAAAGAACTGTCTTTTGCCTAAAAATGTTGCCTTACTTTAAGTGGGAAGTGTGTTAATTTAGCTGGAAAGCAAATGTGTACCACAAAGAAAAGAGCTCTGCTGTAGGGGAAGAAAAAAACAAGCCACATCTTCAGACAGCCCAGGAGGGGAACAGTTAAAACCCCAGGGCAAAATTCTGCCTAAAGTAACTGCTGTTTGACAGCACAAGCTCATTAACAGCAATAGCATGTAATACAGTAGAAAATCAAGCTTGTTTCAGCACCGCTTTTCATAAATATATATAACGTTCTAAAACCTGTAAAATATGTGACATTTTAAATGCACTGCTGCCCGTCCTTCCACAGCATCCCAAAGGTCTTGGCAAAGCCTGTGTCTTGTCCTGCGAGAGCTGTCTGCCTCTGTGACATGAATTTTTCTCGGTCTGTGTTGAGGAACAGGTACGCGTACACCACCACAATATGCAGAGCTGGGAAAAATTCCTGATTTCAGCTCGCCGTTCGAGAAGCGTAGCAAGAGAAGTAACTCAGTGGACAATTAGGTACAAGCTTCACTTGGAGCCAGGTGGCTCAGAGGTTGGCAGGGTGAAGGCGCAGCACACCAGTTTCCAATACCAATGATATATACGTCTCCGTCACAATCCAGCACCTTTGATTCCTATTCCTGAACAAGCTGGCGCGCAGCTGGATCTACCAGGGAAACAGCCTTAAGTACAAGACCAGAGTAAGCCCTGTGGATTCGCAGTGAAAGACTGAAACTGTTTTACTACTGGCTCATGGAGTTGTTCAACAGCCTAATTTGAAAGCCAAGTCCATATCATAACGTTCAGGTATGCTGATGAATTGCAGGAAAGAAAATTGCAACATGTATAGACGTCATTTTTCTGTCAATCCCCCCCCCCCGTAAATGATGTTACACGGGCAAAATAAACATTTTCATAGAAAAGTGTCTGTCCTTCAAACAGGTCGTTTATCTATAAATGCAAAAGTCCTGTTACCACAATAAATCAGATCTCCACCAGGGGCTTCAGCCAACGTCTCTCTCCTAGTGTAACCTTTGTAGTGCAAACCAGCCCTAAGAGGATCATTAAAAACCACTCATAAAAGAATGATGGATTTAAAATTAGCAGAGATCAGGATTAGATTTGGAGGGGGCTTTTGTCTTTGAGGAACTTAGAGGGAAACTCAGCGATCTCGGTATTAAAAGCAGGGACTGTGTCCTTGAAACGTCTGTATCGCTGGCTGAAATCACATTTCATTAAAACATGAAAGAATGAAAGAAAAATGATACCATTTTTGAAAGCTTCATAGACCATGTTCTGTGAAGTATGTGAGGACTTGCTTAATTTTATGCAAGTAAATTATTTTCTTGAAAGCATCAGTCTTTAACCCCACACTTAACTACTTGCTATGTGATACTTCTAAGAAATGGCATCCGCTTCCGTTGCTGAAGACTCTTAATGGATGAAAGAAGGACACCTGAATGATATCAAGTTGGCCTCATTTCCTCTTTCATTATTTGAAATAATCAATATTATTTTCTTCAGAAACACAGGAAGATGGGTGCTCCCTTCAAGCAGAAGTCAAAGCCCATCTTCTGGCAGAGCAGGGAAACAGAGGAGTTGTCCTAAGAGTGTGGGCAACACCAAGAGATCAGTCAGGGAGGGAGGGATTAAACTAGCAAACCAAAAGAGGAGAAGAAATGAAGATCCAGATTCTGAAGGAGATTTGGGCACCCAGTTCCTATCTGGGTGTCTAAAAGCCTTTTGATTCCCTAGGAAACGCCTAAGGAACTGTTGCAAAGCCTGCGGAAGATCTGGCACGGGTTTTTATCACCTCTGGACCAAAAAACTAAGTCAGTCCAGGAAATCAAAGGGAAAGTGAGCACTTAACGAGGAAATGGGTTCCAAAATCCTTTTGAAAATCTCGTCTGGGCAATTTAGCAAGTTCCCAAATAGTCCCAGGTGGCTGGTGATAGCCCAGCAGGGATGTGACTTCTTACCTCGCACAAGCAGGCAGTTGTGATAAAAGACCATTTTTATTTCCCTTGTAAAGAAAAGTCAATGTTCATTTGTTTGGGAGACCTCCTTGACAGAAAGTTTTATCAGCCATGAAATTAGCCCTTCATGCTCTCTTAAGCCAACAGGCCAGGACCGAGATGCCTACTGTACCTGATGCTTGCAGTTAGTTCTGATTAGCAGTCCCTCATGGATTTCAAACAGCAGCCTCCTTAAATGCAGGCTGTAAAACTTCTTCACTGGCTGCGCTAAATCAATAGGGAGGCGAGAGACAAGGTTGGAGAAGAGAGGGGAGAAATAAACAGACACTAAAGCTACAACATTATTATCTGCTTTGGCAAATAGCCACCAAAATTGCTCAATATCCTGTATATACACAAACATATACTGGCATACACACATACAGCCTGCCCGGCAAAGCAAAAAATAAAATATCCTTTAAATAGTATGTTAGTTCTCTCAGGCAAATAAGCAGCAAGCAGCTATATTTAGCAAGGAAATAAAACTGTATTGTAAAGCCCTGGAGACCTATTATGGCAATGCCCTCTGCACCTTCAGCGGTTAGAGGATTCTTATTTACTTGACTATGACAGGACTGCTGGAGACTCATAAAGTGCCACCAGGAAGTCCAGGTGAGCCTGCAGCCTCTTGGTGGCTGGGAGATGTGACCATTAGCTACCTGAAACTTCACAGTGGGGCTATCACAAGGATCACATCCCCCACGCTGTGGGAACTGTGACCCCCAAGGATACCTCAGCAATTTATAAACTCAGCAATACAGAGTTGGAAATAGAAAACTGATCTTGAGAATATTCCTGCATGGGAGCACGTATTTTAAAAGAGGAAGGAGAACACCTAGACCTAATGTGCGTGATGTGTTTCCAGGGAGAGATCCAAAGGACCTGATGATGAGTCCATAGAAGGATTGACACTGACTGGATCAACCCCTGACATTACACAGAAAATTAGCAACACAGTTTAATACAGGGAGAAAATGAGAATAAAGAGTAAGCTTTATCTCTTTTAATTGTCAACAGCTGTGACAGACAGCTCTATCTGAACTAGTGTCCCTTTGCTGCCTTATGGTCCCCAGAGGAAAATAGGACTCTTTAAGGTGCAAGTCACCTGACTTGTTTTTGGATGAAATTACTTTTGCTCTGAAAATGCTTATTTCTGTCTACTGACTGTAAAAGAAGCATAGGGCAAATTCCATTCAGAGTAATAGTGACAATGGGAAAGAGAGAGTGACACAGAGCAACTCTGTTAACACAAAGAGTTATTAGAAAATGTGGTATTTTTTACAGTTTGCTTTAGATAATTCTACAGAATAGAACAGAATTAATTTCTTTCTAATGATATTTTATTAAATAGGCTTAAAAATCCCTCTCTCTCAATCTTATAGGAATTACCTTCAGAGGAAATTTGCTTTGACTGATTCAATTTCTCTTCCATACCACAAAAAGTCTTCTCTGTAGATCCAGATCAGGACCAGGGACTTGCCCCAAAGGAATCTGAATGGATTTTGGCCACACACTGACAGGATTGCATTTAAAAGCATAATAAAGTCACCTGAATGGAATGAAAGAAGATGCACTGGGGATAGGCTGAAGTTCAGAAAGACAGTGTCTTTCTCAGATTGAGTGAACATTTCCACACTTGTGGGCTGCAACCGAGGCTTACAGCAAGGTCAGCATCTTGAAAACTCAAGGGATAGCTCATTATATGTATACATCCAGACCGTGTGCTAAAGAATACAGCTGAAGTTGACTCTTTGTGAGTGTGGGAGCTTGACACTTTAATACTAGCTCAACATTCCCCTCTTGCTTCCATGGCCCCATGCGTAAAATTCAGATAATAATATTGCTTTCATCTTCCTCACCATGGTGCTGTGATTATTAATTAGTTCGCATGTGCAGAGGCCTGGGTAAATGCTAAGTTTTAATCAGGTCTTGATGAGCTTGGGGAATGCAGCAGGGTCTGAGCAGAGGGTGGAAGAGCGAGACGTACTGATCCCATCAGCCTGCCACAGGATGATGCCAACGGCATTGCCTTGACGTCGTCTCCCTCCTCGCACCCCTCCGGGTGGCAGCTATAGCTTTCAGCGGAGGGACGCTGGCTGCTTGGCTGGCTAATCCGCGACGCCTCTGGCCTCCCAAGCTGATGCGACTGGTCTCTGGCAAGGGGCTGGTCCGTGCTTCTTCCACTAGAAAGAGTATAGTCTTCACCGATCACTCCTGTTACCCCCACAGCATCGCTGAGTTCCTTGCTGCCAGATGTTCAAAGAGTCTGAAAGTGGGATTCAGTTCCACACAGTATTTTGAAAATGTACGATTAAATCTGATGGCCAGCATCTCTTCTGTGCCAAGTAAAGGAAATGAGAGCAATGCCATGAGCGGAATCTTGCTGAGCGTTTGCATCTTTGCATCACAACTTTATTCTCCTTTTAGGACACTAGAGCTTTTTTTTAATTATACCTTGCTGTTTGGTTAGGGGTTTTTTTTCCCAGTAAGGATTATTTACAGTTCTGTGGTGATTAGCCTTTTTTGAACTGAACCAAATGTTTGTACTCCCTGTATTTTCTCCAGCAGCATTGCCTACTCGGGTGGGCTCTCATTTTGCTGTTACTGCCTTGTCCAGGTCTGATATTCTGGGACCAACGATGTCATGTAGGACAAAACTCTCTCAAACACAGTGTCATCCTTCATGAAGCACAGAACCAAGTTCCACAAGAAGCTGGCCACAATATTCAGATGTGGAAGCTTGGAAATATATGTAAAACAAGTGCTTCTGTTGTGGGTGGAACAGAGAACCCAGGTAAAGGCAGAAGCATAACCCCCTGAATTAATGATGAATCCCAGTACTCAGAGATGCGTCTTTTAAACAACCTTTGATAATTGGCCTCTCGGTAGCATGTAGTGCACATCCTGAAATAACGGAATAGAAATCAGCATCAATCAACACAGCATGAGGCTCCTTCTCCAGCATACACATACCCTTTGCTAAACACTAGTGGCCATTTGTCCTAAATTTAACACCAATTAGGGCCTGATCCTCAGCTGTGCCTGAAGGGATGAATGTCCTCCACACCCATCCAACTCCGTCAAGAAACATAGAAATATCTCAGCATCTCTTGGAAGACATTCTGCAGAATCAGACCCTTAATAGTTTGACAGCTTGAATGCTAACATTGCCCAGAGCACTTCAACTGATAAACAACCCAAGACATCCCTGTACGCTTATACACGACAAAACAGAGACAACAACAACGGGGCGGGCGGGGGGGAAGCAGCTATTGTTGTGATTCTCCTGTGTATCTCCAGGAGCCAGGAAATCTGCAGCAGAGATAAGAGGGGCTAGTAAGAGATGAGGTGGCAATGAGGGTGGGGATAATTGGTGTGAAGATTCACTTCAAGTCAGAAAGACAAACTGGGCTAATTTTCTATGAACATTCCAGAGAGGAATCAAATCTCATTTTATTTCAGCTGTGAAAAAAGGTCATTCTGCCACATTCCTCCTTTTCTGGTACAAGAGGGAAGGAAAGTTTCTCACATCCCCATGGAGCCATTTTGCTAGGCTGAGAACGGAGGAGGAAGGCTTGGCTTTACAACATACACCACGCTCCGTCCCTGCCTCTGCCCTGAGCATTCGGCAAAACGTCTCACTGGCGGAGACGTGCACATTCTCTTTACATCCACGACCCTGCACATTCAGCCCTTCCTCTCCAATGTGATGCAAATGACTTCGGCGAGAGTCAATACTTGTGGTAGGGACGGGCAGCAGCTTTACCTTTGCCCCAGCTCATTTCTTCTCAGAGGAACCTGCCGCAATAAAAAGGAGAGCAATCCACGAGCAGAGCCAACTCACAAAGCCAAGAAAGCACCAGTCTGCAAGAGCCACACAGTGAGCAACACACCAGCAGCACGGCTGCCATCGAGATGTTAAGTAGAATTAGGTCCTCTGGCTGGAGCTGGAATTTGTGAAAATATAAGGGTGTAAAGGGATGAAAAGGCCCTCAGTGGTACCACAGACAGTGAGATACTGTGGAGATTATGGGCATATCTGAAAGGGCTTTACTGCCACAGAGAAGATCCTGCAATAGGCCCTGCTCTTCCCACTTCAGGAAAAAGTGAGAAATGGCCATTATCAGCTGCCCATCATTTTGGCAGCAGATAAGGAGAGGGAGCACAGTGCTCCAGCCCCCTCTGTCCTCTTAGCTATGACAGATCTGAGCACAGCAAGTCTGACCTGCTGCTCCTGGCAGCCACCAGCACGTGCCAAGTCTTAGATGGCTTTTGGAGGTGAAGGAGGAAGTAAGTTCATCACCTTTGAGAGGCAGCCAAAGCAAGCCCCACTGAGGTAACAAACAGGGCATTTCTTTCCTTTGCAAACCAAGAGAACTCGACCAAAATCCACTTAAGTCAATGAATTTTATTTGTTATTCCAGAGCATCAGAAAACACAGACTATTTCCCTCATTTCTTATCCTTTCTAGGCTTTAGAACATGCACTATTCGAATGTTTTCATTCTTTCTTACGAATTAGACTCAGAATATTCAATGCAAATGAAAGAACCGGCTGAAAACTTCCTAGCAAAACAATAGTCTGCTGAAAAGTGCTGATCTGATGAAATGTAATATTTCATAGTAATAACTTGATTGAGAAGTTTCACTGGAAAAATTTTGCCTAAGTAAGGTCAAATGTCTAATTTTCTGTACATCTAAAAGTTTCTTATTTGATTGTCTATGATATAGTAACATCTGAAATAATACTTTTTTATAACACTTTAACACGATCTTTTTGTTATGGTCAACTTCTAAATTAAACATTTGGACAAGCTTGAAGTAAAAACTTTGAAGAAAGATTTTCAGAGCATGAGAAAAAATTATCTATACTGTCAATAGCAATGCTTAAACATATATGATAATAGTAACAGAAGGACAGTAGTAATATTACTTGCATCTTTACAGTTTGCCTTATCGTTTCCGAGGAACTGGTCTTACCCTTACAGCTGTTTCTTTCTCCCAGAGACTTTTCATGTAATTAACCTATATCTTGTCTCAACCTCAGAGTGATTCTACCTCTTCTGGAGGCTTTTAAAGCCTTCCCAGGATTTGATCAACAGGAGTCAAACCCTCCCATATTTTCCCAGTGGGACCACTTGGATGACCAAACAGGAGAGAGCATTTGCAGAACTGCCTCTTGAGTGATTGCACCAGACGAATATAGAACCCGTATTTAGAAGCCTGGCCAGAGAAGGCCATTGGGGTAACAATAATGAACAATGAAAAGTAACAAAGGTTAAAAAGTAAGAAATACTGTACCTATGCATTAAGCTCACTCCATCCAGAGTCCAAATATCCTAATAAAAAAATCCAGCTTCAACAGTGGCCAAAAGCGGGTTGCATCTCAGCTGCTCTCCTGTATACAGAGTCCATGCTTAGCTAGCCCAAGCATGCTTGGTGGCACGATAACCCATCAGGTGTGCAAGGTCCTCATGTCTGGAGGGTGCGATCCAGCCCGTCAGTCCGGAAGGCCTGTATATCTACGTGATCCTGAAGGCTAACAGACCAATGTCCTTATTCAGAAACATGAAAAAACCCACACTGTGTGTCTGGTTAAACTTATAGCTCGGGCACTTATAAAATAATAAATCACCTAAAATAGTCAAGGAAGAAAAAAAACCCACCAAAACACAACACGAAGAGCTTGAATAGCAATTTACAAAGTTGCTCAGCACAGCAATATTTAAAGCTGTTCTTCACAATATGTCATTTTCAGATAATAAATATAGGAGAGAATCAATTTTTAGTAATCATTACCATGTACAGTAGTGAAACCTCCAGGCTATTCAATTAATTCTAGACCATAATTATGACCCAGGAACAAATTGTATAAATCAGCATTTTTTTATTTAACTATACAAATCAGACTCGGATCTTGAGTGCAGATCGAGTTGTATATTTCACAGCTCTTGCTGTCCCAGAAAATAGGCTCTCCAAGGATTCAAGCCCCTTGAGGCATAAACTGTGCACATTTTACATTCCACAGGGATCACAGTAATTACAGCAATTTTTAACTCAACATGTCACAGTGCCCCAAAGACACTCAGGTTCCTTAATAGGATGCAGAAAAGGTGAAACCAGCTGGCTAATCAAGCAAATTCTAGGTCTGAGCTAGAAAGGCAGATTTTAAAAAACCCCACAAAAATCTCAAACCCACTATCTCAGTCCAGGATCAAGCTCACCTGGAGAAAGCTATGACAACGAGAAGAGTCGAGTTTCCTACACCTTGTAGCACTTTGCATTACCGTGCAGTTATTCTCTGGGGATTTCAAAGAACATCCTGGTTGCAGCACTACATTTACTGCTTCATTTTTGCAAGGTATCTTAGCAGACAGCCCGAGGCTCAGAGGTGGGCTTACCTAGGAACATAAAGTAACAGTGAATTTCCAAAAGCATCAGCTGAACTCGGGAGTTCAAGAGGTCTCCACGCGCTGTGGCTAAGGCACACACATGAAGGGATGCTAGCAATTCACAGACCTTTCCACTGGATAAATTCCCAAGAGCCTTTCCAAAAACCAGCAGTAGTTTGTTTGGGGTCCCTCGTGCTCTTAGGGGGCATTGGTACCAGCAGTTTGGGTGGCTCGCGGCTTCCCCCCGGGGCCTCGGTCTCGCCGTCATTCCTGCTGCTGGTTCACACCCCAGTTTCAATCCATAAGGTGTAAACGCAGCCCTTGGGTGCACGTTCCCAGGAGCAGGTATTGCACGCCAGGCACCCGTGTCCCCGCACCCCACAGGGCTCAGAGCTGTCACTCCAAACAAATAAACCAGATGTAAGCATGGTAGCTCAGTAGGTGCATTCACTGCCCAGGAGAAGGAGTTACTCTTATTAACCAAAGAGGGGGCAGGAAAATACAATCCAAGCCCAGTTTCTTCCTTCACTATGTTGCGTTTGACTGCAGCTTCGATTTCACCAGTTTCGAATAGGCAGACTGGGCACTATAGTGATAAAAGTGATCATATTAAGTGATTGTTTCCCATCACCTTTTTACTTATTGATTTAGTCTAACCCATTGTTATCATGCTTTACTTTCTAATTTTTCAGTAGAATAATTTTTAAAGTATTATTTGTCTGAAAGTAAAATGCACATGGCTATTGCTATTGACAGGAGGTTTATAAGCTTTTCTACAAACTAATGTTTGGACCTATGTTGTCATTAGACACCAATCTTGCCAACTAGTGCTGAAAGAAATAGGCCCCTCTGTTGATATTCTTCTCGTATTTCAGCAAAAGTCTGATGTCTTTTCAGCTACTACGGCTCTGTCTCTGGTGTTATTTTTATATATATTCCCGTAAAGTCAAGGGAGATCAGTCAATGAAGAAACACAAGGAGCAATACAACTTCAGCTGCAATGTCCTAATACTGCATATACAGTCTGACCAGAATGTTTTCACCCACAGCCAGGTAGGTGTTAGAAACAAACAGAAATAATAAAATTAGTCATAATATTTTTTTTTAAATTGCGAAAGGTGGTACAAGCAGAATCAGACCTTTAAAAGCTTTCAAAGGTTTGGAGATTTTTTTTTTGTTTGTTTTTAGAGAGAGAACACTGACTTCTGCAAATAAAATCTAGGTTAGGAAATAATTTTAGCTAAATGAGATTTGACCACAATGAATCTTCATAATAAATTGTGAATGAAGATCTTTATTTTAACCTCCCAAGGTATTTCATTAACATGTGTTTAAAACACAAGAAAATAGGCGATAAACATCTATCATTGCATCTAATAATTTAATCTTTCCTCCCAGAATACCTTCTTTGCACACATCTCTCTAAAAAAACCTAAATCACACCAGGTATCCAGCCCAGTTTCTAAACCAAAAAGGATCAACTAAACCTTCAGACGCTAGAAAGCTTATCTAAACTCCCTACACAAACAGCACTGTTAACTTACAGTTAGCTAAGTTTGCAAGTAATACCACCCTTACATGAAAAACGTGACAGTGGTTAGAAAAGCTTAAACATGAAAAAGAACGAGTATAAGCAATTTAAGCACTTTATATAAATATTCTATTGCCTTTATATTTCATGCATTTTGTTACAGACAATATTGATATATGATACTTCACCATATACATTCCAATAACATCTTCAACCCCATTCTTTGAAATATATTCATGATACCTTTCAATCCAGATTCATAGACTGTCAACAATGTAAATGCATAAGTATATAATTTATTTAGATTAATACATATACTTAGGAAAAAAAGAAAAACCTGTCTATGTATGACAGACACCTTCAGTATAACTTAAGACTAGTAAGTTAAAAAACACAACAAAAAACAAACAGTACCTGGACTAACCAATAGAAGTACAAGTCAGTATAGCCCCTTAACATCAAAATAAGTCAATAAAAGTTAATTGGCCCTCTCTTTTTCTCTTTTTTTTTCTTCTCTGTTTTAAAAGTGACATGGTTAAGACAGTGCTTTAAGGACGATGTTATTCAGACTTTTGGGAATCAACCAGAAGAACAAACACCCAAGCTAAGATACCCTAACACAGAATGCTGGACCACAATCTACTTTATACTTATATAGGAGTTATTTTTCTTTTGTTCATCTCAACTCTGACACAGCAGCTTAGGGAGACAGATGAAGGCAAACGTGGCTGGTGACAAATGCTGAAGAGTTTCGTGTGCTAGCACTAAACTCATTCTAGAAAGGTCAATACCCACTTGTTGCTGTTGTGTGCATGCTCTCTCAAGAGAGGCCACTGCCAGCTGAAAGCTGTCATTGGGTTCATGGAGCTCTCTCCATGTCATGTGCCAAGCTGTAGCAGAGCTGCAGGCTAGCTAGTTTAAGAAAAAAAACCACACCAGTCCAATTTGCTACCTAAACTACCTATGTCCAAGAGAAACAGCCTTCAGAAACCGAGGCAGCAAGAATGATTTCCCCGAGTCCCTGACTCAGGATGGCTCCGATGACCTTGCCTGAACCATACACAAAGGCTCCACTCATGCAGCCAGTGGGCTAAGGACTTTTTATACACCGGTGGTTTGTATCTTACCTAGCCATTAGAGGCCCAAAGTGTCTGATGTTTCTAAGTGTGGCTTTCAGGTTAAGGGCCCTGGAAAATTCCTGCTTCAAGTCAAGCCAAACTCCTGAGAAGAGGCAGTCCCAGAACAGATCTACCAAGTGAAAATACTGTTTCAACTCTTCTGAATCTCAGACACTCAGATCCCTGCAGTTATTCTGTGATGATATTTATTTGTTTCTCTTCAAAAGGCTGGGTTTAAAATTAATCTTTCAGACAGAGATGGAATTTAAATATAATCAAACATGTTGCTTTGAAGCACTCATTTTTTCTTGTTTAAATTTTTATAGATACATATATAATAGCACTCAAGCAAGAGTTTTTCATGTTTGGTTTCTAAAGTAGGTCAGTCTCAGCACTGCCTGGCTAGAAAGGAGGTGACATGAAGTACTGGATGAAGAATACAGAATCTGTTGGGTGTCATCTGTGGTAGTGAAATTCATCTGTATTTCCTTCCCCTTCCCTCTCAGACTCACCTACTGTCCAGATCCCAGCGTTCCCAAAATAAAGTTACAGCTATGCCTTTGTTCAGGCACAAAGGCTTGTACAGATGGTAAGGAAGAGCTCCAGTCCAGCCACCGCTCTTCCTACTCCCAGTTGAGCCACTGCAACTATCCTTGTGTTACTGTCCTCAATTCTATCTTCAGGATATGACATTAGGATCTGTGCATGAGGGTGATGGCAAACACACCATGGAAGGGCCTTCTTGCCCCGCACATGCTCTTTTGGGGCCACACAAACTGGAAAACTCATAAACAGAAATCAGACATACACTTCTTGACTTTTTTCACTCTCCCCAAGTTACCCAACTTCCCTAGTTCAGGCACGTTCTCTCTTCCATCAAGGTTTATAAGCTTTTCTTTCAAACCTGGCCCACTGCACAACTAGAGGAAAGAAAAGCTTTGAATTCCTTTTCTGGTCATTGTATCCTGTTCTCAGTTTCCAGACTCAGCAAGCTGAGCTGCAGAAGGTATATTCAAGGGAAGATAAACTTGTCTCTAAATAATTACCATTATTAACTACAAGACTTTAAAATGTGGGTGCACAAAGTCATTTTAATGTTGGGTCCAAACTCAGATTTGGCCTACTCAGTAGGAAGAAAGCATTAAAATGGACTTGCAGAAGCAGACCTGTGTTTCCACTCTGTGGTAGACCAAATATCCTACAAGCATTTCTTGATTTACAAATCAAGTTTTTCCACAATGTAAGTGTGGAGATACACAATATTGTCTCTGCAAAGGAACAGCAACCAGAGGGATTGAAGTTAAATTCTGAATTAAAAAAAGCAATTTTCTATAAATCCAGTCAGGCAGGGTGTTGAATATGTAGCAATCATCGCACAGTTTAAAGCAAAATTAAAATCTGTAGCAATTCTGAGTGTACATTGGACTCGAATGGTACATTATAAAATGTGATACATGGAACGTTAAAATTTTAACAAAATGCAATACAAAGCTTATTACCCAATGTCATGATGAACAGCTTCAACCAACCACAAGCACATGGTTACTGTGATCTCTTAGCCTTTTTGTTCTTTCATTTCTCCGGCTAATCTCTCCAGGGTGTACTGAGAAGAGGGGGTGGATAATCAGAAGATTTTCTTGGATCTAACCTGGAGGACAATATTATTCAAAAGAACAGACATTTTTATGTTTTTTTGTTGTGATGGTATTCTTGCAATGGTGCTGTATGATATAGTATGTAGAAAGGCACCTCAGTTTGCAGATTGCTGTAATTCTCCATGATTCTAAGCTGCACATTTGTTGGAAAGTTCAGATCTCTGACCTCTTATCAGATATGTCTATACCAGATATTATGGATCAAGCAGAGTTTTGAAGCCCTGTGTCACAAGCCAGATCTAACCCAAAACCAAGTTAAAATAACATTGAGTGTGCAGGAATAAACCTGCCTTGGTGTAATACAGCCAGCTACCTGGCTATAGCTGGCTGGGAGACTATACAGAGCTTTCTTGTTTGCAGTTTAGTAATATATTCACCAGAAGCTGTTCCAGGTTTACTGGCTTTGTAACCAGGTTGTAACAGAGGGGATTTGTGCTGCTCTTCTGCCATGAGCAGTACATGAGAATAAGTAATCTCACCTTCAGTGCATTTTTCTTAGAGTAGGTATCACTGAAAATGTTAGGGCTGTCAAAGAAAAATTATACTGGTGTCAGCTGTGCAGCTTCATGATGCCACCTAAAATACAGACCACAGGACACCACGCCAAGACTTAAGGCAAGGGCCGCTATCATTGCATGACGCAGTGTCAAGCTAAGGGCAGCTCAGGTGAGGTTGCCAAGAACCATCTAGCCTTTTGTTCCTCTGACCTCCGAGGGACTCCTCAGAAGGAAATGCCTTTGTTTATGTTTACTTTTAAGAAATGTTATGTCTTACATTTAAGAAATGCCTTTCTCTGTAGGCTGCAGAGCAATACACTTTCTAAATTGCCCTGTAGAGATAGCACATCCGTCAAGTGGCCAGGCCCCTTGTCCCCGTGCACAGACAGGGAACAGAGAACTGATGCCCACAGAAATGAATTAGTTCTTACACATAAAATGTTTTCATGTTCAGGTTTTAGGGGATGTCCCCAGCTGAAGAATCCATTACTCAGTTTTGGCTTCAAATTCTTTCCCCCTCTGTGGAAAAGGACAATGTAAGCACCAAGACACCAGCATACCTTGTGTGAAGAGCTCCTCAGCTGCTCAAAGCTTTTCCAGTTTTCTTCACTGTCTTAAGGCTCCACTGGCCCAGGGAAAGACTTCCAGAGCCCTGAAATTATCTTTCTGTGCACAGAATCGGCAGCTGATCACTTTGGACACCCATCCATTTTTCTCTCTCTAACCTCACTCATACCAATGTCAGATCATCTTCAGCATGACTTTGTGCAGCAAGCAGGTGTGCCATGAGAGGCTCTGGAAAAATATTGGCAGTTCTTCCTATATGCCAACACAGAGGAAAGTAGGGATGAAGATTGTCAGTCATCACACCTTTCACAGAGTTAGGAAAAATAGTCAGACACTCTTTGAAAAGGACAGATTCTAATGCTAAAGGTCACACAGGGTAGAGTAAAATAACTGATCTTTACACAAAAACTTTCTCTCGGGGATAAGAGAGCTTGCCTTTAGCCTCAGCTTTTGTTAAAAGGTGGAATTTCCAGGAGGAAAATCAGCCTTCTTTCCCATCATTTGCTTGCCTCATAAAATATGCAAGAGAGTGTTGGCAATGAACCCTGCATCAATTCATCAACACACCATTCCTGAAGCTTAAACTTTCACTGTGCAGGAGAAAAGTTACCATCTGATAGTAGGTTAGATCCATACTGATGCTCTCAGTGCATCAATAATTAAGCAGGACTTTCAACCACATCATTTAATATGACAAAATGTTTCTTAAGAATTGTGAAATTATCACACACACAAAAAAAGAATTACCAAGACTATAAAGAACTCATCATGTTCAGTGGCCTATGTTCAGAGACATAGAGCATTTCTTCCACTTACTTTAACTCAGCAGTAGCATTCGATGGCTTCAGGCTGTAATTAACAGCACAAAGCTCTCTTACTGGGAGACAGGATAACAATTCAACAAAGTATATCTATATTATGCAGCAGGTTCCTGAGATGCTCAGGGTTTAAATAGCTTTTAAAGAAAAGCTAAAGGAAGTTGCACAAATTATAGTTAGTACAGGTGAAGAGAAGCAACAGAAGCCAAGCACTAATATAGGAAATTAACGCCCTTAATTAATTCTGCTGGCATAGACTGCTAGCTCCAATCAAAAGTGCTGCAGTGTAAGTTGTTCTCCACAGTTCTGGGGCTTTTGAAACATTATGTACCAAATTGCTTCTAAAGCAAATACCATCCGTTCTCTTGGAATAATACTACAGCATCAGAAAAAGAAGCTGGTAGGATGCTCCTAGTTTTAGAGCTCACGCAAAACAGTTTGGGAAGTTTTTCTGCACATGGAGCAAAAAAACCCAGAGAATTCAGGACTGTCCTGCAAAGACCACGTGCTCATCCTTTAACCTGCAAACTTTGTGCAACATTCAAGGACAATTCCTCCAAGTTTTAGTCCACTCCTGGAGACTTTTTAGGGCAGGGAGATGGAGAACACACAGCTTGGATGAATTATTCTGATGGTGGTAGCCTACCAGACATCATCTTTCCTGGGGCCTAATGTTCCCTGCTTTTGTAAATGGCAAGCGATAAGGTGAGGGAGCAGCTGTGCTGTCACAGGTGTCCATGCTTAAGGACATTTTCACATGATCACAAATAAATGAGTCATCCCAGGTCAGCTGAGGCAGACCTGCAGACCACTGCTATGAAAATGACTTCAGATAGCATCAGTTCATTGCTTCCAAAAGACATTAATTTTTCTTTTTCTGCCTCTGCAGAAAGTGGCCTGGTTGCAAAAAATAGGCTGGTCTGAATTTCTGCTTTAGATGAACTGTCTGATGCCTGGAGACCCAGGACTAGGTGGTGGACTTTCTAAACAAAATTTCCACATGGGAAAAAAGACCAGCCTCCTAAAACAGTTCTGGTCAGGAAGCTTAGTTTGCCATCCCAAAAAAACAAAATCAGGTTCATCTTGGCTATATTCATTGCAAACTGACCAGGAAAGGCACTTTCTCCCATCACGTGTCTACCTGGTGACTGTCACAGAGGAATTCTGTTAGCTCAGATTTTGGGCGTATTCTTTCGATACTACTAGTAATAACAACAGTAAAAATGTCACTTTTCTTGTCAGCAGCTTGATCCTCAGTGTACTTTCCAACCCATAGCAGAACACTTTTTATCCCTGGGAATTAAAATGGAAATCTCCAAGTGACTGCAGCAGAAAGCAGTGGATAACTACAGTCAGTGTAATACAGAGGCTAGAGCATTTCTCTGGCTTTTTTTTTTCTACTTTGCTTTGTTGGTACATAGATATGGATTTTGTTACTAGCCAAGTTGGAGGGAAAAACAACTAGAATGTTTCTAAATCTCTGCAGCAAATCTTTTTTTACCTCCCACACAGAAAAAGTGAAGGAGCAATATTTAAAACATGGTTATTTTCTTCTAATTTAAAATCAATGTTAACTCAAACTACTTGGTACTATTTCAATTATCAGTAAGAAGAAACATAGCTTGTGATGTCAGCTTTTCTGCAACTATTCAAGATGACAAGAACATTTTTTGAAATAACTGAAAAGTGAACTAGAACATCCCTTTCAGATTTATTTCTGTTTAATGTAGGTGCATTGTCTGCACTCTTGCTCCTAACGAGGGTAAAAAAAAGCTCAGAAGCTGTTGTAACAGCCCTTCACATCTCTCTGTCTGTGTTTGGGGCCAGCTGCAAGTTCTTTGCCTTCCTTCATATTCATATATGCCAAATTTCTGGTAGGAAAAAGTGTCAGCTCAAAAGTACAACAAGCATCAAAGCAGCCAGGTCAGTGGGGGGGCTGCGGTGAGTCCGATTCACCCTGCACAGTTCCTCCAAGGCTGTGGTTTCACATGACGCCAGCTCCACAGAAGAGCACAGGGCATTCCCATCCTGCCGTATTCCTCTACCATCGTTTCTGCTCCTATTCCCTCAGTACAACACTCCCTCGGTTTGCCGACCTAGATATTTGTGGGACCACAACATAAACTACATTAAGCTTAAAAATAGCCCTTTATTTATTCTTAGAATTGCAGGTATTGCAAAATTGTGACTTGAAATACGTGAAGACAGAAGTGCAGACTGCTGGAAGATGTGCTTATTTAGTAAATCCTTATCTGCCTCTCCACATTAGCCATTTAAACTGGTTTAGATACACATTATGGAAGGTAGCAGAAACAAAACCCTCAGCGAGGTCACTCAATATAAGAACATTCATTAGCATTCATTAACAGCTCTGAAAAAAATTCAACAGGATTTTTTTCTTGATGTGATTAACTGTTGTTTAAATCAAACCAAAGACAATTCAGAAACAGAGTCCTGGATCCTCAAAAAGAGAAAGGCCTGGTTGACAGGAGTAAGATTCAGTCTAAATAATAAAATACCTATTAGAGAAGGAATTGCAGACTAGGATTTTCCTTATCTTCTTGTGCCAGGTAAGTGTCATCTTCACCAGATTACACATCTATCCCCAAAATGGAAAGGAAGTAAAAGTTTTGGAAGACTCTGCTTCAAGTTTGCTGAGGCAAATGAATTATGAAGCTGCAATGGAAGTGTTGTCAGAGGGTGACAGTAAAAACTTCTGTAGATAAGGCCTGGATGGGTTTGTTTGCTGACCAGCAACCTTGAGGAAGACGCAAGAGGCTGTAACAGCAGCATGCAACATACCTGAGGAACGGTTCGGAGAATGGCTAACGCTTGAACTAACCATCATCTCCACTGAGTTAGGTTCAGAAAATGCCCAAAATGAAAAGCTAAGCTTCTAATATTAATCTTTAAATCCTGTGCTCATGTTGAAAGCAGGTATACCTTGGCAATCTATGGCTTTTAAAACCTAAAAAGATAAATATCAAGCAAACAAATGTTGCTGTAGTAGAGAAAGGTATTAATCACTTCTGCAGAATAAAGATGGACTCCATCCATTTTGAGAGGCATGGCTGACCAAAGAAAGTAGTCTACTAAATGTGTTTTGGGGGCACAAGCTAATGAGAAGACCAGACAAGAGACGTCCCCGAAAAACCCACAACAACATATTGACCATTTCACAGCAGCTACATGAGGGTAAATTGTTCACTTGGATCCTGTTCCTATATCATGCTCTGTCTAGCTCATGGTAGTTAGAAGATGTTAACGCAAAAGTAGGAAAGACTTTTGGAAAGCATGTTCTATGTTTCACTATATTTTGTGTTTCACATTATCTTGTCCCTAACATATCTTTTATTCATGCAACAGCCCAGGTTTCAAAGAATTTGCAGGAATTACAATAACCAGAGAAAAAAATGTAATGGGGCAATGAAGTATCCCTACAAAAACTTCATTTTAAAAGAGCTGAAAACACTTTTAATAGAAGGAAATGTCTCCCAGGGTAGTTTATTTAACACAAATCATACTGTCACTTCTCTGTAAGTCTTCATTATTTCTTATTCTCTAAGCGATAATATAGGCTTATAAGAAGGAAAACCACAGTATCAGGCAGCTAGTAAGAAAACCAAAGAATACAAGCGTTTAATTCATGCCATTGACACCATGAGAAAGCAGGTGAAAACGCTGCTCCCCATCTGCCTTAGATTTCTCAGCCTTAGAGGGCAACTGAGGGCTGAAATGCACAGAGCACTTGGTGCTCTCAGTTGTAGCTGCCAATGCTGATACTATTTCTGTCCCCTGAGCAGAATAGCAGCCACAAGAAGGTTATGGTCACTCATTTTTTGAGATAACAAAGCCAGGCAATCCCTCCTCTGGACTAATTCGGATAGAGAAGAGCCACAGCCATAAAGAGTCCCCAAGGAAAACAGAGCTGCTGCCATGTGGTAGGCTGGTTCCCATAGCAGAATATCCCATTCGTGAGTTGGCTGAGCTCCACGGACCTCCTGTATTTTGGCACTGGTGCCAATACCTGCCTGGGATGAGGCAAATAGAGACAACTCTCTGGGCCAGCCTCTATCAGTTGCTATTTAATTGATTTTTTTATGATGGATTTTTATGAATACACTGTAAAATTCAGAGCAGGGAGAAAGGACCATATTAATTTCTCAGCCAGGCAGGAGAAATGGCACATTTGTCCATGTGAACCTTTTTAGTGTTGCAGCTGTGGCTACCTCTTCCTTCCCATGTGTTTGCTAACCAGGTCTTAAAAAAAGACATTGCTGAGGGTTAGTTTGGTTGAAAGCAGCCAGGTGAGAATAAGATATAAAAAGAGCAGCTTTTACATTACTCTCCTGGCTAGATCTCAGGCTTTCTGGAGACTTAAGAAATAAGGACATTCTTTAAGGCAGAACACTTCACCTGTCCTTCCACCCCTTCTCTGTATTTCATCACTGTTTTCCTACGGTAAGGACACAATCAGGCTGGTTTCACAGTTTCTTAGGAATCTGTTTCCTATTAGCAAAGAACCAGCTTGTAGCTTTTTACCTGGCCATTTGGTCAGGAGCTGCATTTACAGAGCATATATATTGCCTTGAAAATGGAAGGAGCCATCAAAAATAATGGTCTATAAACCAAGATATAATTCTGCTGTCTCATAAAAGTGCAAGAGAAGACCTAGACTGGACAACCATTAAGATTACAACAGGGCAAAGACATAGTACATTTATATCAGGAGAAAGAGCAATACAGCTCCAGGAGCCCCTCTCTGCCCTCCTCAAAGTATTTCAGAACTTCTCTATGTATACTTTGTCTCCAAAGTGAGGGGAAAAAAAAAACACAGCTCAGTGTCCATGTCACTAAAAAAACATCACAGCAATGCTAGTAGTGTGACTTCAATGACTATGGTTAAGCCTTGGTACCACATCTATCTCAGATTCTTCTTTTGCTATAGTACAAAGAGTAGTAGTGAGTGGCATGCTGTTGGACTGACTGTCAAATTATTTCCAAATAGAAATTAGTGAGCTGCAGGACAGATAATGCAACAGTCATGATGGATTAAAAATCTGTCCTGTTTGCTATACCCCAAGTACAGTACCCATTTACAGATGTTATGATGTTGGTCAGGTGATCTAGTACCTGAGTTTTATTACAGGGCAGAGAACTTGACTACAACATCAGAAAGGAACAAAACTCAGGCATGGAGAGAATGAAGGTATTTCTGCAGTCAGTGATCTTTTATGGACTCTGCCAGCTTTGCATTTCTGCAGTCAAAAGGCACCCATTCTGAAGGTATCCCAATGCCAACATTAGTATATGGCCCCAGCTGTCTGGAATAATCCTAATGGCATCAAATATTTTAGGAGATCATTTCTTTAAGAGCAAGAGAAAAACTTGTGGAGAAGACCTGGACACTACTGATAGCTCTATCAGAGAAAGCATTAGTTGTCCTGCCGCAGATAACTCAGACTCAGGTCTGAAGATGGAATGCAGTGGAATTTCTAACTGAATACAGGCAAGTTCACTGCCCTATTAAAGAGGCACAGGCACCAGCAATCATCATCCTCATTACAACCCAGAAGGAACTTGTTGAAAATCATGCAAGGGCAGGGCAAGAGGAGTAAATTGCCCACACACAAACATCAGCTGCAAACTAGGACTCTGAAGAGTGTTATCCTTCTAATGTTATTCGTGAGGACAGAGTCAGATTTAATTAACTGCTTAATGCTCAAGTGTTCCTGCAAGAGCCTGGTTTGAAGGCAAAGAGAAATGGGGCACAAAATCTGACTAAGCTGCACTGACTGTAGATTTTCAGAATTGGCTCACAGAAAAAAATCTACCTCTGAACTGCTCTAGTCATGCAGAGTTCAGTAAAAGTCTTTTCTCTCTACTCCTTTTGCAAAAAGTGGTGATTCTCTATCCTTTTCCTTTCTGTGAAATCTTTTCCTAGCCCATAACATCCATGGGAAGCCTCCAGACACTTAGGAAGCTCTTTAGATTACTGTCACTCACACAACACAAGTACACCACAGGGAAGTGCCTTCCTCAGCTGACATTATGTGGACAATTTGGAAATTATTCTGAGTGACAACAGTGGGGTGAAAGCAGCCTGGCTGTCCCTATGGGTGACTGGCACCCGCACTTGAGGAGCGTAGAGCAAATTCCCAACTCTGAAGTGCTCACGCTCCGCTGTGGAGTTTCAGCTCCTTGCTATGGGTAATCCTCCCTGAGCAGAGGGAAAAGAAAACAAACACTAGTGCAACATTGCCCCAGCCACAAGGCAGTCCATTAGCAGCACAGATAAATAGCTGCATCTCTCTACCATTAAACCAGGCCTTTTACGCTGCTCCACAGCCTGCTAGATAGCCGACAGAAGTTTTTTTTCTGTTTTTCAAAGTGGCTTGCATGGTCTGCCCCAAAATCTGCTCGGCACAGACTTGTATGGAAAGAGCTTTCGTTAATTTATTATTTTCACGAAAGCCTGAGGACCATTACAAACCTTGCCCAGAAGAAAGGATGTTCCAAGACATAAATTAATGAGTTGGTTCCATCTCTAAATGCAGCCAAAGATGCAGTGACTTCTCCCAGGATATAAAAAGAAAACAGCAACATCTGTAGGGGTTCAACAGACCAAGAAGGCTAAAATCTTCATGTGAAGTGACCCTGAGGGGAGTATCACTGGGAGATGTGCAAGAGCTTCAGGGACTAGCACAGGCAGGAACTGCTCACGCTGGTGAGGTGACTGTCCTTGGAGCAAAGGCACTTTAGAGCACGGCACAGTTGAAATCAGTCTTCAGGGAAAAGCGAGCGTGGCAGGAAGCTGTGGAGCTGAAAGCACAATTCACTGCCCAGCAGATGGTCGTGGCTACTTAGTGTTCCTGCTGTATTTTCAGAAAGCCAAAGGCTTTTATAGCCATACTGCATACACGTAGAAAGCCTACCTAGGAGGGAACAATAAAAGAAAGCATTCTCTCCAGCCTCACCTCCAATACTTGCTACCAAGTCTTAAAAGCGATGTTGCTGTTTCTTTTCTTTTCCTTTCTCTCTTTCCCTCCCATCATGCTAACATCACAAGGCACCTGGTAAGCTTTACTCCAAATCACTCCCCCCATTATTCAACTTCCCTGAAGATTCCTACCTTCGTCACCCCAAACTCCTCATTTCCAACAGTCAGCCAGTCTATCCTTCCTCAGACTTCTTTCCACCAGCACACCATGTCCTCCCAGAAGGAAGCATGTTTTATGTATGACTCACTGAGCACTAAGATGCTGGTGCTGCTTGGCATTAATTTGTTGCCCTGGTAAATAACTTAGAGCTTCTTAGCTAGAGGTACACAGCTGGAACAAGGCAGCCATCGATGGAGCACCACAGGTGGGTTACCCATCCCAAAAATCCTGCCTGGCACTGTGGGGTTTTTTTCACTCACTGCTAGGAACTACGAATTTTAAGCCCATCAGATCTGAAGTCTCACCCTACTTGTCATTACCATTTCCACTGCGGCAATGCCTAGAAATCACATCTGTTGACTATTGAAATACCCTGTTTCAGGCATCAGGAGTGTAACAAAAGGCCAAGAGCATAACACAAGACCAGCCTCACCTCCCCATAGCTAGTTTAGGAACTGCAAACAAGCATGGTCTGGTATGTCTGTCTTCACCTTTGATCCTTGTCGTCTTCCACTCTTTTGCCTCCTTTGCCCTACTGCACCCAGCCACCTGTATGCAGATGTCCTTGGGAATATTCATGGGAATATTTGTTCAAGTCACCCCTTACCCTCCTCCTATTTCTGTCTGAATCACATTGTCCTCATCACCTCAGAAGCAGGACTTTTCAGGAGATACAAGGGTAGGAGACAGAGAGGGACGCAGTGGCACACAAGGAGGCTGTGAGTTCGACTGCAGTGTGTAGGCGAAGAGATCACAACCAGAGACGTACGAAAGGGGATGGTATCATATAGCACACAGCAATACCTGGAGCCTGCTGAAATCAAGGGGGAATTTCCCAGGAGCACCACTCCAGCGATCTACCTGCAAAGCCCCATGCTGTCTCAGTGATGGACAATTTTCCCAACCTCCCACAGGCTCCACACACACTAAAAAGGGGCAAATGCTGATGAACTTCTGTCCCCACCTCTAATATGCCCCAGTCCTATGTTCTTTTCCTTATCGATGAATATTCACCTACCTGCATTCAGAAGAAAAGCCTAGTCTCACTTTTTCCAACCTGATTTTCCCTCCTCATTCCTGTCCTCAGTGCCAAAGGTGATCTTGAGGCTTAGTTTTCTCTGCTTAGCATCGGCCAGTGCTGTGGATTGGTACAGTGAAGAGCTGGTTGCTGTATATACAAGTGTCTACAAATGAAAAGGAATATAACATGCCCTGTCTGCTTGTCTGGGCTCAACTAACAGCATGTTAACATCTTGCTGTAGAGAAACAAACTACACCGAATGTTTCTTGGGAAAACCAGAAAGATGAACCTTTGGGCCTGGTGGAGCACGCACGCACGGGAGCAATGCAAGGGAAGCAACGTGCCCGCAGACAGCAGCCCAGATCAGCCCCACCTAAAGATCTCTCCTGCCTGAGCGATCCTGCCGGTGACCTGAGGTGCTGCCCATGGCTCAGCACAACCCCAGCTCCGCGGACACTTTCCCAGTCTCGCCTTTCATAAAGGAACCCAACACTGGCAGTGTTCCCGCCCAACACCAACAACATTTCAGCCTCACACCAAATTAACCCGGATATCTGAGCTGCACATGCCAATGCCACCACCTAAGCCAAAGCTCCCCACAAGTGTGTGTTACGGCATCCTCTGATGGCCGCCAGTAGCAGGGATGTCTGCCCTGCTCAGGCATCTCTCACTGGCTGTTAATTGCTGGGAGTACTGTGCCCTTCCATCTAGAATATTTATTTTAGTGAAAATGATACTTTGCATTACAGGGAAGCTTACTATGGCATATAACAAAATTACCCTGAAACATCCTAGCCTACCCTGATGAACGGCACTAACTTGGATTTAACTCATGCTTTCCCCAGGATCACAGCAGGATTAACAAATGCAGAAACCCCGAGAAAGCAGCAGGTCAGTCCAGCTCTCGTACCAGTAAAAAAGCCCCTGACTTCTTCTCAGCAGGGCTGCAGAGCAAGAGGACTGGGCTTGTCCTTGCAAGGCAGTGAAACAGCAACACTCCTCTTGCTCTGAAGACTGAAATTGCAAGAGCTGTAAACATCGCTGTCCTGATGTGGGGAAGTCCCTGTGGGGTGATTATGTCTCATCATGTTAAAGAGAGGTAGTAGTGAAGTATTAATTCCTCACACCAACACGCACACGCACAGTTCAAACAGCAGCCTCTTGGTAGAAAGCACTGGTTCCATGCTGAGACCCTTCCCGTTCGCGTGATAACCTCCTCTCTAGCTAAAGGGGGTGTTTGGCTGGGCAGAGCAGTGCCGGATGGTCACACCGGGCTCTCACGTCTCTGCTCAGTAGCCGTGGGGACCCGATTTGTGCTCTCACGAAGAGGTGCTGCTACTCCGGAACGGTGGTGGGACGAGCTGAAGGAGCCAGACTGAACCTGCGCTCCAGCAGTGCATTAAATGAAACTCAGACGTCACCTGGGATGAGGCTGAGCTGTAGGAAAGTTATTTCAAAATAAAAACGGCAATGGAGCAAAGACACCAGGGTAAACGAAACATCTCGCTGTGGCGTTGGCTGGAAGGGCCTGGATGGCAGGTTTGACGAGTGACGTGCAGTCCTTTACTGAGATTCCTTACTTGGGGCAGAGGTGAGATTACTTTTTAGAAAGGTAATCTCTACACTAATGTTTAGCAATAATAGCACTTTGCCCTTAAGTTGCATGTCCCAACTCAGGATCAGACTTGGAGGAAACAGCTACTGAGTAGCCTTATGAGAGGAAATGAATTTATTAATTATAACGTATTATACAGTATTATTGGCAGACAATAACAGGGGTGCTACCTACGCCTTCTCTCACAAGGCTATCTGTGATCAGGGCTACATTGGACCATATGCAATTAAGAACATGTTTTAACCTGAACAAGCATACACCTTAGATGTCCTCAAATTATTTAGGTACCTAAGCCAGCACAGGCACCTAACAACTGCCTTTGGCTTCAACATGCACAAGCTAAGGCTCCAAGTACCTAAACATTTGTCCTTTGGTAAATTAAAGAAATAGAAAGTTAATCCATGTAAGGACATTATGCCTAAGAGCAGATCCCAAGGGAGCTCTGGGGTCAACTGGGTCATTAACGTGCAGTAAGGATGACGGGCTGACCTTAACTGGTGCAAAACTGTGTGGCAGTCAAAAAGCTAATTTTATCCATCCTACAAGTCCCTTGCAGCTTGGAGGAGCAGGAATAGGGCTCAGGAGTCCTCCCTGGACAGTATTCCTCACTCAGGCACACAAACATCATCTTCATCCTGAAACTCAGAGTCGGAGGGTACTTTAAGCCAATTACAGCGTGTGGAAAGCCAGCCCAAAACCTCAGGACACCAGAGGGATTTTTTTACTATCTTTGCTTGGTTTTGACAAGTGTGAGTAATCTGAGCACTGGGGCATCTTCCAACTGCAGAGAAATTATTTAAAAGAAGTGCTCAATAGCCATTGTATGACACATTCGGGACAGTCTGCGAGAAGGGGAGAGGGAGCAGAGACGATCTTCAGCTGTGTAAAGAAAAGACTGCCTACCCCTCGCCTGGCTGAAAAACAGTTATACCTGGCAAATCTGACTGTTTATTGCCTCTTCGGCTGTTACACAAAGATGCTAAAGCACCTAAAGCTCTTCAGGATGAATGACAGCAAGGCTGGTGAGAAAAGCGCTCGGTGAACGCGTGCAGTAAAGCGTACGATACTTGTCAGGGCCAATCTGGCAGCCAGCTGCATTGTGCCAGCTCTCCCCAGGCCGGCTGGAGAACGATAAAGCAGGACCCAGTCTCTAGTCGACAGCCAGCCTCTGCTGGCCCAGGGCAAGGGCAGAGCAGAAGCAGCTCTTTGCAGCAGGACTCCCGTGGATCGCCCACGCGAGACCCAACGCTTGCCTCCGCTAGCAGCAGGGACTCGCCCGTGTGCTGCGGGTTCTCGCCCACGCTGTAGGATTGCAGCGTAAGGCGGTGCTCCTTGAAATGCCGAGAGGGAGCCTGGAGGTGGTTTTTTCCTTTACATAAGGCACAGATATCCCGCTGGCATAAATCAGCAGTGCACCCGAGGCATCTGCGAGGCTGGATCTTCAGCCAGTGTAGGTGGGTGCAGCCCCACCAGGGAGATGGGTGCTGCAGAAGCCCCACTTCTGCACGTTGGCAGCTCTGGTAAGGCTGGCTCTTGCAGTCTGGGTTTTGGCTGACGGAGAGGCACACTTCCCACGTCTGTTTTCAGCGTCGTGCCCAGTAGACGGGTATTTTGTCCCAGACAGAGAGGGCAGTGCAAAGCCACCCACTTGGCTGTCCAACCTTTGCAGAAGAGTACAGAAATGTCTGTCCTTGTCTTCCATGTATAGACCAGGCTTCCTTTAAGCTAAACTAAACATGGTTTTCACTTCAACCTCTTGGAGTGCAGTTTCAGTAAAATTAAGAATCAAGGCTCCTCAAACCACAGGACTGGCTTCAAAAGAGAAGGGAGGAGAGGTTTGCTTGATTTGCCTTCTGGTTTTTAGATTCTGGGCTCAAGGACTTTTAAACTCTTCTCCACAGTCACGAGCATTAGAAGGTTACTCAAGTAAAACAAACATTTTTTTTTTTTAATCTACCTGCTATTTCTATTACAGCAGAGCCTAATCAGAGTCCTATCGCACCCCAGCATGCATACAAATGGAGGTAGCAAAAAGCCAGGAGAGGAAAAGGAGAGGAGAGGACACAGCGTGGCTTAAGGTCACTCTGGAGCAGTGGCAGGATACAGCCCAGCTCGCTTCAATATGGATAAGGATGTCAGCCAAAAGCTCGTGCAAAATTTTTCAACTGCTCATTTAAAATGACATTTGCATTATTCATACGGAATACATTTCTTTCAATACCTGTAGACACATTTTGCCTCAGCAAAACATCGTGTTACTCTATGCCTTGCACATGGGATTGCAGTTTAACAGTGTGCTAACACCCATGCTTTTCTTTGGCTGAAAAAGTGTGAAGAAAATACTGTTAGGAATTGGAATTTGTACTTACCAAAATCCAGTTTCTGACTGCTCTCAAGCCAGCTTTACATCCTCCAGCATTCACAACATTGTTTGGGACAAATACAGTAAGAATTAGGAGAGGAACAAATATGTTTAGTCTGGGTTTTCATTTAGGATCAGATTTTACCTCTGGCAGAGAACGCAAGTGCTTTACCCAGGTGCTTTACTACAGACTTTGTGAGCGGGCAAGATCTGACCCTGAGTAGCTAATGCAATAAAAATCCAGTTCTAGCTATAGTAAATCTCCTGATTAATAACAGACAAGGAGGCTAAAAGGGGAAAAAAAAAAAAGAGCTTGGCTGCATGGAGGCTGAGCTCAATTTTTGTGCTGAATCTGGGTGGAGAAATAAGGGGTGCCTTTCCCACAGGTCTGCAGATATGGTCAAAGGTGTTCCTATTTGTTATGGCAACATGGCAGGTAGAAAATAAAATTGGGCCATTTCCGGGGCAGAGGTGGACTCATTTTTATGGTCCTGCCATGCTGCCTTTTGATGGTCTTTGGCTGTTTTATTGGCTTTGCTTTGTATGCTGCTGCAAGATAAAAATCGTGCCACTTCCTATATCAAGAGAGAAAAATATCTGCTTTTCTCAAATTAGACTGAAGAGGAAAAAGGAAGGAGAATAATTCTGAAGAGGTCTCTGACAACAAAGGGCCCTATATACACTCCCATCATAGTCATCAGCTGAGAAAGTCCAGGTTTATTGGCAGCTGTGCTTTTTCTCTTCTCTCTCAACCCAAAGGCTCCCGTTAAACTCCCATTCCCATCCCAGAGACCCTGATCCAAACCTACTTAAGAAAAAAGGATAATTTATTTTGGTTTTGACAGATCAAGCCCAGAATTCAGGGGCAATTGAAACAGGAGGGGAGAAACCACTTCCACAGGCAACGGAGACAAATGGAGTAGTGACCTGGGAGTGGAGGATAAATGACGTGCAGGTCACTCATTTGTCACACAGGCGGCAAGGGGAGCTCAGTATCGGGGATCTGAGTTTTGACTGTGTGTTTGCTTCATCTAGATTTGGACTCTTTTAAGGCAGTACGAGAGTGTTATTAATGAAAAAAGTGTGTGGCTGAGCCCTGTCTTGTCAGCTCCCAGCAAGCGTAGTCAAGGGACTGCTGGCAGTTTGCAGAAACCACTTCTAAGACACCCGTGAGGTGGAGCCCCGGCTGTCACCTCTGCTGCTGCAAGCCCTTCCCTTCCCTTCCCTTCCCTTCCCTTCCCTTCCCTTCCCTTCCCTTCCCTTCCCTTCCCTTCCCTTCCCTTCCCTTCCCTTCCCTTCCCTTCCCTTCCCTTCCCTTCCCTTCCCTTCCCTTCCCTTCCCTTCCCTTCCCTTCCCTTCCTTTCCCTTCCCTTCCCTTCCCTTCCGTGATCCAGGGTGTCCCCATTTTGCCCCATCACCAAACCTGAGGACAAGAGTCATTCCAGATGAGCTCTATCAAAGTACAGTAAGATCCAACACCATCCCTTTTTATTTTTCTAGTCCTTTTGCTCAATGACAAGAGGACAAAATATAAGTTAGGGCGCTGCACAGTGGAGTTCTGAGGTCTGGCGTTCGTTTGTTGTATCATTTATCAGTGTTATAATTCTCATCAGTGCACTAAGTAAATAAGTGCTTTTCAAAGCCTCATGTTATGCCTGAGATCTGGAAGACAAGGCCACAAGTTTCACTATTTAATATTGTTTACACCCTTGATGGGGGCAAAAGAAAGTGTATTTTTAAATGTTTCTCTACTCTCTGCTCTGGAGTGACTCCTACCAGTAGAAAAGACCAAGAACAATGCCAATTTTATCTTCTATATGCAAACCTTATTTTATGTCCATTTATCAAATGCTTGTAATACGTCTTCTCCCAAAGTTGAACAGACGTCGTTCTTATCAGTGTATGGAGAAAAAAGTGCTATGTCAAGACCATTTTGACCCTTCGCTTGTTTTCTTATTATAGTCTTGTATATTCCTCTTTTTTTTTTTTTCTTTTTTTCTATTTGCAATGCAAGCAGCAGAACACAACTACCCAGAGATCTGGATGCAGATAGATAGAAATCCATGAGCTGTGGAGGCTACCTAAATTAACCGCAAATGGACACAAGTGTCTCAAAGCTCTGACTTCAGCATCAGCATTTCTCATCTAAGTGCCCAAATGCCTTGCAGGCATGGTCATTTATAAATGCAACAGGCATAACTCAAATGGGGAAAAGTAAATGTACAAGAGGGAAAAAAAATGTGTTTTTCTCGCATCAATAACAAGGTAATAAAAGAAACCACCTGTGAAGAAAGCCATGATTAATGAAAACAAATACAAGAATTTGGAATTATAAACGATGGCAAAAGGGCTTTAGTTTCAACAATTTCAAGGTTCAGATCCACTAGTAAAACACAACATAAAAGCTCGTAATATATGGAATCAACAGGGGTACAGGGAATGAAAAAAATGTGCCATAAAAATAAGGCGGCTGTTTAAATAAGACGCACAATGCATAAACAAAATAGCCACCAGTGCTATAGATACTAAGGAGGAGAGATCTCTGCTACAAACATTCGTCTGAAATATATTCAATTAATTGCTTCTGTGGTTTGCAACGTAAACTCCTAAAGGGCTGCACGGTCCTTTATTCTGCTCCGTCGAAGGGCTTGAGGGATTGCAGTAGCACTGGGAACGCACACTGGGTACCGGCACAGCAGCAACTATGGGAGTTCTCCATTCGGAAAGACTTGCAGAAAATGCTGCAAGGGACTTGGGTCTCTGGTCAAACCCACATCCCTGTCTTCGGGCTTCTTCCAGCCCCTGGATTTCACCAGCCTCTGCCTTTCAGGGATGCAGGTGGAGGTCTGCTCCAAGACCGCAGGCTCCCGCGCTGGTCTGATCTCAGGACTCCTCCTTTTGACTCATTTTCAGCCCAGCTGTGTGAATTTCTGGATTAATCCTACAAGTAACTGAATAACCCATCCCCTAGTAGACCTCTGCTGAACAGGTACCTGTTCATTCAGCCTGTGGGAGAAGAGTTAATCATGAAGGAAAAAAATCCCCACTGTGCCTTTGGTTTGGCACGTCTGCCCTGACAGGCTTTCTCAGGCTAAACAGAACCTGACTGTCAGATGCTAAACATGTATTTTAAGGGACAATTTCAAAAAGCTGTGGAAAAATATGGTTGATATTGTCTTATTTTTTTGATACATACTGTAAAGTCTACTTGGTAAAAGTAACAATGACATTCGCTCAAATACCTGAGCAAAATTATAGTGGGGGATAATTATAATGCTCTAATTTTTATTGTAATACTTCTGCCGTAGTAATGGAGCAAAAAGTGAAATCAAGAGCTTGTTGTGATAGCTGCTATACAAACACAGGGTGAGAACACTGAGCCCCTGCTGTGAAAAATCTATTTATTCTCCACTGACAACGTTAATTCACTGGCAGGGGTTTTGATAGCACAATGGCCAATTAGTTAGTGCAGTAGTACCCATCAATTAAAATTCATGAATTGACAAATCATGGATTCTTGGACAGCCTCAAATAAAAATGGGTACTTTGCTGCCATTGCTTATTGAACATTTCCTAGTAACAGTCAGTCCCCAAAGGCACCCAAGGCTATGGTTTTATTCTTAGAAGAGCATCCCCAGGGCAGTGATAATCAATATTTACGAGAAAAAACCCTAAGAACTTTACATTCTTGCAGATAGGAGTGTGGGGGGAATCTCTTCTCGCTGAGAACTGCACTTGCATCTCCCTGAATTCAGAAGCCATTAGTGGATACTTTTGTACTATTTAGAAGAAATCTACATTTGACTTTCTTGGGAATATTTCATGGTCACAGAAAAGGCCATCCTAGTTTTTTCAGTTTTAGAAAAAAACCCTAACTAATTATGCCAGGTCCAACAATTCATTCCTAATGAAGTTCAAAACCTTTTCTTTTTCCCAAAGCAACATTGTCTTAAGTCAGTTAATGTTCTCATGACAAATTCCCAATAAACACCTTCAATTACTCTACTGCCTGGGAAACATGTTTAACAGCATTCTTAGCACATTTATTTCCCTGCTGATATGATTCTAAAATATCATTTTACAAGATGATCATTAAATTGCTTGTCTTCGGTTGGTGTTTTAAGTGTGAAAAAAAATATGCCAAGATATCACTCCAGATGGTTACTCCTGACGGCTTGTCAAAAACACACGCATATGGAGTTTACATGACCACAAAACATAACCCTATCAGCGAGGAAATTGTCTGGCCAGAACAAAGGATGCTTATCAGCTTGAAAAGATGGAGTTGTTCTTCCATTTCTCACATCAAAAGACAGAAGGAACACTAACAGACTGTAAATATCGATTCTTGACAGTCCCTTGCATGCGGATTTTCAACCATTGTTTTAGTACTAAAAACACTCTAAAAAATCAAAAGAAAAGGGGGAAAAGGAAAAATATAGAAAATAAAGCAAAACAGAAAACCCTGTAGGAGTGGTTCTCAGAATCACTTAAGTGGAGGAAGGACTAAAGATTCAGTCTAACTTCCCCAGTTTTGATCTTGAAGTAAAATAAAATGTTCACTGGAGCAGATAAAGACAGACACTGGTTAGCAGTATTTTTACAGTCATGCAGCTCAGTTGGGACTATGTTATATGTAGCGAGGGACAGGCCTGGCCATGAAGGAGTTGGTGTGCTGTGCCCATATTGTAGGACAGTGATGGAGAGGTGGAGGAAGGTAAAATGCAGGTTTTGTGACCTATAGCCCTTACAGGCAGAAGGACCCAAAGGCTCCTGAGCAAGCCACAGCTGCGCAAAGCCCTTCCCTAGAAGTGAATATGACGTCCTTCAACATACCAGCCCTGCTTTTCCCTTTCCACCTTAACATTTCAGTGCGAGCATGCTGTCTACACACACAACCTTGCGAACAAAGAGCAGGAGCATAAAAAATGTCAATTTTTTAACCACCAGTCTTGGGAAAATCATGTTCTATTGTTGACTCCTGCAGGGCAACTCAGGATGCCCAAGTGGTAGCAGGGGAGAGCTTATGACAAAAACATCTGGGAAAGTTTCTGTAACTCCTTTTCTCTTGACTAGTTCAAGAATCTTATGGAAGAGCCGTTCTTGCTTCTCTCTTTGGCCCTGTTTATTCCTATGAACAAGAATGTGAAAAATACCAGTGTATTTTTCATTTATGGAAAATGGCTCATTTTATATGGTCCCAAAGTTTTTTCTTGGATTTCAAAGGAGGCAGAACTGACTGCCAGTCTCTGCAAAAGGAGTAAAAAATAAGCCTTAATTCAAGCCCTGTATGATCACTGAAGTTTGTAACCGTCAGCTATGACATATTTACATCTCCTGTTGCCAGCATGTTCAACAACATGAGTGACATATTTACCCACCTCAATAAAAAAAGAATCAAATAGCTTGTTTAGCTCAGCATATAAGATAGGAGGCAGTTGATCAAAACCTACCTCACATCAAAAATTATCCCTAAAGAGGTGTGAAAGAGATACAGATCAAGCTGTCGTCTCCCAGACAGTCTGTCTGCTGTAACAGGGGCTGTCAGACAGACAGGTTTGAAAACATTAATGGCAATGAATTGCAAAAGGGACTCTGGTGCGATGGAAAACTCAGGCAACTTCCGTAGCCTGCTCACTATGGTCCCATGGGGTGGGAAGCGGTGTCCTTTATAATTGTTTCTCTTGAGGCACAGTAAGATCCTGGATTTTATTGAGCTGCAAATGCTCGGGATATGGGCACATGAGTGGAAATTATGGCGTTACCACAGCTCATCAAGTTGCCATCTGTCAGCGAAGATGTTGAGGCACCAGGAATGACCTTGCAAACACCCCTAACCCACCCCCATTAGGAAGGAAAACGGAACATAAAACATGGCAGTTTAAGTTAATACATTTCATTTTACAGCCGGAGCAAGCATGAATGTGTGCTCAGACACACTGGCTCAGGTGACGGGCAAGGACTTGATGTGTTGCTGCGCTGCAAATGCTTTCCGTCATGTGCTTCTGTCCTCAGTTTCAGTCCATCGATCACTTATCAAAGCTATCGTGCCCTACACTTGGCAGTTTTCACTTCCAAAACAGGTCATACCCAATACCTACAAAACCACCCCCCTTCAGAGACAGAAGTAGGCTTGTGTATCACACACCTTCACCTTGCGCTGCCGTCTGAGGACTGTTAATTCATTAATATTTAAGTTTTTAGACAGCACTGCCTATGCAGCTTCCACCACCAGATATTGGGGCAGCAGCCAACAGCTGACATGTGACTGGATGTGCATCATCACACGTATAAATGTCAGAGGGCCTTATCTGCATCACACACAGATGGCCTTGGACCACACGCACACCATGCTGTGGCAGCTTGTATTTCTTGTCAAAAGTCTACCAGAGAAGATCTTACCTCATACAAAAGTTCAAGGGTTAGAAAGCTGGTGCTGAGGAAACTCATGCCCACAGCTCTCACTTACCTGGAAAGTGCTCTAACTCTTCAGCTCATAGGAGAGGGAGGAAGAAGGCTCCTGAGCGGAGGAAGGAGGTCTTCTAAACTGAACCTTAGGTTGAAAATCTGGAGCTGCGTTTCACCCACAGACAGTGTTATTCACTGTCCCTTCTCTCCCAGTATGGTTTTCTAGGAGAAACAAGGTCTGTGTTGTTGCCCTGAAAAACACAGCTATACAGTCCTGGCCCTGAAGATGTTTTCAGCAAATGGGTAACACGTCACCCTCAGCAATACTGTAAAACCTGGCATTTAGTGGGTGTTATTCCTGAAACAAGGGGCTTTCTATGGTGAGTGGAGGAGGAATGATATTGAACTGATCTGGGTTTTACCCAATAAAACAAAGCTGCTCCAGCTGCTGTAAGCCTCTTGAAAACTCTCTCCTCTCCTTCCTACCTCCCACTAAGATGAACTTATTTGCATGACCATATTTTCAAAAACCTTGAAAACCTGTAACTTGGACCATTGCTGACAGTTCCTCATTGCTCGCTGCGTACAGATGCTCTTCTACCTAAACCAATTACATGGTGTCACAGCCTGGACTTCTGATTTTGGTGCTGTTGTCTTTTTCATGATAATGCTTTCTGTTCATCTGTGCCATATGCTGCCTTGAATTTATGCTGCTGTGTTTTATTAAAGCTCAGATTTTCCTTTGCCATTAAAGGAAAAATAGAACATTTTAAATGGACTGTGAAATAAGGTAAAGAAAAGTTTAATAGTGCTAAAATCAATTCAGTAGAGTGGCTTTATTAATAGTTATTACATTCTGCATCACATTGCTTATTAAATATTGTGCATCTTGGAAACTGTACTATTTTGTGCTGCAGTCACATTGTACTTTAGCAAGAGGCCAGTTCCCACTTCATGCAAGATTTAGAGAGACATGCTTTTTGTTCATTGACAGACCACATCACTGGAAATATAGAAATCATCTCGCTGGAGAAAATTATGGGCTATTTAGTACAGTATTGTGTCCCTGGCACAAAGTCTGGTACCATATTCTCAGGAGGAAAGTGTAAGAGAATTCACAGTTGACAATTATGTATTATCTTGTCTAACTCCTACCTATTAAATGTTGGTTTGCGCCATGATTCATAAACTTTTCTATTTATTCTTCACTTTTATGCATCAGTTTATGTAATTTTGAGCATTCCCATGCACTATGCAAAGAATCTGTATGTTTTTCATTTGCACTGGAAGCTAAAACATTAGTATATCTCAAAGCAATGAGTTGCATAGCTTTATTATGTGTATTGGAAATAGTAACTCTTTTTTTTTTTCCCTCTTTCAAATGACTAACTTTGTTTGTTTGTTTTGGAATAACAAAGACATCTCAGGCGTAAGTCAGCACCTCATTATAACTAGACCTATATAATAAAGAATTAAGAATTAAGACCTATATAATAAAGACTTAAAATTCCTTACCCTGTGGCAAAGACCATTTCTCTTTTCCCTTTCCTATATCACCTTCCTCACGTGTGCCCCCATGCTTTCTTGTTCTCAAATGAGAGACCCTTGCTTTCAGTTGGTCTTGTAATGTAGGAGTTTTATTTTTGGGGGTGTTTTTCAGAACCCTCAGCGTGGACTTCACAGTCCTTTGTGAAATTCAGATAACTAAAATGGGACCAAAGCTAGGTGAGCTATAGCTCACTCCATCCTACATGTCCGTGTTTTTGATTATCTAAAGGAAGGACATTTTTAACCTGCATTTTATATCTTAATTTGTGCCTGTTTCTGCTGAATGATCACTCTGTGAAAGATTATTTGAACTCTCCAGTGTCTGCTTCACCCTAGAGCCAATAGAAGAAGTCATTAATTTTTATCATATAGAACCGAGGACGACGACTTTCAACTAAGGCGGAGAGGGACTAGTACTGCAGATAGCCATTACCTCCTGGTCCTTCCAATCACTCACCTGAAAATTCTGTCTCTTTTTTGAGCTCTAGCTAATAAATATATACACATTTCTTGGGTTCCTGTGTAGTGAAGCACTTATTAATCCACAGGTGGAAGTGGGTTCACGTAGGGAAGGATTCATCTGAGACAGAGACTAAATATATAGCAAATATAGCTGCAGCTTCAAAGAATGGTGAGGCTACTGGCTGCTGAGAATGATGATAATTCAGAAGTGTCTCTCTTTCTCTGCTTCCCTTCAGCCTCTTTCTTATCAGGATAGTCTCCTAGGGAAAAAGACTCACATGGTTATGTGGTGTGGGTGTGGGTGACTGTGCATCTCCATTGATCAGTTTCCTGTTTCCCAAAGAACTTTGCTCTTCTTGGCCAATTTAAATGCAATTCGACAAAGGTATTAAGTGTTGCCAGAAGTACACAAAAGGAAGATCATTGCACCCTTGTTTTTCTTTGTACCCTTTAGTTTTTCTTTGCTCATCCTGACTCTTGCTCTCTTCTCATGTCTCTGTCCCTCTCCCATCTCCTGTAAGTGACAAGGAACCCCTGATAACAAAGCCTGTCTTGTGCTGCCCACAAGTTTTAGGAAAATAAAACAGCTTGGAAACTTAAACAGACTGTGCAAGTATTATCAGTTCAAGAAAAACTGTCATATCACTGAATCCACAATGATTCCTCACTGAAAACTGCAGCTGAGAATGTCTGGTGAACAATTGCACAGCTGGTCAGACTCAGTTATCACTTGTGTCTCTTCAAGACTCAGAAACCATCCACCCATCCTAAGTTACAGTATGGATTATATTATGTCACTGATCTTCATAAAATCCTAGTATCTTCCACATAAAGTTAATTGGTAATCATGAATTTTCTGGTACATGTACAATATGTCTTCACAATGAATTAAAAATGTTTTGGTTTCTTTATGTCATTACTAGCTTCAGGTCTTTAGTTTTTCTGAGATAATCTTGTAGCAACGAGTACGAGAGCCATTCCTGTCCAGGTAGAAAGGTTTTATCAAAGAATAAAGATTTCTAAATTTACTAGATTCAGATGATCCATACAGATAGTAAGGACATGACAGGTCTTCCTGATCTGAAATCTCAAAGACCATCTCTAGTTCTTAGCTTTCCCCCGCAAGATTTATACCTCTCTTCTGATTTGGTCCCTACAAAAAAAAAAAGGAACACAAAGAAAAGTAAACTTCAAAATTACCTAAACTGCATAATGTATTGTCTTGTTCAATGTATCACAGTCCCCTGCTTCTATCTCTTCTCCTATCCTTGAGATTGGAAAGGTTTTCCCCATGGACATTTGCTCACTGTGTTTGTTCACCACCTTGTAAAGAGGACTCCAATGCTGAGAGTAGATTTTGACAACCTGAAGCATAAATACACAGTAAACTGAAAAAAAAAAAAAAAAGAAAAAAATGACACTACACGTTCTGGAACTGACCAATGTCTTGTGGTTCTCAGAGTCTGGTCATGTGTGAAGTGCAAGGCCTACCGAGAGAACTGCAAAGCTTGAGAGTTACGTCAAAATGCAGGAAATGTTTCCAAAAGCAGAGAAGAGGAAGGATCTGTGATGTGGATATTAGGGAAACTGTTCACTTTTCCTTAGGAAGACTGAGATTCCTTTCTTGGAGGATATTTAAGAAGTTGCATAAATTCCTGTCAGATGATGACCTAAGTGTGGTTTATTCTGCTTCCTTGCAGCCAGAAGAACGTGGTGACTTCTGCAGGTCACATCCAGTTGCACATGTCTACAGTGCCATGGAAAACCAGAAGTGCAGTTATACGCCTCCCACACCATCCTGTGATCCTGTCACTTCTGTGCAGTGGTAGAAATCAGGAATGTATAAGCATATTACCCCTGTGACACCCTAACAAACATCTTTTGTGGGCATAAAGCAAATGTTTTTTGCCATTCCCAAATTCTTGCTATTTTTATCCCAAAAGTAAAATTTGGACCCCAGGACAAGAGAAAGCTGGAGACTTCATAAGCACCAGATATATTCATGCTTTTAATTTTTTTGTGGAAATTGCTCAGATCCTACAATGATAGCTGGGTCCCAAACTATGTGATACACAGATAAATGGAAACCAGCAAGAATATTAATGGATCCAGACTCCATTACGTATCGATTCCGAGTCATATTCTGACTCATGATGAGGAATTAATGCTAAAGTGTGAGATTTTTCAGAAAAGCTAAAGGATGCTGCTCCTACCCAGTGTCCCACTGGGTAATCCAGCCTTATTATTAAGTACGTCAAGAGACAGAGAAAAATGTTCCACTTTTAATGAAGAAGAAGAGATAGTGCAAAATAGTTTACTAAATTTCAGCCATGGCATTTAAACCTATTCATGTGATTCAAACTCATTTACTTCCCCTGAAGTTTCCTGACAAGAACATATATTTCCTTGGAAATGTAGCATACTAAAGCCATTGTAAATAAGCTGCATGAAAAATAGTGCTTTTATTTACATTATGATTTACCAGTCTTAGCTCCTTATCAATCTAGGCTCCCTGTATGCTTGCTACAAGGCTGAACATGAATCAATGTTTTCTCTGGGTGTCTCTTCAAAACCTTATGAAAATCACTTTCTGATCATGGGGACAGCTGTTAAACTTCATATTTGGTCTGTTATTTCCTAGTAGGTGGCAGTAAGGAAATGAAACCATATTCTAAATAGGTTTTATTGACACGCACATACAATATATACCCATGTTGTTCTCTGTTGGCAATATCTGAAAACAACAACTTGCAATCCGGTACAAGTTGAATGACTGATCATGCTAGAATAAAATGGAGATATGGCTCATAAACCCATGGTCTTGATGGCTGGTGGTCATTACAACTCCTGCAGAGTTGTTTTTGCAAGTCTAGATATGTATCTCCTGTGCACTCCTGTATAAATTCTCTCAGCAGTTTCCACTGAATAAAGAGTTTTCCTTCACTTCTGCCTGCTCGTTGGATGTGCCTTGAAACAGTAGCCCCATTTTGATTTTGACACAGCTACATCTCCATCGTCCCTATACAAGGGTAAAACACTACATAGAACAAATGGGTGTGATTATTCCACGAGGAGAAGTCCCATTGACTGTATTGGCATGATCCAACTGTGAGAAGCATGTTTTAAATGGAGATGTACAGACACACAGAGAAAGGAAGCTGTGTTTTCACTAGTAAATACTAAGTTGTATTAAATTAATATAAAACCGATATGATAATACTATGTTTTCAGCAGAAAAGGATGACAAAAATCTTAGGAAAGTTCCAAAGGAGTACTTGTGTAAGAAACCAATAAAGGAGAAAATGTAAGTCCTAACCAAGGTCAGACTCCCCTTATGCCCAGCTCTAAGCAGAGAAACAATAAGGTGTATAATGCATCCAAAGAATTCCCATCTAAATGGGAAAGACAGAGGAAGTGTTAATGTTAACACCATAACCATAAAAGAACAAGTAAATTGGCCAAGCCATAGAAGTGAGAGTCAGCTATGAATGGAACTGAACTCTCCTGAGTGCCAGAATAACACTGAACTGCTGGCAGTAAGCAAGATGAAAAAGACAGAAATTCTGATTTCAGATGAATGGACTCCCTTCTTGTTTTTTTTTAATGTAATTAGAGCTTCCTGATTGTTTTGCATTTGCAAATATTAACATGACCACGAACCCGCGCATCTGACCTCCTTTGCTCTACAACCTGTTCTGTGCTACCAGAAATTTCAAATGGACTTTCAGGACTGTGCAGGTTTCTTCACCTGCTTTGCCTTCAACATTTCCTGTACTCACTCAAATTGCCTTCTCTTGGTCAGATGATACAGTTGTCTGAGTCATGATAGTAGATAAAACAGGTGCCAAGAAGGAGAATATCTACAAATATGAGCATCATTTCCTTCCCCTTGTTGCTTGAAGTGATCCCATTTGTATCTATCCTGTTTCTGGATATTATCAGAGTATCCCCAGGGTATTCAAACCTCTAACCGTACAGATAATTACGAGCAAAATCCTTCATCTTTTCTTTCTTTTTAAGATGATGATATAGATTATTTTGTTTGTTTGATTTATCAGGAGTAAGTAGCCATTTATAAACACTCCAGACAGCTGTCTTGCATTTGCTTCACTTCTGTCTTTGACTTGACATACAGGGTTTCGCTAAGCACCCCAGGAGGGCCTAACAGCCAAAACAAGGTGTTTAACACGAGTTTTCTCATTGTGCAGTAATTAGATCCCTTTCCCTTATGACTTCCAAATATGATTAAGTTTGATTTGGATTTTAATACCCAAAGATAATAGGGAGATGACAGAAAAAGAAGGGTCATTATGTCCCCTGAGCATTTTCAAAGCAATGACTCAGAAACACATCTAAAACACAGGTTCCTGAGATGGCAAGAACTACAAAGTCTACATCTTTTGTGAAATTTGGCTTGTTTGACCAAGCAATGTGAACGCCAAGAAAAAGATGCTTGCTCACTAGAGATTCTTCTAGGAAATTAAGACATAACAGCATTGGTCATAGGCCAAAAAAAAAAAAAAAGCGCTTTCTAGCTGCCAGGAACAAACTAAAGCAATAAACCAGATGAAAACTCTAATAAAAATTTTTCATGTTCTGCAACATTTTTTCACACGGACAAGCAGAGCAAAAGTTTACAACTACTTTGAGGAGAGAGTCAAGAAAATACATCAGAGGAAATCTTTCAGCTGGTTCTTTAGCACAGCAAGGTGCTCACTTCAGACATGCTTTTTCCAGGCCTCCATGTGGGACATGCTTTCCTTGAGCCATTTCAGAAGCAAGACATTTAATTCAAACACCCATTCCTGAAGACTATGTCTCTCAGTAGGATATGCTCTCTTCAGGGAGGTGCAGACCCAGTGAACGCAGCACTGGCCATAGGTTAGGCTAGACTACATTGTATGGAGCACCACAAAAGTCCTGATTTTTATATTTCATATTTTTCCCAAAGGAAATGGAGATTCCACCAATGTAAATTGCTATCTGGCTCAGAGCAGGGCTTCTTGTCACCTGTGTTCCTATCTCTGAAACACTCAGCTTCAAAGGAAGCTTTTTGGAACCCTATAAATTAAAACTGAAATAATACCGGGACAACTTCTGGCCAAGCCTTCATTAATGAGAGGTGTTATACCCTAAAGCATGAGGTTTGAAATCCTAACACTTTCTTTTTCCACCTTATAGATATGCAATGGGGGGCCTATAATTTGTCAAAATATTATTGTTTTTCCTACCAAATTCTTCTCATCATGGGTGATGTCTAACATCAGTCCAGTGACAAATTATGTTCTGAAAGAAGAACAAGTACAAAAAAGATTTCCTTTTGCCAGATATAACTTTAAATGCAGCCCACGCTTCAGTCCCCCCACCTGAAAAATTGCTTTTGTTGAGGTGTTAATTAAAACCATCCACCATACGTTTATGGGACAACTAGGTTTTAAATCAGCCAGAGAAAACGACTTATTGTTATTAAACCCATAGGTTATAGCATGCCTAAAATGCTTATAGTCCTAAACCCACTGCAATCTCTGTTTCAAGGGTTCCTAATAAAAAAAAGCATTTGGATACCATTACAGTTTGTAAATAACACTAATCTGTTTGGTTGTCACAGGTTGCCTATAGGCCTTTCTCATTTCCATACAACAGTATTGAAATCAATAGTCCCTGTTGCCCAACATAATTTCCATAATTTCTAGGAATTGCTTCGATTGTTTCTTTTAGTCTTTTAAAAATCTGCATGCCAAAACTACATGGACATGCTTCCTATGTTGATTTTTGCTTTAAAAGACTCGTTCAAATCCTACGAAAACAGTAGCTTCTCTAATGATTGAATCAGAATTACCCAAAAAACATTCATTATGTGCAAAAAAAATGTTGATGTCTAGGATAGCTTTCTAGACAAAAAGGGAAGAGAGGTTCTTGGCCTTACACCAAGTGCTAAATGGTGAGTGGGGTCCTCGTACTTACATGGGTCCCGCAGCCATGACATCACCACCCTCTGAATGTTCTCCTCAGTTCCCTTCCGAAATACTTTCTGGATGATAAAGGTGGTAAGGAACAGGGAAGTGAATAGTGGGATGCAGGAAGCTGGTGGCAGAGCAGTCCGTGGTTTTCTGACCTGGATTAGTGCCTTAGCTGTGGATATGTCACCAAGACCTAATTTTAAGCAAGTAACCTGCCCCTCTTTGCCTCAGCATTTTGAAAAGTCTAGGTGCCATGTCCTGCTTGGGAGAGACAAAGGAAGAGGAGAGGAGCTGGGGTGAGAGGCAGGAGACATGGGAAAGAAAGGGGAGTATGTAGAAAAGTATTCAGGGAAATTACGGGATTGGAAGGGAGGGGAAATTGCTTCTGAATTTCATGTGGAAAAATGCAAATGGTGAGCCGAGTTAGCCTGCAAAATAACGTGCCCGGAAAAGTGATGGGGGCACCAGAGCTTGAGACGCTTAAATTACTTTGGATAAAGCACCGGGGTATGGAATATAAAGAGCAGTCGCAAGAGTGCCGCACGTAACTCAACAGCTCATTTCCCTCTCCCCGGGGCCTGGCTCCGCGCCGCCCAAGGACAGGCAGGGTGCGCCGGGCCCCCCACACGCCGCTGCAGCGCTGCGCCGCCCCCGCCGGAGCCCCAGGCAGACGGGGGGCGGGGAGAGGGCCGGGCCCTCCTGCCCGCTCACCGCGGAAGCGCCGTCCCGCCCCCGCGCCGGCCGCTGCACGCAGCTAACGGGGCAGAGCGCGGTGCCGCCGCCGCGGGACGGAGCGGGGAGAGCCCGGGAGGGTGGTCTGCAAACACGTGGTGTCCCCCTTTGTCCCTGCATGGGTGATTAAACCGCTCCCGACCCCCGTCTGGCTCCCTATCACAGGGGTGTCTCTGTGCCCACCACCCTCTGCTCTGTCCCGGGACAAACCTCAGGCTCAGAAGCCACCGACACACACGGAGCATCTGTCTTGCGAGTCCCTCTCCTTTGCAGACGTGGCAGAAAGGCCTGACCCCAGAGCATGGCAGCTGTCTGCTTGTGAGCGATTAGCCCAATAAGAACAAAATCCGAAACAAAATGAGGGCAAGGTCTCAAGCTCTGGCTATAGCTTGTCCCTACTGCTCATGTCTTGGATGATTTGGGTTGTGTTACAGAGACCTTTGTTCTCCCTCCCGCATCCCGCGGGCCCTCAGTACAAGGAGAGGATACCAGGTCCATTGCTTTCCGTACCTGGAGTCTGTAAACCACATCCCACTGGCTATAGACTAGTCAAACTCCTGGTGACTGCGATGAGAGACAGGCTTGTTTCTTCATGGCAAAATCTTGCTTGCTGGTAAGAAAGCCTGATGCAGTAAGTGGCAGGGGTCGTGGTAGATATTGTAACGTATTCAGAGAGATCTGGGTAATCTGCAGGTATAATTCTAAGCTCAAATAGTTAGAGAGGCTTTCAGGACACCATCAAAGTTTTATCCATCCATTTTATTCTCAGCATCAGTCTGATAATAGCCTATTGGAGTTTCTATCCATTACTTCTCACTCTGCAGGAAGATAGCGGTGCATTTGAAAATAAATAAATGGCTTCAAAAAAACTGCTTTCCTATTCTTCATCTGGAAAATAAAAGCAGAGTAAGAAACAGAGCACAACCTCCATGACTGCAGAACATTAGAATTGCTAGTAAATGTTCAGAAGGCAGAGAGGGTAAATTAAAGTGGTGTGTGAAACGCCCACCCCAGCCCCTTTTTCCATTTAACCTGAATGGGGATGAATGCAATTTATCATGTGGCTATTGCATTGATAAGAAGAAAATGTCTTGTAATATTGCAGCTGAGGGAACTCCCTTTGGAAGTCTTTACACACCAGGCAGACAGACCTGCTTAATCTGCAAAGACTGAGGAAGCCAGGCCAACATTACAGTAGAAAAGGAGCACTCCTGTTCCTTTTGTGAGATGACTTCAAACCACCTTTGCGGGAGCGTGCAGTAGCACGACTTACTGTGCTTAGATTCTCAGCAATGTGTTATAGCCCGCATAATGCTCCACAGCCAAGAAACTCGCATCTGCACGGCATTCAGCTGATCCCAAAATCTTTTAAGTAGAAAGTAATTCTGGCTCTTTCCTTGGAATCTTTGCTGCATTTTCTGGACTTTGTTACTCCTTCGTGTAAAAGGGACCTGATGGTCAAGCTGTCTCTGTTATAATTGCCAAACATGGAATGCAATCCTTTTCCACACTCTATTCATACTGATTCTGAGTTGGCCTGTTTGGATGACATGCATTAATGCAAGCATATGGACACCTCAAGACCTCTTTGCTTTAGCTAGTACAAGAACACAGAGCTCTTGCCAGAATAATGTATGTTTCTATACATTTCACTTCCTCACCTTCCTAGCCATCAGAAGGTGTGCCATGAGCATTTTCTGGATTTTAGAGATTAGATTTCTACAAGGGCTCAAGGAACTCACTCCATTCTGAACAGGAGTGTACAACCATTCTTTCAACTGACCTTCCCTGCTCAGACCTCCTCAGGCATGGCTGGTGAGATAGCGTTTTTAACCTCCAATCTCTACAGTCACAGCATTCCCTGACAAGCCTTAGCAATCAGTTAAAATCTCTCAGTATCTGATTCATTGTTTAGTTTCATCTTCCTCCTCCAAGAGTCTACGCTTGAAAGAGTGGTTCTTCTTGAGTTGAGGTATTTTGCTGTCAAGTACACTTCATTTTAATGGATGACTATCAAAGTTTATCATCCTCATTGCTAGCCTTGTACTAGCCCTCCTCTAGCAATGTAAAAATGTCTCTCTTTCTCTCTAGTTTTGGCTCAACTGGGAGGCAAATGAAAGCAAAAAAAAAAAGGTAAATGTTCCACATTCCCTTACAGAGTTTTTAAAAGAACAGGGATCCACATAGTAAGTTCCCACTATCAAAGAAAATTCAGAAACTGAACCCAGAAACGTTCTCCAAACTGCCACATAGTGCTTCAAAGCTCTTTACAGCAATTAGAGTACTGATTCGATGTAAGATATTAGACAATTTGTTTTAATATGCTCATTCTGGGGAATAGTTAGGTAAATAGGTAAAGAACAGTGAATTGCAGACAACTAACTTTCACTTAGAAGAAACTACAAGAAGCTCAGACATGCCCAGCTCCAACCTGAGCTTTGCTGCAACCCAGCACTGTGCACCTGAGATAACCCGCATCACCGAGCTTGATACGATGCAGTGCAACAGACTGAGGTGCAAAACAGCAAAAACTGTGTTTTCAAGTACAGTTTTAAGTAGCTGTCACTTTTGCAGCTCATCTCTCTGCTCAAAAGAACAACCACATGTGAAATAAAGATTTTGGCTGAGGAGGGCATGAGCTTTAAATCCCTAATGGTAGGAGTCAATGAGAAAACCCAGTCTTAATGCACTCTGTTCACGAGAGTGAATCTAAAGTATCAGTGAATCAGCCAGCATCTGGTGAAGAACAGTGCACTGACTGCGGTTGGAAAGAGGGACATTTTCACTCTCTCAACAGTCTCTTAACTGTTCAATGCAGCAGGCCTTCTCCTTCCTTCTCCCTCCTCAATAGACTGAGAGGGGCTGATGGGACTCAGTGCCTCATGATCCATGTTGAGCAATCACAGCTAAACGTGCTCCTGCCCACACAGCAATCAGCTGTTCAAAACGGGGGTAAAATTATTCTCCAGGACAAGGGTCCCAAGGGTCAATAGAAGGGTCTATGCTCCAAAGGGTCAAGCGATGCTTTGCCCATGCCTTGCAAGCCACTTGTAGGGAGAAAAGGCCAGCTATCAACGGGTTCTTTGTTTTGATGAAAAAAGAGAGTTGTTTTGGTTTTTTTTTAACACCAAGGACAACTAAATTGTAACTGTCAGCAACTTCTTTCTGATCCTTCCTTTCTCACGGACTACAGACAGAAATTCAATGACTTTGACTCATTTACAGCTATCCCATGAGGGACCTACAAGTGACTTCTACAGAATCTCACAGTCTGAAACCTCAAATCTCTCAGTTGCTTCAAACCACAGACAAATTCAAATCTGGATTTGCCACTCCTGCAGAATGGCAGGAGCTAAGCTTGATATGGTACATCCGTGACTGGCAATGCACAGTGAAATCCAAACATCCGGAATTCCACATCCAATAGATCCAAGTCATGCCCCCTTTCCCTACATCCATAACCAATTCCTTAAATCTTACATCATTTATTTTATATATGCTGTCATCTTCTACCACATCTCTTGCATGTATTTAAAGTGAGTAATCATTTTACCTACTCAAGAAACACGAGCAGACCTACAGTCAGCAGGAGCAGCTCATGCCATATGAATACACCGCCCTTGAGCATTATGAGTTCAGTGGTACCTGGTATTCATGGTCAAATACTGTAATTCCTAGGTGGTTTCTGTAGGATTTCAGCAACATCACAGAATCATTAAGGTTGGAAAAGACCTTTAAGATCATCAAGTCCAACTACCAACCCAACACCACCAAGCCCACTAAACCATATCCTGAAGTGCCACGCCTACATGTTTTTTGAGCACTTCCAGTGATGGTGACTCCACCACCTCCCTGGGCAGCCTGTTCCAATGCTTGACCACTCTCTCAGTGAAGAAATTTTTCCTAATATCCAATCTAAACCTCCCCTGGCGCAACTTGAGGCCATTTCCTCTTGTCCTATCGCTAGTTACTTGGGAGAAGAGACCAACACCCACCTCACCACAACCCCCTTTCAGGTAGTTGTAGAGAGCGATAAGGTCTCCCCTCAGCCTCCTCTTCTCCAGACTAAACAACGCCAGTTCCCTCAGCCGCTCCTCGTAAGACTTGTGCTCCAGACCCCTCACCAGCTTCGTTGCCCTTCTCTGGACACGCTCAAGCACCTCAATGTCCTTCTTGTAGTGAGGGGCCCAAAACTGAACACCGTATTCAAGGTGCGGCCTCACCAGTGCCGAGTACAGGGGCACAATCACTTCCCTACTCCTGCTGGCCACACTCAAATGACCTTGGAGCCCATCTCTCTACCTGAACACCAGTGAAGAGTAATGCTGTGTGGAGACTGTCAATCAGAGTTGAAGATACCATTTGGTTGATTTCAACTCATAATTCTGTTGATATGCTGTAGGAGGTTTCCTCCAGTCACACCAGTTCTCATTCACTGATTAATTTCCTGTTGGATGCCATGCCTTGAAGATTGGTTAGCTGCTGTTGAGTGGCAGGTCATTAATCACAGGACAAAGCCAATTGCTCTTTTAAAGGAAATTCATGCATTGTTTTTGGATGCAGAATAAAGTTATATTCCTCCAGTGGCCACATCTGAATCTGTCATATCATCAATAACAACAGGCTTCTGAAATGCCATTCTTTGCAATGGTATTCCCTTGAGGAAGAAAAGCAGGAAGGGAAATTAAGTTAATTCTGCTTTTTCAAAAAAAAAAAATTTTTTTTTCTTTCTGGCAGGCTTTCTTGTGCCTGTTTCCACAGTGACACTAACACCCCCCTGCTAATTGCTGAAATTACCTGTGTTGTTTGCTTTATTACAGCTCAGGCAGCTGGCATGGGAAGAACTGGCTCTGCAATGTCTGACATTGTGTGTGAAATGAGAAAATAGAAAGAAAAGCACCAAGCTACTGAGAATTAAAGTAGCTCTTGTTCCAACATATTCACTCATCTGCTAGGTACACACATTTGGTCAGGTTGAAGAGTGTAGTAAGGTGGCAAATAAGCTTCATTAAGCAGTTTGAAATTTATATTAGGGAGCTGCCGCCTTTTTGGTTTTTATCTCCAAAAAGTGCCTGGAGACAGTCAAGATTGGATTTTTTCATTTGTCTGCAACACAGTGTAAGAAATGCTGCAAAGGTCAAACTCTGGGTTGAACCAAGCAGGGAAGAAACTCATACCAGATGTTACAAAACAGCTTACTGGTGGGACACCAAAAGCTTAATAAGTAAATTTAAACTCTTCAGCTTTTTCACTTGGAAAAGAAAACCAGTTTCTGACACAAGAAGGTCTTGTAGCTCTATGAGCTACCTGAAGGCTTTGCACCACAGATGTGTGAAAATATTGGGCTATGAACTTAGGAGATCAGCAGCTGAGCTGTTCCTGCAACAAGAGCAAGCAAAGAAGAGCTACAGGGGAGATGTGGGTCTGGGAAACCCTACAGACACCCCAAAGTAGTCTATTGACACCTCTGAATGACAGTCCTTAGACTGAAATAATTTCAGGATGCAATAGGGAATCAGGAAACAGTTTAATAATTATTTCTCTATTAGTCTTCTCTCCTCTTTTTTTCACTATTTTTTAAGCTTTGCAGAAGTTATTTAATACCAATGCAAAATAAATTTAGGGGAAAAAGTTTTAGCATTACATTAACTTTTCATTGCATTTTAGCATTTTTAATCCAGCAGACAAAAAAAATCATTATTTTCTTAAATTTAATTAATTTACTAAACTCCTCATGGTTCATTGAATTCAATCCTGTATCTGCGATCTTTCTGGGTCCATTAAGCTCCTGGGGTTCAACTTCATCTCTTCTAACTCATAAAAATCTCATCAAAATGGAAATAAAATGCAATTTTGAACTTGCTAATGAAGGGAAAAAATGTTAACTTTCCAGTGCTGTTGAATTAATGGATTATCTTTGCCAGCCCATTTTAAAGGAGAAAACTTTCACACTGGGGCAAACTTATAAAAGTGGGAGTAATTTCACAAAGAGGCATTAGCTGTGCCAGTATTTTTCACCACTTTCCTCTGCCTGTACCTAAGATGTTACTGCAGTAAGATTTCTTTCCCCCGAGCTTGCTTTGTCTTCTATCCAAGCAAGATGGATACAAATGTTCTTATAGCATATCACATATCATTATTAACTACAGAAATAGTCCTACATGTCAAATGCTCATTATGGCTTCAGTTCAGTAAAGCACAGAAGAACCTGCAAAATTTTAGGCCTGGGGAGTAATTGTAGGTTATTTTGGAGCAAGGGGTTTTGAGGGTGGAAAATGAAAGTGGGCTTTAATTACTTAAGCAGTGATTAAAGTATTTGGGGGGAGGAGGCAGGGTCACCTTTCGTTTTGGTATTGTTACACATCAGGTGTTGTTTTATCATCAAATAACATTACAGTTTGCTTGCTAGTCTTGTAGTTTCAGCTTGGTTTGGTATCATCATTTGATCTTAAATCAGAGTACAGGAACAGTTGGAGACTGCTGAGGTCCACTCCAGAAGTATCTGCTTTCCAATGCCATAGGAAACAGTTTGGAGTTCTTCTAATCCCCAAGTATATAAAGGTAGACTCACATCTGGAAATTATGGAACTAGTCGTATTTTTCCTAGACATTCTTTTTTTTAATTGGCCTTTCTAACACAAGAGTTTTATCTTATCTTGTTTGTTTTTTACCTTTCCTTGAAAGATAATTTGTATATATTATTTGTATTTTTTCTTTTCCCATAATTTTGTACTGTTTTGCTTCCTTTTAATAATAATAATATTTTTCAAGATCATTTCCTCTAAGAAATAACTAGAAAAAAAGGACCCTGGAAAACACCAATAAATTAAAAGATTTTTTTTTAAGCCTGCAGAAGTAGAAAAAGGATATGGAAGAATTGAGAAAAGTATCAAAAGCAGGATAAAAAAAAAATTAAAGTGACTTGCTTAATTCTTTGAAATGAAAACTAATTCAGAATTCCACAAGAAAAATAATGTAATTTCTCAAACATTTCTAACATAGTGCAATATGCATTTATAAATAGATATATATATTGCCCAAGAAGTAAGTGCTCACTATATTATTTTCACTGTCATTATCATCATCATTATTATATGCATAACTGAACCATGCTCATGGACCAAGCAAGACTAGGTTAATGCCTGTACAAATCATGCACAAGCAGTGATCGGATCAATGAGTTTTTCATATTAATAGCACTTAATTACCATCCTCTAAACACAAAACCTGAATGACAGACGAGCAAGTCTTTAGGAATAACGCTGATTATATTTCAGACTGACAAGGAGTTCATCTAATGACCCCAGATCCGTAGTTTTGTCTCCTTCCCATGTTCCCCTTCTTGGAGAAATCACACATAGCTGAATGAGGGCTTGGTAGGGTGCAGATGCTCTTCTCTGAATGAATGCATCTGTATTTGGTCCTCAGACAAGGAGATTTTAATATTTTGCACATCGGATACAGACAGGTATGGCTTCTTTGGGCAATTGTCAGGGTTCCCTGCTTTGGAGAAGCAAATCCAAGCGTGCTGGCTCGCTCTGCCCCGTGCCAACACTGATGAAATGGTCCCAGTGGAGGTGTTAGTGTATGAACCCGCATCTCTACGCTTTTCCAAGGTGGCTGATTTCTGTGCTTTCTTCAAACCATTTGTGACTGTTAGTTAATTATCGAGCTAATTTTCCCACCTACACACATAGGCCCTTGATGAAGCTTTGCCGCACTAAGAAAGATTTGGGAGTTCAAGTCTAGAATAAACGTCCAAGAGATGAGCTGTAGACTTTGGACATGCAAAATAGAGACCACAAAGTCTTCAGGAAAAAGTTTCTCCCAACATTTTCAGAGTTTACATTTGTGCTGGATGACTGAATTACAGAGGAAGAGAGGGAGCCTGAGAGAGCTTCGAGGTCTCCTCCGCTCTTCCTATACTTCCCCGCTGCCCATCAGATCTGTGTGCACTTATGCAGTTCTCAGAGGCCTCAGCAATGAAAAAGCATCATCCTCCCCATGCAATTGTTTCCAGTGCATAACTACCTTACTGTTAGACACTTTATCTTAGTGTCTAACAAAATACCTCTTGCTACAATTTAAGCCCATTACTTCTTGTCTTTTTCACAATGAATGGGGAGAGCAGTTTTCTCCCTTCTTCCATGTAGCCGACTATTATATACATGCCTGCCTTTGGCTATCTCTTCCATAGGCTAATCACACTCAGTTTCTTTAAACTTTCCCAGCTTTCAAGTTTACAGTGCTTTTGAGGTCCTCAACTTCTGCACCACCTGAAATAAGGTAACCAGACTTAAGTCCTGGCACCCCAGTGAGGCCTTACTGAGTCCCAAGGATGTGATTCAAAGAAATTAGATGGTTATCTCAAGCAACCTGCAAGAAACCTTCCTAGTCTATATCCTGGAATGAGATCTGCATTTTTTGCATGGTCTGAAACTCTCTACTCCCACTGTTCTCCTTAGAAATACTATCTGGCTAACTTGTTTCTCCTTTACGTTTGCACTGCAGATTATTCCTGTCAGGCACAGCACTTTTCACTCACCTTGTTGAATTGCCTGCTATTTTCTTTTCCAGACCATGATTCCATCTTGGTTCTCCAGCACATTTGCAGTTTCTCCTCATTCAACATTAGCCACAGCTTAATAGTCATACTTCATTCTAACACCCAAGCTGTTAAGAGCATTCAGTAATTTCAGGACAGCAGCTTGTGGGATCCCTCTTAATAGACCCTTCCAGTTTAACTACAGATAGCTATTCTCCTTGTGTGATTTTTCCAGTGTGTTTTCATTCACAGTACAATACTTTCACCTAGACCACTCTTTCCTATGCTGTTTACCCATGCTGTGCTCAAGCATTCCTTGAGTGAGCCAAGGGAACCAAACCCACAACTCTACATACTTGTTGCAGTATCATCATTGTTCACCCATCTCATTTAAGAGTGAGCAATCCAGTCCCCTCAGACTGATTTTTAAATCTTCAATGGAAATAGCTTCTAATACCAACCAGCTGTTCATTATTCACTGGTGTTAATATCATTGTTATTGTTATTAAAGCTAATGCCAAGTTCCACCTGAGGAGTGGGTGATTTAACAGCTACCAGTCAGGCAGCACCTGTGGTTCATTGACTTCCAGTTCTCACAGCTAGATATACACCATCACCTCTGCAAAGTGTCTGCTGAGGATTTTTATAAGGAAAGTACTTGTCTGAAACAGGTTGACCCAGCCTGGCTTTTAGTACCCAGATTTAAATGTTAAGGCCAATTTTAGATTATTAACATTCTGGCTACATTTCACATTTGTCTCTCCTACATGAAATATCAGGCAATAGTCTAATTGGACACAGCCTCTATAACTTCTATTGCTCATAGTCCCTTTCCTTCTGCCTTTCTCTTTCTATAACTTTACACAAGGCAGAGGAAAATTAGCAGATTTTCCAGGAAAAGTCCAATTAATAGTGATGTATTCTCCTACCTTCACTCACAATGAGAAGTCTTTCATATTGCTTAAGTATCTAAATGCACCTTGAGCAGGACAGAGGCGTATACTAGTCCCAGCACTGTGACAGAATACCCCAGGCAGGTCATTTCAGAAGTAGGTGCTCCTTTTGTCTGCTCTGTGTCTCTGTGTTATCTCTCACTCTGTGTTTGTACAGCATCTTACACCACGAGTCCCAGTTTGGCTCAGGGTAGAAGTGCAAATGATAAACAGTAGGAGAAGGAGCTACAATAGAGTTGCCTGTGATTTAACAAAGACAGTGCAATAAAACTCCGGGTTATTGATGGGCGTAAACTCTTCCCTTTGCCAGTTGGTGTCAGTGGAAAATCCATCCCTTTTCACAAGATCCAGATCCTCCTGGCTGGGTTCAGTCCACATAACCTGACACTTGGCTGAGCATTAGAAGCAGCCTAGCCACGTTCTGCAATCAGCATAAAAGATAGACTCCTCCGTTGGACTACCACAAGTCCACATGGGTTCTCTGTGGTTGCCTGCTTCTCCTACTGAGTACGGATATGGGGGTGATCTCACTCTCATGTTAAATACTGAAAGATAAATGGAATAAATCTAGATAGTTTTCTTTTGTTTGCTGCCTGTTCAGAATGGGGGTGTAACCGGTGGAAAGAAAATAAACTGAATGCGCTGATAATCTCTTCTGAATAGCCAGTTCAGCTGAGATTACCTGGCTGTGTCATCTGCGTACTCTACTTAATGTCACTTAAAACCCAAGGCGATGGGGACGCAGTGATTTAGATGTGACACAAAGAAGTGATCTGTGTCGCAGTCCCTGCAGCCACTGCCAACCTGGCGACATGTGCTGGTTGCTTCCTTCATCATGGCTCTTGGAGTCCCATGAATACTTGGGATCTCAGCTATTGTTTTTTTAAAGTACTGTTCCAGTCTGAAAGAATAAAAAAAAAAAAATCTGGCAACCATGATATGAAAGCAATTTCAAGATTCAAAACTTAGAAGCAAAAGGAAAAGAATCTCCTAGGTATTCAGTTTTCAGAAACCTTCATATCTGAAGATGGTGTTGAGTGTCAGGGAAGAGTTAATTCATACCATCAGTTTGAGGAGTGGTTCAGTGCCCACACTCCCCGTCCAGACGATGTGTTGCAATAGCAGCAGTAAGAAAAAAAAGCCTCTAAAACGCAGGTATAAAGATATTTCATTTGCTGTTTCACCCCTCCTTTGATCACACATAAATTCCTTTTGTCCCTATGGAAAGCCTATAAATACCAGGCATTCATTTCTCCACAGATTTGCTCAGAATAACTCAGTGATATCCATTTACTTCTATTCCATTCCAATTTTTTATTTTCTCCTTTCTTTCTCTTTTTTCAGAGAATAGTTTTCCTCAGACCATGAGTATTTTGGGAAATCATTAAATTTTGCTAGTTTACTGCCATTAGTTTGTCAAAACTCTTATTCCCCCACACTATCATACACACGCTCTTGTTGGCCACTGTATTTACGTTGGTTTTATATTTTTTACTTTATTAATTGAAGAAGTGTGTTAAAATTGCCTCTGTCCCACTGGGGTCCCATTGTTTGCCTCATGGAGATTTTATTCAGCTGGTGAATGACTGCGATTAACTTGTGCCCCAATTATTAAATGATTCACTGATATAATTATGTGGTTTATGTTGAGCTACTGATAAGCTGATAATTAATAATACTGTTTAGACAGATAAATCACTTTTTCCAAAAGAGTTGTTTGCTATATTTGTACTTTTGCTCATAATTAATATTCCATTGGATTTGGATGCAAGCTGTGAGGACTGTTGATTTGAAAAGGACCATGGTTTTGCTGGGGGTTATCATGCTCTCTGCAGAAAGCAGACTTCTCTAGCTTTTAGATGGTCGCACTCAGACGCTAGCATCTCAGCCCTGATCCTACCCCTAAAGGGAACGCCCTGGATGAGCCCCACTGCAGGGGAAGTTCCCCCCTAAAATGGGGCTCGTTCAGGGCAGCTGGAGCTGAGAACCCAGCACTACCAGGCAAGAGACTCCTCAGCCTCTTGGCCACTTCCCTGCCCAATTTCAGCCCCTGTGACTCAGAAAGTCAGGAGGTTGGGAGTGGCTTGGGGATGTGCTTCCCAGAGGCTTGCATTCCCCCTTTATGACATTACTGAGGCAACTGGTACCACAGAGGGCACCTGCCTTCCCCTGCCCTTACAAAGCCTCCAAGTCTGAAGTCACCACCTCATTCCCCAACATACCTTGAAACACCACCAGTGGAGCCGGGAAGGTGGATGCTTTCTCCCTTCTTGTGCACCTGCACACAGAGAAACAACATCCAGCCCAAAACATTACTCATGACCCAAGCCATCATCTTTACCAGCCCACAGTAATGTCCCAAAATACAAGGCAGGCAAGTTGCCCCTGCAGAGCCTGGGTCAGTTGTACCTTGTACTGCTGCACCAGCTATTTATCACAAAAAGCTTTCGGTCAAGTTAATTCACAATGTGTCTTGATCTACTGTCTTTTAAAACCAGGACTATAACTATAAGGAACATCATCCTGGCAAATGTATAATGCTGTGTTAAAATGCATTACATTAAATCATATCCTCTTACACACAGCACTGCAATGTTTGAATACATTAAATTTCTATAGCCTCAGTTCGGTAGCCTTCACTTCAGAGAGTGAAGATTGTACAGGTTTCCTTGCTAATTCTTTTCACAGGCAATATTTGTGATTGTGGCTCATATCCACATGGGACTTAGAGACACCCCTAGCCACTTAAAATCAAAAAATAAAGCCATAATATTTAGCCTGTTCCTATGCAACAGGCATAGAACCTCAACAGCCAGCACAAAAGCTGCATCTCTCTTTCCTAAAACAGCAGGGAACAGAGGTCAAAGAACTTGCCCAAAGACAAAAGAAGGATCTGTGGCAGAGCCAGAAATCAGCTAAACTCTCCTGGGCAATATGCCTGTGCTTTCCCCACGTGAGAAGTGTTGCTGCAAATGCTTTTAGTCTCTCCTGTTTGGTGGTTAGTTTTCTTACTGCTCCTGTGAGAGGTCTTATATAAGGACAAAGAAGACAGATTGATATTGAAAAGTTTGCCACCTAAGCGAATAAAATTATTTAAATTTTATGACTCTATTTAGACATTTATTTGAACATTTGAATGACCTAATCTTTCAGATTTATGGCACGGTAAGGACAGACAGACAGAAACACAGACTGAAGAATGAAACAGAAAAGTCGTGATATATAGTTTATCACAGCCAAATTTCCAGATGTTTCTTGACATTTAACACATAGGGGTTTTTTTCCTGGAAAATCTTGATGGTCTGCAAACAGCTTTCACAGCCTATGAAATCTGTTGCAAAAGGGAAAATGTTTCCCATTCTAGTTTTGGATGAAAATTTAACATTTCAAAACATCTACATATGGGAATCCAGGGAAGAAATCTATGAATGGATTCATACCTCTACACTGAACTGATTACATTTCAGCATTTTGGCTTTGAAAATGTTTCTCAGCTCAGAAAATGCACAAATGAAATACTTTCACCATTTCAAAGCACTTTCTCTAAAATATTTCAAGGGACAATAATTATTAAAATGTCCTATCAGCTTCAGACAAATCAAGATGTTTTTGTGGAAAACAAAATCATAAATTCCTGAAAAAAATTCCCCACTGACTCTGCTGGAAGCCAAGACTAAAACCACTTAGAAATGAATAGACAGCCAGCACCGATGGGAGCAAAGAGGTTGCCCTCAGAGATGCACAAGCAGCTCTTTCCTTTTTAAATGAATTTCTGATACAAATTGAAATGTTTGACCCGATGAAGTTCCTTCTGCTCGGCACCTCCCAGCTGTACTGCGAGCTGCGGGACTGTGAAAGATGGATGGTGTTCACCAAAGTGAACAAAGGCTCTTCCACTTAGGCAGAGCTCCCAATCCTATGGGCTGATGGTTTCTGAGACCTTCAGATCCTATGAAAGTAATCAGGCAACTGTGCCAACAGTGAGACTTGTACAGTCTGGCCCAGAACAAGGAACAGTACATGTTGGTTGTACAATGTGACTGACTTAATGCTGCCGCAGGAAGCTTAATACCTTGATTTTTTTTGTGTTTCTCGGCTGTTTTTAATGTTAACTGCACAATCTTAATGGAACTGTAATGAACTCCTTTGCTAGACTGCATTTGCAATGCTGTACTACTAAATCTTTATTTCACACCTTATTACAGCCCATACTGCATGAGGCTGCCCAAAGTCATCAAGCACAAAGTGGTATTATTGTGCAGACAGTGCAGCTTAGCAAAAATTACCTAAATAGTAGGGCTGATGGTGGGTGCCTTACAATACCTGCCTTAGAACAAAAAGAAAAAACCTGCCTCATTCTTGTACCTACTGACATTTCCAAAAGGCTAATAGTTATGAACTGCATTTCCAATCAAATGGTGAAATTTTTGTTGCCCCCTCTGGTAGTTGCTTCTATCAGACACCATCACCACAGAAGCCCAGTAGGTTTTTGTCTTTTTGATCAGTGTTTGCAGGCAACTCATGGAGCCAAACCAATCCCCTCCAGGTCCCCTTCTGCATCCACGTGTCTTTCCAGGCTTGAGGACAGTGACAACACTCTGGATTGTGGAGATAGAAGTGCTAGGCTGTCTCCAAATTCAACAGTGTAGTGAGAAGACGAGCAAGTCTGGACAAGTCTTGTCCTTCATGTCTGGCTGCACGGCCCTACCGCCGACCCTGTGCTACCACTGATACCCACATATGTGGCTGTGCAGTGGGATGGTTAAAGGATTTGGGGGAAAACTAAAGAGGAAAAAAAAAAAAAGAGTTCTGGTTTTGGCTGGTAACTGCCCGGGCACATGTGCATCAGTTACAGCTAAAGCAGTAGGATGCTGGACCATGCATGCAAGACAAAGGAGAGCAGCACTGCAATGACTTGGGTGTAGGCAGGGGTCAGCAGCCATAGCACTATATCCTTCGTAAAGGTAGCCTACCTCTAGAAATACCATAAACTCTTCAGTTTTAAGGGCTTTAAAGGAAAGACATGGTGCTAGACCTCTGTGGAGTGTTACTTTAAAAGTACTCCCTCCTAAGCATGCTGCTTTAGAAAACTCCTACAGATATCAGTGCTACCGTTTCTGCCTGATAATAAGAACTGTTTGCATGTGCTTGGGTCAAATTATACCCCACTAGATCCAGTGGGCATTTCTAAGAGGCATCAGGGCTGGATTTCCCATGTCAATAATCAATGCACAACTTTGGGTACAGATTCCCATACAATTGCATGAGAAAATTTATGCTCTCGTAATGTTTCCCTTCTCTCCTCACCAAATATGAATGTTACATATATCATATCCAGGCACGAAATATTTGCAATTGGAAATTTTGAGTTTCCAAATACCTGAGGTACCCCAGGAAACTGCACAGAAGGAATTGGGCTGGTGCTGGCACTGTGGCAGCACAGGACTAATCCCATGGAAAAACTTAGAAATGGCCAAGGCAGAGCATAGAACTAGAGAGAATTGACGGAGGATGGCATTTCATATTCATTAGCACCATGTCATAAATATGGTAATTTCTGATCTGCCTCCCTTTTACCCCTTGGGATGCTAAAGTGTGAATGAAAAGCAACCTTCATGTTCAATTACAATTTTAAAGAGATACCATTGGATATTGCTGGTACAAAAAATGAAGTTGCAGTTAAAAAGTAAAAAATATGAAAGAAAAAATAAATTGAAAACAATCTCTCATAAGAATAGAAATGTACCCTCCATTCATTTTAGTATTTGGAAGAGAGCAGAATTCAACGTTCGTTTTTATGTTATTCTTCTTTTTAAAACTGAATCTTTTATAAGATGTAGATCCAAACACAACTCGCTGCAGGTAAAAATGAGTTCTGAAAAATGAAAGTGGTCTCAAAATAGAAGTGTTGAATCTGACATTGAGGGAAAAACAGCCATTATTGTAGGCAAGTTCTATTTTTTCAGTGTAGAAATGGGCCCAAGTAGATTTTGGATATTTTTTACTTTTTTCCGGGATTTTTGTATACCCAGCCAGCTCAATAGTTTTAACAGATCTGATCCACATTCAGAAAACTCTAGGCAGGCTCAGAGTATCTTTGCAAATCAGCTGTACCCCAGATCTGTAATTAGTATCACACTGTTGGGAAATGCTGAACAGACATACTGTATTCATGCTGTCTAGCTGTTCAGTTCACACACAATAAATCCAGCTGAAAGATCTGGATAGATTGCATATGCTCCAGCTAACAGGAGAAAATGATGGAAATTGTCCAGTAGCATCTCCAATTTAGAATTAGAGATTCTAAAAACCCATGGTAGAACTTACCTGTGATTTTTGGCATCTTCTGTAGAACCCTCATTTCTGGTCATCAAGTCACTGCCATTTATCAGAAAGAAAAAGAAATATATAAACAAAAGCTTGAAAAGCAAAGGAATTTTTTTTTTAAAGCCACAAATACACATTTCTTTTTGAAATAAAATCTGATTTTTAAGTCACTAATGAACTTTTTTATTGCTTTGAGTTGCCAAAGCCCTGCCTCCTTTCCCCCAGTTCAATGCAGTCTGCATGGCTGTTTTACAGGCAAGTGTTAGCTTTGAAGTCTTTTCAAATCTGCGGAAAGCCTTGGATTTTCAGTGTCTAAAAAAATATCCATGGTGATGGATGAGCGGGCCACCCACAGGTGAAGAGATCAAAGATCCATGATAATTGCAATTTAGCAACAAAGGACAAAAGAGAGGGACAGGAAACTTTGTGAAATTAGAATAAAGGGAAACATATAAAGGATCTAGTTAATATCTAGTTTCCTGGGTTTCTAATGAGTCAGCTTGGCACAGGATGATGAATTACCTGCCAGCTTTGACTCTACAGACAGAGCAGCATCAGTCTGAACTGATATTCATCCATGACAGGGAAGAAAGAAGGTGGTTCTTCTTAGAAACAGTTCATTGCCACTTCCAAAAGCAGCATTGCTGCGGATGTAAACCTGGGAAAGCTGATTTGCATTTCATTATAGCAACGACAACCCTTCTTTTCAAGCTTTGGAACAGTGACAAAGCAGTGGCTTTACACTGATACACCAAGGAGACTAATACGAGACACTCCATTACTAGTTCTGGGAAGGGCCTCAACAGAACACTACCTTGAGAGGAGAGTGGATTTGGGCATCAGCAGTGCTGTGTTACGGCGTGACAAACTCGGCAGATCTCAGCAGTGTGTTTTTCTCACACAATGATACAAAGCCCAAACTTTTCATGTCGTATCTCCATTCCCTTTAAACAGATATGTCATGGTTTAACCTCAGCCAGCAGCTAAGCATCACACAGCTCACTCCCCCACAGTGGGAGAGGAGAGCATCAGAGGAGTAAAAATGACAAAACTCATGAGTTGAGATAAAGACAGTTCAATAGGTAAAGCAAAAACCGTACACGCAAGCAAAGCAAAACAAGGAATTCATTCACCACTTCCCACGGGCAGGCGGGTGTTCAGCCATCTCCAGGGAAGCCGGGCTCCATCACGCGTAATGGTTACTTGGGAAGACAAACACCATTGCTCCAGATGTCCCCCCCTTCCTTCTTCTCACAACTTTTATTGCTGAGTGTGACATGATATGGTATGGGATATAGCTTTGGTCAGTTGGGGTCAGCTGTCCCAGCTGTGTCCCCTTCCCAGCTTCTTGCACACCCCCAGCCTCCTCGCTGGTGGGGTGAGGTGAGAAGTAGAAAAGCCGTTGACTCTGTGTAAGCCCTGCTCAGCAATAAGTAAAACATCCCTGTGTTATCAACACTGTTGTCACCACAAATCCAGAACATAGACCTATACCAGACACTGTGAATTAACTCTATCCCAGCCAAAACCAGCACAAGCTGCTTGATGCTTCTGAAAGGCAAAAGCCATGAGGAGGAGGCCTCTGGGGAGTTACCTATGAAAACCACATCCTCAGAGGCTAGCTCCCAGCCACCCATTAAAATCAGTGGCCCGGATACGACCGCAAGCTTGTTTCCAGTTGTCCAACTTCACAAGGCAGTAACAAAACCCATTTACATGTTGCTATTCCAAAACGTCAGCCTTGATATGGCAGAGTCAAATTCTAGTCTTGCTGGTACAAATGTCACGAATGTTACTCTGCTTTCAAAGTGCTCATAGTCTGGCCCTTCACTCATTTCTCCATACACTCCTTAACCTTGTACTCATTTTTTTTCGGTTTAATGCCTTCGGGGTGGATGCCTCATCCTCTTTTCTTATTAAGATTTTTTTGTCCAACATTTCTCTAATGACCTACCCAGAGGAAGAGGAAGGGTTAAAATATTTATGTATGCAGATGAAACTGTTCTAGTTGCTGTTAATGATGTTTGCTTCCATTTCTAATACCCTCTCTCCCAAAATGACATGTATGATCACTAGGCTTAATAATGTTCATCTCTCTCAATCTTAATAAAACTCTGCTAGGCTTTCTGTCTGCTAGCACATTTAATCCTTCTAAAACCGTTAACGCACCTGACCCTGTCTGTTCAACCTGGGTGTGAGCAGATTCTGGTTTTGGACTTATGTGTGTCTTTGATAAATTTACTCTCTAGATACTTAAAAATACTCCCCTCCCTTCGTAAACATACTGGTGATTAGACTGCAAATAGAATTAAGCTGTTCTCAGCAGCTGGTGTTGGGCAAAAGGCAGATGTGGATATCTGGATGGGTCCACTTACTATTTTGATTTAATCTGATCATGAGCTTGCCCACACACATTAGAAAGTAATGTCTGTCTCCCACAATTTTGCTCAACCTAATTATGCTCTTAGGCCTTGTCAGGCCACTTGATGTCAAAGGTTCAGCAATTTGCCCCTCTTCCCTACAAAACCTGGAGAGACACTGGAATTATGCAAAGGTTTTTCTGCATGTTTGTTCTATGCTTGCTGGAAGTTCAAACTATCACAAAATAAAATCTTTCTGAATGCAGAAGGGCTGAGTGAGTACTACTTTTCATGGTGTCTTCTCAGAGACGTTGAAATGCTCAATCTTAATACACAGTATCTGTGAGCTCTGCGTTACCAGCCTAGCCTACAAATGGCTATGAGTCTGCAGATGTGTTTTGGAGCAGGCCATGGCTGGCAGTTGTGGGATACCAAAGAAGGCATCAAGGCTCTTCCTGTTCTTAAATTCAACCTCTAGACTCAGAAACCAGCAAAATTAAATATGCCTCATGAGGAGAAGGTTTGTGACATTAGAGTTGATCCTACTTTGAACAGAAGATTGGACTAGATCACCTACTGAGGTCCTTTCCGACTTGAATTATCCTTTTATACTAAAGCCAGTCTCATTACTTTTGGAGGGGAAGAGAAAGGGAAAGGGATTAGCTAATGACTTTTAAGCACTTATATTTTGTCAATTCTGGAATCCTTTCTTAGTTTTTAAATATGTATTTTTATATTATATTCATACATACTTTGGTGGGTTGACCCCGGCTGGATGCCAGGTGCCCACCAAAGCTGCTCTATCCCTCCCCTCCTCAGCCGGACAGGGGAGAGAAAATATAACCAGAAGCCTGTGGGCCGAGATAAGCACAGGGAGAGATCACTCAGCAATTACCGTCATGGGCAAAACAGACTCGACTTGGGGAAATTAATTTATTACCAAACAAGTCAGAGTAGGATAACGAGAAATAAAACCAAAGCCCGAAAAGCTCCTTTCCCCCACCTCTCCCTTCTTCCCAGGCTCCACTTCACTCCCAAATCCTCTCCCTCCTTCCCCCGAGCGGCGCAGGGGGACGGGGAATGGGGGTTGTGGTCAGTTCATCACACGCTGTCTCTGCCGCTCCTTCCTCCTCAAGGGCAGGACTCCTCACCCTCTGCCCTGCTCCAGCCTGGGGTCCCTCCCACGGGAGACAGTCCTCCATGAACTTCTACAACATGAGTCCTTCCCAAGGCATACAATTCTTCATGAACTGCTCCAGCCTGGGTCCCCCCATGGGGTCAAAAGTCCTGCCAGGAAACTTGCTCCAGCCTGGGCTCCTCTCTTCATGGTTCAGAGCTCCTGCCGAGAACCTGCTCCAGCGTGGGCTGCCCATGGGGTCACGGCCTCCTTCGGGCATCCCCCTGCTCCAGCGTGGGGCCCTCCCCGGGTGCGGGTGCAGATCTGCTCCCCTGTGGAGCTCCATGGCCGCAGGGGCACAGCCGGCCTCCCCGTGGGCTTCCCCCGGGGCTGCCGGGGAACCTCTGCTCCGGGGCCTGGAGCCCTCCTGCCCCTCCTGCTGCTCTGGGCTGGGGGCTGCAGGGCTGTTCCTCTCACATCTTCTCACTCCTCTCTCCCAGCTACTGTTGCAAAGCAGGTTTTTTCCCATTCTTAAATATGTTATCACAGAGGTTCTACCACCATTGCTGGTGGGCTCAGCCTTGGCCAGAGGGGGGTCCATCTCGGAGCCGGCTGGCACTGGCTCTATCGGACACAGGTGAAACTTCTGGCAGCTTCTCACAGAAGCCACCCCTGTAGCCCCTCCACTAGCAAAACCTTGCCACACAAACCCAATACACATACACACGTATGCAGGACATCTTCTGATCAGTGCTGTCACAGCAAACAGCTAGAATAAAACGAGTCAAGTGCTCAAGCATAACGGCACGTGAAGGGGGAAAAAAGCAAAATTGAAACTGCTTGGAAAGGGAGGTTGTGGCAAAGCAATTGGGATTCTTGCCTTGCAAGTGACAGGCGGGCAAGATTGCAGGAGGAGGATGGAAGAAATTAGCAAAGAGATTGCAACAGAAGAAGACTGAAGCTTAGTTTGTGCCCACCTGTTCTGGAGCAACATAAGCATATTAGTGTTCCAGAATTTTTCTCAATCATAATCATAGCTTCTCTTCCACTAAAAAGTCTGCCCAAAACAGGTCATCTTTCTCTTTTCTGAGGACAGGAAAGCCTGTCCTGGACAGGCACTTATGCATTCAGGGCTTTGAAAATGAAGCAAATCTTGCCGTTACCTATTGAGAATTCATTTCTACTTGTCTGGCTTTGTGATCTGCGCTCAGGCTTGCCAGGGACCTACCTTCTGATGGTAAGGGTGTTTGTAAGCATTTTGCTTCCTCTGCCTTTGTTTAGACTGACGGGGAACACAAAGTGGTTTTAAGTGGAGAATAGTTGCAAGACCATCTCCATTTTTGTATTAGGCATATTTTTCTAGTGCACTGTGAATTGGCTTCACCCACATCCAGCTCGATCAGGGCACTGGCCGGGAGTCGTGTTGTGCCCACCTTTGTCAATTTTGTATTCAATGAGCACAAAGAGAAACCAAATTTTAATCATCCAACCCCAAATATTAATACCTGTTACTTTGCCTCATGCAAGCTCCATGTATGTTTGAAATCTGTCCAGTTTTCACCTAAAAAGAGCAGAAGATGGAGGAGAACTGACTGGAAAGCAGTACATCAGCTGTGGGGACAGCATAAGTGGCAGCCCAGAAGGCTTTTAAAATTAAAACCTGTTTTCTGAAAACTGACGTTGCATGCTGTGTATTAAATAAATGAGTTGGGCATCTGATAACTTGCTCAGTTCTGAGGCTGTGAAGTGATCAGTGTGGAAACACTAGCGAGAAAAGAATAAACTCAGTATCCCACTAGCCTGGTCCCAGCTTCCCAAAGGGATTTGACAGAAGAATCAAATTCATCCCTCTTTCCCTTGTGTCTAACATCGGTTTATTAAAGACAGTTAAAATCAGCAACTTTTACCCGCTCCAAGAAGGAATGCTCGTGTTAGTCCTTAATTAAGAGGCTCCCTATAGTTATGATAACCACACTCATTTTAGCAGGTGGCCCAGTTGAAATAAAACAAAGGTCCTGAGCAACAAGATACAGATAATACTGAAGTAAGAATGTGCAGCAAATTTGGGAGAACTTATAGCCTCTGGAGGGGGAGGAGTCAGGTATTTTGAGTGGAACCTCTGTCATAGTAATATGAGCATAAATGAATTTATTTGTGCAGTCGATAGTTGCTGTAGTACAGATTGGATGGAAACAACACCATCTCCAGATTAACTTTTTTTCTTTTAGTCATTTATTAAACTGTAAACTCTGAACATTTTAATAAAAATACAGACGTACAAAACAAAACTCTGTGTGGTTCATATTTTATTCAACAACATTGCTGAATAAGAGACATCTGCTTCAGGGCAAAAAAAAGCCACTTCCATTTCATACTGTACTTATTTCTCTAATGTCTCCTAAATGATTGTTTGCCAAGAAGCATATTATGGGACCATCATTTTTCCTTCTACCTCCCAGCTCAAAGGCTGTTTCTGCCTCTCAGGAATAAGAGATCTGCTGCTTCTTCCTACTTTTCTTTTTTTTTTTTTTTTTTTTTTGTGTGTGTATGTGCACTGGCAAATTCAACCTGCATTATAAACAGCAGTTCTACATGCCTAGCAAGATGCTCTGCAACCTTAGCATTGTGCTCCTTCAGAGCAGCATCCCCAGAGGAATGACTTTACGGATTATTAGTAACATCCACAGAAATGGCAACTGATATCCCTCTCCCATCCTTCCTATGTATTATTCATAAGGCTGTAGATTTGTCATGATAATTTATTAGGTAAATCAGACTCCTCTCACTGGGTATAGTCTGTGGACCTCGAGGAGAATAACAGCAAGTTGTGGACATTGTACAATATGTATTAAAGTTTTAAGTGCCACCCCAAGGTGCAGGGAATATGCACTCTCATTTCTCTCCTTAAAGAAAACCCAGATAAGAATGAGAAGAGACTATGCATGTCAGGAAGAATTTATACTGATTTTGTAAGATGAATATTCATCTGGTGGAAAACATACTGAAAACCATGGAGGTGTCAGAGGACTTAGCAAGTGATAACTTTCCTTTAGTACTAGACTGGGGTGTAGCTGAATCAAGGTAGGGAAATGCATCAGATCCCATTTTCAGATCAGCAAATCATCAAGAATTGATTTTTCCAAAGACTGAGTTGCCTTTGAACTGCGCATCTAAATCCCTTGTGTTAACTTGAACTTCCTTGGCCACACTAAATTGAATTATGAGTTAATATCTTCGAGTTCAGAAAAGTACAACTGGATAGTATACATATTTTTATCTCAAAAACAAGAAAACAGAAAGAAAACATCTTACAAAAGAAAAAGAAAACATACCTATAGGTATGAAACATACCTACATTTGAAATTGAGTGACATCATGAAATCAATACACCTCCAGGGCTTTCAGGTCTTGAACTGTAATTCATTTACACTTTTTTTGTGCCCTGTGACTTTAGAGTCAGTAACTGAATAATGTGAATGCATCAGTTCTCTGTCCATCTCCTGGGTGCCACAGGGAACTCCAGTGACCTGTTGGAAGAGTCACAGATAAGGTATAGAAGGGAAGAGCAGAGATACACAGATACTCAGAGGTTTGGAGCAGCTTCTTCAAGAAGCAAAATTAATAATCTGGGACTCTTCAGCCTGGGAAAAGATGACTCAGAAGAATGTAGCGGAGGTCTATAAAATCACAAGTGGCACAGAGAAGACAAATAGCAAATAATGCATTTGGTATTTCTCAGCACATGACAACCAAGGAAACAATCAGACAGCAGTTTCAGAGGTGAATATCATTGAGGTGAAAATATAAATAGATTCAAAAAGAAATTAGACAAAATCAGGGAGGAGAGGCCCATCAGGAGCTATTGATCCTGGTGATTGTCTAAATTCCCCAGGACAAGAAGTCTTATAGTGCACTTTTGTGGATGTTGAATAGACGTATCAGAGGAAGGTGTATATATTCCAGTACAAGAATTAAGGAGCTTCAAATTAAACTAGAAGGAGGCAAGCTCAAAACAAGTGTGTAGTTCCTCTAGGAGTGCGTCATCAGACTGTGAAACTTAGGGTGTTATAGATGCAGACAGTTTAACTGGGTTCAAGGGGAGACCAGAAAAAATAATGATTGAGGTTTACCATTGGGAAGTCACTGATCTATAAATGCTCTAATAATATTCAATGTAATTGACATACAGACTTCCTCTCTTCTTACTCACTCGTGCTACCACCACTACTGAAGACAGACCCTGTAGGATTTGACCCCACACAGCTGCTCAGATGCTAGGAGTGGCCGTAGGTCTGCGTTGCGGGGTGGGCGTGTTGGATTGGGTACTGAAAGGATTTAAGCGGAGTTGGATTCAGTTCTCAACCCACCAAAGTTTATATGCACATCAGCCGTGTAAATCAGTTCTCTGCATCCAGGATGAAACTGAAACTGCATGTTGTGCCTGAACATCAAGAAACCCTTCAACAAAATTAGGCACCGAGCTGCTGCAGAGCTCATTGTCGTAGACAATAAAATGACAGATAGAGTAGCTTTTAGGAATCAAATACATCATAAAGGCAAGTCATTAAGAGTATATGTTCTCTCTACAGCTTAGGATCAGATCCATAAAAGTATTTGGCCTCCTAACTCTCATTGACCTCAGCAGTAAAGATCCTAAATTCCTCTGTACATGACAGCCTGGCAGTGCTGGTAAAGAAAAAAATCTAGATAAACAAGCAGAAGGGTGGGAACAACAACAACAACAAAATGTCAGTATTAAGTAAGTACAGCCACCTGGGAGTTTCTTCATCAGTGGGGTTATACATGCTATTTATCTAGAAGTTACTTTGGCTACAATTGTCTGCAGCGGATTACATGTAGCGTGCTGTGGCCAACCAGGAGGAAAAGAAAGTGGTCTCGTAAATGGCAAAAGCAATAAATATACCTGTCTGAGAACAATCTATCCTGTTTTGTCAGACTTGGACAGATCCTACCAAGTGACGGTTTCATTGTTCTACTCAGCAGTGAATATTTCAGGAACAGAAAGCCCAAGATTGACAAACAATACTCTGATTCTTCTCCCCACACAACCTCTCCAATGAGTGAGACAGTGAAGCACAAAGGGGGACACTAAATATTTGTAATGCTACAGTACTACTGATAAACAAGAGCAAAAGGAAAGAAGGAGATGTTCTTACATCTGTGGTTAGGCTTCCATCATGGGCTTTGCTGGGAAAATGGACCCGAGCAGATCCCTTGGGGCTAGCCATCACGAGTCATGGAGCTGGTTGTGTTTTCCCACATAGTCCTGCTTTGCTTGGTTCTACTCCAATTGTGGGCATCTTAGCTTCTGCCAAAAGCCTGCATGAGGACATACCAAACCCTCCAGAACAGATGGACCCACAGATCGTCTTTGCTGTCCCAGCTGATGAGCTGGCACTCATCAGCTTTTCCAAGAACAGGGTTTTCTCCTCAGATTCTTCACTCAGGGGTGATATAGCAGGAGGTGTTTGTCCCACAGCAGTACAGAGCAAACCCCACACCAGCTTCTCTCTGGGAATAACCTGAATGCATCCCCTGGCTGGGAAGCGGATGTTATCTTTTGCATTCACAAGGCCTAAATATTCACCAGGGAGGTCTTTGTCCTTAAGCTGAGAAATAATTCAGAGTCCAAATATTTGGAAATTAAACTACACCACAGTGGCAGGAGTTAGCCCACCAACTTACAGATGGTGTGATATTCCCACCATCTCCCGCTCACAGAAAATCAAAATACTCCTATTTTTTTAATACTTGTGAGCTCAGACACGACTAAGACAAAAGTTCAGAAGATTATAACCTTACACAGAAATATCATAACCTTAAATATTCCTTCTAAATTTTAGCATTCTTTAGCATTTTTCTCATTCTCACATTAAGATGTTCTTGTGAAAATGGAAACGCTGCCTTTTGGTTTCCCAAACAGTCCTGGTCTCACTTGTGAAGCACAGTATCTTTTGAATACTGTCTGCAAGGGAAGCAAGTATATTTTTAAGGCACATCTGACATCTGTAGAGGGGAGAAAGTTAGTTCTGCAGTTCATTAATCCAAACAGCATCTCTTCTGTGCACAAAAGGTTTTGTGGGTTTTTTCCCCCTAGCCAAATTGCCATGCCCTGTATATATGTTCAGGTGTAAAATCTGCAAAAGGTAATTACTTTCCAAGAGTGCTATCAAGGCTCAGGCGCACTCCTCAGCGCATAAATCTGAGGCAGCCATGCATCTCTCCAAACCTGAGAAGGCTGCCTGAAGAAATATAAAAACTCTGAATTTCCCTTTTCTTATTTAAACACCTGCGATTTCCTCACAGAGACAGTGACTGCAGAAGCCCCACATAAATGGTCTGTAATGCAGTTCTGAATCAAACCCCTAAGGATTATTAAAGTAATCCATCTTAATTATAGTGAAAACCTGTTACTGGCCTTGCATAATAATGCTTCATTTATAATTTCCACTTAGGTCTGTGTCCCTCCTTCTCATGCTTCTCTCTCCCCTACAGTATTTTTCCTTTATCTGCCTTTGAACAGAATTACCCAGCACCTTTGGAAAGTGATAGAATATTCTTAGGGTGGCAGGATGACCCTGTAATTAAGGCACAGGTCTAAGGAAAATGACACTTTAGGTTTTCTTCCTAGATATGTCTTCAGCCAAGGGTCTCTGCTTTAGAAACAACATTCTGGTTACCCTTGCAGTCCCAGCCAAGATCAGAGATTAATGAAATGAAATACCATAAAGGCTCGTCTCTTCCCCAGTCTAAATACTTTTAGCTACCTGTCCTACCATTTACATTACCTGTGCTATCATTACACCATTACCTGGTGCTAATAAACTATGGCTTCCTACCAGACTTGCTAGCAGTCTCCACCTCTGTCATCTCAGAACAATCTTCCTATCTTTCTATTACCATTTGGGTACAAAGCTCTTGGAAGGCCCTCATAGCTATCTTTTCTACCTTTTGCCTCTCTGTAGATTCAATAAAAGACTTGCATTTTATCCCTGCTAAGACAGTAGAACAGGATCAGGCACAGCAGAGCCTCTCTGAGCCAAAAGGTATTTCTTGTTCATGGAGCTCACTGCTGGCAATGCTGGGTGTGCAGCATCGGTCATAGCACATAAAGCTTTGGCCATTTGGCTCTGTTGGTATAAGGTGGTCTCCGAGTTGTTCAACAGACATATGTTAGTTTTAAAAATGAAAAAAGTCATGAAATAAAAATGTGCAAACTGTGAGCTCTTTTTTTCAGTTTTAAATTTGTACAAAATAACAAGCAAGGAATTGTAATGCTCATGGAGAGCTTGGCTGACCACAAGGGAATCTGCATCTTGACAATTCAGGTGACCTTATGAAACACTTGTTTCTTCCAAGTCAATTGCAACATGTACCGTATTTATATTAATTTCTATTTTAATAACTCATCTATTATCTCTTTATCAGGTACAGCAGGAACCTGATCCAAAATGCTTTTCAGTTAGAGGGACTTTCTCTCACCATCTCCTTTTGAGGTTTTTTTGGAGGCGTTGTTGAAGTGCTGTATTGAAAAAAAGAAATAAAGTCCATTTTACACACATAATGTTTGGGAAAATAGGAACACAAAACTAATCCCCTGGGGTTATCTGAGAATCTTGCTACACATAAATGTCTTCCTTGCATAATTTCTGGGCATATTACAGTAAATATTAGCATAGAGACTTCAAACTTGCCTCATCTATGTGGGAAAGGGAAACCTAGTCTGTGGCAAACCCAGCTACAGATCAACATTTCCAAGATTAAAATTTAATTGAGTCAATTATTCTTCTCTTGCTCTCCCATGGAAGAAAAGGTTAAGCTAAATTTAAATAAGGCATGTTGATCTCTACATTATTCATTCAGTCACTGATATATCACTGTCTTGATAATTTATGGGTTCTAAAAACTACCTAGATGTTCACCGCCCATCCCAATATCTTGGGGAATCATCAATTAATATGTCCCTTGGTTCCAAATTCATTTCAGCTGTGATAGATCTGTACGAATTGATCAAAATTACTATTCAATCATTTTTTCGCATGGAGCTCTGTGACCTCACTGCATGGTATCAACTTTCCTCCTGTGGTGATGTGTATGTCTCCAAGCTGAAGCTCCTCAAATTAAAAATCCACTATTAATTCTAGCAGTGATTTAATACTGCTGTCCTTGTAAGTCTACCTTTTTATCTTAGCTTTACATAAAATCTCCTTTCCATGGGAATGTATGACATTTTGCCTTTTGTTTTTAAGTGCATTTTAAGCAGTATTTTCAGATATGAGACAGGAACACAGAACCTATATACTATTATCAAAAATTATTTAGGCACTGAGACCCATGCTCTGCAATGTATTTTGTCCCACTGAAATCACCCGAGCTGCTCTGGAAACCTTAGCAGCCTAAATGCAAGGATTCGCTAAATCTACATCTAAGAGTCTAACCATACTGGGCTGCCTCTGAGTTCAGTGAATGAAAAGTAAGCTCTCATTGGCATCTCACCCACCTTAAGGTGTTACTAAGGTAGAGGGAAAGAAATTATCTTTCTGCTGGAACTCACTTCTCTCCTTTGACCACAAAGGGAACATAGACAAGTAACTTTGACCAGAAAAGCAGTGCAGTGTGCAGTCTCCAACAGCAGAAATACAAAAGACAGCTTCTAAAGCTGACGCTGTAACCCTTGCAGCAAGAAACACTACCTCAGAGGATAACATTTCCTCAAACAAATAAAGGACTAATATTTTTAAAAGTCACTTAGACTGTTGGAAGCTGAAGACCAACTGCCTTCCAACGGTATTGGGACTTCCAAGGACTCCCTTTGTAAGCCTATCTGAATGTTACTCTGCTTCATAAGACCTAAGCAATATGAATAACAAAGTCCCATTTTCAAGAATGACGTTAGCACTGGGAAAATGTTTCAGCTCATTGAACTGTAGTCCTCAAAGCCTAGCTTTTTGGTCACTGTCCTCACACACACCCTCACGATGCAAAAAGAAATCGTATTCCTTACTGCACTGCTCGTAGCGTCTCAGCTACCAGTGTAGCCAAATCCTCCTTTTACACACTACTCTCTCTGTCCTTGGTAAAGCAGAGAAAAGAAAGGAAACAATTAGAGATATAACAGATCCACCCAGCGCCAGGTAGTCATAATAATATATTTCCTCTATCACACATCCTACAATGAAATGATTGTTAAAATCAGTGATCACATACTTAGCATTTCATCCACAGGAGTTATAGAGGGGGTGGAGGAGGAAGGGGATAGACAGAGTATTTTTGGAAGAATGTGGGGCAAATCTTCTGCTGAGTTTGTCAGACATCAACTAATAATGAAGGCAACAGCAGCCTTTAAAGGCAAAAGAAGAGGACGCCGAAAGATTTGTGATGGAAAGCAACACTGAGGCCATCATGAGCTCACTGAGCATACAGAAGCATGTCAATCATTGTCAGCCACTCAAGAGATTAAAAAGGACACAGAATAAATGACTTAATAGTGCAAGTCATTTAATGACTTACCAGTCATTTACTGTGACTTACCAGTGTAAGTCATTAACAACCAGTAAGTGGGAAGCAGTGGGAAGTAATGATTCTGAGCTCTGTAAATGTTTTCCACTGGTTGTTAAGCCACAGGACTGCCCAGACGACCACCAACAGAGCTCAGGATCAGTACTTCCCAGTGGTGGTTGTCAAGTTAGAAATTAGAAAGGGAGCTGTCTTTGAAGGACCTAAAAGGCAATGAGAGAAAGAGAAGTGTCCACACCCACCAAGATCGAATTATTGTCTGCTCCCGCTAAGAGGAGACTTTCTGGAAGGCACAGGCACTACCTTGCCCCATCCCACCACATGATTCAGCGTGTGATGCCATCCATGAGGTCTGACTTGCTAGAAGGGGAGTACACTGCTGTCAAGGTGGACAGCCAAAAGAGTATATCTGGTACGGGCTTCAGAAGCAGTCACTGCAGGGTGGAGAGAGGGAGGAAGAGGAATTTGCCCTTATTGTGCCATGTGCCAAACTGCAAAGGCACGTGTCGACTCTCCAAGAGCAAAGTCTCTCTTCTGCTCTCTGCCCTGCCTTGCAAAAACTTCAGTCACACACACAAAGAAAAAAACCAAATTGCAACGTGTTCAGCTACTCTGCTACATTCAAGGTGTTAATAAATGACAGTGGCTCCCAGAACAGACAATGTCACCATTGGCCCCCATCAAGTAGAAGACATTTGGAAGTTTTTGTTTGTGTTCTTTTTGTGTGTTTGATTCGATTTTCTCCCTCCCTTCCCCCTCCAGTTGCCCTAAAGCTATAAGAATAATATAAGATCTGTCTCATCCAGTATCTGTGACAGGTACAGCTCTGCACACACAGCCATGAGGAAGCAAGAGGTCCCCAAGTCTCCTGCAGCTGTTTGACAAGTGTGAATTAACTCCATATCCGTTGCCAGGTATTTCAGATCCAAGAGAGAATTTCTGCTCAGTAGGATCCAGACTGCCTTTTTCCCCATGTACCTTGTTTTTTTATGGGCTTTATTTTCCTATGTACTCTGTGCTGCAGCATTTGGAGGTGGTAATGGGGGAACATAAGAGCTGCATACCTGGGTCAGCACTGGCATACAGGATCCTGTTACAGTCCAGCATCGTTCCACATCAGGTGCCACACCTCATGAACTGCCCAGATGCTTAAAAAATAAGCTTTGGAACAAGCTTCCCAGGGAGGTGGTGGAGTCACCATCACTGGAAATGTTCAAAAAACATGTAGACATGGCACTTCAGGACATGGTTTAGTGGGCATGGTGGTGTTGGGTTGATGGTCAGACTTGATGATCTTAAAGGTCTTTTCCAACCTTAATGATTCTGTGATTCTGTGAAAAAACCCTTATCCCAAACCCCTCCTTCATGTTTTCCTTTGCTTACCTGTTTACAACAGCAAAGGATATTGTGAGGGTGGAGTGAGCTGTGACCAGCACATTCTGGGAACAAGACTATACTTTTTTGATATAGACTGAGGAGTATCTGAAATGGCAAAAAGGGCTCCAGATTGTGGCAGCCTGGCACAGCCTGGTATTATGAATCACAAACAGATTTTACCCAGTTCTTCTCCCTGTTTTCAGGCTCTTGTGGTTACGTCTGCACCCTGCATGGCTCCTTGAGCATTACTGCAATGCACAAGATCACGAACAACATCACAGCCCAATGGTTGGTGCCTCTGCCACTACCCCACCACACATCCAAGGGCTGCTCACCTACTTTGTCTTATCTGTCCCTCAAACTGATAGAGGGGAGTCAGGTGTCTCTGGCTGATGCAATGGTTCTGTTTAAATCACCAGAAAAGCAGATGGTGTTTGATACTTCAACACAAAATATCCAGTGCCTCCAAACTGGGGCTTTGGGGATGTCTGGAGACCCCTGGAACCCACAGCCAAAAGCAAAGTCAAAGATGGGTGCAGTCAGGCATCTGGACTTGACTCCCCAGAGAACCCCCTTCAACTCAGGTTGAATCTCTTGAAGGTTTTCATGGTCTTAAATGAGACTGTTGCCAGGCTGAATGCTACAGATGATCCTTGACATTTCAGACTTTCTCCATGGTGGCAGGCATGTGTGTTTGAGGAAAGCTCAGGTGCAGAAAGCTCAGGTGCAGAGGGGTGGCCAGTTGTTCCTGACACAACTGCATCGGTTTTTCAGTCTCTGTTTGGAACCTGAGAGAAAAAAAAGATGCGGGTAGTTCTTCATTAAAGTCATCTGCTCTCTCTGACTGTTTATTTCCATTTTTAAAAGGCCACCTTCATAACTCAGAGCAGCCTGCCCTCCTTGCTGTTACCAAAGAGAATTTCAAGCAGGCTTAGTCTTTATTTTCCAGACTAATAGATCCTCGATTTCAAAACACCACTCTGCACTCTGCAGGACACGAGGAAAAATTGCAGCAAGGGGATGCTCTACAGGAATAAAAGATTTGTGCTTTCCAGAAGCATAAATACTCAGCACACAGGCTACAACTTTTGGCTTTCCTCAACTTATCCCAAGATGTTTTACTGCAAATTTCTGATTGCATCTTGAGTACCAAGGGTAGCTTCTTGGCCTTTTTTTTTTTCTTCTTCTTCTTCTTTTTTTTTTTGCCAGCTGACAGATATCTGCCCACATCTTTTGCTCCTGGCTCTGATTCAAAGGTGTCTTTGCCAGTCAAATTTAGTACTTGCTCATTCCAAGAAAACTGAAAGCAAGGCCAGGTGTGGGAAAGCAGATTTGAGTTATGTTGTGCAACTTGTCTCTGCATGACTGCTGCCAAGGATGCAGGGTAGTTATACTGTCTACTTCCCTTAATGTCTTTTGCAATTCTGAATAAAAGAAGGAATCCACCAATAGAGAAGGTTTTAACCTGGGAACTTTTTTTGTTGGTTTGTTTCCTTTCTTCTTAATTGTCCAGGTCCTAGGTAATATGAGGACAAGCCTAGATTAAGAAGTAATGCAAGTTATCTCCCATGTATGCTTGTTAACCTGTGCTTGGGGACCCTGTAAACTGTGCATGTGAGTAGAGAGGAGCTGCTCATCTTTCACACACACCTTGTTGGGGAGAAGTCGGCTCAAAGGTGGATGCTATAAAAGCACTGGGTAAAGCAAACAATCCCTTCCCTGCCATACAGCCCCAAGTTTTGCAGTCTGCTCAACAGAAATTTCCTGCAACAAAGGTTGTATGCCTACCTCTGTATTAACAGCCTTGGATGGAGGAATGTGTCCAGCTGTTTGGGGGTTTTGACCCATTACTAATTGTTAATACTTCTAGCAGATGTAATTAGTGTTCCACAGCTGAGCTCTATGCTTTTCTGTAGCTTTGTTTTACCCCTCTTACTTGACTGGTCCACTGGATGTTCTTCTGTCATGATGAATTCCTTGTTCTCCTTCTTCAGGCTTCTTGTGATGAGACACCTCTGTCAAAGGTCGACTTCTGTTGCTTCAGTTCTGCATTTTGGTCTTTCCTTTCATCCCCAGACACCTGGGAAAGGTCTGGCCCTCCCCAGAATGGAAATATGCAGAGAATTTCCCCATGGGGAAAGAAGGCTTACTCCAAAAAAAGAGCAAAATTCAATCCCAGAGACAGAAGATCGCAGTAGCCTGGGAGAATATGTCAGAAAAATGGGACCCCCCAGATGGGTTAGGATATGGACAGATGCCATTCCGGGAGGCCTCCCTCACTATCAGCAGTGTCCCAAGTACCTCAGGTTCCCCTTGGACAGTAGCATTAGCTACCGACTCTGGGCAAAGCCACCTGCAGGACTGCAACTCTTTTGCCAGCCGCCACAATCTGCTACCAGCTGCCGTTGCCAAGGGACCAGCCGGCACCATGCCCACCTTCTCAAGGCACTACCCATGGGGCTACAGCCCCAGATCTGGTGGGCTATGTTAAAACCAGATGGGGCACGCAGCTGATCCACCTACAGCTTCCTGCCCCATGCCAGCATGGCTGGGTGCAACCATACTGTGTAAGTCTTGCAAGAGCAGTTTGTCGGTGGCAGATGCCTCCTGTAGCCAGGACAGCTTTCTTAAAAAGTGTTTGATTCTTTCCATAGAAATATTGCAAGTAAAATTCTGACTGAAGCAGGCAGTTTGTATGGAAAAAATGAGCACTCCTAATTTGGGGCCAAAAATATATGTACCTGGGAATGATGTGTTGTCATGGAAGGTGTTAGGGAATGTAAACCAGAGAGCAAACTCTTACAGACTTCTTCCATTAAAGGACCTAGAACAATTACCATATTTTTTTCTTTTCATTTTTTTTCTTCCATTCAGCACTGGCTGATTCCTTACAACATACCCAGGTATTTTTCACATATTTGTGGCAGGGTATTTAGGTCCCAGCCCATCTCTACTAAGCAGATGAGAGAATAACCCTTCAGTTTTCTACTTTACAGTTGCTATAAGGAAACTCATAATTCAACCTTCATGTACAGCAAAGTTCTGATGAGATTTAATGGAATTGTAAGTTCCCTTTATGTACATACTGGGAACCAATGGCAAGACTGTTAATTCATTTGCTGAGGATATTTACAATCCCTCCCCACAAAATATAGAGTGTTTCACGTTTTTTGGCAGAAGTCTGATGCCTACTTTAGCAAAAAGTGCATAAATAATATAAGAAACATAATTTCTTTTAGACCTCTTGCAATGCTTAATGTATAGATTATCTATTATATACTTTAAAGCATCCTGGTTAATTTCCTAAGAAATGTATACATGTTGCAAATTCCTAAATTGGCAGATATTAACCACAAGGAGGCTAGAGAACGTTCTTGTTCAGTTCTCAGAATCTATTTCCAGTATGAGGATCACAGAGTTGAAATGTTTGATCAGCCATGATCAGTATAGCCAGGGAATACATTTTTAGTAAGCATGTTCCCATGGTGTCCCTCTACTTCACCCTTCACAAAACCTACGCCCTGTTGAAGAAATTTGGAGCTTTGAAGGTCTGAGTTTTGCTAAAAGAATTTTGTCAATACAATTAAAATTTAAACAGTTCCTCTCTCCTTCCCAGTTAGTTTCAAGTCATGAAATTATGCAATGTGGCACAAAAGGCTACATATCTCTGCATTTTTCCTGTGTGTTTATTGGGGTGGAGACAGAGTTCAGACAAGCCACTGATCCTGAGTAAATGGCCTGAATCATGCAAAGATATGAAGAGATACTTTGCTCAATGGATAAGGTTAGATAAATGCATAAATCTGTGCCAGATCATTGCTGGGGGGGTTCCATGAATGTAGATTCATAAACAAATTAACCCTCCTCATCTGCAGGGCCTGGTTTGCTAGCATTGCAATTTTTTAACTTTAGTGTGTACTGAAATCACAGCAGCGTAAAACCAGCAGAAGAGAATGATATCTCAGGCCTGGTTTGCTCTCATCTCCTTCCTATGAAAGTATATTAATAAGCAATTTGTCTTATCCCACAAAGCATTCAGGGGCAAAGCATGACATTAGACCAAGAAGGATGATAAATTACCAAAAGATCTGCAAACCATGTTTGTGAAGATTGAAAAAGATTGTGTTATTTAACGTTATGTGCTAACCTTGTGATCTATGTTTAGTATGCAGGCTTGGGCCTTTCCATGCGAGGGTATTTACTAGGTCACTATTTATAATGGCTTTCTTTAATATTAAATTGCTCCTCCACCCACATTCTGGATTCCTAATATATTTCATTAGCACTTCCTCTCTAATAATTTCAAGGAAATAAAGTGTAAAGAGTGATCACCACTTGTTCAAAACCACCTCGGTGAAAGTGAAATTCAGCGGGAGTTTTCTTGGAAGGTTCTAAGATGTTCAGCATCAGGGTTTTTTTCTGATGGAGATATATTGCTTGAGTGATAGGAGAGCAAAAGGTCCATTTGCTGCATGGTCCAAGTGACAAGTTCTAAGTGAGAAGAGGTGGGAGGTGAAGCTCATGTTAATGAAGTATATCTGGTGGTAATGTGACCCCTGAGCACTTGCTCTTGTCTGACATGACAGCTAAGGGAAATCTGCATCTCCATCCTGCTGCTGAAGGAGGGAGTCACAGAAACACGCAGGCTCTCCTGCCACCGTCTTTGGTGGGAGCACAGAAACACACTACACCTTCCAGACCCTGGGGCATATCTCGGTTGTCTCCACTCCAGGGGATCCTCTGGGCTCTTTGGGGCAATCTGGTTTTGTCTATGCCGAAGACAAGGGGCATGACACAAGGTCACCCCAGCCTTAGTTCACACTTCAGTTTCCTGCTGGGGGAGCACAACATGGAACAGAGCCCGTATAGGAGCTCTCACAGAGGCAGCTGGGACAGCTGGAGGAGCAAGAAGCCGGGATGGCATTGCAAGAGAGGGAACACGGTTTAACCAGCCTTCCTCGGACAACAGAGGAGAGCGTGCAAGAGCAGGGCCCAGATCTCAACCCCTGGGCAGTGGCTGAGGAGCAATCCCCACAGCATGGGCTGCCCCCACCCGCGGTGGCAAGGAGCAGAGTTTGCAGCTCCAAAAGACCCACTGCACTTCCTAGCATTGCCAAGCTGGAAGATGCCTTTTTATCCCGGGCTAAGACAGCCCGCTAGCGCAGGGTTCAAACGTAGCGCAGCGATTGCCCGTGCTGCTCACTCGCTGCTGGTTTTTGCGTGCTCATTCAGGGCTGCCAAGCCAGCCACGTTCCAGAGAGGGGAGATTTGCAGAAAAGCAGGGATTTAACATCACATTAAGAAGCTATTTACTGAAACTGTGAGATGCCAACTGAAACTTGGCATGAAGCAATACTGACTGCATCTCATTGCCTAAATGCTCAGACTAATAGTGGTGTTTATCTGTTGAGTACAATGCAAATTTGTAGTGCAGGGGACAGCAGAGGCCTAAAGTACAGAGTGTTCTGCAGCAAACTCAAGGTATTTTTAAGGCTTCGGATTTGTGGTTTGCTGCAATTGCTGGGATATAATAGTCCTATTAATCAAAGCCTGAAAATCTTCCTTTTTTGCTTAGTCTCAAAACTTTCTGAGAAGCATAAACAAAAGTAGTGAGAATGATACAGGGTCATATTTATTGTGATTACTGTTATTATTTCAATCATCATTACTATTATTATTTCCCTCTACCCAGGATCCAGACTGAAACTAAAGCATCACATTTGAATGTTATCACCCTCTTCAGTATTTTAGAGGTGCCCATTAATGCTGGGTTTGGAAGGATGCTTATCCCACAATAAAACCAATTTCTAATTGACATCATGCTGCTTTAATATTCCCTCTGGCTTTCTGCCCGCCTGGGATCCCAGTGTGCTGCAAATGATTTTGTGCTCCAGATTTACTTCAGCTCCTGCCACATTTGTCAGTCTTATTTTGGCTCTTCAATCAAATTTCATCACCGAGTGTGAGCATGACTTCCACCACACCACACGTCCTCCTTTTTCCAATAAGATAGCATGTCTTCTAGCATGTATTACAAGAAATCTACAAAAAAAAAAGCATTGTAGTTTTATAGTCTTGCTTTTTCAACTTTATCGGATGTGTGGTTCTTAAATATTTCTCAAAGTCAAACCATCAGCTATACTTTTTCATCATTGTGAGAGTTTCAATATGTGGCACAGCCTACAGGACAGGGAGCTTGGTCACTCACCCGTGTGCTCTTCCAGACCCATAGCCAGCCAGGATTACCAAAATAGACGGTAAAAGAAAACTTCAAGTACTTCAGAGAATTTCAGCCCACTTTCCAGGCCCAGCCCAGCTGCCCTTTCTCTCCAGTTCTACCCCTAACACATGCACCGGGGGGAGTATTGAAGATAAGACCTAATAGAGAGACCAGTTTCCATATAAATTACCATTTTGCAGGCTCAGAAAATGCCAAAATTGTTTTAGAAATTCCTCTGCCTTACTGCATTTGAGTAAACCAGGTAGTACTTTCTGGGAAGCTCAGACAAAAATGCCCATTTCCTATTTGTTTGAAAATGTGTTGCTTCTGCCTACAGAATAAACGCTGATTGATTTCTTTTAACTAATTTCCTCAATAAAGAGACAAAAGCAGCAATAACAAAGAAATAGTAAAAACAGACCAAAAGTGAGGTGTCAGTCAATTAGGCTAAAGTATTTTACATCGCAGACTTCTGACTCGTCTGGTTTCCCTCCGTGTTTTTGAACTCAAGCATATTCTTCCAACTTGCAAGCAAATGATCACACACTGCCCAGTGAAGTACCCTCTAGAGTGGGTGATGCTGCCAAGTACTGAGCACTTAGATAAGTAATTTGTGCCTTTCTTCAGGGCAGTACGGACTGTTCATTCCCAAAGAACCTAAGCAATTTCCTCGTACCCGTCATATGTTTTCAAATGTCGTATTTATAAAATCAAGAGCTGATCAGGATTAGCCTCTGCCAGCCTCAAAATACCTTTCATGAGTTAGATCTAGTGCATGCAATTAGCTAAACTATGGTTCAGGTGATTACACTTTGTAAACCTGAATTTCTCACAGGTCCAGCTATATCCTCTCTTTTCCATCACCTTCATCACCTCCTTTGATTCATGAAAGACAAAGGAAAAAGTGCAAACTCCATCAGTGCTTTCAGTCTTGAGGTAAGAAGTGACATTTTTTCTGAAGCAAACATCCCAGAAAGAAATGTCATTTGCAACATTTTGGCTCAGCTTGACTTCAAGTTATGTCTGTTTTTACCCCCCGAGAACTGCAGCCTGCATGGCCCATGCCCCTGTTGGCCACCAGCCATGCTCCTCCAGCGGCAGAAAGCAGAAACTTGAGGTGCTTGACAAAAAATTCACATTGGGTATTGCAGCAGCTCAGGCAAGCACAAACTGACCTTGAGGCAATCTGAAACATTTCATCCTGATTTTCTGAAACACTTTTATTTTCCCCAAAAAAAGTAAAATTTACATTTTCCTATGGAAAATATCCATAAAAAATACTATAAATGTTTACCAATAAATCATGGAGGGAAAAAAAAATTCTTGAAGTCTCAGTGAAGCTACAGTGCTGTAATCCCACACTCTGCAAATGGTTAATGATCCCCGCAATGAATCAGTCTCCATTTCTTTAAATGAAGAGTGAGTTTTTCCTCTTTTTTTCACCTTCAAAGAAAATAGGGTTGGGCATGTATCATTTAAAGAAAGCTTTAAAGCACTTTGGAGGGTAACATAAAAGAACATTATTTCTCCTGAAAACAAAAAGAACTTAATTTTTTAGAATACAGTAGCTGCATCAGTTATAAATCAGACAGCTTGCAGGCCCTTAATTGAATATGATTCTATGTGAATGCATTTTCTTTGCTGAAGGAGAGATGGTATTTTCTGTTAGGGATTGTATACTGTGTGAAACATTGTGGGTATGAGGAATCAGAGAGATTTGATTTTTCCATGGAATATGTCATTAAAGAAATCATTGCCATTCTCTCTGAGACACTTTAATGTTTTATTTTAAAAAATTAAAAATAAAAAACTGTCTGAGTTTTTCTTACACTTGGGTTCTTTTTTTTGCAATGACATTTTCAGATTAGTGCAGAAACCTGGCATACATAACATGAAAAATGTTTACAATCTTATTTTCTGTCAAAAATAGTTTAGATAGATAGGATACTTTTCAGTACATCTTAGTGAAGAAATTTTGACTCTTTGCCTTTCAAGTTATACATCTCATTTCGAGAATACTTTAGTCTCTTCACTGCATACTGCATGTAGGTTTAGATAACTTTGTTGAGAACATAGTCAGCACATATCGCAGAAGACAGGTGAGGGGAAAATTTTATAATTACAATTTATTACTATAAAAATTTAAAGGGAGTTTTTAAAATGAACATACAATTAAAGGCACATAGATTAAATAATCACAGAAATAGAAATCATAGAAAAATAAGGAAAATCCACTCTCTTTTGGTGCATTTTGTGTAAGGGAAGATGACACATCTAGTGTCCTGCTTTGCTTTGTCTTTTTTCCCCCAGCTACAAAAGTAAAGTAACTGTTAGCACAGTTCTGCTGATAAATTCATAACCTGTCTCACGCAGCAAAATAAATAAAATAAAGCAAAACTTGTTTCTGTTTCTATTGACATGACAAAACTCTCAGTGACTTTGATAGGTGCTGATTAGGCACTGAATAAATAAATGTGAGCTAATTCTTGGGATTTCAAACACCAGATTTTCTAGCAGAGTGCATGCTTTTAAGAAGGGTTGCTCTCCAAAGAGTATCTGCAGAGGAGTGCAGTATATAATTACATGTACACACATGAGCCTCACATGGCTGCCTGCTGCCTTGCCACCAGAGCCAGCAGCACTTTGTCATGGGTACACCCCTGCTCACCCCAAGCAGGGCAGCAGAGGGGTTCTTCTCCCTTTCCCTACACCCATCACCTGGCATGCTGGGAGGCTGGAGCCAGTGTGCCTAGTGTGTGGGAATACGTCCCCTTGGGTGGATATCAAACCCTGATGTCTATTTCACCATCTGCAGACAGCCGCAAGCACTGTTGCAAGGCCATGGATACTACACTCCATCTCTTGAAGAAAAGGTCTCTAGGCCAACCGCATGCGTGCAATACTTACTCAATCCTGCGGTGCACAAGAGGAAGCCATGGCAGACCTTTGTTGCTCACCACCAGTCCCACCACCATAGTCTCCACAAAAGATATTTTTCTTTTCTGGTACCCTTCTCCCAACTCTTTCCAAGTGACTTCTGAGCTCCCAAAGTTCCTTCCCACTTCACCCTACCAAAGTAACCTCTGCTGCAATCATCTGACAACCAATTTCCTGAATACTCCTTGACATTCAGATGCATTCCCGGATGTAAATGCTGATAGCAATCAGTTTTAAATCCAGCCTTTGCCCTGGCAGATCATTAGCCTGTGAATAAAGCATGGAGATACATACCTTGATTTCTGATCAGCAGTAGGTGTGTTGATGACTTTCATGTGAGGTACAAGCTGTAAGTGTGACAGGACTCATTGTCTATAAATCACTAGTTGGATTGTGGTTAACTTTTTGTGGTAACAAAAATAAAACACACTCTCTCCCTTGTTAGCTGAGCACTGACAAAACACTGCAGGGATCTTTCTGCTGCACAGAAAACATCTGCCTGGATTAAACTTCAGGAGACCACTGACAAAATCTTTTCATCTGACGTGTCTCTCCAGATGGAGTCACCCCATGGGAGAGCAAGGTCTGTACCCTGCCCTGGGCAGCACAGCCACCTTCACATACCCAGCTCACACTGATCCACAATGTCCCAAACCCCAAAAGCAAAGCTCCCCCCTGCAACAAGCCTCCATTGAGTCAGAGGTACTCGACTCACAGTTACAAAAGCAATACTCAGGTAGGATTTCAAATATGGCTTAATCTTCTTCTGCATTTTTATTTACTGAAGAGGCTTCAGTTCACGCATGCTCTGGAGAAGCTCAACCCATCTCTGCAGTTTTCTCTCTGTCTCCATCATGGTCTCACCTGCTGCAAAACATTACCTGTAAATTTCTATAGCGCTATCAGACTGCCTCTTCCTGCCTCTCTCCTTTCAATTTATGTTTGGTGCCCATGAAATATTGGACAAAACCACTTATGTGCTCAATATTCCGGGACCCCAGCTTTTTATCAGTGTTGTGATGTGTTTCCTTTACCTTTTCTCTTACCATGGGACAGCAGTAAAATCCTTGGGGCAAGGCTGCAGGTTAGCAGCGTGCTTCTGCAGCTCTGGGATGAATGCGGCTCTGGTCCCTAGATGAAACCCAAAGTTGCTATTGCTCTACAAGGATACCTTTCCCCATTTGCATTCATGTATTCACACATTAGACAACGTGCACCCTTCTAAGAGCACTTCTCCCTGAAAATAAATCCTTAGATAGCCTCATCTCAGGAAATCTGCACAAAATCAAGGGCAGAGGCTCTTTTTCGGAAAAACAGCAGAGGATTTGAAGGACCAAAGAAACAGCTGGAGAAGGGAAGGATATGAGGTGAATTTCCCCTGATAGTATCATAGTATGTTCATGTTGCTGCTGGATCACAATTTCTAACAGATTTTTTTACAGATAATATTTGTTATTAAAAGATTAGAAAGGAAATAACTATTGCTAGGAATACAGAGTGCAAAGGAACATTGTGCAAATTGTGTTAAATGTAGTATCCTGTCATGGGGATCTGGAAGACCAAATGAACTGGTTTTCTGCTGCTGTGCCCTTGTGAGGCAGTGACTAGAAGCTAATTCAGAAAATGGAAGATAAGTGCTTGTTGGCCTCCAGGTCTAGCAAGTCCCTTTTCCATCAGAGAAAACCAAAAGCAAGAAAGCATGTACTGAGATCAGGTACAAGGGAGGAGGAACAGGGAGGTGAAAGGAGACAAATCTCTTCCTGTTGTAGCTGGCAGCAGCAGCATCTGCTGCTACAGACTGGGAAGGTGACAGTTACTTTCTCCAAATAATCTCGTAGCATTTTTACAAGGTATTAATCAGCTTTCACAATCCTCCAGGTGGGTAAATAGCACTTTCCATGTTTATCATGTGGATGTACAAGTTACTGGATGACATAGAGATTAACTCAGATTCTTACAGCAAGCTAGCAATAGGTTTATAAAAAGCACCTCATTGGCTCTGAGCTCTCACTCCTAATTCTCACATCCCCTTTCTGAAATGGAAGGACTTATACCTCCATTACCTTTTGGTGAATGACAAATAAAACCTGAGAGTCCTCGTACTTGGCCATAAACACTATGCTTGGTCCTGACCACACTTCAGAGCCAGAGGTACTGCCCAAGGGTCCTGACGTCCTTGCTCTAAGCACGGGACTAACCTCCTACCCTTGCTGTGACTTTCTTCTTCAGCAGCTGAGGTGTCTCTGAGCAGCCTACAGATTAGGGAAACTCGTAGCAAATGGTGGATGTCCTCTTCAGAAAGGACTCAGTTTGGCAGCATGTGGTCACCATTTCATTTGCAATACTGCTTTCCTCCATTTCTACTAATTAAGAGCCTGATCCTGGGAAGTGGCAAGCAGCTCCTGAGGTATGCTGAGAACCCCTCCCCACACAATGGTACTTGCTACAGAAGGCAGAAGACATTGGTCCCAAATATCACCTGGCCTATTCTGCCTTGCTTGCTTTCAACCCTGAGAACCAGATTTGGGAACCTCCACCTTTCAGTGGCCATCTCTCAAGGTACCTTGACTCTTTACTCCCAACCTTATTTAACTCACCTGCACCCCTTTCTATGTTTGTCTTTGATACTCTTCATAGCTTCTTCGTCTTTGCTGAATGACAATATTGTAAAATGGAACGAGCAATTTTTAAAGTGACTGATAGTGTAGAAAGAAGGCCTAAGGGTGAATGAAAGACAAGCCAGTGTATGTGGACTGTCAAAGAGGATCCATGTGCTTGTGCATAAGAAATCCAATAATAGTTAACTTTTATGGGTTGCAACTGTGCTGATGTTCCTCTCTCCTTCCTTAATCACACACGTTTACCTTGTATTGATGCTGGGATGATTTGTATGCCATGGGTTTCTGCTGAATTTCAAGAAGAAATATATTAACCAAAAATGAATAGCATTGTGTCAGTTGAGGGTGAGTATTTATTTCTGGTGTGTTGCATTCCTTTTCTGCTGTGCTGTCAGATTGTCTGCAGGGCAGCAGCACCCGGTGTAGTAGGTGAATCACTGCACTTCATTCCACAGCATGATTTATACTTCTCCAGTTTTGGTCATGCTGTTTCTGCCTCTTGTATTTATTGCTCTGTTTTCAGGGATTACACTTAAGACTACGATCTTGATCCTCTGTGCTCTCACAACTCATGGCACCATTTTTATCTACCAGGGTAGAAAGTCATGGGTTTGGAATGGCTGATTTATACCTAATATGTACACCAGGGCCTCTTTTACATAGAGTCAGAGTAGGCAGTTGTCTACAGTGGCAGATTATTAAAGGCTAGAAGACCAGAGCCTTTAGCAAGCATGAAGGAAGGAGACCATATGAGACACCCAACAACAGCTATGTAATGGTGGATGCCCTGGGATTCATCTTCCTTGAGGGTCTCAGGGACGTTAGACTACCAAGAGCTTATCTCTGCTAGAAGGTGATACAGTCTTACCAAGCTCTGTTCTCCACCTGCCTCTACTACTTCTTGAGGGAGGTGAAGGTTTCCTGTCCCCCCCACAATCTTTCTTGTTCTGGCTGTCAATCCTGCACTGCCTGAGGTGGGTCTGGCAGATGTGTTCAGTACCAGTGTAGGATTGGAGTAAAGGGAGGTACTCGGTGGGGCCTGGCACAGTGCAGGAAGAGCTCAACTGTTACAGCAGACAAGAAGTTACACAGTCACAGCCTCTTCACCATTTGAGAAGGTCAGATTTCAGAATAACTGCTCTACTACAGCCTTAAACATTGAACTATGATGAAAATAGAAGATATTACTCCATTATCATCTTTGGAGGTTATACTATACAGTTTTGTCTATGCATTAACACACTTTGTTTCCTCTAAATGGCAGTGCACGTTGCAGCTTCTGCCTCCCAAATCCTTCAAGGATTGTCACTGTTTGACAAAGAACTTTGTGTTGCTGGTCGAACGCAGCCAACAAGATCTTCTTCTTCATCTACTCCAAAGGCATTAAATCAGAGCAGCTGTAGGAACTGATCGCAAGAACAAGCTTGAACCCGCTTTTGAAACACCATCATTAGTAGCCTGGCTGCTGGCTGAGTGCAGCTGATACATGGGGCTTCATATTGCAAAGTAATGCTTGATGGTTATTAAATTCCTAAGGTCAAAATAAAGTCATGCAAGTGAGGTGTGCAGGAAAGTCACCTACAAATTTCTAAACTGCATTATTAATTAACCATATATATAATTTCACTTGCTGGAAAAGCAATATTTTAGAAACAGTAGAAAACTGATATTTGTGGGGTGAGGACTGTCTCTTTTGTTCTGGGTATCTACAGGGGCTAGGAGAACCAGTCTCCTTACTGAAAGATAAGCAATAAAGCTGTGTTCGTAAGTTCCTAAGGAGAAAATAATGTGCAGGCACAGAAGAATATGCAATAGTATTTGCAAAATAAGAAGCCTTCAAAACTGTTATTGAGTGCTACATAGAGGACCACTTTTAACTGCCTTCTCCACTCTTATAACTAAAGCAGCAGGTTCACCTTGTTCTTCTCTCATGCAGCCAATCCCAGTGAGCAGCCATTTAATGTCTTTTGCAAGGCAGGCTAGAGCTTATATACTAGCACCTATATGCTAGGACCTATGTGCTAACTTGAGCTTCCCAATGTCCTATAAAAGTTCTCCAGTGGAAATCTGGGAATCTTCTTACATTTCTACTAGTCTTTCCACAAATTTTTTTTTTTGCTATGCTCCACTACAGTGTTTAATAATATGATGCCTGCTGTTACCCAGACCAGGCTTGATGACCCAAGACGTCTTATCCAGGACTACATTTCAGCATGTCATGTTTGTGACATTTCCAACAGGCTGCCACTGATGCATGAATAACCCCAATTAATCTCTTGAGAGATAAGGAAGGAGAGGACATCAGATCCATGCAAAGTGCAAAAGCAGTCAAAACTATCCTAAAACCTTGAAGGGGATAAACATCACTCTTTTCATGACCTTGAAACCTGAGAAATCCCCAATACAACTGAAAATGGATAAGAGAGGTTTTGCTTTTTAGTCATCCAGAAAGTGAAAATCCATTTGACAGGTGTCACAACATCCTGACTGTTGGCTAACCACCAAGGACCACAGGCAATGTGTTTACTTGGCACCTTGCTACTGCAGGTGTCAATCCCAGCCAAAAGGAAATCCCACACCAATGTTCTTGCTCAAGGTCCAGTGTGGAGGGCAAGCAAGGTAACTGAAGCATTGTCTCTGAGTTAGCTCGACAGACAGAAAAGCTCAAATGGTCATTCCATGGCTACTACAGGGTGGATAGGTCCAGCCTGGAAAAATACAGCCAGTGTTTCACTAACAGGCTTCTCTCTCCATGAGCTGGTGTAAAGGCATCCATCTACTGACCTTTTCTGGACTGTCAGTGAAAAACAAAGAAAAACTCAAGTAATTTTTTCCCCAATTTTAGATGTTAATAAAAGTGCTGAGAATCCATAGGATGGATATTTTAAATTTTATGCAGGTCCATCTGTAAGGCTTGTGTCCAATTTCAAAAAGAGTTCCTGGGAAATAATAACTGTCAGTCATATTCATGTCAACTTCTCTATGCTGCCTTGTTCACTGAATGTCCTCTTGAAACTTTTATTCCCCCAGTGCATCCTTCAGTCAACCACTGCCACTGGGCTGCCAAGCTGTAAAATCAGAGAAAAATGAACAATGGAAAAAAAATTAAGAGAAACAGTAAGCTGAGAGAACAAGCTCTGAAGAGAGATTACAAAAATGGACTGCTTCCCTCCTGATTTTTCCTGAAGGCTGCATACCTGCCATGCTCCCTATATGTCTATATGCCACAGTCTATATCTACATAGATCTTATGTTTGTGGAACTCTCTTGAAAAGGTGAATATATTTCTACTGAAGGCAACATTTTATCTTCTGTCAGCTATGCATATCCTTTTTCACCCCTGGATCCTATTTATCCATTTGTGACCCTAGCCAAGAACAGAAAATTACATCCATAGACTGTTTGTTCTGTGAAGCAGATTGCCTTGACCAAGAATTTCAAAAGCCACTTGATACAACTTTGGGTGTCCAGCTTGAGAATTTTTGCAGGTTTTCATGACTCTGCTGGAGAAACCTCTCTAAAAGATACCAGGTGAGGACCCAAAAATCAGTCCTTCTCTAAAACTCCTAGGGTTTTTTGACTTGTTTGCTTTGCGATTTGATTTGTTCTGAGGCTCTAAGGTAACCTGTAGAGAGGTGGTTGTTAATATTCCAAATACCAGGAATAATAGTTAGAAACACAGATGTTCATTACTTAAGGACATCAAAGAACTAAACAGATTTCCTGGATTACTACATTCACTCCCTGCTGTGTGTTCCAAAATCAAAAATTTGTACAGTTAACAATCTCCAGTTTTCTGCTCACACTGCTTCTTTCCGAGAATAGATTTCCATACTACTGAGAAAACCTCCTACTTTCATGATTTCTTGCAGTGTTCCCAGCAAACAAAGAAGAAGAACTCCCTGCTGTGCTTTGTGTTTGGTCAATCGTCACCTCTGTTTCTTCCAGGCACCAGCCACTCTTCTTTCCCCATGACTCATTTTCCAGCCTTTTTACTTGATTTTGCTTGATTTCCCTCTCACTTGTTACAATTTGACCCCTCTATTTAAAAAAAAAACCAACACATTTTGCCCCCAGACTGGCTCTGGGTAAGTCTGCAATGGCAGTGGAATAAATTCCTTCTTTCTGCTTGTAATACATGATACTTTTATTAACACATCCTCAATACTGCATTTCCCTTTATTGTGACTCTGTCATTTCCAGTTTATCATTCCCTCTATAAATCCTAGCTTCCCTGTCCTTCTCAGCGGCACTGCTGCCTCTTCAGGATGATTATGAACTCAGTGGTAGACTACCAACTACTTAAAAGCAATAAAAGAGGTGCATTGCACTTTATCTCCAGCTCAGGATATGTTGGGGTATCTATTCTTTATTGTCATTATTTCTCTCTTTTTTTTTTCCAGCTTCCAGCAGCCGCTTGCAACAATAGCAACAATAACAACGAAGCAGCTGAAAATGTTGCTGTTATTTTGATTTAATGAGCCCTCTATTCTGTCAAAGAGTGAATACTTCCCAAAAATAACATCAGTGCTTCCTGTATGACTATAACAGGGAGAGGCAAAGTTTGTGAGAGTAGCAGAGTCTTTTCTTAGTCACTATTCTTCCTTTGGGGACTGATGGAATACAAAAGGCACATGTTGTTTGACATCTGGTAAACCTACTGCAGGGAGTAAATGATTTTGATAACGCCTGTGGTAGCAGAACAGCATCTTTTATCTGAAAACACGAGCTTTCACTATTTCTCACATAATAACAAAATGTTTTCACCATAAACAGGGTTGAATGTTGTCTCTCCTTTTATGCAGGTACCCAAGACAAAAAACTTCCTGCAAAGAGGGACAGGCCACAGTAAGGATGTGTGTGTCGGAACACATCGGTCAGAGCCCAGGGCATGGGGCAGCATCCATCTGTGCTTACTGAAGGTCTGTGGATTATTCAGAGTAGAAACAGTTTGCACAAGAATGACCAGGAGTGCAGAGGAGTGACAATTTTAGGGGCAGGCAGGAACAAATAACAGATTGGTGAGCAGCGAAAAGTACTACTCTGTGCTTGCCCGAGCTTGCAGGTGGCATTGTAAACACAAAAAAACATTCCTACAAAGAGGAATAGGGGATAGAGGAAAGTCCAAAAGGTCAGTCAGCAGAAAACTGCATCTTCTTTAGGTATGGGCAATTCGATGATTACGTGCCTCTGTCATATCACTGTGAAAGATCTGGCTTCTCTAAGTGTTCATTCCAAGCTAAGCCTGACTCATCTATTAACTAGACATATAGCTCTTCACAGTTTTGTAGGTTCATTTACATATGGTGAAGATGAAAATCTCTTTCAAAAATATATTCAATCTTAATAAAAGCATGTTCAGCACTGAAGAATCCAATGTAACCCTTGGTAGTTCAGTTTCATGATTACTTGCCCTGACAATTAGAAAAACAATTTATTTCTTGTCTGAACATAAGGGTGAACCATGCCTTCTGATATCTGATCAGTGAAACTTTCAGATAAAGACAATTTATTATTTGCAGATATTTATTTTCATGAAAACATGGTTTTTTTCTTCATATTCTTGATAAGTTAAGATTTATAAAGTAGAATTTTAATGAAATTAAATCATTTAAAGAACTGGTAGACAAGATAAATAGTCTGAAACAGAATAACTAAATCTAGGAGAAGGAAAAAGATGGAAATTATTTATGTGAGAGCAAAGATGCAGGACAAATGTAGAAGTCATTACTAAAAAAATTATGAACCTGTAAATTAAGATGTCTCCAGTCACCAATATCAAGCACTGGTGTCCTGTGCTTTAGAGTCTTCAATTTCCACCCTTTTCCTTCTAGACAGAAAAACCATCTCGCCAAACTTTCAATGCACATAGAATCATAGAATCCATAGAATCATTTGGGTTGGAAGGGACTTTTAAAGGTCATCTAGTCCAAACCCCCTGCAGTGAGCAGGGACATCTTCAACTAGATCAGGTTGCTCACAGCCCTGTCCAACCTGACCTGGAATGTTTCCAGGGATGGGGCATCAACCACCTCTCTAGGCAACCTGTGCCAGTGTTTCATGACTCTTATTGTGAAAAATTTCTTCCTTATATTTAGTCTAAATCTACCCTCTTCTAGTTTAAAACCATTACTCCTTGTCCTATTGCAACAGGCCCTGCTAAAAAGTTTGTGCCCAGCTTTCTTATAAGCCCGTGTGTTTAATTATTGTTGTGACTCCTCTCTAAGGGTGTCTAAGCAGGCACAGGTCTCCAACAGTGCTTGTGCCACTGCTGCCTACCCTATACAGAAATCTTGGACATAGTACTATGTCCTACATGGCTCTAGGTTTCTAGCTTAATTAATTGAACTCAGTCCCTGTCTCACATGCAAACTCCTACTATTGAACATTTATATCTACAAGTCTTAACCTGGAGCTGAATCCCACAAAAAGGCATGTTTCAGTTGTCCAAGCATAAGTCTGTAGTGCCACCTGACACAACCACATAGGGCTGCCGGAGATGGCTCAGCACCTATAGGGAAGTCATGCTACTCTGCAGCATAGTGGTAAGTCAGGCAGGTTATACACAACATTATACTGTGCTGTGCAGTGCAGAATCGAAATACCCATGCTACCCACTGTGTGTCAAGGAGATCGGTCCAGGTAAGCTCAATCAGTTTATTGATTAAGGATCTATAATATTATACTAAGTCAGAGAGATGAAGCCTCAGACTCCAAATCCATAACCTTTGGTTTTGTCACAGGTGCTGCAGAGGCTCAAAGTAAAGCAAGATTAATATGCAGAAATCTCTAACAGCATTTTTCCTTGCTGTTGATTACACTTAACAAACTTTCCATCATGTCACTTAATTCCCGCCTGCCTCCTTCAGAAGCATAAATTAGAATGTCACCTAAATTAGAATGTACACCCTTCAGAAACTTTCCTTCAGAAACAGTCAAAAATAGAGTCAGCAGTCTTGGAAAAGAAAAGCAGAAAAGAATGAAGAATACAAGCCTCATCAATGCTTCCAATGAATAGGAATGGGAATCAACAGCTTAATTAACTGCAAAAATATGTAATGAAACAGTGGTTTGTCAAAATATTTATCCAAGCTCCCAGTCTAACTAGTAAAGCATTATATAAGTTGGGTTCATTGCTTGTCCAGACAATACTAACCCTTTATCCTAATAAACACAGATACTAAAACCAAAATGTAAGTAATAGATGAGCCACCAGAGCTCTGAACAGGTTAGTTTTGATATCAGAAACAGGCTGTTTGTAACCATACGGAGCTTTACATAAGCAAGCTTATGGAGAAGTAAGCAGGGGGGTCAGCAGAACTGCTACCTTGGACTCCTGTAGGGTAGACTTTGGCCTGTTTAGGAGACTGGTTGACAGAGTCCCTTGGGAGGCAGTCCTGAAGGGCAAAGGAGTCCAGGAAGGCTGGACATTCTTCAAGAAGGAAATCTTAAAGGTCCAAGAGCAGGCCATCCCCATGTGCCGAAAGATGAGCCGACAAGGAAGAAGACTGACCTGGATGAACAGAGAGCCTTGTCTCGAACTTGGGGGAAAAAAAGAAGAGTTTATGACCTTTGGAAGAAGGGGCAGGCAACTCAGGAGGACTACACGGATGTTGTGAGGTTATACAGGAAGAAAACTGGAAGAGCCAAAGCCCAGCTGGAACTTAATCTGGCTACTGCCATAAAAGACAATGAAAAATGTTTCTATAAATACATTAGCAAATGTATTTGCTAATACAAGCGGGATAAGGAGAATCTCCACCCTTTATTGGATGTGGGTGGAAACATAGTGACAAAAGATGAGGAAAACACTGAGGTACTTAATGCCTTCTTTTCTTTTAATAATAAGACCTGTTGTTCTTGGAGCACCCAGCCCCCTGAGCTGGAAGACAGGGAGGAGGAGCAGAATGAAGCCCCCATAATCCAAGGGGAAATGGTTAGCGACCTGCTATACCACTTAGACACACACAAGTCTATGGGGCCAGATCCACCCAAGGGTACTGAGGGAGCTGGCAGAAGTGTTCAAAGCCACTTCCAATCATTTATCAGCAGTCCTGGCTAACCAGGGAGGTCCCAGTTGACTGGAAATTAGCAAACGTGATGCCCATCTACAAAAAGGGGCTGGAAGGAGGATCAGGGGAACTACAGGCCTGTCAGTCTGACCTTGGTGCTGGAGAAGGTTATGGAGCAGATCACCCTGAGTGCCATCACAAGGCACGTGCAGGACAACCAGATGATCGGGCCCAGACAGCATGGGTTTATGAAAGGCAGGTCCTGCTTGACTAACCTGATCTTCTATGACAAGGTGACTTGCTTAGTAGATGAGGGAAGGACTGTGGTTGCTGTCTACCTGGACTTTAGTAAAGCCTCTGACACTGTTTCCCAGAGCATTCTCCTGGAGAAACTGGCTGCTCATGGCTTGGACAGGTGTTCTCTTCACTGGGTAAAAACTGGCTAGATGGCTGGACCCAAAGAGTTGTGGTGAAGGGAGTTAAATTCAGTTGGCAGTGGGTCACAAGGCCCAGGGCTCACTATTGGGGCCAGTTCTGTTTAATATCCCTATCAATGATCTGTACAAGGGACCGAGTGCACCCTTACCAAGTTTGCAGATGACACCATGTTGGGCAGGAGTGTTGATCTGCTTGAGGATAGGAAGGCTCTACAGAGGGATCTGGACAGGCTGGATCAATGGGCTGAGGCCAATTCTATGAGGTTAAACAAGGCTAAGTGACGGGTCACAACAACCCCATGCAACATTACAGGCTTGGGGAAAAGTGGCTGGAGAGCCACCCAGAGCAAAAGGACCTGGGATTGTTGGTCAACAGACAGCTGAATATGAGCTGGCAGTATGCCCATGTGGCCAGGAAGGCCAACAGCATCCTGGCTTGTATCAGAAATAGTGTGGCCAGAAGGACTAGGGAAGTGATCGTGCCCCTGTACTTGGCACTGGTAAGGCCGCACCTCGAATAGTGTGTTCAGTTTTGGGCCCCTCATGACAAGACATCAAGGTGCTGGAGCATCTCTAAAGAAAGGCAACGAAGCTGGTGAAGGGTCTAGAGCACAAGTGCTATGAGGAGCAGCAGAGGCGACTGGGGTTGGACAAAAGGAGGCTCAGGGGATACCTCATCGCTCTCTACAACTACCTGAAAGGAGACTGTAGCAAGGTGAGTGTCAGTCTCTTTTCCCAAGCAATAGGACAGAGGAAACAGCCTCAAGTTGTGTCAGGGGAGGTTTAGATTGGATACTACAAAAAATTTCTTCACCAAAAAGTTGTCAAGCAGTGGAGCAGGCTGCACAGGGAAGTGGCTGAGTCAGCATCCCAGGAGGTATTTAAAAGATGTGTAGATGTGGTGCTTAGGGACATTTTTTAGTGGTGGACTTGGAAGTGCTAGGCTAATGGTTGGACTTCATGATTTTAAAGGTCTTTTCCAACCTAAATGATCTGATTCCATGATTCTATGATAAGCTGATTTTGTTCCTCAATGGCTTTTCAGTTTGTGCTCTTTGTTTATAACCATCTCAGGCACTATGCAGGGTAGACATAGCTATGGAACAAGCTACCTCATGGTACCATCCCAAGATGGATCTCCTGCAGTATAGCCATTTGTGTCCTATTGAAATCAAATGCAAATTTTCGTTGATGTCTGCGTTTATTGCTTTTGCTTCCAGGTATTTCTGTGCTTCTTTATCTGCCACAGAGAGATGGTATTGTGCCAGCTGATGCTTTCTGAGCTCATCAGTTAGTGCTGCATATTCCCCCTTGAATCCCTTGTTGTCACTTTGTATAGCAGTCTAATTTGGGCCTTTCTAAGGTATTCATCTGTAGCAGCATCAGTTACTCCAGAAATTATTAGAAGTGGAACAAATATCCAAGTTTTGTATTGACTTTTAAAAGCAATCCCCCCCTTCACACCGAATGAGGTGATGGTAACCATTGGACTCAGAGCCATGCAAGAACAGAATTAATCTTTTGTGCCATAGGACTATGTCAGAAGTCAGTGACCTTTATTGAATGACAAACATACGGGAAATATGACCTCAGAGGAGAGATTGAAAGAATTAGCATTGTTTAGTCTAGAAAAGAGTAATAAGATACATGACAACAGCATTCAAATATGTAAAAGGTAGCCTCAGTGGGCAGTCTGTTCTCCAGAAGCCACTTGAGAGATGGCAGGAAGTATCAAGCTTGAAGTGCAACAAGGGAGGTTTAGACTGGGTATTGGGAAAATCTTTCTCAATGTAAGGCTAGGGAAGCACCAGGAAGCTGGAGAAAATTGTGCAAGGTTGCCTGTCCCATCTGTCAGACAAGCATTTCCCAAGAATGGTTCAGGTCAAGCAGCTCCTGTTCAAGGGCAGCAGACAGGACTGAATGACGAAGGGAAAGTTTTTCCATCAGTGTCTTCTAGTTTTCTATAGGATGACGTGGTGCAAAATGGGGGAGGACAGAGTAGTAGATCTGTAACATATTGGTATCCACGTGAAACCCCTATTCTAGGTGCTCCCATGGAGAGGGCTGAGGCTGTGCACATGTACCTACTTGTTATTCCTCCCTCTGGATGAAAAGGACATGTGTGTCTCTGAGAACAGGATTCACAGGCAAAATCCACTGACTTGGACCTTGGCTAATTTCTCCAGACCTTTCTAAGGTCGATGTTATATTGGAACATTGGTGACAAAGAAACTGCTGAAGAGCAATTTGACATATATCATATTGGGGAAGGTATGTCTCTAAAGACAATATCATCTAAGCTTTTTGTGATGTGTTTCTTAGTCCCCTTGCATTTTGCCATGCAGCTGGAGGATGTGATCTTAGCCAGGGAACTGCTAAATGTTGGCAAATTCACAGCACAAGACAAGCTCTACCTCAGCAAATGTTTCATGTTATCTAAGTTCATCTTTCTCCCTGAACCTTCTTTGTAAACAGAGAGGGGCAGAATATAGATTCCCTGTCAGATAGCTGAATCCAGTTCCTGTCACTTTCCAGCTGGACTCCCCCTTGGAAAAACAGGAAGCAAACTTTTATTATTGAAATTGCTGAGCTGGGTCCAAACTAAGCTAGTGCCCTGGTGACATTTGAGTAGCAGTGATATTTTTTTTGTTGTTTTCAAGTATGACTTTGAAGCAGCAAGAATCAGTGCTCCACATCTCTTATTGATTTTGGCTGCTGAATGTTTTATGACAAGAAGTCACCCTGCATGAATTCTGAATAGGAGATCAATAGATTTCTTACGATGTCGTGCTGTGTTTAGCTGACTGACGTGCTTCCTTTCTATCACCACCACCAGTCCTAACCCTTTTTCCTCAAAATCCCATTCCAACTCTGGGCTTTTTTCCATGTGCATTCTTGAAAGGTTTCACCTGCTGTGTTATTACCTTTCTGATGTACACCCTAATAGATCAGACAGTCAATTGGCCTGCAACTTTTCTTGTTATCAACATAATTAGCACCAGGGCACAGTCTGTAGGAAAGAAAAAAATGAGTGTGCAAAAAGCCTGCTTTCCTTGCACCTTCAAAGTTTCCATCCTTTGGAATGCCAATGGATGCCTGGAAAAAATTCCTTTGCATGAGGAGTACATTATGTCTTATTCTCTTTCCAAAGAAATGTAAGTTTATGCCTCATCCTTATTTGGAGACATTCTTAGGGATTTCAGTAGACTAGAGTGGTCTAAATCAAATGCTCTCTTGAGCTTGTGGAAACAGCTGTGCTGTTTCTCAGACTTAATTCCCCCAGTTGTTCTTGCTTTGGGAACAGAACTGCTGTAACCCAGCCAGAGACCATCTCCCTCTGAGAATCAGAGGTCTAGTTCCCTCATGCCTGCCTCCCCATCTCTAAGCTCAGAAGATAGTGACAAGAGAGACATGAAAGGAGCACCAGCGGTGAGGTGGAGACCCTTTCACTGAGAACTGGACCCAGATCAACCCATTTCGTAGAAACCAACACATCACATGGTCAATACTTGATGCAGCTCACTGCAAACAGTGCTCCCTACAACAAAGTAGCACTCGCCCCACAACTTGCTTGGCTGTGCCACAACTCTAAGGAGGCAGTAGGTAGGGGCTGCTGTCCATCCTGGAGGTCTGGGATGAGTAAAGTATCATCCCAAGCCCTCCCAGTGGCAAGAAGATCTGTAAACCCAGGTTTCTAGGGCTTCCCTGCATCAGTTTGTCCCATCTTTGCCATTTTACCTTCTCATAAGCAAGCTCAACCACACTCTGTCATCCTTCAGGGAAGCAAAATGTAATTCTGTGTCACTGCGTTGAGTCAGTTCAGGTTCAGGAATTACCCATCATATTAGATTTCAAGGGAGAAACAGAACTCCCACCACTCAACTCTTCTGTCCCCTCCTGCATACTCAGAAGGATAGATTTTGGTTCAAACCCTACATTTCTATTTATGAGCAATGAATAAATATCCTAATAAATTTTTTTTAAAGTGTTGGCTTAAAAAAAATCTTACTCTATTCCATTACTTACAATTATAGTGGAGAAGGGATTAAGCAACATAGCTCAGTTCCTATCCCAGATGACTGTCCAGTCTAGAGGCTATGGAACTTCATCCAAAAACTCTTAACGAAGCAACGAAGAAGCCATTTTAGTGACTTTTGTGTTAAATAGCTCCTTCACATGAATCTGAGGAAGAAGAAATCTGTCAGGCAAAGAAGTCAGAAGAGAATAAACATAGAAGTATATCTGTTCTGTGCCATTTCCAAGAGTACTAATTAGTCATCAGTCATTAACAGCAGCTGCAGATCCCCTCCTTCTCTCTGTGTGTCACTTCTTCATCTTCATTTTCCCAGGAGGAGACAGAGTAAGGAGAAGAGACAGTTCCAGATAATTCTTATAGGACATGTTTTTACTTTCCCAGGAGAAGCTCCATTAAAGCCTTTATATAATAGAATATTGTATAAATTATTATAGTGACATGGGACAGTACATCACAAGAGACACACGTGGCCATTTTCAAATCTCTCTCCAAAACAGGTTTTAGTTTTCCATCCAGGTTCTATAATAGATTGGAAAATGTGATCAGTCTTATGTTCAGCATAGAACGAACAAAACTAAAATCAAAGAACATTTTGTGTTCATAAAGTGAATCAAATATTTGCCTTTTATGAAAAATGTTGACTTACTTTAGAAATGTTTTTCATTAAAAATACCCTTAGTTTTCCACATATTAAAAACTACAATACTTTGTTTATTGTATGTCCTGGTTTCAGTTGGGATAGAGTTAATTATCTTCATAGAAGATAGTATAAGACTAATGTTTTGGATTTGGGATGAAAAAATGTTGACAACATGCTGAGGTTCTCAGTTGCTGCTAAGCAGTCAAGACTGTCTGGCTTTTCATGCTGGGGGTGCACGGTAAGCTGGGAGGGGACGCAGCCAGGCCAGCTGACCCAAACTGGCCAAAGAGATATTCCATACCATATGATGTCATGCTCAGTATATAAAGCTGGGAGAAAAAGAAAGAAGGGGTGAGGGGATGTTCGGAGTGATGGCGTTTGTCTTCCCAAGTAACTATTACGCATGATGGAGTCCTGCTTCCCTGGAGATGGCTGAACACCTGTCTGCCCATGGGAAGTGGTGAATGAATTCCTTGTTTTGCTTTGCTTGCGTGTACAGCTTTTGCTTTACCCATTAAACTGTCTTTATCTCAACCCATGAGTTTTCTCACTTTTAATCTTCCGATTTTCTCCCCCATCCCACCGTGGGGGAGTGAGCGAGCAGCTGCGTGGTGCTTAGTTGCCAGCTGGGGTTAAACCATGACATTGTCTTATGACTGCCAAATGTGAAGAATTTTGAGGTTTTCAGTTGGGAAAAAATAAGAACTTTAAAGAACATTTAAAAACCATTTTCTTTTCACCTTCTACATACTAAAATCTCCTATTTTCATACAGTTTTATTTAATGCCTTTTAGTCACCAGTAATCTCAATAGTATAGGTTTTTATTAATCATTTCTGGTCCATCAAGAATTGGGTGATTGGAACCTGGAGAAGTCCCGGGGCAGAGCAAGGGAGGGCCTGTGGTTCTGAAGGGTGGCAGATGGCTGCAGAGAAAGGCAGCATGGTACAGGTTTCTCAAGAAAGTAAGAACTGTGACTGTGGACAATATCTGTCACTCTCCGCATATGAAAGAAATACTGCAAAAGACCTGTCCCTTCAGTTGTGAGGAAGTAATAGCATCAGCTCCAACTACCACAGTGCTCCACCTAACCTGGACCCTGGTGGGGTGGGCAATGCATGCAGAGCTTTTCAGCAGAGACTGTAAGAAAGAGATTACTAAAAGCCTTTAGCAGCACATCAAAAGCTGAAAATGTACCTTTTACTTAACCCGTGGGAGGTGGTGTATCAGACAATGTTGCAGGTCACAAAACAAACCAGCCAAGTATTTGCTAGGCAAGGAGCTGAGAAAAAGCTGACCTTAAAACAAAGACAGACCGCACCACGTGCAAGTAACCTAACTTACACTGTGTGAACTGAAAGCTGAACTAGGCTGAAGCGTTTTGAACACTGAAGCACATAGATGGAAACAAACTTAACAAAGCTTCTGACTAAATGGAAGTAATGATTCTGCATACTACCTAGGAGTCTAAGAGTGACTATGGTGGCAGGGGAGCAGAGAAATAGTAAAACAAAGAGGATCGGGAGCCTACAACATCAAGTAACAGCACAACATCAAGGTAAAATAGAAGGACCTGAGAAATGACGCAATAACCCTGTGGTGGGTTGACCTTGGCTGGACACCAGGTGCCCACCAAAGTCACTCTATCACTCCCCTCCTCAGCTGGGCAGGGGAGAGAAAATATAACAAAAGGCTCATGGGTGGAGATAAGGACAGGCAATTGCCATCACAATGGCAAAACAGACTCAACTTGGGAAAATTAATTTATTACCAATCAAGTCAGAGTAGGCTAATGAGAAAGAAAGCCAAGTCTTAAAACACCTTCCCCCCACCCCTTCCTTCTTCCCAGGCTCAACTTCACTCTCAATTTTCTCTACCTCCTCTCTGCGAGCAGAGCAAGGGGATGGGGAATGGGGGTTCCGGTCAGTTCATTACACATGGTCTCTGCCGCTCCTTCCTCCTCGGGGGGAGGACTCCTCACACTCTTTCCGTGCTCCACCATGGGGTTCCTCCCATGGGAGACAGTCCTCCATGAACTTCTCCAGAGTGACATTGGAGTTAAGGGATGGAACTTGGATGGAGACTATCTGAACAGCGTGGTCTGATTATAATAGAAAATAGGGATCATGGAGCCCCCAAGAAGCCTTGTGCCTTGGTCCTAAACTGAAAACCAGATGTGTTTCTCAAAGAAAAGAGATTCACCACTTTTCATGAGCATGAGGACCCCTATACAGGATCCTTTCAAGGCCCAAATTCCTCTCCCAGGACTGGAGAAGTGGAAAGAGATTGTGTGAAGAGAACTTCATGGCATTTTCAATCCCCTTCTACTACACTTCAGTGGGTTTTTCAAGAAGGCAGGTTAACCAGTCTTGAGAATGGAAGGAGGACCTACACTGGAGGTGCAGACATCCTGAGAGCTCAGGAGTAACTTGCACCGTTCTCAGCCTGGCTTTCCACTTTTTAAAGCTATTATGCTGGTGTCCCACAAGTGCTTTGTAAAACCGCTTATCTCATCTGAGCAACCTTTGTACTTATTTAAAGTTCTTAACATGGCTTGACTGTCACTCCAGTGTTTCTATAACGGACACAGGCAACACATTTGGTAGGCACCAGATAAAGTACGAGAGCATCCTTGGGAGTCTCCCTTGGATTTTCTGCTCTTCGAGTAATTACCTTTTGCTTGCATGGATGCTTTAAATTTAGTGTAATCCCAGCTAATGGGATTTGGCAGAGAGAGCACAGAAGAGACCCCCCAGATGGAGAAGCATAAACTAAGCATGAACTCTACACACTTCTCCTTAGATGTTAATTGTCCTCAATTGTAATACCACATTTGCTGAGCTAGCTGATTCTCAGATGAAACCTTTTAAAGCTCCTCTTTAGAAAGGAGCTAAACTGTCTCCTGCTGGGTATAATCCAAACAGAGCCTGTGCTCCCTTTCCCAAAGAGATTTGACCAATCTCCCTTCCAGACATAGGGATGGTCTGACACAATTCTGCTCTCCCACACAGAGTGCTCAGAAATGCTTTGATATGCCTTGATATTGCTAAAAATCTAAAGGTTCTAAATCCTCCAGCCTTTTAATCACTCTTTAGGGGCTTTCTCCAGATACTCTGAATATAAAGAGCTACTGATATATTCAGACAAATATTTACAATGTCACACTTTACAGCAGGGCTGAGACTTCCCAAACTGTCTCTTGGAGCTGAATGACCAGTATGTATGGCTGTTAATGGAAATCAATTGCCTCAATACCACACAGAGCTTTGCAAATAATCACTGGAGTGCACTGACTTGTAAGACTTCCCTGCTTTTTTCCTTTCTCTGCCTATTAGTTACCATCGGTCACTGGAACAGGGTCCCCAGAGAAGTGGTCACAGCACCAAGCCTGTTAGAGGAGTGTCTGGACAACGCTCTTTCTTAGACGTACGATTTCATTTTTAGTAGTCCTGCAAGGAGCAGGGAGTTGGACTCAGTGATCTTTATGGGTCCCTTCCAACTTGAGATATTCTATGATTCTACGATACCAAACAAGTTGACGTCATGGAACAGGTGTCTTTCTATCACAAAATGGTTTTGAAATGCTATACATAATTTCTAACCATGCAGCCATATGCCTACTTCAGTGAATTTTCAATTTTTCCTTTCAAAATAAATTTTGTATTTGGAAATATACTTTCTTTGATATTGCAAGTGGCCAACACATGTCCTCAGTTCATGTAAAAAGCATCAAGAAACTGGGTATAAGATCTAGTGCAATCAGTATGAGACCAGTGTTACATGAACAGAATTTTGACAGAGAGATATAACCCTTAGCTTACAGGTTTAGGGAAACTGCTTCTAGTTTTCCTCTCCCCTAGAAAAATGTATATGAAACCTCTCTGCTATCTTCACCCCTAGAAATTATTTCAGGCATAATTTATACGGAAAAACTAAAGTTTTGGTCAAAAGATAAAAGACCCAGTGTTTTCAGCTGCAAATCAGGTCAACAAATACTAACAAACATGCAAGAACAAACTTACAAGACACATATAAATTTTCTCTAAAAAGAAGTATCTTCATTTCACTGTCTCAAAAAGAAGTTTCCTTTCAAAAGAATGAAAATATTCTGTTCTTGTTTAGTATTTCATAGAATCAAATTTTCCTGCATATTTCAACAGGAACTGGAGAGAGGTAGGCTTTTATAATTTTTCACCATCTGAAGCTATTGACTTTTAAAGATTAAGATGGGGTTCATCACAGCTTCCTGAACATTCAGCATCTCTCCGTGGTTGACCATGAAGGCTTCCACCACAATCAAAGGAGGAATGAAAGTATATTTTCAGAGGGGATTTATTTTGAGGCAGGGTTACAACACTGGTAGGAGGAATCACACTGTAAAGTTGCTTCTTTCTCTCTGTTAATATTCTTGGAAAGAGTTAAAAAGCATGTAGATGTGGGTGATTAGGCTGGACTCTTTCAGGAAACCTAATCAATGTAAGATGGAAAGAGAGAAAAAAAAGTGTTAAAAGTGTTTAGATGGGGAAGTTCCACAAAGATCTGTGCCAAGGGTTATGCTGATAAACATATTCATAAATTCTGTAGAAAAGGAGACAAGTATGAAATAACAAGAGTTTTCTGATGACATGAGTTATCTAAGGTAACAGAGAAGAAAACAGATAGTGAAAAATTCTAGAGGAGATTCAGAAAATTGAGTGAAAATAAGTAAAATAATAGGTGAAAGTCAATGTAAATAAATATAAAAGAAATATAAAATGGTGCATGTGGAGAAAAACAATCATCATGACATAAAAAATTATGAATCTTGAGCTGACCATTACCATTCAGGAGCAACACCTTGAAGTTATGACAAATAGTCCCATGAAAACATCAACTCAGTGCTTAGTAGTTGTTGAAAAAAGCAAATAAAAGATTAGGCATTGTTAGGACAAGAGCAGTAAATGAAATGTGTCTCTTTCACAGAAAATGTGACTCTGCTTCTGTAAATCCATGGTTCAACCACTCCTTGAATAGCGTGGTTCCCACACCTCTAAAAATGTATAGTAGAACTGGAAACAATACTGCTTTTCACACAGAGCATTCTAAACCTGTGGCACTCCTTTCCAAAGGATGATGAAGCCTCAAGTTCATAGAAGTTCAAGGGGAGACTGAACATGTACTTAAGAGATACATCGATTAAGAGTGTCCTGGTTTCAGCTGGGATAGAGTTGGTTTTCTTCACAGAAGCTAGTGTGAGACTATGTTTTGGATTTAGGATGAGAAACTGTTGATAACGTGCTGATGTTTTGGGCTGTTGCTAAGTAGTCAAGGACAGTCCAGCTTCTCATGCTGTCCTTCCAGCTGGGGGTGCACAGGAAGCTGGGAGGGGACATGACCAGGACAGCTGACCCAGGCTGGCCAAAGAGATATTCCCTACCATACGGCATCATGCCCAGTACATAAACTGGAGTTAGCCGGGGGGCGGAAATTGCTGCTTGGAGACGGGCTGTCGATTGCCGGATGGTGAGCAATTGCTGTATTGGGCCTCACTTGTTCTTGTACATTCCTTTGTTGGTATTATTATTGTTGTTATCATTATTGTTTCTTTCTCTCTTTCTGTCCTATTAAACTGTTTTTATCTCAACCCATGAGTTTTTTTCTAATTCTCTCCCCCATCACTGGGGGAGGGGGAGTGAGCGAGCGGCTGCGTGGTGCTTAGTTGCCGGCTGGGGCTAAACCACGACAGTCCTTTTTGGTGCCCAACGTGGGGCACGAGGCTTGAGATAATAACGGTTGCAGGTCACAATATCAGTTTATTTGATTTGCATCATGCTCTCGTCTTTGCTGTACATGTTAAGGATCGGTGTTGGTTTCTGCGAGCTGCTGTACTCTGCGATGATTAGTAATGTCTCGCCTGTGAGATTTGTTTTTAGAACACTAACCTTGAGCTTAATGTGGTATCACCTGAGCTCTGTACTAAAGCCGTTACTGTATTTTGGCTACTATCTTGTGGAGACAATTAGCAATTATACTTCTGCCTCCAAAAGGCTTTTTATGGAGGAAATGCAGAATGGTACCTTTGCTACCCTCTATCATAATGTTTCCTCCTTCATCACAATAATTTTTCAGTATTTTGAACACCCTTGGGTAGTTAACTGGGGCACACTGTTTTGGTTTTGCCTAAGGTTAGCAAGCAATTTAAGAATATCATCCAGAGATCTACCCCAAGGCTGGATAGTTATGAATGGGAACCCTGCTCCACTTTCGATCGGCTGAGGGCAACGGAGGCCATCGCCCGCCCGAGTGGGTGAGCAGCTGCGTGGTGCTTAGTTGCCAGCTGGGGCTAAACCATGACAGAGAGTTACAGAATAATCCAGCCACGAGAGGCTCAGGCAATCCCAAGCTCTGAAAATGATGGTAGAATATCATATATGTATCATACATGTTTATTCCTGTGCTTACTCACCTTTAAGTATCCCCTTACAGCCACTACTGCAGAGAGCATACTGGGCTAGAGGGACTCTCTCTGTTCTTTGGTAGGCAGCTTCTCAAATGAGTTTAAAGCCACACCATGCTTTGATGGAAGCTGAGTTACATGTGTGAAGAGTATATGGTAAAACTGAGGAGCTGCAGCACTATGGTAAAACAAGGAAAGCCTCTTTCTCTGTTTAGTCTAACTACTTTAATCCAGTCTTCCTTTCTAATTTACTTCTAAAGGCAATTTACTTCTAGTAAGTCTTAGAATTTCCCTTGGGAACAACAACAGCATAGATATGTCTTGCAAAATTTCTTGAACCTTTCTCCTAAGCAGTTGGTTCCCACCAATGTTAGCCAACAGCCTTTCATTGACAGCCTCAGTTCTGGTCTCATCTTCTGGATGGTTTTTGCCCTGAAAACTCATTGTAGTCCATAAAAGTAGAACACTGAGAAAACCTGTAAAGCACAGCTGGAGAGTAGAGACAGAGTTACTTTAAAAACTAGCAAATTCTAAATACCCATTGCTTTAATGATTTACATTACTCTTATTTTATTTTAAAATCATTCAAGGAAGAAATGTTCTCAGATAACTAAAGACTACCAAGTGTAATTCTTCTGGAAATGATGCTGTTCAAAAAATGTACATACAAGTCCACTGCAGACTAGTTAGTCCTGCTGTTACTAACCTGTGGCTGGTTCTTTATTTCTCTTATTCAATTTTTATTCCAATAAAACTCTGAATGACTTCTGCCTGTGATATAGCTCAGTTCAGCTCCAATTGACTTACAGTAAGTAGAGTGCCCAAGTGTGTAACATAATCACTACAGAAAGCCTTGAAGAGAGTTCACATGAAGCTCTATTTTTAACACCTAGAGTGACAGCAGATGCAATCAGCGAACCTCAAAAAGGAGATAAAAAATCAGGCTGTGATTTAAAGAAATGTCAAAGTGAATATTTTCCAACCCAGCAGATTTATTGTATGAGCATGCAAACCCAATGTGGTAATAACTAGTTAATATCATCAGATCAAGCAAGATACGTGTGGTGTGCGGTGGAGGTAGGAGCTCTCAGGTACAGTCCGGAGATGGTAGGTGCTACACTCCCAAAGAGAGGGGTGCTAAGGAGCATTAAATGCAACACTTGATGGAAGAAGGACCGAATCTGTCCAGGCATGTGTTCATTTTTCAGTTTCAGAATACTGCTGTTTTTTTGCAGATCATCTCTGTTGGTCTCTGTGGTAAAATGAACAAACAGGCAAATAAGGTAGACTGTTAGGGATTAGCTGCATCACTCAGCAATGAAAAGTTCTACTCAGCAATCAGCTACTCAAATTTTGCTGTGCAATAGCAAGTCCAGATATAAGAGAGGACCAGTCTCAGACAGCAAGTGACATTTTCTTAACAATCCTGATGAAAGACCAGGCCTGTTTCCCACAACCATGGACTCCAAAGTTTGCACTTTTCCCTAGTCAGGATTTGAGCCATGCCTTCATGCTTCCAGCCATTAAAACAACATTGACGTAGGAAAAGAAAGGCCTTAACACAACAAGCTTTGTGACCCACATGCTTCCCACCTGCTTTCCTGACTGTGTCTCACTTATATACCTCGTGTTCAAAGTACATGATTAAATGTAGATGTCCACTTCATGAATGACTTCATCTGAACTAAGCACTTAAGGAAAACCTACTTATTTCATCCTAAAATAGACCTCTTAAAGAAAATCACCCAAAACTTCTATTTCCCTTTGGTGACTATAAAAAGAGTAACTTAAATGGAGACATCTAAAGGTAGATGAAACAATCCCAACCCAAGCATCATCAGTGCTTAGGAATGGACAGGACCCAAGTATTTGTTGGGTGCAATAGACTTTATCTGTGCCTGATCTGTGCTTACCACATACATGACCACATATATGACCACATAGCCATGGACAGGCTAATGTGCTAAACTGCCCATCAGTTTTGTGCTCATGTCAGGATGCGAATGTCAGGATTCACTATTCACCCAATCTAGTCCTGGGCGCAAGGTTGGACTTACAGTTAATAAGTTTGTGTACCCTAAATCTTCCTCCATGATTTCGTGATCTGTCAGGGGATCACAACATCCACATACAAGAGCATTCCCCTCCAGAATTTTATCTCTTCAGACTTTCAGCCTTGGTATTACCTGCCAACTTAGCAGGAATTGTGACCTTAATTGGGAATAGCACTGTTATTAGCCTACAATGTGCATTATGGAAATGATTTGTACAACCTGACTGGGACACTTAAGGAGAGTCATACAAAAACGTCTCATTAAGTCCTTAAATCACCCAACTCCCACACTATTTGGTAACAAGTAATTATTTAGGTAAAACACCTCCATGAAAGTTTTGTTCAGTGCCGCGTCATCATTTATGAAGCAACAAACTTTTCTTCCCTGGGACTCAGACATAATTTAGCAGAAGAGCTATTTATCTTTTAATCTAAATTCTTTCCAGCTCTTCCTTAGCTCATTACTCCTTTTATCATGTCTTTTCTGTACTTAAAACTGAAAATTCATGAAGCACAGGAATTCTGTTTTGACTTGCATATCGCATTTGCCATTGACAGAGATGATAAGATATTCTGCAAATTTTTATTTCTGAATGTTGATGAGTCTTCAACATTCAACATGAGAAGGATCTTCCAAACTATCATGTCTTTTGTTTAATTTCTTTTTTGTGTTTTCTCTTTGTTGTTTTTTATCTTAAGAAGAGATTGATTGCTGATACCCAAAATTAAAAAAAAAAAAATGCTCAAATACAATAAAACAGAGAGGAAAAAATAAATGTAATACAAATAAATAATTGGGTGCAGATAGCTGGGGAAAAATTGCTCTGCTGTCCCAGGAACAAATAGTTACATTCTATTTCCTAGGACACCTCTGTAATCCCCTGGAAACTGGTAGGGTAATTTAGCTCACACATATTAGTTCACAATGTGGTTGTTTCAATTTTAATTATCTTAATTTATTTCCATTCTTGCACCATGATAAATCTAGAAAAATGAATTGTTTTTATACACTTACAAAACTGAGATCTAAACTTATCTCCCTATAGCTATGGCCATCTGATATCAGTCCTTCTCCTCAGCTCTCCTTGTAGTCTATTTCAAATGGGATTAGAGAATAAAGAAATCCAGGCTACTTGTACAAACATGAAATGGAGGTTCTGCTCCAGTGAAGTTCTGCACTGCAGTTACTAGAGGCCTGTCTATAAAGTACAGGGGGTGAATATGTTCACAGGACCCCATAGATCAAACTTGCTACAGAGCAGGTGACTGCAGTCCATGCCAGCATGAGTGAGTAATTTTGGGTAGTCATTAAAAAGGAAAATGGCATAGTAGGATGTATATCTTTGGCAAATTACATCATTCCTGCTCAGTACTGACAAGGTTTTGACTAGAGATGTCTGTTCACTTATGAGCACTGCACACTATGAAGGGTGTTGACCAGTGTGGAAGAGCACACAGCAGATTGATGATGATGGTCAGTTATCTGGAGACAGTAATTCATGGGGACAGACTAAATAAATGGGTGTTCCTCAGTGTAAAGTATAGAAGGCAGAAAAGATGGTTTTACACACATTAAAAGCAGCTCCAATGAAAGAGAGAATTCTCTCTGTGTCCATTGAGAATAGGACAAGAAGTAACCAGATCAAGCTGCAGCAAGTGGATCATGCTAGGCAGAAGAGGAAATACTCTAACAACAAGGATGATGAAGAGTTGGTCTTCATGCCTGGGGACTGAGATTTGCATCATTGGAGGTCATCTTTCAGATGAAGTGACACATTTGGTGGGGAATAAAGTTTAAACAGAAAATTCCTGCACAGGGAACAGAAGGATAAATAGTATAACCATCAAGAGGCTCTTCTGACTCTCTTGATTCTACAAAATTTGTGACCCCAGTGTCTTCAACTTTTTGTTAAACTGTGTGGCTGTGTATATACTCACAGCTGTGCACCACAGTGTCATGACCTCCAAAATGTGCAATACCACCAGGTTTTATTAAATCAGTCTGTTCTGCACAGGCAAAGACCACTTTGTGGACCAGTATGTGCTGGATTTATTTGAACCTGAGATAATTTTTCAAGAAATCATGAGTTTCCATGTCAGACTCCTGACCTGGAAAATCTCTAGAGCATGACATCAGCAGTTATCTGCCTATAATATTTTACTCTATGCATTTATATACAAAACTATCCTATCTCTTTGGGATGAAGCTCTCAGTATTAGGAAGCTTGGTCAATCAGGAAATAGTGGGAAGCACACCTGTAAGAGCAATATTACATAGTGGGTCAGAAGAAAGTAAACAATCACTAGACATGATAGACAGTTCTTATCTGAAGTTAAACCAGCCAGCAAAAGGCCATGTCACTGCTCAGGGATTTTTATGTCTCTGTATTTATTTCCCTATTTACAGGGTTAGTGACTTGGCAGCCATTCTAAGAAGGCCCCTGATGCTCATCTCTACATACATACTCTGTAACTAAATGAAATATTTTCTGTTGCCATGGCTACTGGGCCCTTTTTATATTTTTCTTCCCTTTTGCCTCCACAAGCGACAATACCTGCTAATCAATTAAATACCAAATAATACAGGAGAAAGTAGGAAGATGAGGGTTTCACATGTGTCCTCATCTCTAGCTCATTTGAATGCTGAGTGGTTACCAAGAAAAAGAGGACTTTCAAGTTTAGAGGTTTCTAACTGAACTAATAAAAGAAACCCCAGAGATTTCAGAGCAGCAGGATGCATGCAGGGCTTTTGATGCATGATACCATCTTAGGCAGCTAGCAAAATACCTGAAGTGGGGCAGCAATTCTGACCAGGTTTTAACTCTTGCATTCAGACAATCACAGATTGCCTTGCTATCCCCACCTCCCTGGCTCAAGCTCATTATGTAAATGAGCTCCCATCAGAATGGATCAGGTCTCTATATTCTTGTTTATCTGAGTCACTAGCTGTCAAACACAGACAAGACTGAGCATTAATGGTTTGTGACTGCATCACAAAATTCTACTTTTTACCTGGGTAACTGAGCTGGCCAAGAAAGTATGATTTAAAAGAACTTACTTTTTTGATCAAATACATAGACAAATTCAGTAAGAAATTTACGCTGAAGAAGTTCATTCAAAGAAAACACTTCTGAGATGTTTGACACACCTATTAGCATCAATGTGTTTTTCAGAATAATGTTGACCACGTAGACCAAGAGGTGCCACATCAGTCTGAAGCTGCCATGGCCCAGAGCAGATGCAGCCCTGACCAAAAAGAGGTGACAGTGCAGACTGTGCACAGTGAGGGCCTCCATCTGCCTGCCTAAGAAGGGCAGGCACAGTGGGATAGATGGGATGGGGCCGTGCCAGCTAGCCTTGAGCACTCCCTGTAGGCAAATGTCTGGGGGTCCCCAATGCACCACAATCAAGATCACAGGCTCACATCCAGTTCTGACATTTCTCTGGGACATCCAAGTAAAGGCAACCAATCTAAAACGAGATTAAACACGCAGGCAGAGCTATCAGACTGGTGAAGGTCCTTGGAGGATGTCCCACAAGTTGATACTTCTTTCCTTTCCATTCTGGAACAAAACCAAACTTTCAACTAGTCTTCCAGAGCAAAGTTTTATCAGTTAGTTTGGTTTGGGATCAGAACGTTCGTTTTGGAGTTCAATGAGACTCATGCAATACTGTCTGGTGCTTTGGGGCATTAGGAGATGTTCTGTGGCCAAGGAGGGGTAGATGTGTGGAGAAGGTATCTTCTCTCACACAGCCACATTTTTAAAAACAATAGCCAGTCTCTCTATTGGCCCACAGAAGTTATATTGAATATATATATATTCAATATATATATCCCATATATATATGGAAACTGCATCCAGCCTTTTCATGTCAAAAGTTACACCACCAAAGATAAACAAGCCATTTTGTGCTATGGACCAGGAAGATCAAACTTCTTTAGGTCCTACCATATGACACATTTTTAGACATCCTGATTATTTTTTTCTGTGCTTTTTTAATCCTGTCCTGTCCAATATTTTTTTTTTCTCCTTTTAATACCTCTCAGTATTCTTACAGAGAGAAACTGTCTTACTACTCTTGGACTGTTCCCTGCTCAGACAGCTTTAGCAGTACCCAAAACCCCAAGCTGCATCCTCTCTGAAAGTTTATCTCCCACTGCTTATAAGTGATGGTTTCTAAGACTTCTCCAAGTTCGCTACATTTCAAGATATACATCATATCATATATATACTTCATATACCTCATAAGATTTGAGTCACTTTTTGATGTGTGTGTTGGCAGTGGATGCCAGAGTAAACCGTAAGAGGTGAAGAAGGCCAACAGCATCCTGGCCTGTATCAGGAATAGTGTGGCCAGCAAGAGTAGGGAAGTGATCGTGCCCCTGTACTCGGCACTGGTGAGGCCGCACCTTGAATACTGTGTTCAGTTTTGGGCCCCTCACTACAAGAAGGACGTTGAGGTGCTGGAGCATGTCCAGAGAAGGGCAACGAAGCTAGTGAGGGGTCTGGAGCACAAGTCTTACGGGGAGCGGCTGAGGGAACTGGGGTTGTTTAGTCTGGAGAAGAGGAGGCTGAGGGGAGACCTTATCGCTCTCTACAACTACCTGAAAGGGGGTTGTGGCGACGAGCGTGTTGGTCTCTTCTCCCAAGTAACCACTGAGAGGATGAGAGGAAATGGCCTCAAGTTGCACCAGGGGAGGTTTAGATTGGATATTAGGAAAAATTTCTTCACTGAGAGAGTGGTCAGGCATTGGAACAGGCTGCCCAGGGAGGTGGTGGAGTCGCCGTCTCTGGAAGTGTTCAAAAAATGTGTGGATGTGGCGCTTCAGGATATGGTTTAGGGGACATGGTAGTGCTGGATTAATGGTTGGACTTGATGATCTTGAAGGTCCTTTCCAACCTAGTGATTCTGTGATTCTGTGAAGAAAATCAATAGAGAAGAGAAAGGAATTGTGCCCAAGTGTTGTGCCTCCTCCATTCTCTACCCACCTCTGACATAGAAGAAAGACTCCCATAATGCAGAAGTCATTTCAGTATGTTTTTTCTACCTGGCCATTGTTTCAAGGGGAAGTCTACCAATGCAGCAGCAAAATCCATCCTCAACTTTCTCTGGAGAAATGTGTCTTTTTACTGCCACAGTCTCACAGCTGCCTCATGCAGGCATAATCAAGCCCTAAAGCAACTAAGCTACTTTGGCCTTTGTAAAGCAGTTTAAGAGACAGATCCATTTCAGCACAATTTAAACAGCCCAAAGAAAAGCTTTTATTATCCTGATTTATTGAGTTTTTCAATTTCTCTTTTATTTAATTCCAATGTCTTGCATTCAATTTAATGACAATGATTCTGTAAAGCATTAAAAAACCCTATGACTATTAAAAGGAACATTTATTGATGTCTAATAAGAGACAAATCAACTTTTCATTTAAGTGCCTCAAAAATAACACAAGCAATAGAAGGCTGATTATATATTTAATGATACTGTAACTTATACTGTACCAACAGAAAAAGCTTTTGCATTTCCAATTTAACACTATTGCCTGTTGTTATCATTAGGGAAAATGTTTATTATTATTCCAGTTGGAAGCAGCAAGTTAAAATCCATCTTCATTTAACAGCAAATAACACTGCTCAAATGCTTAATATGTATACATAACTCTTGGGGATTTTTCTGGGAATGCTTGTGTTTATTAGAGTGGTCTGTTTCCAAGCACGGATATAACACAGGACTGGAGGATGCCATTGGAAAGCACTGCAGGACTCATTTTGGAAAAGGGTGTTCTGATAGGAAAAGCATTCTGGCCCAAATTCTGACATCAGACTTGTATATACCAGCATGTACAGAGGAAAGCATGAAAAAATAATTTACAGTGGTAGAATCCAACTTTTCTTCTTAGAACTGGAAACACTACATTTTCAGAGTCTCTCATTTGTCAAGGTGAGTGTTGAGACCATCTTCTTGTGTTTTCATTCTATTGCTCTGTTCTATGTATCTTTTTATTTCACCACTGTGTAACTTTTCAAAACTTTGCCAACATGATAGTCACAAAATTTTTTTTTGCTAATCTGTAAAAATTTGGAGAGACCAAGAAAGACAACCATAGAGATAAACCTTTATAGTGCATTCAGTTGGGAAGGGAATAAATAAATTATCAAAACTATTTAAATCTCTGTCCCTCAAAAGAAAGGAAAATTAGGAAGATTCTCAGGAGAAGTTAAAGTTTTAAAAAGGAAATCTTTTATTTTGCAACTGAAAAACTGAGGCACAAAGAGATTAAGTAGCTGGCAGAAAAAATGACAACTGAAAGAAACACTTTTAAATCTTATTCTGTTGTCTTGATTTATTTCTGGCAAAAAGTGACTATCATCTTATTTTAGAGCACACAGGACCATTTCTCTGTATTCTGATTCTAGCTCAGTTTGCCCCTACAACTGAGCTCCTCAAGCCCTGCAATCCCAAGAACCAATGCAATAGAAATTTCATCCAGAAATGTCTTTCAGGCATCCCTTGATAAACCACCTCCTGTTATCTCATGACAGAATAGACTTTTAGGAAAAGACCAAAAGCCACAGTTATTGAGCAGTACAGGAAATGGAGAGAGGTAAAGGCTGTCCCACTTGCTTATGATGCAGACCACAGTGCTACTTGATGTCCGTCACAGTGTTGCCCAGGACAGAGACGCACTGCCCAGTACTGGTGTCCTTCTGTGGAGTCAAACCCCATGGAAGTTTCTCCTATGGAAAGATTTCCAGCCTGGGCATAAGGAATCCCTAAACATTTTAATTTTGTATGAGACTTGTCTTACATTACTTCATACATTTGTGCTTTACTTACAAAGATACTGAAATGAACAGGCATGGTGATGGCAGCCACTCATTGTAAATGGCAGAGACGTGACTCTATATGGTGATTCACTCTGTGTTACCACAATGGCAACATACTAGCCCCTCACTGCTTCTGTTTCACAATTCCTGCAATTATCTCTTCATCCTCTTCTGCTTCTAAGAAAGTTCAGAGTTGATTTACTTTACATCATCTGCAACTGGCTCTACGAAAAGGTAGACCACTGTGAGTATGATTCACTGACAAGTTTATTTTCTTTCCTAAGAACTGATTTAACTATAAAAGCAAAGTATAAGACAGCTGTTGAACCAGTTAAATGATTTAAAAATTGGGGACTGAGTGTTTGATCCATCAACAGGCATCAGCACTGCGATTAAACCTGCAAGAAGGCGAGGACTTTATTCAGGTATTTTTTTAAAAGCCCTTGAGAAGTTATTTGCATTTGAGACAAAGATTAAAGATGCTATGAAATTTACCGTCCCTGCACTTAGCTGGGGAGCATGGCAGAGTGGAGTCTTGTCGTGGATGATGCCATTCCTGACACCCTGTTAACTTGCTAGTATCAAACACATTCAGACAGTCAAGTAATATTTGTAAAGCTTATTGGGAAGGCTATCAAATAATTGTTGTTAATTCAGTGAAGCCTAAAGACATGACCGTTGAAGTTATTCTGTGTCTCTCTTACATGTCTTGATTTCCCCACACCCTTCCATTGCAAAGTGTCTCTCTCGTAAAAGACTTAGATTTACCTCCGTGTTTAAACCACTTTGCACCATTTCAGTGTTCAGTAATGTAAATTATTCAATTCACACCTAAGATTCAGAGCCATAAAAGTGGAGATTTGTAGTTTTTTACAGTAAACATATGTTGCAGAAAGGCATATTTAGAGAGTCTGGGGAGAATAAACAGGCAGTGGGCCATGTGATTCCTGCTCTCCTGGTGATCACATTTTATTTGCTGTTGATCTCCTATCCTGTCCTGTTTCATTTGTGTCATTCACCTGTTGCATTCTGTTTGTCAGTCAGATTGAAAAACTACAGGGCCAAAAAAAGTTGTTTTGATAATTCAGTCTCATAATCAAGTTACTTACAGCATCCATTCACCTGTTGCATTCTGTTTGTCAGTCAGATTGAAAAACCATAGGGCCAAAAAAAGTTGTTTTGATAATTCAGTCTCATAATCAAGTTACTTACAGCATCAGCTGGTACATATACATTTGCTGCAGATGAAGAGCATATATATTATTATCCTTTCCTAAACATGGTCTAAATTTTCAGCAGTTACAGTTGACTTAGAGCACCTGGTATCTGAGTGCAATATGAACCATTTTAAAAGGTCACCAAAGGAAGGGAAGACAGACCACTCTTTGGGTTAAATAAAAAAAAAGACTTTTAGAGGTCTCAAGCTGAATGCTTTAACACTTTGAAAATTATGCATCTAAAAACATGGCTGTTTCAGATGTTTCAAGCATGAGCCATACCTTACTTAGGAATAATCCTCTTCTCACAGAGTATTACAATACAACTGACATGCAATCAACATAAAGAGAGATAGCATGTAATATGAAAGATGGTACATCATGACACGAAGTACATTGGAGTAGATTCATATATTAACTTAAAGGTGGATCCCATTAGTGTCTGGTGGGCACATGTTCCAGTTATTTATTAATGCTCTCTTGCTTCCCAGAACTGAAACACCTTGTATTGACGAGATGACAGAAACACCATCCCTTGCTTGATTTAGATAACCACATCCATTTATCATAAAACACATAATTAACTAAGGAGGGAATACTTTTCAATTAAAGCCAGATAAAATTAATCAAACACTGGCTTTGCAGGGTGGTCCTGGTTCAGCTCTATCTTCCTTGTTTGCTCAGAGTGAAGCTCAGATGGTTGTTCAAATGTTCTCCTTTGTAGACTGTTAAATGAGACAAAATGTCTCAGCAGAATTGATTGAAAATAAAAGTTATAGAATCATAGAATTATCAAATCATTTAGGTTGGAAAAGACCTTTAAGATCATCAAGTCCAACCATAAACCTAACACTGCCAAGTCTACTACTAAACCATGTCCCTAAGCACCACATCTACACATCTTTTAAATACCTTCTGGGATAGTGTCTCAACCACTTCCGTATGCAGCCTGTTCCAGTGCTTGACAACACTTTCAGTAAAGAATTTTTTTCACAGAATCACAGAATCACAGAATCACTAAAGTTAGAAAGGAACTTCAAGATCATCAAGTCCAATCATTAAGCCAGCACCACCATGTTCCCTAAACCATGTCCTGAATCACCACATCCACATGTTTTTTGAACACTTCCAGAGATGGCAACTCCACCACCTCCCTGGGCAGCCTGTTCCAATGCTTGACCACCCTCTCGGTGAAGAAATTTTTCCTAATATTCAATCTAAACTTCCCCTGGTGCAACTTGAGGCCATTTCCTCTTGTCCTATTGCTGGTTACTTGGGAGAAGAGACCAACACCCTCGTTGCCACAGCCCCCTTTCAGGCAGTTGTAGAGAGCGATAAGGTCTCCCCTCAGCCTCCTCTTCTCCAGACTGAACAACCCCAGTTCCCTCAGCCGCTCCCCGTAAGGCTTGTGCTCCAGACCCCTCACCAGCTTTGTTGCCTTTCTCTGGATACGCTCCAGCAACTCAGAATCCTTCTTGTAGTGAGGGGCCCAAAACTGAACACAGTATTCAAGGTGCGGCCTCACCAGTGCCCAGTACAGGGGCACGATCACTTCCCTACTCCTGCTGGCCACACTATTTCTGATACAGGCCAGGATGCTGTTGGCCTTCTTGGCCACCTGGGCACACTGCTGGCTCATGTTCAGCCAGCTGTCAACCAGCACCCCCAGGTCCCTTTCCGCCGGGCTGCTCTCCAGCCACTCCTCCCCAAGCCTGTAGCATTGCATGGGGTTGTTGTGACCCAAGTGCAGGACCCGGCACTTGGCCTTATTAAACCTCATACAGTTGACCTCGGCCCATCGATCCAGCCTGTCCAGATCCCTCTGCAGAGCCCTCCTACCCTCCAGCAGACCAACACTCCCACCCAACTTGGTGTCGTCTGCAAACTTACTGAGGGAGCGCTCGATCCCCTCATCCAGATCATCAATAAAGATATTGAACAAGACCGGCCTCAGAACTGAGCCCTGGGGAACACCGCTTGTGACCGGCTGCCAGCTGGATTTAATGCCGTTCACCACAACTCTCTGGGCTCGGCCGTCCAGCCAGTTCCTCACCCAGCGAAGAGTAAACCCATCCAAGTCACGAGCCGCCAGTTTCTCCAGGAGAATGCTGTGGGAGACACTGTCAAAGGCTTTACTAAAGTCCAGGTAGGCAACATCCACAGCCTTTCCCTCATCCACTAGGCAGGTCACCTGGTCATAGAAGGAGATCAGGTTGGTCAAGCAGGACCTGCCTTTCATGAACCCATGCTGGCTGGGCCTGATCCCTTGGTTGTCCTGCACATGCCCTGTGAGCACTCTCATGACGAACCGCTCCATGATCTTCCCCAGTACGGAGGTCGATTTTTCATATCCAATCTAAACCTCCCCTGGCACAACTTGAGGCTCTTTCCTCTCGTCCTACGCTTGCTATTTGGGAAAAGAGACTGACATACACCTTGCTATAGCCTCCTTTCAGGTAGTTGTAGAGGTCTCCCCCGAGCCTCCTTTTGTCCAAGCTAAACAACCCCAGTCCCCTCTGCTGCTTTTCATAGCACTTGTGCTCTAAACCCTTCACCAGCTTCACTGCTCTTCTTCAGACATACAAACAGTCAACACAATTGACACAGAGTGGCATGAAAAAAGCTTAGATATTTTTCATTTGTTGAGATATACTTCCCACTGGAGAAAGTTTTTGGAGCAGTACTACAAACCCTAGATATGGGTGGCCAGTGAGTAACCTCAAATGGGTTTGAGAGAGCTGGTAGGCTGGATTCAGAGGATGCCATAAAAGAAATGGTCAGAGTTTAGGCTTTCAGCCAAGACACTGGCTGCTGTGTTGAAGGTGCCCTTTTGGCAGTGTCTGTGAGATGCAGCATGACCCTGAAGAGACACCACAAGCAAGTATGGGTGGTTAATGGCAGGGTCTTAAAACTGCATTGCATAATCAGAACAAAGGGGGACTTCAGAGCGTCAGATGTGGGCAGGTGTCATCTCTGCTAACAGCAGCAGCATTGAAATCCCAGGGATATTATATGAAAGACAACAAATCTGGAAAATTAAATAACTGAGTCATGCAGGGAACGGGGAAATAAACAGAGGTTTGGCTTTATCACTGGCACTTAAGGCTAACATTTCTCAGGATAGCTTCAAAAAAATCCTTGTCATCGTCTCTCCAGGCCTCACTGTGATCAACATAGCCCATCACCAAAGTCCCCACGCACTGGTGTCATGATACAGAAATGCTCAGCTTCCTAACACAGCCAGCGTGGCTTCATTTTACAGTCTGGGATGGCTAACCCTCCAAATCCTTCTCATCAGTAAAGGGCAAGCAAGGGAGATACAGTAGTAGCCATGAGCAATGCTACATTTTCTGTATTGAGGATTATTCTGACTCCTCCTTTGCTTTCTAAAACCAATGGGAAATAAGCCCAAAGGCTGTTTCTCCAAAAGAAAAGAACTCTGGGCCTGCCTACTCAGTAGGTGCAGATGCTCCCAGAGTACCATCATTGCAGGGAGAAATGGGTAGGTCAGTGAAGGTGCACACGAGCTTGCCTTAAGAAAAGAAGCCCAAGAGATGCTGAACAGAGATACTGAGACCACCCTGCAGCACTGGAACAGGAGGGGATATGGTTCATAAACTACCTCTGCTCTGGTAGCGCAAGGGCAGCTCTCTCTTTCTGAAACCCAGCCAGTACCTGCACTCTGCATGTAGTACAGGGAGTGCAGCTAGTTCAGGGGCTGCATGATGCAGACATGCCATCGCAAAAGTAGATCATAGGGCAGGGTGGTCTGTTTGGCCATTCCATGGCTGGAGACTCAGTACCAGCAATGCCACATCCACAGGCTGTGAAGATGCCCTTGTGGAAATCAAAAAGAAAGATCAAAGGCAGGCTTGAACAAGGAATAGCGCTCTATAAAGTTACTACTTTCATTGTTACTTTTGTGCTTCATAGCCTAGTAGATCACAGGATATTTTTTAATTCCTTTTTTCTTTTTTTTGTCTTTTTTTATCTGTGATGTTCAGCAGAGTGACGTCTTCTTTTCATCTTATTTGATGGATTTTCCCCTAGCTGTCCTTTTATTCCCTGAAACACATCTTAGGGCTACCTTGTTTTCTCCTGTTAAGGTGGCATCATGAACCTTCTCGCCATATCGTGGCATGAACTTACACTGACAGCTCTTGAGAACAAAGCCCCGTTTTAACTGTGAATTCAGTCTCCAGGGCTCCACACCCACAGAGTTCAGTTAAACTAACTGAGGTCTTGCACCTTTCAGTGGGGGAGAGGACAGGGTGAGAAACTGCTGAGTGGGAGGGACAGAGAATACCCTGAGCTGAAGTCGGGTATGTGTCATATCCCTCTTTAATTCCACTTTAAATTCAGCCTCTGAGCTTAGTCAAGGCATGCAATATGTTTAGTACTGGCTGGTACTGGAAGTACACAGTACCTCCAAGGGTAATCATGTCATAAGGAATAGAATAGAAAAGAACAAAAGAGAAAAGAACATGGTATTCACAGAAAGAAGAGAAAAAAATTGCTTCTTTCCTAAGGTAGAGAGAGGATCCCATAAATTCCAAATAAACTCTTGCAAGAGGATGATGTTGAAATCTTCCAGAGGAAAAAAAAAATATAAACTAACATATATATTTTATATATATAAAATATTATAAAACTTACTTCTTAAGAGATCAAAGAAACCTTAACTCTGCCCCAGAAATGAGCATGATACAATGCTAAAACAGCTGTGTGGTTTAATGGGATGGTGTGTGCAGTGTAGGGGCTGGGCTGTGACATGAGCCCGAGCTCTCCCAGGCTGCAGCAGGGACATGATGTTGCAAACTGGCATTGCAAAAGGCATCTTCCAGGTCCAGGCTCCAGGGAGGTGAGAAATGGGGGCACTGAAGCCCCTCAGACAGGGAAGGAACCAAAGCCCAGCATCACAGATTTGTGATCCCCACTCTTCAAATCATCACCCCTGGGACAGACCCAGCAAGAACATGGCTAATTTGGGCTCCTGCTCTCAGGCCCAGCTCTGTGGGGAACTTCTCTTCTTTTAGGGGAGTTCTCAAGCTAGTCCCAGCTGTCTGCTCATGTGCTCACATGGATCTGCTCTCTCAGAACAGGGGAGAACATATCTGGAAACTGCTCCCCATGCTGCAGATGCCACTTCAGGAAGGCTGCAATGCAGAGGAGGCAGGATCTCTCAACCAAGTTAGGCATAAGCACAGATGTAAGCTCTCCTCCTTTTCTCATCTTAGCCAAGCCAACATTTGCCTCCTCCCTTGTCAGCAGGGACAAATCTCTTTGGACTTCATGGCAGTAGAAAGAGCACAGGTCTTCAGCTTGAAGCTGCAATGAAACAACTCTTCTGCTTCCTAAACCAAGCTTCCTAAGCCCCCAAGACCATTCTTCTCAGAATAATGCACCTCACCATCTCCCCCTCCAGGCAGAAGAGACCTGCAATGTCTTTCACTCTTGTGCTCCCTGTGTTCCTCAGAACAGAGGAATGGGAGGAGAAATCTGTTAATTGCACTGCAATCTCCTCACTCCAAGCAGTAACTCCAGAGCATCCACTTACTGAAAGGAATCATTTTCTGTGCTCTTTGATCTGACTTTCCTCCAAGCTGGCCAAATCCGTTCATTATATACCCTTCCTAGCGTATGCTTTTTTCAGCTTTGCCAAAAGGGAAAGGCTCATGAAGAAGCCTTCATGAGGAGATTTTGGTATTTTTCCAGCACCAAGACTCTAATGCAGAATAAGGGATAGGATTGCTACAGCATGGGATTCTGTAACAATCATGCAAGATCACCTTACTCATATGCACACACTCAAATTTGTGTCGCTTCTATCCTTGTTCTAAGAATGAACATATTATTGCTATGAGTTCACACCTGCAATACCCCACGCACCAAGGTATCTCTCTGCTTTTCTTTTGCTTTCTTTCTCTATCTGTCTTTCTGTCCATCTTGTTGCAGAAGATGGCTTTTCCAATGCACATAAACAAACTTTAAATGTCTTTTGTCGGGAAGGACATCCATGTGTTAACCATGGATTCTCCTCTACTGTGAGAGAAGCACCAAGGAGCTTTGGCCAATGGTGGGAACCTCTTGTGCTATGTGCCTCCAGATAGACACACTTGCACTCCAAAACAAGTACAACACGACTGTTAGCTCCTCTTTTTGCACGATGAACAGAGGCACAGGAGAGTTAGAGTGAGAGCCATGAGCAGAAGATCCCCCAGCCTGGTCCATATAATGCAGCACTGCGTCTTCTTCCCTGTTCAAAGGAGAAAGATAACCAGCAGCCCTCTGTGAGGAGCAGGACCTTTCCTGTAGCAGTCAGCGGCCAGCACTGCCAAAAAGATAGTTCCCTGGGGACCAAGTGGTTCCCTTGAACAGCATCTTTTCAGTCATGCTGTTAACTATTGAGAAGCAAAGCATTGGCCCCTGACTGCCCAGGGAGGAGACATCCCCACTTTGCCACAGACCCCACTAGAAATGTCACACACATTTGGTTTCTGTATTAACAGCTTTGGGAGACAAGGACTTTTTATCTACAGGCCAAGACCCAGCACATTTTTAAGCACTCAGTCACGAGATAACATCCACCCATGAAAAGAGTGTGAGGGGGCTGTTCTAATGATTTTTTTAACCTAAAGGGAGCTCACACCATCTGTCCTGCTGACAGGTTCACTGAGGAGAGACATCCATGGTTTGTCAGCTGGGATTCACACACTTGCTTGTGAATCCTGTCCTGTACTTCTAACTGCCCAAAATCGTCCCTGTAATTCTCATTAAGGAGAACTAATTTTTGTCCCTCTCTTCTCATTCAGTATCACTGTATTGTTTCAAACAGCCATGGCCATGAGGTTTCCTCCAAAGTTGTCTGTGTTTCAGGGTATGGAGGACCATAATTTCCTGAGTTTTATATTTCCAGTATATGAAATGTTGAATGTCAGTACAATTTGCAGCAATTGAGCACCGTAAGTGTCAGAGCCTTAATAGGGTGTTGGGTACCGCTTTTGTGTTTCCATCAAGATATTCTTCTTTGACTTCTAAGAAACAGCTGGTGTCCACGATGACTTACTGTTACAACCTTGCATGTGGTTTTGTGTCCAGTTTAACAGAAGCCACTGCCCAGTTGATGAATCTTATGTAAACAAGGACATCTACAGTATCTCGCACAGGAAGTAAAGGGTATTTTCCCGACCTGATGTTGATATCAAATTTTAGACTTTTTAGCCTGTGGGGAGCCCGTTGTATGGCATGTTTACAGAGGACTCCAGCAAGTTGTATATAAATAGAAGTATTTACAAGGACATGCGTTTTGACTTTTTACAGAAAGAGACTCCTCTGCATCTCAAATTCAGATGTTGTGCCTTTCTTCCATTGGCCCTTCTCCAAGTCCAGCAGCTGCCCATGATGACGAAGGCCCCCCCATCACAGTGCCCGTCTCTTGCTCAAGAGTACAAACGGGTCTCAGCTCAGTGTCTCCTCCGTAGGAAGATGCAGTAGAGGCAAATCTTCTCTTGGCTTCTCCTTTCACTTCCACAAACAGAAAAGACCCTTAGGTGAAGGAGCCAACAAAGGCCTTTATTACAAGTGATACCATTCAAGCTTTCTGCAGGGAGCCAAACTGGTACAATGATTACATTGAAGAGCACCTCAGAGAAAGAGGATGGAGTAATCTAAGAGAAATGAAGACTGAAAGCAGTAGCTGACACTTAGTCTTGCATTATAACCCAAGGGACAGAAGGCACAAATACAGTAAATTACCTGTAAGAGGTCTCTTCTTCCTAGAATGAATGATTTCTAAGATACTGACACTACAATGAAATGAATGAAAGATTCTCCCTTTCTGTCTTTAGAGGACTGGGTAATAACTTACATGCTTCCTGGTACAGCAATACTTTAGTCAATATTTATAGAACAATGCAGTAAAGCAGCTTCAAATTTGTTCCCTATTTGATAATAAATAAAGATGATATTCAGATTTCTAGTTGCCTTTAAAACTGTCTAATCCTCTATTTTTATGTGATTTCAGCCTGAATAATTTAGTACCAGAAGAAAGCTTACCCCAAACATATGAGGTCCCAAAACATCCAGAGTGGAAATTTGAGAAGCAAAAGAAAATATTCATCTGTGCATAGTAACTACACATAGCACATCCAGACATTTTATCCAGACAGATCAAAACTCAGTGAAAAATCTTATTTTGTATCCCTTTTGCTGAATAGGATATGATAAATAAGAAGGTACTAATTACAGTTGATACTGTGGCAAAAGTTTCCAGTCCTTCATTCTTTCTATGCTCCTTGCTCTGCCTTCCATTCAGCAGTTTCAACAAAATCCATGTGTCTCTCTTGCTTCTCTTCTCAGTTTGGACTAAAGCAACTCCTGCAGCCAAAGCACATGTGTAACACTTGGATATGACAGTCATGGCTGTGGGAACAGAAGAGCATAGATCTCCTTTATTTTCCTTCCTTGGTGAACACCGATTTCCTGTTCTTCCATAATGTCCTATGCTCATTACTCCAAATTCATGCTTCTTGGTTACTGACTAAATCTGTAATCTGAAGGGTTTTAAACTTTTGGAATAAAACAGAGATATTAATCTGCACTGAAGGGTGTCCTTAGCACCATTTATGTTTTAATATACTGTATTGTTTCCTTCGTCATTACAGGTTATCTAGCATTCACCTCAGGTCCTTCACCTCCTTCTGTTCTGCCCATGATGCCTCAGTGAGTGAGCTACCAGAAATCTTGCTATACCTTTCCGCTCTCCAAACGACTTATTAAATCACGTTGTATTCCTCAGAAGTGAGTAAAGCTAGTCATACCCCTACAAAAGGATTCTTACATTACTGTTTTTCTGACAGAAACAGATAAATCCATTCTATTTCTCTTCTGAAATCTAAATTCCTTTTAAATCTAGTGGAAGGGATCAGATATGAGTGGGGTTGGATGCACCACCAACCCGAAATGGCCATGTCGGTAAAAGTTAGCAACTTTTAGTACTTGAAAAGGCTGAAGTTGTACAAACTACAGACCAATCCTGCAGAGCTGCCACATGCAGCATGGACCAGGATCAGGGCACTGTAGTCCAAATCAATCTCGATTTACAAGATCTGTGTATCAGACCACAAGGCATCAGTCCATCGCATCACAACAGCATGGTCTTCCACCTCACCAGCTGTGCTGCTGACCTTTAGACCATGCATGACACCACATTAGCTAAGCAACCACATTATCAATCACAGCAATAATAATTGAAGTGCAGTAGTCAGTGATACTCTCCCTGACTTTATTTAGATTCATTGCTGGTGCATCTGTGTAACCCAGGGTCTCCCTCTCCAATGAACATATCACTGCTATTATGTTTCTTTTGTTCATTCACAAATTTGACTAATGTACAAATTTCTTTAAAAAATATTCCAAGAAAATCCAGAAAATGAATTTTTTGCCTTGGTCTACTTAAGATAGTTAGTTGCCTCTGGGTAGATAATAGACAATTAAAATTCCCCAGCATGAGTTAGCCTTTAACAAAGTAATGGGCATGCATCAGACTCCAGCAGGAAGCAGCTGTAGCAACACGGTAATAGACACTCTTGTCTGTGCAGCCGGTCCCCACTCTGCACTGTGATGAACCATCTGTCTGAACTGAGGGTCTTTGGCTCTAGCACCTGGGATGCTCGGGTACCATCTGGACCTCAGCAACAGCAGCCCAGAGGGAAGGACTGATTTGTTAGTGTCTTCACATCTTTAAACCCTTTCTCCATCTCTTCAAACTGATAACTTAGGTGTCATTCATTACTTTGCTTCTCTAAGAACTACTGATTTTTACAAACATGATGTTTCTACCTGTTTGACAAAGTAACACTGATGGCAGAGAAAGCACAGAAATGGCAACACTTCACTGCCTAATCCAAAGTGTATCAGAATTAATAGAAAATCACCCACGGTCTCCAACAGGCTCTGGCTCGGGTCTGAGAGACAAAGGGGTTCTAGCAGTCATGAGTTATTTTTACACTGTCTCATATGGCATACAACAGGACCCTGTTCTGGTATCTCAAGAAAGCAGTAAGCAGCTCAGCCTGTTGAAGGCTGTGAGGACTCAGCATCCTCTACAGCCATGGGAGAGAGGAAATCGTAACACACCTAAAATAAGGTTAAATAAGGCAGCCACAGTCCACAGATAGCAAATGGAGCGAGGATCTAGCATTGGTGTGTGTCAACATACATAAATCAGTCCTCCCTGCCAAATCCACACACCACTTGGAGTTCATCTAAAACCAGAAGAAATGGGTTCTCCTCTCAGCTCTGTCCCAGCATCTTGTCTGTGATATCTGGGCTCCTGAGCCTCAGTTTTCCTGCATAATGAAGACGACCTACATGATGTGTTTCCTTGCCTGGTCTCTTTAGGTTCATAACTTTTTAGGACCAAAGCTGCTTCTTACTTTGGAATACAGAAAATACTTCTGCTTAGGGCCTAGTCTTGATAAAGGCTTCTAGGCACTTACCATTGTAACATCTGGTTAAAGAAAACTGTTGGATAGTTTTCATCACTCCCTACTGGTTGGCTGCAAGTCCAATGCAAGACACTTTCCAAAAAGGCTATGAGCAAAATATAAGCAAACATTTAGGCTTTCCCTTTCTCACCTGTGCAAACTATTTTCCTCAGTCAGGTCTGGGTCATGGCATGTTGATGAGTATCTGTGTAGTCAATATTAAGTGCCCACAACATGGCACTCAGGAAAGGGGCTGCAGCTTCATCAGTGTGTTCAATCAAGATGTAATTGCAAGAACCATTAGATTGCAGACAGCTCCTGCACTCTGCTATCAAGGTTGTAATGATACCTCTTGTTTTGCTTTTCAGCTATCATTTTAGTAATGAATAAAGGCTTGTGGAAACATTTTACTTTACAGGCAGGTCATGAGCCAGAATGGAGACTCTACAGTGCAAGGAGGCACCAGAAAGTTATGCGAAAATATATTTGGTGTGCACTTTGGAGCTCTTTAGCGGTTTTAATTATGAAAAAGGATTACAAATCAAATTTATTCCCTAAAAGAAACATCTCTTGCTTCCTATATACGGGCCAATTACAGAAATTGTCTTACACCAACTTCAAATACTCTTCTGAACAGGTCAAGGGATGAAAGGAGTGAGAAAAAGACTGAGAGAAAGTGAGTAACCCTAGTGTTCACTGTTACCAGCAACTCACAAGAACTATGCTTGTTAAGTTGTGATCTGTCTTGTTAAACATCAAGCATATAGCTCAATGACACTGAATCCTAATCATGAACCTTCCCAAAGTTGTTAGATCTGAACAGTGTTGTCAGCATTCCTGGAACTAGGGGGAGTATTTGTAAAGGAAGAGGGTTATTCTGGTTTTGTTTCTTTTTCTTTGCAAGGAATGAGGTGCAATTTTAATGGTTTTATGAGCATGACTTGGCAGGGACAGAGAAAAGATAAGATGCAAATGCCTTTTGCACACATAGTTTTTGTGCAATAAAGTGCAGGGTTCAGCAGATTAGTATCTACCCTGACCCTGCTGCAGATTTCCCAGTTACTGGGACACATCCTTCCCTTTCTCTGTCCTGCAGCAAGTAGGTTGTTGAATTTGAGGAAACTATCTTGGTTAATAATCCCAGTCAGCAGATTACTTCCTTGAGGAAACATGGAGCCTGAAAAGAAGAGCAGGCTACAAAAGGGAAATAGTGCTGTGGTTTTTCTATGCTCTGCTATGTCTCCTCAGACTTCTACTTTTTTGAAAATCATGATACTTTTCTTCCATATTTTTAAAGCACCTGGAGTTTTGGTGTGGCATACAGTAAAACACTTGATGGGTACTACTGTCTATTTATAATGCACTTATTTACATAGCAAGGTTCTGTTGGTTTTGTGCTTACAGTGTCTTTGGCTCAGAGAATCAGCAGTTACTGCTGTTTGCAGGAAATCTTGATGAATAACATAGTGGCAACAAGAGTACAGCACTGATATTCTGTCCCTGGTTGTACCAATCCAGTCTGTTTCAGCATCCCTAATAGAGAAACAAAGAAATCCTAACTGTGATGCTTACATTCATGGGGACTGAAATATATACACTAGTCAACAACCATATATGCAGCTAGCGCATTTGACAGATGCTGGCCCAAGCCGTGAAAATTTCAAGGCTGAGGTTCTCTCATGATCCACTGAACACTTAAAACACAGGCGATAACAAATGAATGGTGGTTTTGCAATGACTTCCTAAAATACCTCACTTCTGTATGCAGGGATCAGTGCTTAGAGAAAAGGGAACATCTCATCCCAGTCACCCATGGGGCCACTGGTTCTTCCTCTAAGACTAGCAAGTAAGGATCAGGCTTGGGTTGAGTAGCTTTAGGTTTGTAGTGTTTGGGGTTTTTGGCAACAGGAGTATTTAGAGAGCATATTCTGTTACAAGTCAGCTCAAATGAGGGCTCAAATGTGGGCCCTCACGGTGATGGGACAGGTGTGGTGCTGAGCCCTTGCCCTGCCAGGTCCCTCCTGGTGGCAGCAGAGAAGGGGTCACACAGATACTAACACAGAGGATGAGGCTGTGCTGCGGGAAGCTCGTGTTCACAGCACTCACACAGCATTCTGAACATAAGATTCAAATGCTTTTAAGGTTGCTGGGCATCCAAAGCACATGCTTAAAATTAAATATGTGATAAAATATTTTGCTAAAGCCATAAAACAACCTAAAATGAACATATGCAGAAAATGTAAGTGCAGCGGAGCTAATAATAACAATAACAGATGGGCACAATCCTGTCAGCTCCCACCCCCGCCATCGAGGAAGGGGAAAGGCTGTGGTTTGATAGTTGATGGGAGACTGATAGGAGATGGCCTAGCATTTTCTGTAAAAGAATAAATATTTTCAACTGGAAAAACAATAAGGTCACACTTCTTTCCAGCAATATGACAATCTCTGAAATTTCTTCAAGCTGATGAATTTCACTGAGACTCTGAAACTGGTAATTAACCATTTATTATTGGAAGGGGGGAACAACAGGGAAGAGCAAATTGAATCTTAACTAGGTTCATTGCCTCAGCACTAAACACAATTACAATTGGACACCTTCAATTTTCACCATCATTAAATAGAGACATATTTCAACCACTTATTGAATACAGCCTAAAACAAGACTTTTAGTTTAGAAAAAGGCTTCTCCAGAGCCAGAGCTGTGCTCTGCTGGGGAGCAGATTCACCCATCCGGGCAGCAGTTGGCCACAGGGCTTTGAGCCAAAACCGTAAAAATTGGAGTCAATTAGTCCCTTCTTGATTTGAAATACAAGATACTTTGGCTGATTGGGGTTACTCAGCTCTTCCCTTTCCCATAGAGGCAGATGTGGTCTTTAAAAAGACTTCCAATGTCTTTGCCAAAATGTGGACCCTGCTACATCAAGTTGTATGACAGTGGTAAGCTTAGGGTGTGTGGGTACCACCTTCTAACATGCTTTCTTTAAAAGTTTAAGAGGTTTAAAAGATTAAGAGGAGTCCCTGTGCCATCAATGACAGGGCAATATTGTGACCTTCCCCATGCCAGGACCACATAAGCCAAACTCAGAGGACCAGATGTCAAATATCAAGCCCCAGAGAGACAGGGACTGATGCAGAGCTGCAAGGACCAATGCAGTGGATCCATGCCTGGGCAGCAAGGTGAACCTCCTGCTTGGTGCCTGAGACTGAACATGTCTAAGAAATGCTTAAAATCCAAGCCAGGTCTTGGGATATTCCTTTGTGGTCACTGGAATTATGCTTATTGAACCAATATCTAAAGATTTATTCTGTTTTCCATACGTCTGTCTTTGGCAAAACAGTCACTCGCTGAACATTTAGTGCACATGTGAGTCTATCTCTGTTCAACTAAGTACCCGCTTCACTCTGAACATAAGATTCAAATGCTTTTAAGGTTGCTGGGCATCCAAAGCACATGCTTAAAATTAAATATGTGATAAAATATTTTGCTAAAGCCATGAAACAACCTAAAATGAACATATGCAGAAAATGTAAGTGCAGCGGAGCAAATAATAACAATAACAGCAAAAAATTCTGCTAGTTATTGCTATGCTGAACTGGAACATACTGTGATAGCCTTAATACAGAATCCAGGGGACTCTGGCACAGAACATGAATCAGAACATGATCTGGAAAGAACCTGTTGTGCTCATACACTCTCATTTCAGAGAACAGAGTGGTTCTTACAAAGCTGAGCCAGGACATAGGGACCTCCATAGTAGCCTTGACTTTGATGCTGCTCCACCTTGGAACAAGTTCCTCATTGCGTTCTGCATCAGTTTACACATCTGTATAATAGTGATCACCTTTGTAAAGCTTTGATACTTATGAATTCAATAATCACAGCTGATTGCCTCTCCATTCATCTGCTGTGCAGCAAAGATCAATGCAGAGACATCTAAACTTGTCCCATGACCAAAATAGCTACAGTAATTAAGAAGGTGATTGGGTGAAGCTAATTACCACCAAAAAGTCACAAGGTAGTGATTCTGGATTCCAGCACAATACCACTCTTAGGCAGCTCTAATGCTTTCAGACAGCTCCATGGCAGCCAGCTCATTACACAGTGCCCTACACTCATGCACGCTCCCTGGTGACAGCCCTTCCCAGTGGTCCATTTCCATTGGCCCTCCCCAAACCCTTTTCTCAATATATCAGTGCTGACAATATTTTTGCATCTATTTTGAAACCGAGCTCTAATAAACTGTTTACCTCCTCCCATTAAATTCATCAGCGGTAGACACTAGAGGGTGCAAAGACAAACCCCAGGTCCCTCATACAGCCTTTTTCTCTGCCTAGATTAGTTCAGGTCAGATCCCAATTTCCCTAGCAGCCTGTTGAGCTGAGATCCAAGACTGCAGGTTAAGCTCACTGACATGTACTTCCAGGAGACAGTTTCCGCTCCTGTTTCCTTTTTGATAGGAGGATTGACAATTTCACAGATTCTTTCACCTCCATCTGTCTCAGCCTCTTTCTCCTTGTTACCCCCTGCAGAGAAGTAAATGAATTCAAGGCAGTGAGGGTCTTCACTGGTCAAATGCACTTAAACTGCTGGAACCTCCTCAACAGTTTACAAATTTGCATTGCTACAAACTTGACTAAATGCCTCGTGACACCTCCTCATCAGGAGAACCATTGGTCTTTAGCAGCAAGATTGACCGTGGAAAGTCCACTCTGACCTCCTACTGTGTGAAATATAGCAAAGATGCAGGGGATCCTGCCACACAAGTAAACAAAGGTCAGATTCAATTCAATTTGTGTGATTGCTGCAATAGCCAGCAAAAAGAGCCTTGCTAAGTCTGGAATGCAGTTTCTGAACAATCCAAATTGATTTTTTTTCCCAAATGAGTACCATTTGGGAGAGTTTCTCTGAAATTCATCCTCAGAAAGCTTTGCTTTTCAGGCAGATTGCTTCCCTTCTTTCTCCTTCTGCCTAAAAAAAATGCTTGTTTAAATGAGGGGTTTTGGCTATAGGATTTCTGCGTATTACCCTGTTCAGCAGTGAAACACCCTGTGTGGAAACTCCAGAGGGCCTCTGTGCTATCTGTAGGGTAGTGAGGGTACTGGAGGTTTGCACCTAGGAACAGTAAATTAGGGCACTGAACAACCAAGTACTGAAATTCCAGGTAGCTCTGATGTACCTTCTTCCTCTACCTGAGGCTCATCTGAAATTTCTCCAGGCCTGGTCAGTGCCAGGAATCCCACAGGTAGAGGCCTTGACGTTAAGAATGAGCTGCTGCGTCTTCATTTGCCTCCAGATACCAATAAAGTTGGTCCACTAGAAGGAAACAGAGATGCCCCAAGAGCCCCTGCTCCCCCTAGAGCCAGAGGAAACAGAGCAAGGAGATGGTCCGCTGTCACACTGGCTGTAGGTGCCTGAGCCCTCAGCACCATTTCCACATCACTTGGTGGCCTGGCTTTTCTAGGCTTTCATAAAACAACTGACCTTCTACACAAGTCATTAATATCTGGACTTCCCACTGATATGGCTAGTGCACAGGCTAAGATGCATCTTACCTGCCATAAACGTTGTGAATCATAACACTTGCATAAGCAAGCTACTGAGGTGTGGTCTATGTGGAATTATTGAAAAGTGCAAAACATTTTGGAAAAGTAACTCTTTGGGTCAAACATCAGTCCAGTCCCATTCAATTCTACATTAATGACCTGGCTGAAGGAGTAGTTGTGCTACTTATTGAATTTGCAGAGTGATATCAGGCTGGAAGGGGCTGCCAGCACTTTGGAGGAATGGATCACTGTCAAAATTATCTTGAAATTAGTGGAGAAATAGAGGCAGAAAAAATAACTCAAAGGCAATGAAAAATTCTGGGGTTCTGTAGGAGCCATCACAACTGGATCTGCAGGTTAGGAGGGATCACAAAGCTAAATCCAATAATGTCATATAGGAAAGTAAACCTTATTCTAAGATAAATATATAAGGAGAAGGTCATAAGAAAGACAAAAAAATGTGTAATTCCTCCTTTCTAGTGTGAACTAGCAAAGGGTGGTGCATCATATCCAGTCTGGAACACATTTAAAAGGAAAAAACTGAGTAAACTGAGAGAAGAAAGGGCAAATGAGAACACAAGAACAGTCGAAAACAGTGGACTCAAAAACATGAGCTGTGAGGAGACCTGAAAGAAGAGTTTTCTCACTTGAGTGAGGAAAGGCACAGTTATCTTCAAATAAATAAATGTTATGTAGAGAACAAAAGATCATTAGCTTAAATTGTGACAAGGATGATTTCTGGGCTCAATTCAGTTATATAAACAGACATTTGGAGCCATTTCAGATGCTTCAGGGTATGTGATACACTTTTACAGGGCTGCAAACATGACACAGGTACTACAGAAGATCAGGCCTTTCTGGAGATGTAGCTGGAGATGGACTGGCAAGATGAGCAGCCTAAGAGCAATGGTACCAATCAGATGACTTCCCAAAGCCTCTGCCAGCCAGAGTGAACATCCCTAATTCAGTTGGTATTCACTCTCTCTTACCTACAGGGGAGTAGGGTTTACCGGGAAACCTGTAAAGCCTGTGCCATTGAAGCCTGCTAGAGCAACATCAGGTATGGCCAACCAGATGTCAACTCCAGATCCCTCAGAGTATCTCGGGCCTCCATATTGCTGCTGTTGCATGTAGATTGACAGGCATGAAATGTCTTTAGCAACTACTAATTAGTACCAGGCATTGGTATGGCTGCAGCCTGCAAGAACATGTCTCTGCAGTACAGGCATTTCCCCCACAGCTGATGTATTGGATCGGTGTGACTAAGCAGAGCTGTGAGGAGTGGCTCCACAGTGCCATGTGGTCTGGTATGAGGGGGACACCACCAGTGTGTTCCTTACTTATTTAGATGGCTGGAGTTAGAGGATGACAGATCAATATATAGAGGAAGAGAAATGGATAGGAGAGTTAAGGATAGTTTCTGTATATAGGAAGCAAAAACATGAACCGGGCACAGCAACCCACCCTGAAATTTACTTTTCCTGTTCCAGTGTTTCTTTATTTTTAACTCCCTTTCTCCCTCCCCCATTCTCTGGCCTGTAAGTGGAGCAAGATAATTTGAATATGATTTTAAAATAATATTTGCCTTCAATTGGAAAATAAAATGTAAAATTCACTCTGCTTGTGGAGGAAGAAAGAGAAGGACTCCACTTTAAATGGCCTTAGTTCAAGCTATTAGCATTTCTTCTGCTGTAATAGGACTATGTTTTCTCCTCTGCCTTCTCATAATTCAGGCCAAAAAGTTGGTGAGAAAAGGAAAAAGGAAGAATTTATTTGAACCTCACAGCCATCCCAAAACCTCCAGATTAACAAAGGTTTTTGTGATCTGTGAAGCTCTCCAGGCATAAGTTGTAAAGGCACGTGACGAGTTTCTGGCTAGCAGCGAGGGCTGGGGAGTTTGACGGCTGCTTGGCAAGCAGGACAGCCTCACCGGGAAACATCAGAGAGGGGGAGAAATGTGATGTGCAGAGGCTGTTCCAACATATGGTTACCGACAACAGTTGCTGATGGCTTTTAAAAAAACATAAAATAAAGCCCCAACCCTTCCTTCAGCTTCTCAGCAGAGACAGCAGGATATTTCTTTTAAAAACAAAAACATACTGTTTGTCTCATTTCCTTTCCACTGCCAGGAGCCTCATGCTATGCATGATTCCTGGGGCCAGGTTTGGCACCTTGTAACAGCCGTGCTTGCTGAGCAAAGCCTGCCTCCCGTTCTGGGGAGCGGTTTCAGTCTCGTGTGGACAGAAATCAGGAGTTGCATCCCTGAAGGAAATCAAAGGGTTGAAACAGAGGCAGAAATTCAGTGATGTGCAGCCCCTCAGAAGCTGCCTGTGGGCAATAATAAGCCTTGCACTGGTACCTGCAAAGAGGAGAGTTTAAACTCCACCTTTTGAAGAAGCAGCAAAAGTTTCTCAAGGAGCAAAGCTCACAAAATATCAGAATTTAGGAAAAATTTCTTTACTGAGAGGGTGATCAAACATTGGAATAGGCTGCCCAAAGAGGTGGTGGAGTCACCGTCACTGGAAGTGTTCAAAAAACGTGTAGACATGGCACTTCAGGACATGGTTTAGTGGTCATGGTGGTGTTAGGTTGATGGTTGGACTTGATGATCTTAAAGGTCTTTTCCAACCTTAATGATTCTGTGATTTTGTGAATAGAAGGCCATTCCATCAGGATACAAACAGTCACAGCATGTCTACCTCTGTGTATGCAGAACTTAACTTTTCCTCTGTTTCTTCACTGTCCAGTTGGTGCATAAAACCCCTCTGGCAACTCTATTTCTAAGACATTATTTAGTAACACTGGTCTGAAATGTTGAGAGGGAAAGTGCCTAGATTGGCTGAAGTAGCATCTGAGACTGAAAAGGCATCTAGATCTTCTATATATTTAATGTTTCAATCATAAATACAGGCTCCATTTTTCAACTTAAAGACAGAGAAGCTCTAATCTTTGCAATACTGTGGGCTGGAGATTACAGTAAAAAAAAAAAAAGAGAGAATTCGGAAGACTATCATAACCACGTAATTAGCTGCTAGATCAGCCACTGTAGCAGGATTTATTTGGGAGACAAATGGGATTTCAGGTTTCTGTCTTACAGTTTTACTGTTCTCATCATGAGATAAAACAAGTAAAATAACTCTGACTAAAATACCAGAATAGGTTTTACATGATGGGTGGTTTCCCCTCCTTTCCTCACCATTTTCACTTGCCTCAACCCACTCTCCTATTTTATGGAAACTCAGCACTTTCCAAAACTTTTCAAGTCTGAAATCAAAACTAAAAAGCCATTGCAGAAACATTTGGGTAGTAAAAATCTGTAGTAAGTTTTCATGTGGCATGAGTAAGTGTGGAGGGCTTACAGTATACTGAGGAAAAATTTGTGCATCATAAATTGGCTTCCTTTACACTGTCGGAAATACAATAAGAAAGCTGGAAGAAAGACCATACCACCTGAATTTCCCACCTGTCACTGTTATGAGGTAGCAAAGGGTGGGTGTGCTGTTAGTGTCTGCCTCACAAATGGATGTCCAAGCCATGGATGCCCACTGTGCTTCGCATGTCTGAGCTGACACCTGATGCTCTGGCCCCTCATCCATCACGGCTAGAGCCAGTGCAAGGCTGCTGTCCAGTTGCACTTCCCACCTGATGAGCCTCATGTGAGATGTCACCTGCAGTCCCAGTGGTGTCACCCCTTGAAGGAGCATACAGAAAGCCCAGCCTGCCCTGTAAATTACCCTGCAACATTTCTGCCTCCCTGAATATTTTGACCAAAGCACTGTAGTGTTCCTCTGCATGCTACAACCACTCTGCTCTCCTCAGATGCCGTAGTTGTATCAAGAAGTCACACAATCTTTCTTAGTGGGTTCACATGGCACCCCTTGGAAGGGTCTTGAAAAGCAATATGGTAATAAAGCTGCTGGAATCTGTTCTATGTCCGTCCATGACACTTATAAACCAAAGGAGTCAGATTTCTCCATGAAGGCAGCCTTGATGCAGACGCAGCAAGAAGAGATGGCCTCACCTTTCAAATATTTCCAGCATCTGGATCCAAACACATGATGAACCAAGAACGGGAGAAGTATATGGACCAATTTCAGGACTACATGGCTAGGCATTGTGGTTAGAAGCAAGTGAAAGAATCATGTGCAACAATAAAGTTTCTTTCAGTGTAATGTAGAACATGTAGATATTTAGCTTTGGTAACTAAATGGGTCAAATCAATAATTTGGCTTTACCCTTAAACAAATATCTATCTTTCAAATCCATTCCCTAACCTGTTATTTTAAAGGGTAAATGCACAAATAGAGTTGCTTTTTTTTTTGCTTTTTTTTCCTTTTTCTTTTTTAACTCAGGATATCTATACTGCTACTCGGTGGTGTTCAAATGTTTTTTTTCCCCTGTTCTCACTGTATTTCTAAATAACCCTACCTGCTGAAGAGCAATTGACACAGAAAATTGCTGTGCACGACAATGAACCAAAAGTCTATCTAGCACCATATCCTGCCTCTTTGCTTTAGATCAAAAGCAGATCTTAAGGCAGAGGATACGTAATAATCCTTCCTCCAAGGACTCTTCCATCCTCCAGCAATGTGCAGCTCAAAGATTTCAAATGCTTTGTATTGAATCATTTGCAGTGGAGAAGGGTGCCATTTTCTGCATTTTCCTCTGATATTCCTCACTGGAAATGTTTTCTACCTGTCTTTCATACAAGCCACATTTCTTTTCATCTATTCTTTGCTGTGATCCTCACTTGAAAAGGAAAATAAGCTTGGCTAAAGAATACTTTGGGCAGAGTTAACAGAACAATTGGAAATTATCAAAAGAGATATGAGAGATCTGATGAATATTTTCTTCATGCACAGACTTGAGGCTTTGTCATACTCTTACTCAGCACAAGTTCCTATGTCTTTCAAGTACTTTTGGTACTTCAGACTGAGCAAGAAAGTTAGAAACATCTTCGCTGCCACCTTCTAATTTGCAGCTGCTATCTTGGACATTAATACTTTGAAGAACTCTGTTCTCCTGGCTGTTTATAGTCACTATTTCTATCAACCAACTCTCTCACAGTTTTCTAAGCCTCTCATTTCAAAATGCTTAAGAAATTACTCACTGGCAAGATGTGGCTAAGCAGGGGCTAATGTTGGTAATTCAGGAAAACTATAATCAATGTAGCAGTGAGGTTTGGACCTCAAATAATTAAGAAATGACAGAACCCTCTGAAATGCACAGGATGGTTCAAGCTCCCATCAGCTTGTTCTCAGCTGGAAGCAAGCCTGTTTCTAGCAAAATCTGCTTTACTACGTCTTTCTAAATTTCAGATTTATAAGACTGCATTTATGACAAATCCCTGACTGCACAGGGACAAGCAGCAGTTAAAGAATCACTTAGTTTCACTCTAGGCTCTGGGGTGTATTTTGGAGTAGACTGGGGTAGCTGAGCAACTTTGATGAACATGAGGGTGCTGTAAGCCCATGTCAGCAGGTATGAGCACAAGAAGGAAATGACGGCCATTAATACAGCACTGGCTGTTAAACTCTAAATGAGCCTGAATGCAGTTCTCTGAAATGAATCTATTTCCTTTTTTCCCAAAGTGTAAAAGGTCTCTGTGCCTGAAGAAAAGGACGGACACTGTCACTGTCAGAGGAATGCTGTTATCTATAGGGAAGGTCTTTGCCTCACCTTCACTTTCCATTAATAAAGCAGTTTTTATGGAGAGGTCAGGAAAGGCCAGTGAAACAGCTTCTTCACTGCAGGGAGACAGCAGGGCAACATGGATTTTGATGGAAAAAATGCACTTTGGGTTGACTGAAGGAATTTGTGTGTTTATAGTTTTTTGCCTTATCACTGTTTGCAATTTACAAAAAGTCAAAGCATTTCAGAGGCTTTTTTGCATGGTGAGTTTCTATGTTCCACTTCAAAGCAAACTGGCTTTTCCAAATTTCTCTTAATAAAAATCTTCAAAGTAGGTCTAAAGAAAAGAAGATCAAACACTGAAATATCTTTCAGAATAATTTAAACTTTTTTTTAGTAAATGTTTGTTTCTGGCAGATTTTTTTATCAATCCTTTTAGAATTGAAATAAGTCTCATGTTGTATGTTTTGGGGAGGGAAAAGGGCAGTGTTGCTTTATCCTGTCTGGCTACCAATTCAGAAATTTGCACAGCTCTAAAATAAGGTTGTTTGGCTCTTTCCCCTGGAAAGTTTTGAAAGGACAGCTGTAACCCTGAACATATGACTATGAGTGCCAAGGGGGGACATTTTGGGGGGCAATTTTAACTGAGGCAGCTCTCAATAGTGTCCCTCCATGGCTGCCTGGGAAGCATACAACCACATGCAAAACGCTGCATAGTCATGCCTGGTTGTGTTCAGGATCAACTACAAGAAATGTATTGTCATTGCACCCCAAGTGACTGGTGGAGGTTGTGTACTTGCACAAATGAAGGTCTGGACCTGGATTATTTAAAGGCACCCTCACAACTGAGATGCCTGAATTCATAATTCTTTATCTGAATTTCCTTTTCTTTTTAGTCCTCCTTCTGGTGTGCCTGACACAAAGGAACACAAAAATAAATCTTCCCAAGGGACCAGACTACAGCATCTTCTCCGTGTCTACTAAAAAGGAGCATATGGTTTTATTCTGCACCTTGAAATCTACACCACACTTTCAGTCTGCCTCCACAGACTCTGGCTCACTTTTTGAAGGGTTCTATAAAAAAATTCTTAAACTTGTTCCTTTTTTACTGAAGAAATAGTGAAGTTGCAAAAAAGGCAGGGAATTCAAAGGTAAGGCAAATGCACTGTTCATTTAGACCCAGACGCTGACGAGACTTTCTGAACAGTGGGTGACTGTGGGTACTCCAATGTGCTGTTGTCTCATTGTGTCCCTCTGCATCCTGCATCACTTCTCCTTTCAGCTGGTCTGTGTGTCACTGCAAAGGTCCATCTTCCCCCAGTCCTCTTTCTTTTTGTCTGCTGTTGTTAAGGACTGTGTTTGCAAAGACCAATCCTGAAGGAGGGGCCTTTCTTTGCACACACACCTTTTCTGCAATTCCCGGGGGAAAAAATAGCACATCCTCAAGAAAAGGTGTTCCCTGCAGCCATTAGAAATTCCCTTCACACACACCAGAGGTGAGAAAGTACTTATTCTTTCTGTTTGCTTTTCCACAAATCAGTAGAGGCAGTTATTGCTGCCTGACAGGGCAGTTGAATGAAGAGGTTTTTCAGAGGTGGTACTATAAAGGACATTAACCATTGATATAAACTACTGCTTAACAGCTTTCTCTGAGTTCCCTTATCAAGACTATGTGTCAAATAGCAAGGGTCTCACACAACAACTGAAAATCAGCAAGGGGTTCATCTTCTAGTTCAATTCTCCTGGTAAACACAACTAAAGAGAGAAGTACGGTAGAATAATGAAGTAAGGGATCTAAGTGATGTTTAAGATAAGACCTGTGGTGTTAAACTAGCTCAGATACAAAAATGAAGAGCAGTGATACTGAAAATCATTCTTGTGCTGAAAGACTAGAAAAAACAGCAGATACACTTACACCAATAACTTGTCCCCAAACTGTGCTGTGGAGGTGCACAGGGATGCAACAGGGTTTGTTGTAATAAAGGTAACCAAAAAGACTGCAGTATTATTACCTGAGTCAGGATGAACAAGATGAGGCTTGCTGTTTCAATACTCTTTGGTTTGCTTGTAACAGATCCTTATAGCCTATTTTGTCTAGGAAAACAGCGTTTATGGACTCCTACTATGAGTCTGAAGGTCCAGACTCTGGGTCTCCCCCCAACAATAAATTCTGGAAGCATCATTTGACTTCAGCCAAATTTGACAGAGGAGCAGAGCTCTCAAATGCCTACCTACAAGTTCCATGAAAACCTGCACCATGAAACGAGAAGAATATATGGGTACCCTCACCAACGAAAACTCGGCGGGATGAACGAGTCCTTTCCTAGACACCAGCAAGCTCAGTCACAGGTCACAAAGCTGTGCAAATAAGGTTTTGTTCATTGTGCTGCTCTCAGCAATATTTGTTTATCTAAATAAGCACGTATGATGAGATGCTCTGTAGGAGACTCAGAGGCTGAGTGACATTCATGAGCAATCAGCTTCTCAATGAAGCTGGAATGTATGGGCCTGTTATTAAGGTGGACAATCAGGGAACAGAACGTAAAATTTCATCATCATGTCAGCTATGTGCTCACAGGGTGAGACAGGCACTTCATTTTCACCTCTCTATTCTGTCTCTGTATCCAGAAAACGAACATAGTCATTCAAGCAGAAAAAAGAATTTGCAGTAATTTATGTATTTGACTTTGGTCCTTCTGACTTACAAAAAAGGAGACCGTAGGTTGCACTTTTGAAAGGATTGTGAGTATATCCTCCGGGATACCTCCTTTGGTCACCCTGTCACTTTCTAACAGTTCCTACAAAGGGAGAGAAAAATGAGCAAAATGTTTCACCCAGAATGATCTGAGCAACTAAAGTCGCGTTTGCCCATCTACTGTAAGGTCCATGCTCAACCAGTGGCACTCTACAGACAGAAGGAGGAAGGTCTGAACCCAAAGATAATCGGTTAAAACATGAGGTTCCATTTGTATCTCCAATAAACCTTAATTAAATTTCAGTGAATAATCAAAAATGGTCACATAAATACATCTACCGATGATTATTTAATTAAATTCACATCAGTATTATGTGCCAATTAAATGCCTAACACCACCTCTTGATTCACAATATTAATAAGTAATTTGTGTATAATTAATTTGCTTATGAAACTTCAGGCCCATCTAGCATTCTGGAAAGGCAGTCTGTCTAAGGAGAAGCAGTTGCTTTCTCTTTACCAAATCAACTCTAGGATCAAATTATCCAGTGATATAATGCCATGTTGTCAATGTAATTATGGTCACACAGAAAATCACCTTCTGATCTTAACATTTGGCTATTTAAGAAATATTCCAAATTTAAAGGACATGTCTTCATTTATGCTTTTTATGCTTCACATAAATTTGTCATCTGCTTCTGTGATGTATTATACAACATGAGTTCGCTAAAGCTTAGACTGAAAATGAACCTGAGACTGAAGAAAATCATCTATAACAAAGGAGCCTGACTGACTTACTCTGTTAACTGGTCATTTGGCCAGCTTGGTTCCCTTTGCTGCTTTGCTTCTGGTGAGCATTTGAGAGGGCAGGTGGGACTTGGTTGCTCCATGCCTTGACTTTCAGCATTATAGCCCTATTTCTTTTTTTGACACTGAGTACCAAAGCTGTGTTGACTTCTGCTGCATTCCTAGAGAAGTTTCCTCCTGCAAGCAGCAGAATCTACTTGCCCGTGCAAAGGAGGTGGAATGTGAGAAAACACCTCCACAAATCAAACTGTTGAGTAATCCCAGTGCACCAGGAAGCATGAACACTGGCTGCTCCAGAGCAGGGAGGAAGTCTAAATTTTAATGGTAATGAAGGTGGGCAGAGAAGAATAAATACTGTCAGAGCCTGCTAATTATGAAAAGAGATGGATGGCTGCTGTAAGTCAGTGTGCTGTGGGGAGAGAGTCTTGAGACAGATTAAGTTATTATTCATACTGGGGCTGTTCAAATAAATCAATGGAAATTCCATCAGCAGCAGGTTCCATTTTTGTTTCGCTTCTTGATTTATGGGTTATGCCTTTGGTCTTTTTATCAGAATCCCCTTCTGCTTTATTCCTAACAGGTATGTATAATCTAATCTGAAGCCACCAGATACTTTCTTGTGCAAAAAGATTTTCATAAACAGCCCAGTAACATGAGAACTCACAGAGCAAGCTGCTTTTTATATCTCAAACCCTTTCAAAGTACTTTACTGCATTGCTCTTTGCTTACATTGCTCACCAGAAAAGCAAGGATTAAAATAGTAATTTCTTCCATGTTGTTTAGCCTGGTCTCCTAATGAAATAATATCAATGCAGTCACTCCATGTGACTCTGTCCTTCCGCAGCAGAATTTTAAATTTTTTTCACCAGTTTCAATCAATTTAGTGAAAGATAAACATCTCGGGGACACTGACTTCCTAGTGGAATGAAAATAGACAGTTGGGTAGAAGACCGCACATAGCCTTACGAGGAAAGTATAGCGGCTCCAGCTCAGATATATTGTGAATAGAGAACCTAAGTGGGAAACAACCAGGGACCCAAGTCCTGAGCTCTGACACTCGTAAGATTATTTGCCTGCCTATTTAGATGGCAAATTCTCTGTAACGGTGTCTCTCTTTCTGTGTTGATGTACAGAATCTTATGTGTCACGAGAGTCTCTAAGCACTGCCATGGGAGAAACAATAAATGACCCAGAGCATGGGATCAGGAAGCCCAAAAACACTGCAATACATATTTAACCTCTGTTTCAATTTATAATTATGTAACCTTACCTACCCCACCAGCAATGTCTCGGTCTAAATATGCTAATATTATAATGCTTCCTGCCAAGAAGGACTTGGGGGTACTGGTGGATGAAAAGCTGGACATGAGCCGGCAGTGTGCGCTCACAGCCCAGAAGTCCAACCGTATCCTGGGCTGCATCCAAAGCAGCGTGGCCAGCAGGTCAAGGGAGGGGATTCTGCTCCTCTACTCCACTCTGGTGAGACCCCAGCTGCAGTACTGCGTCCAGCTCTGGAGCCCTCAGCACAGGAAAGACATGGACCTGTTGGAGAGGGTCCAGAGAAGGCCATGAAAATGATCAGAGGCGTGGAACACCTCTCCTGTGAGGACAGGCTGAGAGAGTTGGGGTTGTTCAGCCTGGAGAAGAGAAGGCTCTGGGAAGACCTTAGTGCAGCCTTCAAGTACTTAAAGGGGGCTTATAAGAAAGATGGGGACAGACTTTTTAGCAGGGCCTGTAGCAATAGGACAAGAGGGAATGGTTTTGAACTAAAAGAGGGTAGATTCAGACTAGATATAAGGAAGAAATCTTTCACAATGAGGGTCATGAAACCCTGGCACAGGTTTCTGAGAGAGCTGGTCATTGCCCCATCCCTGGAAACATTCAAGGTCAGGTTGGACGGGGCTCTGAGCAACTTGCTCTAGTTGAAGTCCCTGCTCATTGCAGGGGGTTGGACTAGACAACCTCTAAAGGTCCTTTCAACCCAAATGATTCTACGATCCTAAGACTTGGTGGGTAGTTATGTCTACCAGTTTTTCTAATGATGGTCCAAATGCAGGGGAAAACACATGGCTTGTATGGTCAACAAATGACAATGCCTGGACAGCACAACAGAGCATGGAAAGTAGAAGTATTTCAAGCATAACCTGAAGTGTTTGACAGAGGGCAACCAGCCACCTCTATTGAACAGACAGGCATAAGCAAGCAGTAATAGGACACAGACACCTTTGAACAAGAGCAAGGTAATGGGCTAGGCACGGATGGTGAGCAATGAAGGGAATGGTTAGGGACCAGCTCACATCTATAGAGACTTGGGTTATCATCAGGCAGGTGCCTAATGAATGTGTACTCGAATGGTCCAACCTCCACCTGTTAACAACTGTTTAGAATCCCTCTGACTACATTATAGAAACAATGATGCAAAAAGTAGTAAAACTGGATGGAAAGCATTTATCTGTTCCTGTCTCTTACTAACTGGATGGAGCCATTCATACTAATCACAGAACCTGCCATACCATGTGTGCTGCTACTAAGTGCCCTCTTGCTTTGCAACTGTAAAAAAATGTTTTGCACATTTTGGCAGTCTGGCATAACGTGTTTAGATGCCCTGATCCCAGCAGAGTATTTGCAAATCTGGTAATTGCATATCATTACCTCCTTTTGTTGCCGATGTTGTTGCCTATGCATTAGTTTACCTGTGGCTTTGGACCACTTATTGTTAGAGAGGGCTATCTTTAATGCTCTTCTCTCCAAAGGTCAGTTTGAAGAAATGTCCATACAATGTTGAGCCTTGCAAGTAAAGCAGCATGCCACAGAACTTAATTAAAGAGGAAATAAAAAAAGAATTTTTTGCCTAGCAAGCTGAGAGTTGCATACTGCTGAAGCTTATGTGATGAGATTGATTATCTGATGTTAACAGACAGAAAAAGGAAACTTTTGACAGAGGTGGGAGAGCTATACTTCATTAGGGACAGCATCATTAAAAAGGACATTCACTTATAATCTACTCAGGTTTTTTTTATTATTTCTGTTTCCAGCAGTGTTTTAAAGAAACTCCCATCCTGCCTCCTGCCATAAGCTTGGAAGTAAAAGACGACAGTTTTATACATCAAAGTGGTACTGATAGTTCCTTTTCTCTCCCATGAACAATTAGCATGGGACCACCAATACTGCCAGGTAATGGCTGTGCTATTTCCATCAAACATCACACCTGTGCTGGAAATGATTGCAGTATCTCATACAATTAGTCTGGAAAAGGCACTGGGACATGTCTTCCAGATGATTCCTGCTGACAGATAGGTCCACCATTTCCCATTTTCTAGAGGTGCCTACAGCAGGATTAGTAGTCACCATTTCAGAGCCCTCAGGACTCTCTTTGCTCTCTGTAAAGGCACAAAGCAGCTGCCTATTGGATTTTGAAATGGCTGTACAAGGCAGTTTGTAATTAGCCAATGACAATAGAGGCACAACTGTCAGAGTTTTCCTTTCCCTCCAAAGTAGTAAAACACTTTTAAAAGAGACATTTTTACTGAACAAAATCCTACTGTGGATCTCCAATAAATGCCAAAAATCATCCTTGAAGCTGCTGGAACCTAGATTGTCATGGCAGAGGATGCACATGCAGTCAGTGACAGCTGCATGAGCCAATTGTGCAGGGCGATCAGTCCCTGTGCCCACATCGAGACGCAGCTCCCAGCTGAGCTCCCTGTGTGCATGCTTCTTCCATGATGGTTCACTCGATAGGAGTGACATCCTCTCTTTTCAGAGTCTCCTTATTCCAACATCAGCTGTCTCTGAACTCAGCCCAAGAGTGTGGCTCTGCTCTATCTTCCTTGCTGGCCAGCCACATGAAAGGGATGGTGAGGTTTAACTTGGGTGACCTAGCTGGTGAACATAAGCACCAGAGGGTGTGCTCCAAGGACATGTGGATAGGTTCTGTCTCTCCGTGGGATACTTGCTCAGCAACCTCCAAATCTCCCCTCTGTCTCCGCAACAATGTTGTGTGGTTGAGATCATGCAGGCTGTGCAGCTCAGGGCCTTTCCTGCAAGGACACCCCACTACCAGGACACACAGGATGGGCTGGCAGCCTGAACCCCGGCTGAGCTCAGGCTGCCTCCAAGAGAAATTTGGAGGCACATTAACCCAGTTCTTGCTGCTCTGTGTACTCAAAGCTAAAGAGCACTTTGATGACCAGACTTTTATACAGCCACAAGCACCAGTACAAAGACTGTACCTGAGCAGAATGATAATATTTTGCAGCAGCGTAACCACCTTTTGGCTGTAACTCATTCTTCTCCCTAGGAGGCAGAGGAACAGGCCGTGCCTTGGGATGGATGGCTAATCATTTTCCTCAGGCGACAGTAACTTTGCTCACAAAAGCATGCACAGAAATATTCCGGTGGGTCCTCGGCTCTACCAGCAAGGCCACCTCTCTGTCCAGGGTTACCTTCCTGCTCTGTCTACCAAAAGCCAACCTTTTAATGGTACATAAACTGGAGTTAAGTCATTCTCTTGACATGAGGCACCAAAGGGAAGATCTCTCCCTCTCCTTGCCATGCCCTTACAGGGATGCTTTCCCACACCCATGTGTTGCCTACAGAAGCCAGATAATTATGCTGAAACTGCACCTCCAGAGCTCCATGGTCATATGGATTAACAGCCCATGTGGCTTTTTCTCTTGGTTCCTATCAGCTAATCAATAATTTCTGGTTTTGTATCATTTCACAAATACCATGCCTTTCCCTGGGATCATTTTAGCTGCATAATAATGACCTGTAAGTGCCAATTGTAATATTCAGCTGACCTTCAAGGTAAATTGTGCTTTGCATTTGCCTTACACACTTTCATAGAAACATAATCCACTGTCTAACATAAATGATCATTTCCAAAGAACATAATGGTACTGAGTGCAGACAATAACTGGCTGCAATTTGCTTCATGAGCAATTTTATTTACATCTACAGCAGCAGAACTAAATTGAAAGGTCTGCTCTTTGACTGTGGCTGTATCTGTGCTAACACCAAAAGTCTGTTCAGCTTCAGGAAATCAATTCACCTTTGATTTAGCCCGCTGTATTATTAACACAAGAATAATACAGAATATAGATTTCCTGCCCAGATGAAATGTGAATGTCTCTCTTCATGCCAAGGCAAGTACCATCCAAATTATTGAGGAATAACCATGTGACGGCAGGACAGTGCACCTCTCAGAAGGGCTGTGGATAGGATTCATACAAATGGAGCTAGCTGAAGGTAAGTGCCAGGCAGATGGGCTCAGGGTGCCCTGTGGTGTTGTGTCGCTATTGGGTCATCATTGCATGCTAAATGTAGCCCTGAGACAACCTTCATGGTCAGATTGGCCTGCCACATAGACTGTAAGTGGCAAGCTAGGTCTTAGATGTGGCTGGAGCAGCCTATGTATGACACACCATGTTGCTAACACTGCAAAGGATGTATTGGACTCACTTGTCTTTCAAAATGACAGAGGTCACTTTTCCAGAGCAATACAAACAAAGCCACTAGACAACACGGTCTCAGCAGGCTACTTAAGTACCTGCCTGACATGGAGATGGGGTGGGATGTCTCAGGCTCACAGTTCTCTCTAAACTCTCCATTCCTGGTGGGACTCCATGGCTGCAGAGGGAGACTGTCTTGATGTCAAACACACCCCAATTTTTAGGAAATATTCTTGTTTAAATGTTCATATTATTTTTTTCCTTAATCAGAAGGATATATCTTGAGGTGCTGCACAGAAATTAAGGGAGACAGTTTGACATTTTATTTTCACAAAGATACTGTATGAGAGACCCCAGGTACTCCCAGTACTGGGAACCTGCAAAGAACCAAAGAACCTGCAAATTACATAGAAAGTGAAGAGCATGTAAGTAGTATAGAGAACAATCATAAAAGCTTTGTGGATTATTCAAGAAGAAGGAAGAGAATGATGTCTATTTTATGAGTGACAAGTGGAAGCAAATAAAGACTAAATGATTTACCCAAGGTCTTTCGATAAGTATGTCACAAAGCAGTTTAACTGTTAATCTAGTACATTAACATGAAGTCCATTGCTGTGAGCCAGAACCTAGTAACATTCGGGGTGCTGAATTTAGAAGCTATTCCAATTTACCCCCACTGAAGATTTGGTAAAGGTGAGGGAATCACATAGTAAATTATATTTAGATTTTGCTATGATGAAAGTCTATGATGAAAATCTATGAAGAAATAAGCCCAGACAAATTCAGGCTAACCGAGTCACAACAATTTGCCAGCTGACACCATTGCTAGCAAAGCACTAAAGAAATATTAAGTGCCTCAAGGTCAGGAAAAAAAAGGTTTCATTTTGAAGGCTGAGAAAGGAAGAGGAAGTCTGTCTCAAGTGCTCCAGCAGCCCCTTGAACTGTCACCAGGAAGACTTAAGACTTTGCAAGTACTCTTTGACCTCCATCATAGGGAGTGATTGAGAGCTGGTGGTGGTAGTGTGAAGGTGACACACAGCAAGGAGGAGAGAAAGAGAAGGAGCTCTGTGCAGCAATGACACTTGCACATACAGTCATGGGCTGACGTACAGCCTTACTTAGTGGTGCCTCTTATGTTCTGGAAAAAAGCAGTAAAAACAACTGTTAATAAAAATAAATATACCTTAATTCAATAGTGGCCTAATAAAAAAGTATAGGAAAAATATATTACTGAGTTTCCTTTTTTTCCCTCCAGAAGTATATAAACAGTCATAAAAATGTCAGTGGAAAAGATGGAGCTGAGTGAATAAAAATTAAGTGTCTGGTGATGACAAGAAGTTTATAACCCGAACCCCAAGACTTTTTGCTGTTTTCTTGAAGCCAGTTTGCACCACAACATGGAGTACAACCCAGAGGGACCCCGGAGCTAGTGGCAGCAAGGAGCCAGGCCCGTCAGACTCTCTGTAGCTCCATGCTAACACAAAGCTGTGCTAGACCTTGTGGTTTTAACAACAGCCAGCTCAGCAATCCGTTGCCTTAAAGGGGAAGGGAAGGGAAAAGGGAAGGGAAAAGGGAAGTGAAAAAGGAAGGGAAAAGGGAGGGGAAAAGGGAAGGGGACAGGGAAGGGAAGGGAAGATGCAGCAAGGGAGCAAGAACGTGCCTTGAAGAAGGGGGAGGAGGTAGTAGGGCAATAGCTTAGGAGCACCCCCAGCAGTGTCATGTCAGACATCACCCAGCTGCTTGTTCGGGGAAGGTGTAAGTGAGCAGGACCAGACAAAACAGCTGGGTTGTCACTGTGCATGGTCACTAGACCAGGTGCTGCATCTCGTGCTAGTCTAGCAAGGTCTGGAGCAGCTCCTTCTTTGTCCTGGGGTGGAAGTGGCAAGAAGATCTCCAGGGTTTACAGAGGGCAGACTGTCCCACCAGGTCTTTGTCCCTTGTATAAAAGCTCCCTGAGTCACATGGACTCTCCTGGAGACAATAGTTCAGGCAAGCAGCCCACAGCCCTGGCAGTCTTCCCCCATCTGAGTTTTACCCTGGAGTGCTAAGACACTACCTGTGTTATTTCTAAAGACAATTATTCATCTCATTCATTACCCACACCCCTGCAGATTTATTTCAGAAAGATTTCAGAAAAATGTTTAACAATTACAACCAAATTACAACCAATCTTTTTTTTAATATGATTAAGATTTTGTTTCTAAACCCAAAAGGTAAACATTTGCTAGCTTCTTTGATGACCATTTTTATTTTTATTTTTTAGATCAGCTGTATTGTCAATTAGCCACTCTTCTGATGTGAGGGTTCTGACAGCAAGAGTAGGAGAGATTTGCAACAAATGCCTCCAATTTAAAAGCAGAAAAACACAGCAGGAGCAAGTGATGTCCAAATTATGAAGATCACTTCAGTTCAGTCCAGACTGGTAATCATGGTTCCATAGAAGGAAGGAAGATGTGTCCCCTACCACTATAATAGGACATTATGCTATCACACACTGAATATGTATTCCCATAGAGGGACTTTTCCTTCATCAGGCCTTCAATTTGAAGGGCTCTGCTGTATCACAAAGTGCTGTTCATGTCTTAGCAGTGCTGCATGATTTAGACATTAGCTGCAATCAAATCTATTAAGGAGTGTAGTTTAATAATCCGCACCCTCTTTCATTTCATTTTGTATTTATTACCACGGTATGCAGCAAATGTGAGGCAGTTCATGCCTAACAAGATTCAGAAAGGTATTAAAAAAAAAAAAGACTTGAAGATGGTTTTGTTTTGCTGGTTTCACACTGTTCATAATGGGACACTCTGCACAGTGTGAGGTGCACAGAGCTGGGGTCGTTCCAGGGGTAAAATAGTAAATGTGTAATAGGTTTATAATCTGTCAGATACAGCTGAAGTGCCCTGCTTTCACTAAATGAGTCCTGGAAAACTTTCCTATTTTTCCTGTTTCAAACAGACTTATAGATGTATGGTTTATTAAATCTTTTTGCATCTTGTTAAACTACATTAAGGGGAGGTAACCAGAACAATTCCTGTGCCTGCAAAAGGTTTAACCAATGCTGTATCCTGGCCTATCCACCAGCAAAGGACAGTTGCATCCTCAAAAAACTTAAGGGTAAAAAACTGTTGGCAGCAAAGCATTTAAGGACTGTTTCCGCTGTGTTTGCATTTCCTCACAGCCACTTATTTGTATATTGTAAGGCACTTTTTGAGCCTCCACTGCAGAGCTCTAAAGGAGTGACGGTGAAGGAATGAGGAGAGCAGTCTCCTTCCCACAGACCTGTCCAAGCACTGCTGCTCCCAAAGAAAAGGAGGACTGGCAGCCGAGTCCCTGCTTGCTTCCACTGCTCCATAGTTACCTCTGGGTAACTATTGACATTGGTGGTGCATCTCTCAATTTAACACCCATCTGAGGGGACAGCAACTTGAATAATTCCTAATCACTCTCTGCTGAGCTGGATTTGATCAGGTGTCCATCAGGAGAAAGCCTCCATCCCACTGGAGCCATCAGTGCCTGTGTTTCAAGCCAGTTCCTGGCAAAAACAACTTGTAGCAGGTGGCCAATGGCTTCTTCTGAGAGGCCAACATCTGCAGGTCAGCTGCAGCTCCCCACTGCTCTTCCAAGAGACATTAACTTGGGGATGCTCTTTCTTAGCTACGTCATGCCTTAAATATATTGTGGGGCTTGTTTTGCCTCCTGCTCCTATTTCCTCACTTCCAGCAGTGACATTTAAAACAACTTTACCATTGCTCCACGAAAACCTTTTATAAATACCTTACTGAGCTTTTATGTCAATAAATGGCAGCATTGTAAAAGATTGATACAGAACCCTATTGATAGGGAGAACAGGAGGTGTGGGTCCTTCTCACTACACTTTACCCTCCCCCAAACATGGTCAGGGCTGCTGTTTGGCCCTGTGGGAGTTTCAAAAGAGAAAGGGCAGTCGTGAGGTTTTTGCTGAGCTTTGAGCCTCCAGAAAGGCCAAAACTAAAAAAAAAAGAAATCAGTCAACCATAGGGGGGATCCTCAAGCTGGAGAAGAAGCATCTTCTGCTATTGAGGCCATCTCCCTTGAAAGCCTGGCCAGCAGGTTTGACTTCTGCATTTAAACATTTCCCCAGCATACAAACATGCCCAAAGTCTGCTACCAAAGAGTTTTTAGCACACAGAAATCTTCATAGTAAATTACTCCTGGCATCTTAACCTAAGCAAGCCCCTTTTGTAGGAGTTTCCCCAGGGAGATGCTGGAATGAACAGGGTACAGTGTGTGAGCTTCCACTCTCACAGCCCAGACTTGGAGGTACATGTTCCAGGAGACCTAAAAGGGGACTGTAGTGATCCCTTGAGCTATAGCACAGGGTGACCCACCCCAGTGGTGCGTGCTGGTGATGTAGAGGTTGCAGCAGGTAGTTCCCACCACCATGATGCAGGCTGAGCCGTGTCATGGGGCTGGACCAAGGAAAGGTGTGTACAGCATTAGCAACTACACCTCTGATTGCTGCATAGCTAATCCATCCATACATCCATTCACACCAACTGCCACAAACCAAGTCAAACAAGGAAGATACATTTTCCTGGGAAAAGAGCCCATCCTTCTCAGGAGCCTCCTAATTCCTTCTGGTTGTAGCTGAATGCTGTTTCTCAGGAGATCCCATCCAGCCAGTAGCTGTTTACCTCAGCATTCAAAGCCTTTCCTATTTGCAGTTATTTCAGTTGCTGTACCTCCATGACAGGGCTGATAAATTCAATTCTGACTGCAGCGGGACTGGGTGACAGCTGAAAACAAAAAGTACAAGCGATCCTGACAGTGCCTCACTTCAAAGAAAAGAAAAGGCAAGGTAGGAAAATGTTCTTGAGGCAATATGGTGAAATGGAGCTGCTACTGAGCCGCTTCATTCACCAGGGTTTTCCAAAGGTCACTCTCATCCTCCCTCTTTCCACAGTCTCTCATAGACCATCTGTGGTTCAGATAACACAGCCTTTATTGGGCTCCCCACCCGTCTCAGCAAAATCTGATTATGTATTTTCTCCTTCTGCTGACATTTCCTCTCCTTATTCTCTTCCGTACCTCTATTCTTTCATTCATCTCAAGCTGGTCAAAACTGTTGTATAGTCAAGGGAGGCTCTTATCCCAGGAACAGCTGAATCCAATCCAACCAGAACTTTATAAAAGTCACGAAAATCTTTCTTTGCTGGTCTGCCCTGATAGTGACCTGCAGTTGTGGTATCTTGCGACCAAGGTTTATGAGAACAGTAGCATACAAAGCAACAGTATCACTTATTTGTTATTGAGATAACACTAGCAAGACAATAATATTTAGCTGTCATAAAATGGAAAACAGAAAAAAAAGGCTATTATCTTGCACATTTTAATCCTCCCATCACAGAATCACTCGGTTGGAAAGGACCTTCAAGATCATCAAGTCCAACCATTAAGCCAGCACCACCATGTCCCCTAAACCATGTCCTGAAGCGCCACATCCACACGTTTTTTGAACACTTCCAGAGATGGCGACTCCACCACCTCCCTGGGCAGCCTGTTCCAATGCCTGACCACCCTCTCAGTGAAGAAATCTTTCCTAATATCCAATCTAAACCTCCCCTGGCGCAACTTGAGGCCATTTCCTCTTGTCCTATCACTAGTTACTTGGGAGAAGAGACCAACACGCTCGTCGCCACAACCCCCTTTCAGGTAGTTGTAGAGAGCGACGAGGTCTCCTCTCAGCCTCCTCTTCTCCAGATTAAACAACCCCAGTTCCCTCAGCCACTCCTCATAAGACTTGTGCTCCAGACCCCTCACCAGCTTCGTTGCCCTTCTCTGGACATGCTCCAGCACCTCAACATCCTTCTTGTAGTGAGGGGCCCTACTCACACTTTTTCATAGTCAGCCCAGTTGCTGCTCTGCAGCATATCTAAACATTAGTGGAAAAAATAATATATATGGAAACTTGTTGCTACATGTAACCAGATTTCATATGCATACATATTTATATATATGTATCTCTATATATTTATATTTATATATATACATGTCTTTTACTAACTAATTACAGAGTTCTCATGTATTTGTATGCCTGTACAGTAGCCCTTGGTGGGGATGTTGCAGGCTGCCTTAAAGCTTGCAGACAGACAAGTGTCAACTTTGGTTGAGTATGGAAAGGAGCACATAAGAGAAAGTTCAAAGTCCTTTACAAGGTAATGTCCATTTCCAACTCATAATAATATTTTCAAATATTCTAATCTTGCTAGGTATTATTTTGATACTTAATAATCTATACTGATCTTATTTCATATACTACTGATCTCTTAAACTTCCTTTACACTATACACACACGTGTGTGTGCACACACATACAAAATTCTACTACAAAATTCTCTGTTGAGATGTCACCAGCTAAAAGGTATTAGAGACACCACTTTATATTTCCTTGCATGAATGTCATAGTTTAGCAAAACATTCAAACACATGCTTAGTCTTGGAAACCTCACTGATTGCTGTGTGACTATTGCTAGGTCTGGAGTTAAGAATAGGCTTGAACCAGACATAAAGTTGTGTCTCTCTCACAGTCTGCTATAGGAATATGAGCATTATGAACTAAAAAGGTATGCCCCTCTTTTATTCACTCCAGAATTAAAAAAAAAAAGACAGTGAAAAAATACTTATACAATTAAATATAAACAAAATACTGCATTTTCTGTTTATTCCTGGTTAACAACGTTTTAAAGAGCTCTACGGAGCCATAGAATCCTGTTGTGCTGTTACACAGAACATAAACATCAAACTGGGTGCGTTAACAGGATTGCTGTAGAACAGATGTGTGAAATGTTCCCTCTCTGCCCTGCTGCAGTGCTGCACCTAGGTTTGGAAACTGTTCTTTGAGAGAGAAGCAACCTAACTAAGTTAAAAATAACTATCAGCACAACAACAAGGATCACTAGATGTCTAGAAAGTCTGACTTAATTTGGAAAGAAAGAAAGAAATGAACTGGTTTAAGTCTAATGATTGAAAAAGAGATCAATCAGAATAGCAGATTTCACACGCGCTGAAGGTAGCTGCAGAGTAAGTCATAAATAAATAAATGCATGTCCACTGTGGATATAAGAAGGTATTGGCTTAAAAGCAAGCAAGGAGGATTTAAGTGAGTCATCAGGAAAAAGCTGGCAAGGCCCTGAATAGACTAACACCTCTCAGGAACAGTTTGGGTAAACCTGATTCTGCCCCGAGGATGGATCTAGGTGAGGTGATGTGTCACTGTTCCTTCCTCCTGCATTTTCTACTACAAAAGGTGGTACGCCTTGGAGGAAGTTATGTCCTAGAAACATTTTCCCAGCCATTTTTCCAGACACTGGAAGTAACATTACTCTTTCACAGTTCCAAAAGAGACTGGCCAACTTAATAGCACAGCTTTCCACTTTCATAGGCTGAGGTTTCAAGGGGATCCTGAAGTTGCTTAACTTCCTTAGACTTTCAGTGAGACTTGGACCTTTGGATCCTTCTGATTTTGTGTTTGTTAAAATAAAATTGTGATTTCAGTGATAAAGGCATTAATATTAGTAACATCTTATCTAAGTAGCAGAGTAGCAAGCAGGCTACCCTCTGTTCTGGCTCACCTTTTATTAAGGGTGTGTCTTAATGACTAGTAGGGGGTGGTCATGTGGGTCCAAACAGTTACTAGGCCTTACTCTGCCTGCTCTGAGTGTGTCTATGAATGCTGAGGAGCTCAATCAGCTGCATAACCCATTGTAGAAACAAGAAGAAACAGAGTTGGACACTGCAAAGAGTGAACTCCATGGTTGACTTTGGGGCTTGTCATGACTGAAAAACGTGTAACTTTTTCACCTTATACAAGCAAAGACATCCTATATATATATACACAAACTGTAATACAAACTTTTCCACATTACCACATAAAGCAGCAGGCCCTTATCCCTGAAATTTTCTACTCTTTAGTAAATTGTGTCATTCGTTTTCTACCATTCAAAACCATCCAGATACATCCTCTTACGCTGAAGTAGACCACCCTGTGCTCTCAGCACAAAAAAGTAATTGGCTTTAAGTGCAGAGAGCTACCTAATAAAACCTCCTTCCTGGTCTGCATAGATAGGAGATGGAAAATGGGATGGCTTTTGGGGGTGAGATGTCTTGCAGAGAAAAGAAGTTTCTGGAAGGTCACTCCCAGCAGGACACAAATGCATTAGAATAGCCTAGTATTCAAGCACCACTGCTTATTTCCAAGGAGAATGGCAATTTCACTTCAGTTGTCCCGGGAGATAATAACCTCCTTAAAATAGAGTATTTCACACTCCTCTGTAGGGTAACCGCGTGACTCCAAGAAAAATGGGCGAGCTCAGAGCACGAGTCATCTCTGCACTGTGCAGAGCACATCTTCACCAGCAAAGGGGCACAAAATCCACTGAGATGCAGAGAAACCCTCATGTTCCCTTGGTGTTGGCTTGTGTCGCTTCTTAGTTCTGTACCTGTAGTGATCTAAGTCTGACCCCCTGTTTGGTCCTCCAGTGCTTTTTGTGGCTCGAAGGTGAAAATCTTGTCATTAAAATCACCTTACTTGAGACCATATTTCTATAGCAATCAAGCCACTTATTAACATTAATCAAGCCACTATTAACATTAATATTATTAATATTACTGTCAATACTCTACTTCTGAGATCGAACAGAGCTGCATATGGATTTTTTCAGAAATAAGACACCCTCCGTTGGTTTCTAAACATCCCCTTGAAACCCTCAACACACTTGAAGCTCCTTTTTACCCCAGCCTGTTACATCACCCTGTGGGAAAGGCAGGATGCACGGAAGCAGAGGGGGTAGGAGGTTAGGAGAGCCAGTGAGAGAACAGAAAGATCATGGAAAACTCTGCAAAATCCAGGCACACCACCAGCCTCACTTGTGTGATCTGTACCATTGTTGGTCATAGCAAGCCAATTAGACTTTCTCAGCACAGCGCTTATTCATGAGCCTGAATACCTTCTCTTATTCAAGCACTGCCAACAAGAACTTTGCTCTGAGCTGTCCAAATATTCTATAATTAAGATGAATTAGCAAGTGGAGAAGCAAGAGCAGCAAGAAAAAATAGAAGGAAGCAACTGTGCAGAATACTAAATTCCTTCCTCAAGCTTTAAATCTGAACTGACAGACCTGTGCACATTCTTCTTTGCTAGCTTTTCTTTTCCTCTTTTTTTCCTTCCCTTTCCTTTGGGAACAGAAGAGTCAAAAGGACACAAGCCACTAGCTACTAAAATGAAGGACTATCTCTTTTCTCTTTTTTTTTTTTCCCGTGCTGCTCTTTACAGAGCCCTTTAAGCTCACAGAACTTCTCCTCATTTCCTCCCTGAAACACTGATTAAACCAAAAGAGTCAGGTGTGATGGGAACCAAGCAAACAGAGGACAAGTATTCCTGCCACCTACAGTCTGAAAACACTGTTCTGGTCATCAGAAAGTGTGTGCCTTGTCTCTAGGAGAAAGCAGAGATTTAAATGGCTTTCAACCTTGAATTTAAAGTGACCATAAGTATCTTCCAAGAGATGGGAAAGGGAAAGGGGATCTTTCTTAGCCTAGATCCTCTCCTCTCCTCTCTTCCTCTTGTGGTCTACTAGCAAGAGGTGATGTTTGGATGTGTCAGACTCATGTCCAGGAGCAGCTCTTTCTTGGCTTTTCCCCCTGGAGGTCCCAAGCACAGTGGAAAAACTGAGCAACCAAATGGCAACAACAAGCCTGCATGGACATACTTTACCCTTCTTAGAAGATTTTTCAGTCTCACAGGGTCCTGAGCCCTAAGAAAAGGCTGAGATGCTGCTTCTTTAGTCCTGTTTGTGCTGTTGGCTGCTAGAACTGCTCCTCCCCACAAGCAGCAAAATAGAAGATATAATAGACAAGATAAACACTTTGGATATAATTCTGGGAGCAGAGCAAGTCTAGGCTGAGACCATGGGTGGCAGAACCCTACAGAGCCCTCCTTGAGCATTATTTAGGTGATCACAGGACTTTCAGTCTGTCAACTACAGCTTTCTGACACCCCCAGGAATGTGGGCAGCTGAAGGTTAGTTTTCCAGCCTAGGTGAAAACAGTCCAAGATAGCTTGGGGCATGAAACCTCTCTCAGGAACTACTACCTAAGTAAAGAAAGTCTGTGAGGTTAAGGCAGCAGCTGAAGTGGATACTTCTAAGGATTGCAACTCCATATTTTGACACTTACCTGTCCCTTCAATCACCCTTTAGGGACATAAACCCCAGGAGAGCCGTTAGGCTGTTCCTAAAACTATTTGCTAGATGTGACTGAACTGTGTCAGAGGCATAAAAAGAGCCTTGGTAAGCAGGGGTTTCTGCTCACAAGAGAAAGGGCAGTTCTGGAGCTGGCCTAGTGTCGTGGTTTAGCCCCAGCCGGCAACTAAGCACCACGCAGCCGCTCGCTCACTCTCCCTCCCACAGTGGGACGGGGGAGAGAATTAGGAAAAACCTCGTGGGTTGAGATAAACATGGTTTAATAGGACAGAAAGAAAGAAGGGAACAATAATGATAATACCAACAAAGGAATGTACAAGAACAAGTGAGGCCCAATACAGAAATTGCTCACCACCCCGTGATCGACAGCCCGTCCCCGAGCAGCGATTTCCGCCCCCCGGCCAACTCCAGTTTATGTACTGGGCATGACGTCGGATGGTAGGGAATATCTCTTTGGCCAGTCTGGGTCAGCTGTCCTGGCTGTGTCCCCTCCCAGCTCCCCGTGCACCCCCAGCCTGCTTGCTGGCAGGCCAGCACAAGAAGCTGGACTGTCCTTGACGGCTCAGCAACAACCCAAAACATCAGCACATTATCAACAGTTCCTCATCCCAAATCCAAAACACAGTCTCACACTAGCTTCTGTGAAGAAAACCAGCTCTATCCTGGCTGAAACTAGGACAGTATCCACCCCTTATTCCATACCATTTACGTCATGCCCAGGTCCTATACTTTTCAATACATTCCAATTATTCATTATTACTCTTCCTGTCTTTTAATATATACACACAGATATCACTTTCTTAGTCCATGGGCCATCACTTTAAAATGTCTATGGAGTTCAGTCAGTCCATGACTCTGGGCTTCATCCATCATAGCAGTCTCTCAGGGCAGGGGAGATGGTATGTGGTGTTGGATTGTCATCTGGCACGGTCCATGTCCATGATCTGCAGGTCGAAGATGTCTATCTCGAGGGATTTGTTGGGCGCAAGCTGCTGAAGCCAGTTCTGGTTTCATCACTGCTGCACGTTGCTTGGTTTCAGTGAAGCTCATTCTTCATCAGTCTGGGTGATTCTTACTATAATACCATTGATATGGTAGATAGCAGCCATAGTAGTAATGTCATACTGAACAATTAACATAATACAATTCAAATCATTGACTGTTTTCACCCAAAATCAAGTCTCCTTGAGGTACACATCGGACTTCCCCATCCTTCCGCATTACCCACCAAGTGCACCCAGGTCCCTGGGCAAAGGCAATCCCACGAACGGGTTTGCCTTTTCCTAATGCAGGAGTAACCCAGACTGTCTTCCCCAGCATGTTTCTCACATGCACCACAGGGACTTTATCCCCTTCTACAGTACGTAGAAGTTTTGATTGGGCAGGGCCGGCTCTATTAGTAGATCCCCTAGTGTTGACTAACCAGGTGGCTTTGGCTAAATGTTTATCCCAATGTTTGAATGTCCCGTCACCCATTGCTCTCAGTGTAGTCTTTAACAGTCCGTTGTATCGTTCAATTTTTCCGGAAGCTGGTGCATGATAGGGGATATGATACACCCACTCAATGCCGTGCTCTTTGGCCCAGGTGTCTATGAGGTTGTTTCGGAAATGAGTCCCATTGTCTGACTCAATTCTTTCAGGGGTGCCATGTCGCCATAAGACTTGCTTTTCAAGGCCCAGGATAGTGTTTCGGGCAGTGGCATGGGGCACAGGGTATGTTTCCAGCCATCTGGTGGTTGCTTCCACCATGGTAAGCACATAGCGCTTGCCTTGGTGAGTTTGTGGAAGTGTGATATAGTCAATCTGCCAGGCCTCCCCATATTTATATTTCAACCATCGTCCTTCATACCAGAGGGGCTTTAACCGCTTGGCTTGTTTGATCGCAGCACACGTTTCACATTCATGGATAACCTGTGCAATAGCATCCATGGTCAGGTCCACCCCTTGATCCCGAGCCCATCTATATGTTGCATCTCTTCCCTGATGGCCTGAGGTGTCATGGGCCCACCGAGCAATAAATAATTCACCCTTATGTTGCCAGTCCAGATCCACCTGAGCCACTTCAATCTTAGCAGCCTGATCCACCTGATGGTTGTTTTGATGTTCTTCGGTGGCCCGACTCTTGGGTACGTGAGCATCTACGTGACGTACTTTTATGACGAGATTCTCTAGTCGGGCAGCAATATCTTGCCACAATTCAGCAGCCCAGATGGGCTTGCCTCTGCGTTGCCAGTTGCTCTGCTTCCATTGCTGCAGCCACCCCCATAGAGCATTTGCCACCATCCATGAGTCAGTATAAAGATAGAGTACTGGCCATTTTCCTCGTTCAGCAATATCTAAAGCCAGCTGGATGGCTTTCACCTCCGCAAACTGACTTGATTCACCTTGTCCTTCAGCCACTTCTGCAACTTGTCGTATAGGGCTCCATACAGCAGCTTTCCACCTTCGATGTTTGCCTACAATACGACAGGACCCATCAGTAAACAGGGCATATTGCCTTTCGTTCTCTGGCAGTTCATTATATGGTGGAGCCTCTTCAGCACACGCCACCTCCTCTTCCGGTGATATTCCAAAATCTTTGCCTTCTGGCCAGTCCATGATCACTTCCAAGATTTCCGGGTGATTAAGATTTCCTATTAGAGCCCGCTGTGTAATAAGCACGACCCACTTACTCCACGTAGCATCAGTCGCATGATGTGTAGAGGGGACCCTCCCTTTGAACATCCAGCCCAGCACCGGCAGTCGGGGTGCCAGGAGGAGCTGTGCTTCAGTACCAACCACTTCTGAGGCAGCTCGAACTCCTTCATATGCCGCCAATATCTCCTTTTCAGTTGGAGTATAGCGAGACTCAGATCCCCTATATCCTCGACTCCAAAACCCTAGAGGTCGACCTCCAGTCTCTCCTGGTGCCTTCTGCCAGAGACTCCAGGTAGGGCCATTCTCCCCGGCTGCCGTGTAGAGCACATTTTTAACATCTTGTCCTGCCCGGACTGGCCCGAGGGCTACGGCATGAACTATCTCCTGTTTGATTTGTTCGAAGGCTTGTCGTTGCTCAGGGCCCCATTTAAAATCGTTCTTCTTCCGGGTCACTTGATAAAGAGGGCTTACAATCAGACTGTAATTTGGAATATGCATTCTCCAGAAACCCACAACGCCCAGAAATGCTTGTGTTTGTTTTTTGCTAGTTGGTGGAGACATAGCTGTTATTTTGTTGATCACATCCGTTGGGATCTGTCGACGTCCATCTTGCCATTTTATTCCTAAAAACTGGATCTCTTGTGCAGGTCCCTTGACTTTACTTTGTTTTATAGCAAAACCAGCTTTCAGAAGGACTTGAATTATTTTTTTCCCTTTCTCGAAAACTTCTTCTGCTGTGTTGCCCCATACGATGATGTCATCAATGTATTGCAGATGCTCTGGAGCTTCACCCTGTTCCAGTGCAGTTTGTATCAGCCCATGGCAAATGGTAGGGCTGTGTTTCCACCCCTGGGGAAGTCGATTCCAGGTGTATTGGACACTCCTCCAAGTGAAAGCAAACTGTGGCCTGCACTCTGCCGCCAAAGGGATCGAGAAAAACGCGTTAGCAATATCAATGGTGGCGTACCACTTGGCTGCCTTTGACTCCAGTTCATATTGAAGTTCTAGCATGTCCGGCATGGCAGCGCTCAATGGCGGCGTGACTTCATTCAGGCCACGATAGTCTACTGTCAGTCTCCACTCTCCATTAGACTTTCGCACTGGCCATATGGGGCTGTTAAAGGGTGAGCGAGTCTTGCTGATCACTCCTTGGCCCTCCAGCCGATGAATCAGCTCATGGATGGGGATCAGGGAGTCTCTGTTGGTGCGATATTGCTGCCGGTGCACTGTTGTGGTAGCGATCGGCACCTGTTGTTCTTTGACCCTGAGCAACCCCACCACAGAAGGGTCCTCTGAGAGACCAGGCAAGGTGGACAGCTGTTTAATTTCTTCCGTCTCCAAGGCAGCTATACCAAAAGCCCACCGGTACCCTTTTGGGTCCTTGAAATACCCTCTGCTGAGGTAGTCTATGCCCAGGATGCACGGAGCCTCCGGGCCAGTCACAATGGGGTGCTTCTGCCACTCATTCCCAGTTAGGCTCACTTCAGCCTCCAGTACAGTCAGCTGTTGGGATCCCCCTGTCACTCCGGAAATACAGATGGGCTCTGCCCCTATATGGCTTGATGGCATCAGGGTACATTGTGCACCGGTGTCCACTAAAGCCTTATATTCCTGTGGGTCTGATGTGCCAGGCCATCTAATCCACACAGTCCAATAAACTCGGTTGTCCCTCTCCTCCGCCTGGCTGGAGGCAGGGCCCCTCTAATCCTGCTCATAGTACTCGTTACCCACTTCTTGTAAATAGGAATCAGAAGTCCCTTCAAGAGGATCAGAGGTGAGATCAGCTCTTCTATTCTTTCTGGGAAGCTGCCCACTGGAAAGTGGAGCGACGATTTTCCTCGAGGAACCTGAACCCCCTTTTGTAATTGTTTTTCCTTGCAGCTCGCGTACTCGTGCCTCTAGGGTCAAGGTAGGTTTTCCATCCCACCTCCTCATGTCCTCTCCGTAGTCACGCAATTGAAACCACAGGGTGGCTCGTGGTGTGTATCCTCTGTATCTTCTCTCTTGAACAGAAGAGCGCTTACTCCTAATGGCTGAGACACTGGTCCGTATGGGTGGAGGGTAGGGCATATCCTCTTTGAATTGCCGGAACTCCCGGGACAGTTTCTCTATAGCAGAGACGCAGGCCCGTAGGGAGGAAGAGAGACTTTCTTCGTATTGCCGGAGTTGGCCAGCCAATTCATCCACCGTTGGTCTCTCTCCGTCCTTCCAGGCCATTACTGCTAATGAGTTGGCATATGATGATGGTGCACTCCGTACAAACTTCCGCCACATAGGTTGCGTGCAATTGACTTCATCTGGATCTTTGGATGATTGTCCATTGTCCAAGTCACCATAAATCACTTCCAGCACCGCTAGCTCCCTCAGGTACTGGATACCTTTCTCCATGGTGGTCCACTTGCCTGGGTGACATAGAACATCTTCCTTGAAGGCATACCTTTCCTTCACACCTGACAGGAGTCGTCTCCAGAGGCTGAGGACTTGTGCACCTTTTCCAATTGCTTTGTCAATGCCCCCTTCCCTAGAAAGGGATCCCAGCTGCTTGGCTTCCCTACCCTCTAATTCCAGGCTACTGGCCCCATTATCCCAGCATCGGAGCAGCCAGGTGACAATGTGCTCACCTGGACGACGGCTGAAATCCTTTCGCATATCTCGCAATTCACTCAGGGATAGAGATCGGGTAGTTACCGTCTCTTTTATAAGTTCTTCCTCTTCCTCCTCTTCAAGTGATGACTCGCTCTCTTCCCTCTTCCGTGCTTGTGATGGCCCTGCTTCAGAGCACTCTGCCTCCTCACTCTCTTCCTCTGGCTCCTTCTTAGCAGAATCTTCCTCCTCCCTTACTAAACGAGCTGACTTCCGCTTCCAAGATTTCTTCTTTTGTACAGGGGCAACTGATACCGGGATGGGCTGGTTCTCTGGTTCAGCTGCAACAGTCTGAGTAGCTACAGTGCCCGCCGTGGGGGTTGGAGTAGTGACAGTGCCTGCCACAGGGGTTGGAGTAGTCACAGTGCCTGCCACATTGCCATCAGACCCAGAGAGCCCCTCTCCCCTTTGCATAGTGTTAAATAGGGTTCGGTAGGCATGGGCCAGGCCCCAGCACATGGCAATGATTTGTGTCTCCTTGGAGCTGCCAGGCTGACAGCATACTTCTTCCAAATATTCTGCTAGTTTATCAGGATTCTGCACTTGTTCGGGAGTGAAGCTCCAAAACACCGGAGGTGCCCACCGCCCCAGGCATTTGCCCATGCTGTTCCACACGCCCTGCCATTCATAACTATCCAGCCTTGGGGCAGATCTCCGGGTGATATTCTTAAATTGCTTGCCAACCTTAGACAAAACCGAAACAATGTTCCCCAGAAGTAGCAATAGAGGTATTTTAACTACCCAAGGGTGTTCAAAATACTGAAAAATTATTGTGATGAAGGAGGAAATGTTATGATAGAGGGTAGCAAAGGTACCACTCTGTATTTCCTCCATAAAAAACCTTTCAGAGGCAGAAGTATAATTGCTAATCGTCTCCACAAGACAGTAGCCAAAATACAGTAACGGCTTTAGTACAGAGCTCAGATGATACCACATTAAGCTCAAGGTCAGTGCTCTAAAAACAAAATTCACAGGTGAGACATTACTAATCATCGCAGAGTACAGCAGCCCGCAGAAACCAACACCGATCCTTAACATGTACAGCAAAGACGAGAGCATGATGCAAATCAAATAAACTGATATTGTGACCTGCAACCGTTATTATCTCAAGCCTCGTGCCCCACGTTGGGCGCCAAAAAGGACTGTCGTGGTTTAGCCCCAGCCGGCAACTAAGCACCACGCAGCCGCTCACTCACTCCCCCTCCCCCAGTGGGATGGGGGAGAGAATTAGGAAAAACCTCGTGGGTTGAGATAAACACAGTTTAATAGGACAGAAAGAAAGAAGGGAACAATAATGATAATACCAACAAAGGAATGTACAAGAACAAGTGAGGCCCAATACAGAAATTGCTCACCACCCCGTGATCGACAGCCCGTCCCCGAGCAGCGATTTCCGCCCCCCCGCCAACTCCAGTTTATGTACTGGGCATGACGTCGTATGGTAGGGAATATTTCTTTGGCCAGTCTGGGTCAGCTGTCCCGGCTGTGTCCCCTCCCAGCTCCCCGTGCACCCCCAGCCTGCTCGCTGGCAGGCCAGCACAAGAAGCTGGACTGTCCTTGACGGCTCAGCAACAACCCAAAACATCAGCACATTATCAACAGTTCCTCATCCCAAATCCAAAACACAGTCTCACACTAGCTTCTGTGAAGAAAACCAGCTCTATCCTGGCTGAAACTAGGACACCTAGACACTAAGAAAAGAGGTTTAGTTTGTTTGGGGTATGCAATAATACTATTCCATTTTTTAAAAAATCAAATTTTTTAGGAGAACTTTATTTCCTCTTGCTGTTATGGGAGGTTCAGGCTTTTTCTCCCACTGGTGGATTTCTGCTTCTGTGATGCAGGACACATCTTTACTCCTTGGCTAATAACAGCTTTTCATTTGGCACATGAAATGGGCCATTAGTCTTTAAAAAGAACAGTAAGAGGTGGCTTTAAGTGTAAAAGACTGTAGGTGAAGTCTTGTTAGGGCAAGGTGGACCTTTCAGTGCGGTTTTGCTACACATTTCTTGGTGGGAGGTAAAAGGGGAAATGGGCATGAGGCAGCCCATTCTGCTGGCAAACAAATTAAAGAGTCTAGAAAGGTCCTCAGCTTCTTTAACTCTGAGAAAAAAACTTGTCCAGTTCAATCTCCAGCCCACTCCTTTTCCAGAAAGCTCCTGTAATCAGATTCAGCCATTCAGAGATACTGAGAAGTAATGGCTGCATGGGAAGTTCAAGACAGGGAACATTCAGTATCTTGCCACCCCTGGTCCCAAGGTTCATCATCATTGCAGAAATGTAGCCGTGTTCCTCATTACAAGCAAGATTGATGTATTTAGATCACCCTGTAGCTCTCCTTAATCAGCTGTCTAATTTTAGGCCTTTGCATTGAGACCAGGGAAGAGAGAAGGGAGGGAGGATATTGACAGAGTTCTTAAAATACTGTAGCAAAAACCTACACTTGTTAACCATTCTCTTTATCTGATTTATACCCAAAAGATATAAACTGCTCTTGCCTCCCTCAACTCCTTTATTCCCTCCAGGATTCACATTGCAACAAGCTAAGATCAACTGCAAAAAAACTTTGATGAAATTTCACATTGGATTTCAGTTCTCTGTACGGGATACCTCATTGCAGCAGTATGCTGACTTAACACTCTTAGCTTAAGTTGCAATAGAGAGTGAGTGCCTCAGCTCTCAAGCACTGTTAGTCTGTCTTATTGCCATTCACAACCCCAGCAACTTCCCATCCTTTTGGCTCATTTCAACATTTGTTGAAGGAGTTTTTTGACAGCAAATAGCCAGAGATGCTGGGTAGCTCCTGCTGGGAAACCCATGGACTCCAGTCCCAGAAAACAGGAGAGCGTTCTGACTCCTGCAGGCTGATGATTTATTTCTATGTCTCTGTGGAAGAGCAATGTCAATAAAAAAGTTATTACAATTCTTTCTTTTCCTATAAAACCAAGTCAATAAGATATTATTGCGGTGGCTTGTTTTAAAGGAAAGCCTGGCAGCCAAAACCACACAGAGAAATAAGAAGGGGACTGTGAGGAATGCCCTAAATACAAAAGGTCTGTGTTTATCCACCAAGTGTGTCTGAGGCAGCAGTTCAGGATCTGAATGTCATAAAGATGGACTTGGTGCACAGCCTAGATGCTCTTATGGTTTTTCACAGCAGCACTACCTAGGCAAGTGCAACAGTCCCTCCCAGCTAGACCCCTGAGGCAGCTCTTCTCCCTTTGGGCTATAGACAAGATCCCCACAGTCTGAAAATCACTATACTATATTATTCTTCAGTGGTGGATTTGATTATTTCCAAGCCACAAATGACCTGACTTGATTCTTTATTTACTGCAGATTTACGCTGAAGAGCTAGTGCATTTTGGGCCTGAAATCCAAACAGCAGCAGAGCTGCAAGAAGAGTATTACACATGCTCTACAGCTGAAGTACAGAATAGAACTGCCTACAAAATCTGCCCAAGGTGATGTCATTACCTGGTTGGTGGGCATCCCATCACCTGTCTGCCTATGTCATACCCTTTATCCATATCTTAGCATATTTGAATGCCTATTGAATACAGATGCTTAACAGTGATGCAAGTCCTACAGTTTGACACCTGTGAAAACCCCCCATCTCCCGAAGATCTAATTGGTCACATCTGGTGTGTGCCCAGCAAAAGTTTGTCCTCACTCAGAATTGATTTCCACTACTGCAGTGTTTTGTCTCTGTTGCAAAACCCTTCCAATGAGCACGAGTCTCTTGCATCTCTCGTCAACAACATGTCATGGGGCTCCAGCTAATGCTTCTTGGACCACCAAAGTTCATTTCTTACCACAATCAACCTTTAGCTGAATTAACAGCATTTGTTGGTAATGCTCATAAGAACTGTTGTTCAATTTATGTGAGCAACCACAGTCCCAGCAGCTTTTGTTTCAGCTGAAAGAATATGAGAACAGATTAAGTAAAGTTGGTTACTTCACATTAGTTGTGCTTTACCAATCCTTCACTTTCTGGATCAAAAAAGCATTTTGAAAAAAGTAGGACAGAAGGAAGGAAAATTTATGAAAAAATTGTTGTCCAAGGTGTCTTTACAGATCCGTGGTTTCTATGTATACTATAGGTATCGCAGAGAGACGAAATGATGCAGGAAGGAGTAGGCTGGGAGAGAGGGTCTGTAACCTAGCAAGTTAATCCAGGTGACAAACTGGAGGGACTGTTCTTTTGCTTACATAGTTCAAATGAAATATATGCATTTCCCAGAATAGTAGAGAAAAAAACTTATTAGTCTTAGTGATGTTCACTAAGCTCATTACTGTATAACTGATGACAGAAAGAAGCAGGGATGGGCTAGTTACAGCTAGTCTATTAATCAGGTCCTTCGTGAAGCATCTCAACTAGAGTTAAAATTAACATTAGCAAATTAATCGGGACTTCACAATGGAAACTGCAAAGCATATGGTGTCAGCTAATGGAGAGGCTTTAGGGCTGAAGGCTCTGAAACTTCGTGTCTTCCTGAAATCTAATTAGACCTTAATGGAATGAAGACTGAGTGAAGGCTCTTAATTGAAAATTACACTTCCAGTTCAATCAAAGCCCGCTTCCGTGTTGCTATTAACGGCCTTTTAAAAATAGCTGAATTCTACAGAGACCTTGCATACAAAGTGTTCGCCTACAGAGAGTAGCTGTATGGATAATCAATGGATGCCTCAGTGATGGATTTGGTCCCGTTCTGTAATAATTTATGACTAGTGTGTATTGACCTGGTTACTGGGATGTTGTCTGTATGAATGAATATATGGTTTAATTTAATAGGAGCTGTCCAGAAGGAACAAACAAGCAGGTAAAAATATCTCAAGGCAAGCCACTCCTTGGCAAACACTTCAGAAGTGTTAAGAGGTAATGCACAGACAGGAAACAGCCTGGGAATAATCATGTACCTAAAAGGGAATTTTTTTTCCAAAGAAGGAATAATTATTCTCCAGGTGGTATATAAAGGCCCAGATTCACTTTAACCTAACTTTGGACATATAATAAAGGTACACAGATTAGTGAGTGAAGGTACCCAAGTGCAATTGCTGTATGCTCCCTCTATAATTTCTGGGCTGTTGCAGAGCCCAGTATAAAATATCTCATCTAAATAGCACTGGAAACCACAGGAGAGAGATAGCAAGCTGCCTTCAGAATAGGCAGCAGAATATCTCCATTAGGAGTAGCAGGAGTTACATGCCTGTTGCACTTTGAAGATCCACCTAGAATTTTCTCAGCAGGGATTGCTTGGTGAATGCAAGGCCAGAAGTACTGGCATCATCTCAGAACTTCAAAGTTCAAGACTTTCTAACTTGTTTCCTGAGTTCTCAGCCCCATGCCTGAAACTTTTCATGTCAAGACAAGCTTTTCATGTCAAGGCCCTGCTCAACTGTGTGAATGGTCAGGCATTGGAACAGGCTGCCCAGGGAGGTGGTGGAGTCGCCATCTCTGGAAGTGTTCAAAAAACGTGTGGATGCGGCATTTCAGGACATGGTTTAGGGAACATGGTGGCACTGGATTAATGGTTGGACTTGATGATCTTGAAGGTCCCTTCCAACCTAGTGATTCTGTGAATCATTCCACTTTCCCCTTTGCTACACAACCCAAAAGTACATCTCATACCTGTCTATGCTCTGCGAAGCATCCTCTAAATTTGCTTGCTTGAATTTAGCAATACATGAAGTTTACCCTCTATTTCCCTTTCCTACAGCTCAGCTTACCTGTCTCAATGTCGCCCTGGCCCCAGCACTCCCCAAGCTTTGCTTTGGCTCTTCCTTGCAAGCCTGAAGAACTCCTTGCAGCTTCCACAACTTCTCTTGCCAGTTTAATTGTTATGGCTTGGTTTGCCTTTACTCTCAGCAGTGGTTGCTGTGCTGCTTCTTATATCAACCAATGATTATGATGCACACTATGAAGTTTTGCTCTCCTGAAACAGCCTACCCTATATGAAAGGCAATGATTCTTCCTGCATTAGGATATTTTTTCTGCAAATTTTTTTTGCAAGTCTTGTGTAACTTGCAGATTTCTTTCCACTGTTCTGACTCTGGCACAGTGTTACATAAAAGCTCAATGACACTAGTTGCCTCTGATGTGAATTCTCCCTTCAGTATACTTCTGTCCCTCTCTTTCTCTTGGTCTTGAGGTTTTATAGGCTGTGACAGGAGATGCATGAGCAACCATTTGTTCATGGTTTGTCTGACACTGACTCAAGGCTCAGTTTGGTCAGCTCAAGCTTGGAATGGAGCAGAATGGGTGGGATTCTTATATCAGCTTGAGAAAGTAAAACTCAGGATGATCTTTTCAAATTCTAGGCCATCTGGGGAAACATTTTCTATGTGCAAAACATGCTAGGTAATAGAGAAAAACTTTTATCTAAAATCAAAATACTTAAAACTATCTGGTTTATTTCACTCTGTGTCCCCTCACCTAACAAAATAGGACTCAGCTGCTGCTTCATGCAGCAGAGAAAGGCTGAAGCATTCCATCAACAAAACCCCAAGACACCCTCTCTATTTCTATACAGGTATTTTTCATCCTCTTGGGTTGTGCAGTGCAAAAAGTATGGAAATTATTCTCAAAAGAGTGTCTCTGCAGTGACTAGTGAGCACCTACAGGGACAGTTCTTCTGCTTTAAATGCGGAGACCTTAATGAATCCAGGTACTTTACTGGAGACTCATTGCAATGCTAGATAGTCTTGTGAAATGCAGCTGGCAAGCCGTAATGACAGTATCAGAAATATAACCCAGTGATAACCTGTAAATGCTTAAAGAAGCTCATGGAATAACAGTGAAGTAAATACCCATCCAACCAGAGTTTTGCATGAGGTGTCTCCATACATATTCCAGGAGATCAGTAGGTAATTAATTACCATGCCACAGATAATAAGCAAATTAGTTAAAATAACTGTACCAACAAAGGTAAGTAATTACTGCTAATAAATATTACATCTGTATATATTTAAATTCCCACACCCAGCTCTGCATTGATTTACAGATAGTGTCAAGTAAGCATTATTTTCTTCTAATGCAAACTGAAGAAGCCTCTACTTAGGGCAGTGTGATCTTACATCCAGGCCAGCTCCACCCAGGTAATTTACATCCCAAGCTTTAACATAAGGTACATTCCCAGTCACTCTCCTTCCATATACACCCCACTGCAAACAACCAGCTGTATCTACCCATTACTGTAATGTTCAGATCACCTTGTATTTGATTAAGTCAAAAATGAGACTCCTCTTGGAAAAAAAAGAGGATGTAGCTGTCTCAGAATGACAAAGGGTGGACAAACAATAGCCATTGCTCTTTGACTCTCCCTGTTGTCATTTTGTTCCATTGATTCTATTCAGGAGTGAAGTAATTTTATCAGTATTTTATTACACCGTTGAGAAACACTCAGGTGTGCCTGCCCATCTGTCCTGGTTTCAGCCAGGGTAGAGTTAATTTTCTTCATAGAAGCTAGCATGAGGCTATGTTTTGGATTTGGGATGAGAAAATGTTGATAAGGTGCTGATGTTTTGAGTTGTTGCTAAGTACTCAAGGACAGTCCAGCTTCTCGTGCTGGCCTGCAGCGAGCAAGCTGGGGGTGCACGGGAAGCTGGGAGGGGACACAGCTGGGACAGCTGACCCAGGCTGGCCGAAGAGATATTCCATACCATATAACGTCATGCTCAGTATATAAAGCTGGGACAAAGAAGAAGGAAGGGGTGGAGGGACGTTCGGAGTTATGGCGTCTGTCTTCCCAAGAAACCATTATGAGTGACGGAGCCCTGCTTCCCTGGAGATGGCTGAACACCTGCCTGCCCATGGGGAGTGGTGAACAAATTCCTTGTTTTGCTTTGCTTGCGTGCGCAGCTTTTGCTTTACTTATTAAACTGTCTTTATCTCAAACCATGAGCTTCCTCACTTTTACTCTTCCAATTCTCTCCCCCATGCCACCATGGGCGAGTGAGCGAGCAGCTGTGTGGTGCATAGGTGCTGGCTGGGGCTAAACCACGACACCATCATACTAGAAACACTGTCTAGTGACACTTCATCAGGAAAAGTATGGGCAACACCGAGTACTGTATGCCAGTAACATCAGACAGAGAAATAACTGGACCAGTGCCAGAGGCCAACTGTATGAGGTTTAATAAGGCCAAGTGCAGGGTCCTGCACTTTGGCCACAACAACCCCATGCAATGCTACAGGCTTGGGGAGGAGTGGCTGGAGAGCTGCCCGGGGGAAAAGGACCTGGGGGTGCTGGTTGACAGCCGGCTGAATATGAGCCGGCAGTGTGCCCAGGTGGCCAAGAAGGCCAACAGCGTCCTGGCCTGTATCAGGAATAGTGTGGCCAGCAGGAGCAGGGAAGTGATTGTGCCCCTGTACTCGGCACTGGTGAGGCCGCACCTTGAATCCTGTGTTCAGTTTTGGGCCCCTCACTACAAGAAGGATGTTGAGGTGCTGGAGCGTGTCCAGAGAAGGGCAATGAAGCTGGTGAGGGGTCTGGAGCACAAGTCTTATGAGGAGCGGCTGAGGGAACTGGGGTTGTTTAGTCTGGAGAAGAGGAGGCTGAGGGGAGACCTTATCGCTCTCTACAACTACCTGAAAGGGGGTTGTGGCGATGAGGGTGTTGGTCTCTTCTCCCAAGTAACCAGTGATAGGACAAGAGGAAATGGCCTCAAGTTGCGCCAGGGGAGGTTTAGATTGGATATTAGGAAAAATTTCTTCACTGAGAGGGTGGTCAGGCATTGGAACAGGCTGCCCAGGGAGGTGGTGGAGTCGCCATCCCTGGAAGTGTTCAAAAAACGTGTGGATGTGGCGCTTCAGGACATGGTTTAGGGGACATGGTGGTTCTGGATTAATGGTTGGACTTGATGATCTTAAAGGTCCTTTCCAACCTAGTGATTCTGTGATTCTGTGATTCTGTGACCTGAAGGCAGGGAAATTCCAAACAGATGCAAAGTGAACCTTTTAAGCCATGTTTATGGCTGCTAAAGCACTAATAAAACAAAGGAAATCATGGTTTCTCCATCTCTTCATGTCCTTAAGACAAGACTACAGACATTTGATAAATTCAATTTCTTCCTTTCCCTAATATAAGTTTCCAGGCAGAAGCTAGGTAGCTCCAACCCTGTGAGTTATGTGCTGCTGTTCCTGTCTAGTCCATCTGTTCTCTATGCTATTGCTTCTTCTGAAGGTATCTTCTGGATAACCTCATATCCTCTTTGATTTCCACATAACTCCTTCACCTGCATGTTGTACTCCTTCACCTGTACATTGCCATGTACAGCCAATTCCAGATATGTTATTTTCTTTTGATACAAGTGAATAAACAACTGCATGGGGTTATTTCCACATTATTTTTTGGTACGAAAGTCTTCCGACCCAGTGTTAAGATTCCTTCATAAGTTTTCATTCTCCAAGGTCTGTTTTTCCCTCTCTAACAAACACTTCAGCAGTTTCCCACATCTTAAAGCAAAATGTTATATTTGCAATAACATTTAAATAAGAAATTCTCTTGCTTGTTCTAGTGCTGTAGGTTTCTGACTAGAAATCAAAGGGCTTTGATCTATTTCAACATGTTTGAGAAGAAAACAGGTAAAATTCTGCAGCCTGAGTTGAACAGAATGTTGGAAAGAGTAGTCTAGTGATCTTAAAAATCCACCTGTCTAGTAAGTAGTCCACTGGAAAAACCTCTGATTGCTTAAGCTTTACTGTAAGACTATTTCTAAACATCATAAGATTGACCCAACCAATGTTTAATATGTGAAAAGAAAATGGGATTGGACATGACACATTGCAACTCAGATGCCTCCTTCAACCCAGTTCTGGGCTACCGCCATCATGTTTCAGCCTGTCTCATCAGACTGCCAAGGCAGTAGCTTTTTTAGGGGCAAGATCACCCACCTTTACTCACTGAACCAACACCACACTGGGATCCAGTGAGAATAAATGCTACTTACCAAGTGCAGTGGAACTTTCTGATGGTTTGTTTATTTTCATAGGGCTTACAAAATTTGGATTCACTTCTTTCTGAATGACCCTGGTCAATGAATTCCACATTTTTGTCCATCTGCAAAATGGCAATAATGAAAGTGATTTATTTTGTAAAGTGCATCAAGTGATTTCATGGATGTGGAATAATATATGTTCCAACAAATGTTTCTTATTATAGAATCTGAGCCTTTCTCTATCAGATATTTACCTGCAAGCTCTGAAGAAACTGTTCCTTTGCAAATCTACACCATATTCGGGGGGCAGGTAATTATCCTAATTACAGATAGTGGGTTTTTTGTTATTACTTTTTAGGTAACGGTGGAAACTTAACATAGTCTTCTGACTTCTCTGTCTTTTCCCAATTCTTTTTCTGTCCTCTAATCGAAGCCTTTTTCATAGCAACAGCAAAGAAAGATTGGAAGAAATGAGAAAAACAGCTAAAAATTTCTCTAGAAATCAGAGCAAGGCTTTCACAAGAGCTAATCTCCCTCTGCCAATCCAAAACCACCCTCAAAAAAAACCTAATCACCTGCCTTTGCCACTGCCTCTGTGAACACAGAGGGAGCTTTTCCTTCATTTTAATTGTCCTGATTCCTTTTTAATTATATCCCTTCCTCTGTTCTGCTCAGTGTCATCAAATACTGGAAAGAAAACATTGGATTCCAGCCTAATGCGTTTTGGCTGAATCAAAACTCCTGAGTTTCAACTTTCTTTCCCCACTCACAGACACAAAAAACCTTTCTTACTTAATGAAGTTTCTTCAGAGGCATCTTGCAATTTGTGCAACCACTTGTGCACATGATCTGGTTTTGCTCACATCTGCTTCTCTGGGGTTAGCTTCCCTTCACTGCCTTAATAAGTAGAACCCAAAGCTTCTGATTAATTTGATAGAAACTGAGTTCCTCAAATTGAAGATAAGCATTTTTGTTTATTGCCAGTTGATAAATTTGGAGTGAAATTACAGCTCTGCCATGGGCAGAAGACCTTTTCAAATTGTTTTTGTTTCTTAACACATATCACATCTGGAATGCAAAACAGGCAAACTGGCTGCAATGCTTTGCTTCTGGTGCATGGTAAGTCTGAGGGAACGACAACAGTGATCCTCTCTATTCTAATAAATCTCTGATGCTATCAGCTATAAATTTAAGAATTAAAAAGCACTTTTTCCAAGAGCAATAAACAAACATAAGTAGGGGTAAAAAAATTCATACATATAGAGTTAATCTTTTGTTTTCAATGTTTGCCCTTTCAATTTTCTCTTCATACTTTCAAGCTTGATTCAGAACAGCTTATTAGAAAGCTGCTAGGTACTAATATGAGAGGGAAATGACAGCTGGATCCCAGTATCTCCAGCTGTACCTACTGGACAATGCCTGGGATCCTGATACCTCATGCACTCAGAAAATCAACCCTGTTGTTTTAAAGCGGAATTTTTCCCACCAGGCTTAGCTTTACAAATCCCACATTTCACTCATTCCACAGAGTTTCATTGTCATTCTTTCAGTTGCTCCTGAAGATATTAAGCACAAAAAGCCTTGAACAGTATCCTGTCAAAAGAACAGACACTCAGCTGGGAAGAGAGATCTCAGGCTTTCCCTGCCACTGTAGTGTCTCTACTGTAAATCTCTTCTGCGCTAGAAACAAGAATTATCTCAGACTACCTGTGCTGGATCAGACTCCCACAAGACCAAGAACAATTTCAAAGTTTTTTGGAGAGTGCCAGGTATGTATTTTCAGTCAGCTTTCCCCAAAAGAGACACGGAGTGATAAAATAAATAATAAAATAAATAAATAAAATAAAATAAATAAAATAAAAACAAGGCAAAACTCATGAGTAACATACCTCTTCTCATACTACCCTTTCCCACAGCAAGATGGAGAGGAAGAAGCAAACCTCACATGGCAGATGTTACAGGACTTGACTCAATACACAACTGAAGGACATTCAGGTAGGATCCTAGAAATTCAAGCAGGGTCCTAGAAAATCATGGCTGAAAGGAGCTCAATCCCCTTAACTAAGTGGACAGAATAGACACAGTTCATCTCCTGTGAGAGGTTTATCTCGCTTATCCTTAAACATTTTCAGGTCCAGGAACCTACAACCTTCCCCCATTACCCATCCCAATACTCATCTGTTCTTCCAGTTAGGGAGCAGTACAATGTTCCAGGACAAGAAACTAGCCCATAGAGGATACTGGAAATAGTTGCAAGTTTTAGTAACATGATGGTGTACCTCAGCAAGGAACAGTTTTCATTTTTTTACAACACAACGTAACAGATTAGTAGACCAACTCATAAAGCTAAAGAAAAAAAAAGACAAGCTTCCATGCATACAAAGCCCCTCACACCCTTTCATGTTGTTATTCACTATCTGTGCTCAGACCTTCAAAAATGCCTGTGCAACTCCAGCATTCCAACAGGAGATCAGTGAGACTCAAACTCCTAAATCTCTTGGGTAATTCTGAAATCTCTCTTTTTTATGAACAAATTCATCCTTTATGTGAAATGAAATCACAATTTCTACTTCTTCCATCATCCTCTCATTCCAGGAGCTGTCTCCATAACAGTGCTCAGTAAAAGATACTTCTCCACCTAAAATGGTTGCTGTCTTCCATATGTTTCTCTCATGCATGGATAGATTAAAAAGCTGCTGCTCATTTCTTTCTGAGGGAGTTAAAATTCACAGAGGCCAAATTCTTCAGAGAAGTTTTACAGGGATTGCAGAAGAATACAAGCAGCAGGGAGACATTTAAACCTCTTCCTTCCTTTTAATCTAAAACTGCTTGCACTTATGAAACAAGGACTAGAGACCTCATTCACACTGGTTCTGGAAGCATTTCTGTTCCTTTTAGCTCTTGGCAATGCCTGCATATACCTAGAAGTGCAGAAAAACTTTCTGAGAAGAGATTCTTCCAAATCACGTTTCTAAGTGGAGTAATCCATGCTTGACCTACATACAAACCATTTTGAGCTTCACCACTGAAACTCAAAGTGGCACCTGCCAGTTAACAACAAAATCTCCTTATTACTTGAACAGGAGAAAGAAATTCAATTTGATTTGAAAGTTCACTGAGGATACATCTATATTGCAGGGCTTTAGAGAGAGAGGTGAGTGGCATTTCCCTGATCAGTCTGAGTGTCCATGTCATCTGGCTGGCTTTTTGCAGCCCAGGCTGAATCCTAGGAAAGGCTGACCCTGAGAACAAGCAAAGTAAAGCAGTTGTCAGGTAGGACAACAAACTGAGAGGGGTAGGAAAATGACATCCTGAGGTGTGGAAGAGATGCAGTAACAACAATTCTGGGCTGCCTCAAATATGAGGTCTCTCAGGTATCTTCCAAGCAGAGAGATCATCCAGACCAGCCTCCCCACCAGGCAATCACAGCCTCAACACACCCATGCCCTGTCCCAGGCCAGCACGGAACTGGCCATGCAAGGAGCAAGCTCACAGTACCGGTAGGTCTTGTCCCCCGTGCTGAGAAGCAGCAAACAGCTGGAGCAAGTTCTTGCTACCACAGTGTTACTGGTACTTGAGGCAGCTTGCTTAAAACCATTAGAGGTGCCTCCCCTTGAGCTAGTCATGCTTTCCAGCAGAGGTGTGCTTTAGGCAGCTAATAGGATATTTTGGGCTATTACAAAGGCAGCTGTCAAAGAAAAATAAAATCAGGCACTGATTGCTGTGATAAAGGAACTGGAGTCCAAAGTACTTCACAGACGGTTCTTACCGCTGACAAGGAAACAGCGTTTTTCAGCTCCAAAATGGACTGCAAGTTTTAACTAACCATGGCTTATGGAGTACCCCAGTGGCATAGTGGTTGCACCTATTTTAATGTACAAGGCAACTGAGTTATAGAGAATAAACTCATCAAAAAGGCAAGCTGAGCCTTTCCTTGCAAGTTTTCTAGAACTCTTGCTGTTCCACCAGCATGCATCATGGGAGGTATAGTTGAACTCTTTTCTCCTGGAATAAACAGGGTATGAAGTACAGCTGCCTGGAGGTGCCACAGAGGTATTGCTAAGTTAGAAAATAAATCAGTCTTCACGATATTCACATTTTTATCAAAAACTATATTTTCCCCAGAAAACTGATACATTTATTTTTTAAAAGTTATTTTTTTAGCAAAAAAGTTGACTTGCCATTTTTTCTAGTGCCTGAGCCCACTCTTGCTCTGGGAGACAGATCTTCAAATTACTACACGTTCCACAGTCTGCCAGGGGGAACAAAACCTGGTGCACTCCCTCCTTCCTATCCTTCACAATGCTGAGTATATGAGTCATTCCCCAGTATAATGCTGGCAAACAGCAAACCAAAAAACCATCAGGAAAACAGAAACACTCTCAGGGCTTAAATCAACAATATTAGTCAGCCCAAGGTTAGGGTGATAAGTTAAAATGGAATTCCTTATTACTTCAGTTTTCTTTTCATTGAAAAAGAACAAAGAGATTCCATGGTGTAGAAATTTCTTGCCACACTGAGGCCTCAGAGCCAAGAAAGCGCTATGCTCTTAGCAAACGTGATCAGAGGAGACCAGTCCTCATTTTCTTCATAGAGAAATGGTTTACCTCGAGTGCCTCCACAGACAGCTGTCCTCCCTCAAATATGCTGACAGAGCCCACCAAAACAGTGTGGTCTACAAAGCCTGCTGAGCCCCAGGTACCCCCACAGAAAACTACAGACCAAGATGAGTTGGCATGGCAGAAGTCAGTGTGCGTGAACAAGAGCACGCTTATTTAGCCTCCAGTTACAATGACAAATCACAATCCATTTTCACCAGATGCCTGTCAGCACATCTGCAAAAATTAAGACTTGACCATTGGCTCCTACCTTTTAAGGGCAGAAATTACTCTCAATAGACTTGTTTACTGCTCTTCCCTTAATTTCATCCATGCAGCTAAATTGCCCTCCTTCAGATTTCCCACCTGAGAGACAAGCTGTCAGTCTTCAGAGCTGAGATGGTCGAGGCGAAAGCTGCTCTCTGCCTTTCAGTGCTTATCTGGGGAACAATACTTGGGTCACATGCTGTTCAATCCAGTAGGTTGGTACAAAAGCAGTCTCAAAAGTAATCACTGCAGAGAGATAACAAGAAGGAAACATGTTAACAGTTTGGTAATTAAGAGCTATAGCCGCCTATGCTTGTGATGATTTTCTGTCACTGGGAAACCTGGAATCAAGACTGGACACCTTTTCCAGTCAAGCTGTTGACAAAACAAGAGTCAATACATGGAAGTGGTCTGGTCCACCAAACAAATATCAGAACAGTCACAGTGGGGGCTTTTTGACCTTCTGAATGAAGCAAGCCAGACCTCAAGACTAAAAGGCTTAAAAAAGTCTGGAAACAGCACCCTTAGAGTGCACATGCTCTGACAACATTAGCTCCAAGTGTTACCATCTGTTCAGTCTTGCAAGCTGAAGGCAATGTTACTCCCTGCATGGACATAATTTCCCTGTGCCCATGTTAATGGCAGAACTCTCCAAGCTGACTCATCTAGATCTGCAAACCACAGGCCAGCCCAGCCTAGAGCTGGAGCATTCACTCCAGCTGAGCTGTCTGGTATGATGCTCCCAGCAGAAGTGGATCACATCACACTGGTGCATCTACCAGCGAATGCCAAGCTGGTTTGCAGTAATTGCATACACTCCACTTGTATTTGAAACGCAAATGTCCCTGTCTTCCCAGTGCAAAGAAGGAATTTTGGAGTAAAGCATGAAATTCTGCCCAGGGAGCAATCATCAGCTCTCTCCAGGGCTTTGCAGATGTTCTTACCTGAAGGGACATTATCACTGATGGGAGCTGTCAGTGAGCTCACTGCCTTGTTCAGTTTTTGTAGTTATTTCAGAGGCTTCCTGTATGAATTGCTGTGGGACAGTCTAAAGCTGACTCCAGATGAAATCCCAGAAAGCCCAGAGATCAACCCCTTCTGGAGAGTCATCCATCCATTGTAATTATTCATATTAACATACTTGGTGGTTATCACAATACTTGCAGCATGGGGGTTTGCTTGGGGTGGCCAGAAAGGTTGTCTCAGTGAATGGTGGAATAGAAGCCTATTTTACTTGTAGCTTCCATGTTTTCCTTGCAGTTTTGGCATGGAAGTTTCATTCCTTGCCAAGAAGTTTCCCTGCCCAAGCACTAGGATCACACTGCCTTGGAGACATGTCCCTCCAACTCGAAACCCAAGTTGTAATTATCAAGCAGGCAATGCACTTCAGAGAGAGAGTGAACTGAACAGCAAAGCCCACTCCTGCTGAGCCCAGCTGTGGAAATAGTGTTGTTTGGGACTTTCCTCTACAGTTGTACCCATAATAAACCAGGACAACCTTCATTCTCACTGCAAAGATTACATTCCAGCAAAAATTAATGGGAATTTTTTGGCCTGGCATCAGCCAGGGTGTTGTCACATTGTGAGCACACCTGCTTACTGGTAACAAACAGCACCACGCTGTAAGCATGAAGCTGCCATAAGTTTAGTTCTTACACATCCTTTGAGGTGGTTTTCTTCCATCATGCCCCATCCCATGGTGACTGTGAATGCAGATCCATTTCCATTGTTGAGGGAAGCTTCTAATTATTTTTCTTTCTTAAGTTATTTATTTAGTAGTCTCACACTAAGTCATAACAGGGTGTTGTGTTTGCATGGGGAAAAAAAAAACAAACTAAATATGAGCCAACTTCCTTTATTGCTGAAATCAATGTTAGCACTAATGGCAGATGAGCTTTCTCATATTTACATCCCCAGTAGAGTGGAAATAAGATGAACAGCAGCTTCTCCAACATCACCTTTGGAAACCACTGAAGGTGACTATTATTTTTTATCTTCTAAGAGTCTAATTTACATAATCATTAAATAGATAAATATGGCAAGTATGACCCCGCAGAAACACTCAGGGTGTCATATTCTATTGGCTTACCACAACTGTGTTTCCAGTGACCTCACTGTAACATTAAATCATACCATTATTTTATTTAACCTGAAAAACAAAACAAAGTTGGAAGCCAAAAAAACCCTGCTCTTATGGAATGCATTAGCTGTTTTAAATATCAAAGCATTTTTTCTTTCAACTTATTTAAACCATTCCAATGACAATACATTGACTCATAAATTTTATTGCTATGCAGCCTGCTTAGCAAAACAATACAGACACAAGATCATAAAAATGTTGGTCCAATGGGACCTCTCAAGGTCACCTAGCCTGACCTACTGCTGGGAGCAGAGCTATTGCCAACACTAGAGCACATAAGCTGTGTCTGTCTTTGGCCCCATAACGCCTGCTCTGACTCTGGTGCATGTTTACGCAATAGCAAACCAGGGAAAACTCAGTGCTCCTTCCTCAGGAGGAAGACCAGTGGAGAGGACAGAGCTTAACTCCAGGCAGTGCAAAGTACCTGTGACCTGTCCCCAGTATATCAACCTCTTCTCTACCAGACTGTCAAACCTCAGTCACTGTGCTGAGATGGTTTGCGAGAACTGACAGGAATGACCCTTTTCCATCTCAGCAAAGACTCCACAAAACCAGGCTATATGCAGTGCATCTTTCCTGGTGCTAATTGTATTTTCTAGACACCAGGTCCCCTGAGGAATCAAAGCCTGAGACATTCTTGTTGAGCTCAACCACACATGCCAGAGCAGCTGTGTGTGGACACAGCATGCCTCTCAGATCATTGCAATGTAATTAAGGGTTTCCTTCCCCCACATGGATAATTCTTATTATTCCAAATGCATTGACTCATCAAAGACTTAGGCTCAGAAACAGTAAATCCCTTGCTCCTGGGTAAGTAGGCTGTCATATATCTCAGCCTTTGCTTCTGGTCTTTTCCACTAGAGTTTCAGTGCCTGTCTGATTGTTCCCAAGTTGCATCGTTCCAATTTCTTGCCCTTAGAGGAACTGCGCTAGAGAAGATTGACCAAAGCTGGGGTTTCCTGAAGGAACAGACTATGTCAAATTTTTCAAAAGCTTGCCACATTCAAGGAAATCAAGTTTGAATTTCACTGGGAGTCAAGCTTCCAAAAACCAAGGCCCAAGTTAATAAGAAAGAGTAATAGCATTAAATATGGGACACCCTAAAGGAATGTCATGTCATCTTGTCCAACCCGCTGTGCAATGCAAATGAGATAAATCCATCTTGCACTCAATGTGGTATGAAAGCACATTGCCCAAAAGGCAGCTTGCCCTGATCTGACAACTTCAAGAGAGGCCAAATCCATATAGGGTTAAAAAATCCTCCTCTGTCTGTTCAGAGAAAGATGGGAGATGTGGACTGAACTTTGCCTCATCCTATGCTTCAATCATCTGGTTGTCACACTTGGCTGCTGCCAAGTTCAGCCAAGGTATTTTGGCTAATTTCTTCCAGGAGGAGGAAGTTGAGGTCCACACATAGTTTATCTGCAGTTACGCATAAAATCAACTTCCTCTGAGTAAGGGATGATTTGGGCAATCCTTTATGCCTGTCTCTAAGCTCCCGTTGGATATTTTTGAAACAAAAATGTTCACTCAATCTCTGCTTTCACTGCATTTTGGACTTGCACCTCATCTTCTTTTGCTTCCTTTTGCGCACGTCTGAGGAGTTGATTCAGCTTGTTTCTCATTCTTACACACATACAAACACACATCTGCTAAAATGAAGAGCTAGACGAGACCTGTACCTCTCTGCACCACCCCCCACCTCTTGAGCACTACTCCCACATGGATCTTGTACCATGTTCCCATACTTGGTGAAGGTTACTCTCATTTCTTATAGCTTAGTCACCTTCTACACCTATCTTAACTACTAGGTCATGGTAACGCAGAAGTATCAGAAGTTATTCATCCTAACAACAGCGTCACCTTAGGAGTATCTAACCAGGAGTCCCAACAACCAGCTAGATCTTCAGTTCTAAACACCAAGGTCAGCCCCTAACTCCTCAGGGCACCTCTGGGACCAGCTGGCCATGTCAGCTGTAGTATAACTAGGCTGAGATGCCTTGGGATCTGGTAGGAGTTCACCATCCTTAGAAAAAGGACTAACAGCACTGCAAATTAAAGGTTTCAGCCAGTTTAACCCAGCTGGCAACTAAGCACCACTCTGCCCTCCCCACCCCCGCAGTGGGAAGGAGGATCAAATCGGAAGACTAAAAGTGAGATCACCTGTGGATTGAGATAAGAACAGTTTAATAACTGAAATTAATAATAATAATAATAGTAATGAAATGGAAAGTAACAAAAAAAGAGAGAGAAATAAAACCCAAGAAAGACAGTGATGCAAATGAAAAACAATTGCTCACCACCAATGAACCAATGTCCAGCCTGTCCCCAAGCAACAATCGCTGCCCTCAGGCGACCTCCCCCCAGTTTATATACTGAGCATGTCATATGGTATGGAATGTCCCATTGGCCAGTTTGGCTCAGCTGTCCTGGCTATGCTCCCCCCCAGCTTCTTGTGCACCTCCTTGCTGACAGAGCATCAGAAGCCAAAAATCCTTGACTTAGTATAAGCACTACTTAGCAACAACTAAAACATCAGCGTGTTATCAACATTATTCTCATATTAAATCCAAAACACAGCACTACAGCAGCTACTAGGAAGAAAATTAACTTTACCCTAGCTGAAACCAGGACACCTGTGAAAAAAGCAGGATTAGCATGGTGGTATCTTCCCAAGTGTCCCTCCCATGTTCAGTGGCCAACAGACCTTACTGCAGCACATCTTGTGTCTCATAAATGTTCTACACCTTGCTGCTGTGAAAAAAATACAAAGACTAGCTTTGTATTCAGTTCTTGTGGCTGAATTCTGTTTTCTGGTGACTGGTAAATCTGGCTACAAAGTACTGCACAAGACTTTATAACTGGAAGCTGCTCTACGTTTATACCAATGAGTTCAAGAACACAACATTCAGTTCCTTTCCCTCTTGCACATCCTAGAAAAACACTTCATTCTTGAAGGCACACATTTTTTCTCAATTAAATATGAAAGCTGCTGAAACATAAAGATGACCCTTAATCATGGCTTTAAACGCACTTGGTTAGAATTACCTCCTTGCTCATCTTGGAAAGTATAATTAAAAGTAACACAATAATATGCAGTGCTGTAGTTTTGGAGTAATTGCCTAGTATGTTTGAACTCTGTGAGGCCTCTTCCGATTACATTTGTAGCTTGCTAATGTTTGGGGATTTTCCAGGATAAATTACGTTAATTGTGTTCCTTGGATCTGTTTTCCACAAAAAGCCCAATAAACAGCAAGAAGAGGGAGGGAGAGAATTAAGTGGCAGAGTTAATTAGATTAGGCTTGTGCTGTAGTGAAGCAGGAAGATTCCACTAAATCCTATAATAGGCCCTAATGAGGATTTTATCATGCTTGTTAAACGGGTCATTTAGTTGTGTGACGGGACCGCTGAGTGTAATGTAAAAACTGGTTAATAAAAAAAAGTCTTTTAATTGCACACACAGGCAAAGCAGTATCAAAAGAGTCCAGCCAAATGGAATAGCCTCCAACCAAACACAGGAAAAGCTCTGCAATTCCTGTAATGGTGAACATGTAATGTGATTAGGCCACTTAATTTTCCTTGACTGGCATAAAAATTAATGCTCCATGAGTGACTTACACTTGGGAAATTTAATAATCTAGATCAAGACAGAAATGACTTACTTTTTCTGCTTTATTTTGTTTTCCTGCGGAGGGGGTAAAAATGAATGTAGATCTGGTTGCTGTTGAACCATCTGTACTTGCCCCTTTGATTAATGTTTGTAGAAAAAGTCCGTAACATAGTCATTGACTACCTTGTCTAATCTCCTTCAAGGGACAGGATGAGACAATCTTTGCATCTTGTTTTCAGGTAGCAGGCATAGAAAAAGGAGAGTCCTGGAAAATGCATTGCGCAGAGTATGCTTCCTTAACAGTTTTATTTTTAATTTGAAGACAAAGCTTCTGGATGTCCTGTCCAAGAACCCATACCTGCCCTGACTTTGCCAAGGGGTGCAAACACCCAATACTCTGTTGGTTCTCTGCTTTCCAAACTTTGAGACCAGCTCCAAGAGACTAACCTTAACAATGCAGCCACATTTTGAGGCTAGTTTTAGTAAACAAGAAAATAAGCAAATCTAGGCCATTGGCAAAAAGGGTGAAGGTAACACCTGATCCACCCGCTTGTCAAAGTTTAACAATTCAAAATGAGACGCATGATAGGAGTCTCTGACCTCAAAGGTCTCCTGTCTCCTGGAATCCTGTAAATGGTTGTTCCCTACAAGCTACTTTCTTAGGTGACATCTGGCCTGCATGTCTTCAGAAGCAAAGTCCATCCCCCCCCAGCTGTTATTTCAGCCCTGTGGTCACCACACTATATACAATAAGGGAAGACGTGTCCTCTGTCTTGCCCTGGCCTTTGATTTGGACTTCACTCTTCCAGTTATGTTCCCAGAGATATTTCCACTTGTTGACGACTTCCTTCAGCATTCAGCCTGAGCAGTGTGACGACGCCTCAGCTCACTGGCAGACTGTTAGGGCTGCATCTCTGACACTTCCTTTCTTGTGCTTAAAAATGTCAAGTTGTTTTCTCAAGGCCTCCACAGCAGAGAGAGTTTGATTTGTATCAATCTCTGCGGCACATGACAGAGACCAGGTGATGACTGAGCAGAAGACTACCGTGACTTCCACCCGTCCAGCAAACGACAGCCATTACTCCGAGTACCCCACTGAGACATACCAGCTGCTGCCGCCTCCAGCACATCTTGGTGGCATCCTCAGAGGCAACAATACGGAAATAGCAGGTCATTCATAAATGTCTCTTCCAGCATCCGGTGGTTCTGATGCCTCAACAACTGAACATCTGCTGGGGAAAATGAAAACAAGAAGTTCAACTCTTCCCTGCTTATTCATTCTACACTAGTGATTTTTCAACCTCTTTTGGTTTGCAGGGGTGTAATACACTGCAGTGTTCCAGTGGCAGCATGTGAAATCCCCTGCAGTGATTCGAGCCAACTGTTAATAAACGTTCTTTTCTTAGATCCCTTTTCAGGGATATCCTAGAAGTACCCAGAGATCCAGAACTAGCTGCAGGTAGAATTTGACTGTCCTGATCAACAATTTCTAGTAACAGTGTAACAAGTAAGATATGAGTAAAAATACCTACCATTAAAAGCATGACAACAACCACCCACATATTATTGGCATAGTAACTGTACAATCAGTTGTTTCTGAGCTTGTTTAAAATCCAAGTTTTAACTGTGACAAATTATGTTCCTTACAGAGCAGCTAAGAGAATTTGCTTCATTTATGAAAGCTACCTCATCTTCCTTCCCTGAGTCCTTCTTACAACACTCCTGTGCCATAGCAGCTCCCCAAAACTATGCAAACATCAAGTAGTTTTCATTGCTTTGCAAGATTTATACCCTCATTTTACTAAGTTCCCCTGTATCATTCTATTATCCTTGATTTAAGCTTAGTTTGTGATCACTAAATTTCCTGCTCTACGTTTCTACAGCACTTGACACAATGGAGTCCTTTCTATATTAATATAGATATTAAAATAATGTTCTCTTAGAAGTCATTGCACTGTATCATCCTCCAGGGCCAAGTTAGGGCAAAGAAGGTCTTACAGATAAGGTGGCTCCCGATAAATAAACTAGAACTGCAGTTTGGCTTCCAAGCTGCTTTGCTCTATGAGTTTTCAGAGCTATGTTCAGCCAGATTACTATGGACCAATTCTCTTGCCCACCAAGTTACCTGCACAAGCCATACCAGTCAACATATAGAAGTGATCCCTGTCACTCACAGCCAGGATCCAACCTGGCAACCCTGTTGGTGATTCTGCAAACAGCAACAGATCCTGTTCACAGTCCACTTCTTCAAAATCACATTATCAGTGAGCATAGCAATGTTGAAGAGCTGGCTGGGATAACAGGTTAAAATCATGCTCTTGGTCAAAGCCACAGCAATGCCAGCCAGACAAGTAGGTAAATATACTCTGAAAGGAGATTTGAGAGACCCTTACCTTCAGCAATGACTGCTGAAATGGTTAAAGCCAAGCATATGCTCTGTTGCCCTACCAATAACCGTGTTACATCCATCATACTACAAGATGTAAATGCTTCTAGTGGCCGGAGAGCATATTGCTATTTAATGTTTCATTGCACTTCACATTGTACAACTCAGTCTGTTACTCCCAGCATGCAGAATTAAGTTCATTTTACCAAATCATTTTGCCAAGGAAAGGCTTCTGCTCCTGTTGCTCTAGTCATCAAGATTAGCTGTGTATGCATGTGTCTGCGTATGGGTGCATACATGTATGTATCACAGCATCCATCAGATATACAGCAATGACTAATAAACATAGTCTAGCAAATGTGATCTATTAAAAATGATTCAAAGAATTGATGCCAAACTGTTTAGAGGAGGGGAGAGAATATCTGGTAATGGTATTCAAATAAGTTAACAGTTGTCATCGAGGGAGACAAAGCCCCTTGCTTTGAATTTGGAGTTAGCCCTGCTTTGAACAGGAGGCTGTTCACCCAACATCTTCCCCACTCCATGATATAGTATCTCCTTGTGTCCATTAGGGACAGAGCAAAAACAGTGGGGTTTAACTCTTAAACTGCAGCAAAGGAGATTTAAATCAGATGTCAGGAGAATTAGGAACTAGGTAGCTCAGGAAAGTGTGTCATCACTCTTTCTTGCAGAAGGGTTTTATGAACTGCATAGAAAAACATCTCCCTGGAACAGCCTCTGGGCTGGAGGGGTGGATTAGATGATCTTTTGGGTCTCTGCTGTATGTCTGATATCTGTGATTTGATACATTTTCTGACAAAAGCTGGGCAAGTAGGATGTACTTGAAAGGACTGTATTGCTTCATGGCAGAGCAGACAACCCTGTGCCTTCCCTTACAATAGATGAGGCTCCCAGAGCAAAGTGCTGAAATAAACTCAAGTAATTTTAATTGGTGACTTTCCTTTTGTTTAAAAAATAAAGAAGTAATATGGGTCACTTCTGCTGTGAAGCAGCTACCTGTCAGACACAGAAAAGACTTGTATAACAACGAGACAGAAAATGCTGACTTCATGTTCTCTCCTATTACATTTTTGACCTGGACGTCTCCCTTTTCTTCCCCCCCTTTTTTTTTTTCACTCTCTTTTGCTTTTTTCCTCCTAATGCCAAGCCCTGAAAATATCCCAACTTGCCAAGTTCTCTTCCTACAGACAGTTGAAGCTGCTAATTGCAATCCCATCACTGAAATGCAGACCTGCCTTTCATTTATACTGTACCATTCCCATCTTTCCTCTGCAGTTAATGAAGTGTCTCACAGTGAGGAAGAAGTAGTTTGTAAGCCCAGCTTTCACCAAGATACATACAATGCTGTGCTCACAGCAAGGAATTTGAGCCAAAACTCTCTAAAAATCAAAAGAATGAAGAACTATCCACTCTTTTGTAACCTGGGCAGGCAGTGGGCTGCAAATGACTCCCGGTAACTGGGGACGACTGTATTGCATGGGCTTTGGATGCTATGTGCTACAACCCTCCTGAGCCAAGGACTGTTTATTTGCTTTGTCCCTGATGTAGCACAGCACGTCCATCATCCAAGGCTCATCTCTCTGCTATTTGTCAAAAGGTCAACAACGCTCTGTGGATAAAGTGTGACTTTTTCTTGAGAGGCAGAAGAAATGTGCTTTCTGGGGAAGAGAGAAATACTTTGGCATGAGAGCAGTGATGCATGGGGAGTGGACCTGCCTTTCAGCTCTGTTGCTGAAAGCTGTTGACAGAAGCTACACTTGTGCCACCCAGCAAACTAAGCGAGCTTCCCAGTGTGGCATGAAAGCCCATGGTCATGCTTGAGTTCCTGTGGTTTGGGGGTGCAAAGGTTATTTCTTCCCCAGAGGTTTGGTTTGGCTGTGAAGTCTATCCTTCTAGTAACAGGTTAGACTGAAGTAACAACCTTAAAATTGCTACCTAAATCGAACTGAATTGAGACCACCTCTAAAATTCCCCAGAAAAGTAGGCCTCAACAGGTAAAGGGTAAAAATTTCTTATAGCCTGTCTTCAAAATCCAGCTGTGATGGAAGATGTGGCCATGGACGTCTCACAACAGCATTAGTTTTAGACACAAGAAAACAGAATTTTCTACAGACCTTCAAGCCTAACTTGTGTCACACTTAAACTCACCAAGGATGATAAGAGGGGGGACAATCCCTATGAATGAATAAACTTCTGGTATGCCATGACAGCTGCCTATTTTCACACTCAGGGCTGGCTCACGGGACCCTCGCCTGTCTCTGCCGATCCATGCCTCTCTGCCCCTGCATCTTCTACACAAGTTCAGAGTTTGTACAACATTTGGGCCCAGGGCACCACATCCCCTCAATCAGAGTATTGATTTAAATACATAGCTGATGAAATCAAAAAAACCAAAATCAATACTGCACTTGCAGGGGAACAGTGCTCTGGAGATTAATACATGGTAATATTTATAGTAATATTTAATACATGGTATTATTACCACCTCATCTCTTCAGACATGGAAAGTTGTCTGTCATTCCTATCACAGCTGTCTGTACTTTCTATAGGAAGGATTGAAAGGGCCAAACCTCAAACAGGATTGCCAGATCCAGGCTTGCAAACAGAGTAAACAAAACCAACAAATATAAGGAATTTGGAAAAAAAAAAAATAGAGATTGAGGAATACTTTATTGCCTTTTGCTTCCTATTGGGAAGGTTCCATTTTTAAGTCTTATCTCCAGCTGTGAAAGCTGAAAGCTATTCACAGTCATCCCAAGGTTCACAGTTTAGCTATTCCTTAAGCACCTGTGAAAGGAGGCTAAGTAAAAGAAGGTCATGTGCACTGTACAGTAACCCAGAGATGAAGAATTTCAGATGGTCTCTTCATCTCCATGGGAAATGTTTAGGAGTCAACAAATTGCAACTGTTTGGAAATGCTTTTGATTTATAAAGCTGTGAGCACCTAATCCATCCTTGTATTCTGACATCCATCTATGCACATGTTTCTGGCAAACTCTTCTCAGGTTAAAAGTCCCCACATCTTACTGGTTGAATGTAACAAACCCAAACTGTGCTGAAAGTGTTCCCAGCCATGGAAAGAAAGAGGCAATGTGCCCTCCCTGAGCGCTAAAGCCCTCCTCAGATGCAGCCATCTCGGTGGGGAAAGTACGAAGCTTTGCCATGCTTCTTGTCACCAGGTGTTAAATCCTGTCCAAGGAGAAATGCTCCCAGCCAACAAAAGCTTTAATTTTCATTCACTTATTTCTGTTAATGTGAATGAGATGCATACATCATCTGCCTGAGATAGACCTCCAGTGCTAAATATGGGCAACGATTTCCCTACAAACAGCTCTGCCACCACATCTCAGCCAGGGCTGAGGGTCCTAGGGCTCATCTGCTGTCCCAAGCTCGGGGCTGTCCATGCTGCCCAGCTGTATGGTCTCCACTAATGTCCCCTGGGCTGAGACCACATTCTCCCTTGGGTATATCACACAGCTTTATTCTCAAGAGGTGAACAACTATTAACATATCTCACTGCTGATAAAAATCTTATTAAGAGCACACACTTACACACATACAGAGAAATCAAGAAATCCATCAAATTAATCGATAGCCCCTGCAGCACTGTAAATCCAAACATATGAATTTTAAGATCTTCAGGGGTTTTAATGTCATTTTTCCCTTCTGGTATCTGAGTATTATAAAACTCTGGGCAAATCAGTGAACCAGGGAATGCAACTGATTTGAAATAAAAGCAAAATGACTCAGGGGTTTAATTGTCCAACCTGGGAAAAGTGGAAAAAAAGTAAATAAGCACTTTGTTATACATGATGAAAAACAAATTGGAGCACAGTCCAATTCTGCAAGCTTTCTTCAGGCAAAATTCTCATCAGTTTCACTGGCAGAGGCGTATATGAGTTCCCAGAGTGGGACTGAGTGGCTCAAAAATCATCAAGAGTTTCCAGAGCCACAGGGCATTTCTGAACATCAAACTTGAAACAGCCAGAAGGTGGGTGATTTTTCAGAGCATTTCACCTGTAAAAATCTAGTCTTCTTAAAGTGTATCCACCAGGGCAACAAAAAGTCTGATATTGAAGTTGTGGTCCCTCAGACATCACTTGGGATCTTGGTTGATTTAAAGAATACTGAAGTTACCATTCTACAGTGTGTTGAAATCTTTTGATAAAATACTTCCTTCATGAAAGAGAAGAGTTTATTTCTTTCTTTTAATTACAGTTGATATTTTTCACAGGACAATCTTGTTTCAATCTGATGATTTTTTTTTTAGTGGAGAAGAGTCAAATATGAGGATTTTAGCTTTGCACTAACATTTCAAAAATGCCAAGAACATCAGTGTTTGTCTAGATCAAAGATGTCACTATTCATCAATTTGATATTTCAGAATTAGGATTTCCCAGGGCAAAACATACAACAAAATCTTGATTTTCCTCAGAGTTGAAAAACACCTTTTCAAAAAGCTCTCCTAATCCCAAATTGAAATGACTACGGCCACCAGTGGCCATGTGTCTCAGGAGGCCTCAGAATGACCTGGGTGGGAGGGAACTTGCCACAGTCCCGTTCCTGGGCATGTGCACAGTGTAACTGCAGTAGCACCCAGCTCCATCACAACTGGGAACAACACAGCACCCCCTCAAGTGCCCACCCCTCTCATCCGAGCTGAAGAGCCCCAGATCTGCTGAGATAGACATGGGGCTCAATTTGAGCAGGGAGAGGAAGAGATGTAAAACATCCACTACATTTCAGCACTGTGAATAGACAGAACAGACAGCACAGCCCTCACAGTGAGGCTATACAGGTGAATACCTAGAGTATATATAGGTGGTACTGCAATAAAAAGACCCAGAGTGATTCAGAAATGTTACTGAGGACTCAGCATTATCAGCCCTCCTTGCTGCCTGATGACACCATGCTGCCACCTCTGCTCCCCTCTCCTCCATCCAGGTGGGCACTGCTGCCTGCTAACTATCCACATGAAGGGAGAGGGTCAGAAAAAGGGTCTACCCCTGCCTAGCAGTGTTCATCCCCATCCACAAAACATGCGTGGGACAGCAGAGCAGAGCTGCTATGCAATACTCCATAGAGTGCCACAACTACACGTTTTTTTTACACGTCCAGTGATGGTGACTCCACTGCTTCCCTGTGCAGCCTGTTCCAATGTTTGATCACTCTCTCAGTGAAGAAATTTTTCCTAATATCTAGTCTAAACCTCCCCTACCGCAACTTGAGACCATTTCCTCTCGTCCTATCACTAGTTACTTGGGAGGAGAGACCAACACCCACGTCACCACAACCCCTTTTCAGGTAGTTGTAGAGAGCGATGAGGTCTCCCCTCAGCCTCCTCTTCTCCAGACTGAACAACCCCAGTTCCCTCAGCTGCTCCTCATAAGACTTGTTCTCCAGACGCCTCACCAGCTTCATTGCCCTTCCTCTGGACACGCTCCAGCACCTCAATGTCCTTTTTGTAGTGAGGGGCCCAAAACTGAACACAGGATTCAAGGTGCAGCCTCACCAGTGCTGAGTCCAGGGGCACAATCACTTCCCTACTCCTGCTGGTCACACTATTTCTGATACAGGCCAGGACACTGCTTGGCCTTCTTGGCCACCTGGGCACACTGCTGGCTCATGTTCAGCCGGCTGTCAACCAGCACCACCAGGTCCTTTTCCCCCGGGCAGCTCTCCAGCCACTCCTCCCCAAGCCTGTAGCATTGCATGGGGTTGTTGTGACCCAAGTGCAGGACCCGGCACTTGGCCTTATTAAACCTCATACAATTGACCTCGGCCCATCGATCCAGCCTGTCCAGATCCCTCTGCAGAGCCCTCCTACCCTCCAGCAGATCAACACTCCCACCCAACTTGGTGTCATCTGCAAACTTATTGAGGGAGCACTCGATCCCCTCATCCAGATCATCGATAAAGATATTGAACAAGACCAGCCCCAAAACAGAGCCCTGGGGAACACCGCTTGTGGCCAGCCACCAACTGGATTCAACTCCATTCACCATGACTCTGTGAGCTCGGCCGTCCAGCCAGTTCTTTACCCAGCAAAGAGTACACCTGTCTAAGCCACAAGCCACCAGTTTCTCCAGGAGAATGCTGTGGGAGACACTGTCAAAGGCTCCTCTAAAGTCCAGGTAGACAACAGCCACAGCCTTTCCCTCATCCACTAGGCGGGTCACCTGGTCATAGAAGGAGATCAGGTTGGTCAAGCAGGACCTGTCTTTCATGAACCCCTGCTGGCTGGGCCTGATCCCTTGGTTGTCCTGCACATGCCCTGTAAGCACCCTCAAGACGAACTGCTCCATGATCTTCGCTGGCACAGAGGTCAGGCTGACAGCCGTGTAGCTCCCGAGATCCTTCTTCCGGCCCTTCTTGTAGATGGGCATCACACTGGCAAGCCTCCAGTCGTCTGGGACCTCCCCTGTTAACCAGGACTGCTGATAAATGATGGAGAGTGGCTTGGCAAGCTCCTCCACAAGCTCTCTTAGTACTCTCAGGTTGATCCCATCAGGCCCCATAGACTTGTGGGTGTCCAGGTGGCTTAGCAGGTCCTTAATTGTTTCTTCCTGTATTATGGGGAGTTTATTCTGCTCTCCATCCCTGTCTTCCAGCTCAAGGGGGCTGGATACCCTGAGGATACTTAGTCAGCCTATTAAAGACTGAGGTAAAGAAATCATTAAGTACCTCAGCCTTGTCCTCAGCCTTGGTGACAACGTTCCCCCCCACATCCAATAAGGGATGGAGATTCCCTTTGGCTCTCTTTTTGTTGTTGATATATTTGTAAAAACATTTTTTGTTATCCTTTAAGATTGTGGCTAGACTGAGTTCTAGCTGGGCTTTTGCCTTTCTAATGTTGTCTCTGCTGGACCTAACAAGATCCTTGTACTCTTCTTGAGTTGCCTGTCCCTTCTTCCAAAGGTGATAAACTCTCCTTTTATTCCTGAGTCCCAGCAAAAGCTCCCTGTTCAGCCAGGCCAGTCGACTTTCCCGCCAGCTCGTCTTGCGGCCCATGGGGACCGCCTGCTCCTGCACCTTTAAGATTTCCTTCTTGAAGACTGTCCAGCCTTCCTGGACCCTTTTGCCCTTCAGGACTGTCTCCCAAGGGACTCTCTCAACCACTGACCTGAACAGGCCAAAGTCTGCCCTCCAGAAGTCCATGGTAGCAGTGTTGCTGACCCCCCTCCTTACTTCACCAAGAACTGAGAATTCTATCATTTTGTGGCTGCTAAGCCCAAGAGGGCCTCTGACCACCACATCGCCCACCAGTCCTTCTCTCTTCAGAAAGAGCAGGTCAAGCGAGGCACCTCCCCTGAGAGGCTCACTTACCAGCTGTGTCAGGAAGTTATCTTCCACACACTCCACGAACCTCCTAGACTGTTTCCTCTCTGCTGCGTTATACTTCCAGCAGATGTCCGGTAAATTGAAGTCCCCTACAAGAACAAGGGTTTACCATTGTGAGATTTCTGACAGCCTCTTGTAGAATGCTTCATCTGCCTCTTCGTCTTGGTTGGATGGTCTATAACAGACTCCAAGCAGGACACCTGCCTTGTTTGCTTCTCCCCTCATCCTTACCCACAAGCAATCGACTTGGTCATCGCAATCGTTGATTTCTATACAATCAAAACACTCCCTAAGATACAGAGCCACCCCACCGCCTCTCCTTCCATGCCTATGCCTTCTGAACAGCTTATAGCCATCCATTGCAGCACTCCACTCATGAGAGTCATCCCACCATGTTTCTGTGATGGCTCGAAGTCACAGCTGTCCTGCCGCACAACGGCTTCCAGCTCCTCCTGTTTGCTGCCCATGCTGCGTGCATTGCTGTAGATGCACTTGAGCTGGGCTATCGATTTCACCCCCAACATCGGCATGCCACCCCTAGGCTCATCTCTAGGGAGCCTGGTTTTATCCGCTTCCCCCTTCAAATCTAGTTTAAAGCCCTCCTGATGAGGCCCTTCAACTCATAAGCAAGAATCCTTTCCCCCCTTGGAGAGAGTTGACCTCCATGCGCTGCCAGGAGGCCCGGTGCTGTCTAAACCGCCCCATGGTCAAAAAAACCAAAACTCTGCCGATGGCACCAGCCTCTGAGCCACATGCTAACCTGGTGTGTTTCCCTATTCCTTTCAGTGTCTCCCCCCGCCACTGAAGGGATTGACGAAAACACTACCTGTGCTCCCACTCTGTCAACCAGTTGCCCCAGCGCTCTCAAGTCCCACTTAATCACTTTTGGACTTCTTAGCGCAACCTCGTCATGGCCAACCTGCATGACCAACAGCGGGTAGTAATCAGTGGTCCGAACCAGACCAGGGAGTCTCCTGCTGACATCCCTCACCCGGCCCCAGGGAGGCAGCAGAGTTGCCAGACCCGTTGGGTCTGGTTGGCATATTGGTACCTCTGTACCCCTCAGGAGGGAGTCACCTATGACAATTACCCTCCTTTTTCTCTTAACAGAGGAAGTCTTGATGCGTGAGGCTGACTAACTCGCCCCAGGCAACCCCCTGGATGGACCTTCATCAAGGTCCTCATGTGCCTGGCCCTCAAGTTCCAGAGCCCCATACCTGGTGTGTAAGGGCAGCTGGGACGGTGAGGGAGGCCAGGAGGGGATTCGCCTGCCGCCCCGAGCAGGGACCTGCTTCCATTCCCCCTCGTCTCTTAGGTTCTCTCCGTCTGCACGGCAGCAAGAAGGCAGGGGATCCCCTGATGCTTGTGGAACCTCCACCTGCTGCCTCTGCCCCAGGGACGGCCGGGTGTGGCTCCAGCGACCCTTGTCCCTCTCACACTCCCTGACGTTCCTCAGCCCCTCCACGGCCTCTGCCAGCTCTGCCGCAGGCTGAGCAGGTCGCTCCCCCGGCCGCACCGCACGCAGGTGTTGTCTCCGCTGTCCCCGGCACGAGTGACAGGCTCAGGCACTCCCCGCAGCCGGACACCTGGACACCCGGGGTGTGGGGGGGAGCTCGGTCTGGGTCGCCACATTCCCTCTGGCCGCGGCTTTCGGCCGAGTGGAGACCCTGCCCGGGCCTCCCCTGGGCGGGCGATGGCCACTCCTCGAGAAGCCTCTGGTGCCGGGGGGAACTGCGCCCCGCCCGCACGAGCTGCCGCGCAAACGGACGCGCCACGCGCTGTTCGCCCGCCCCGTTCGCGGCGCTCCGGGTCGCTCGCGCTCCCGGGGGCTGCTCTGGCACGTGCGGGGCTTCGGCCGCCGCCGCTCCCGGCCCCGCCCGCGCTGCGCCAGAGCTGCCGCTCGCCAGGAGCGCGCGCTGCCGGCTTGGGGGCGGGGAGGGCCGCGCGCATTTCCCAGCGTTAAACGGGACGGGCAGCGGAGCTGGAAATCCATCGCCCGGACAACAGTTTCTTCAGAGGGCGAGTCCTTGCGAACTGGTTTGCCCGTCCCGCCGCTCGTTCTGCAGCTGGCGGCGCCGGGAGTGAAGCCCGTGATTTCCCCGAGGCCCGTTCCCGTGGCGAGGTTGAAAGCTCCTCCAGACCTGGCAGCGCCGCTAAAATCTAATCAGGTGCTCGTGCGCAACAGACCCAGAAGCAATTGCAATCAAGCCGATTGCTGCATCTGATTACACATGAAAACCCTCGTGCTGCTAAGTGTTTTGCAGTCCTTGATAAAATGTGCCTGTCTTGCCTCAAATTGCGTCAGGGTTCTTTGGTGTGGGTTTTGGGTTTTTTTGTAATATTAAGAATTACCTGAAAGGCGAGAAGGAGGGAGAATAGGATGGAATGAAAAAACACAACCAGTGAAAACAAGGTAAATAAATGCCTAAAATACACTCATTGCCTCATGTGCCTTTGTCATAGCAAAGTGGAATCTTCAGAATGAACTTCCTAGAAATACCAGTTTGACTGAGAAGCAGGAGGGAGTATGGCCAGGTACCCACCGCTCCTTCACTGGCCTCATTAGACACAGTTGCACAGGGTGATCAAAGGCAGTGATCAAATTCCTCGGGGAAATGTAATTTTGGGTTTGACACGCAGGGGGTTTGGTGGCTGATTGTGTTTGGCATTGCACACGCAGCAACCACAGTGCACCCACACACACAAATACCCCCATACGAAGGCACTGCACAAGTAGCACAAACAAAACCCCCAGTACCTGTAGCCCTCCTAGCTGAGTTTCTCTTTTTCCAGACTTTTTCCTCCCAGCTGAGGCCCCACACACTCAGTGCAGCTCATCAGCATTTCTCAGACCTGTTGTGACCATGGAAGTGAAAACTCTTGGCTGGCTGGGAATCCACTTCCACGCCTGCTCAGCTTACGCTCACACCCTGGGTCGAGCACCTACAGCAGGTGGTGTCTAGCACCCACACATGGTGTCTCCTCAGCTCCAAGAACATACCTGCCAGGCACGCAGCAAGAAGGACAACCATTTCCAGAAAGTCCCAGAGCAAGGGAAGACCCAAAGAGGTTGTCTCAGCATATGGCAGAAACAGAGATGGAGAAGAGGAGCTAATGAGCAATATGGCAAACACAGGCATTTTCTTTTATAACAGAAATGTCCCAGTGTAGGATAAAGTCTAGTCATGGCAGAGGAATTTATATTGTTGTAATAACTACTGAAAGCCTGGAGCTGACACATATCCTGGAGCAAGAGGCCACTCACCCTTGCTGCAATAATTTGCAGCGGTGAAATGCACAACTCTGTAGAAAGGTTCCCTGCCCCCACTTTTGACAAAGGCAAAAAGTGAGCAAGGCATTGTGGTGGGAGAAGGAAGCATCAGCTCAACAGCTATTCCCACGCACACCCAACCTCTGCCAGTCACAGCAGAGGGCTTGACTCCATTTCCTGGATTTCAGCAAGGGGGCAGTTGGAGCTGATGAATTAAGAACCTCTAGAAGTTGAACCTGTTCCTTGCAGCTGCTGGTCAGGTTTGGCAGAAGAGCTGCAGAAATCCGTGTCTTGGCAGGGAAGCTGCAGCTGGAAGCCGGGACTTGCAGACACCTGAGTACATCATCTTCCAACAGTGAGAGTACCTTGAGGAAAGGCTGAGCTCAGCAGCCAAATTCCAGGGGATGAAATTGTACCCCAGCACAATTAAAGAAATTAAAGTCATAAAATGTTTCATGATACAATAAAAAGAGTACTGAGAATAAGGAATCATTAAAATCATTATTTTAACCTAAGGGCAAGACAACAAATAGCTACTTCCCTTTTGAAATTACTCAGCCTCCTGGAACATGAGGAAATCTCTCACTCTTGTATGCGGTTCCACAGGTCTTTGGTTTCATTGTGAAGGCCCCTGGGCCCTCTTCCAAAGTCCACCAAGATAATGAAGAAACCTTCAGTGGTTTTGGAGCTGCTGCTGCAGTCCACTCACGACCCCGAAGCAAAGGTACTGGAAGGGTTAACATATCCTGAGCACTGGAAAAGGCGGCTGCTTAAAACGTTCAGCAGACGGGTGAGACTGTGCATGCCTGTTCAGAGACTCACATCAGGAATTAAGCCTGCAGTGCTCATTAATAATAATGGGAGCTAAATGCTGTATTGCTTGTGTCACGATGGGAATGGACTCCTTCTGCTACAGCATGGGGCTGTCCTAAACAGATGATCTAATTAGTATATTACAAGTATTGATTCTGGGAATAAATATGAATTCAGCACATATTGCTAATGAGCTTCTCAACCCAGCAGCATGTCCTCCACACAAACCAGAAGCACTTGCTAATTTAATATATGCCTTATCCCAATACTGACAGGAAATCTTAAAACCACTAATAATGGCAAGAGCAAAAATAATGGTTGCCTCCCTCAAATCTCTGTTTAAAGTTAACACTTATAACTGGCCTTTACATATTCTCATTTTAATGTATAGGTTTCTCTTTTAAAAGGTGTTATTTTCTTAGCAAGTAGAATATAGGTATGAGGACTGGGAATGGGCTTCCTGGGGGAGGGGGGCAGGAGGTAGGTCTCTGCTAGTGCTTGGACTAAAAAAAGAGGATCTACACATAGATACTCAGATTTCTCTGAGCACAAGGCTTCTCCCTGGGTAGAGATGCCTCTGAGCCTGCATAAAGACATCTCCCAGATGCCAGGACCAACTCATGCCCTAGGTTAAAATAACGTGTTCAGAGCAGTCCTTCTGTACCTCCTCCAGTTCATGCTTGCAATTCCCTTTCTTTCTGTGCTTCTTCTCATTCTGCATCTCATTTAAACTCATTGGGGACTGAACACTATTGACTGCTCACTTTTGTAAGAAGAAAAACATGAGTCCAGCAATAAGAGGTCAGCAGGATTTTAACCATAGATCTTCCTCCAGTGTGGCAATGCACCCAAGTGCTCAGTGGGACTCCCAGTTGGTCCACAGAGGAATGAGCACTACCAAGTCCGACAGTAAGTCCTCCTCTGCTATCCATCGGCAAGCCAGACCAGATAATCTTATGTCTCTTGATTCAGATTTCTTCCTCCTGATGACCCATTGCAACACCAGATTTTGCATCCATCTTGCCTCATATGTTGGCGTAGTTCCAAATTGGGAAGGAGGGAAGGTTTCTTCCTACAGCAGTGAAGTAAACCTATGCAGTAAATAGGAGAGGCTTTGCAAGGATTCTGTCCAATGAATTTGAACCACTTAATGGTTACTCATAAAAGTTTTTATTCACATATATTTATTTGGAGTATCTGCCTTTTTGCAAAGGAGAAATTCCCAAGCTTGTACACATGGTCATTAGCTGATGCTTTCCCATCTGCTCTTTAGAGGGAATATGCAGGCTTGTTGATAGTATTAGATGTGGTAGCCAAGGGAAAAATCTCTGATCACTGTGTATTAGCTCAGCTTTTCTCTGCTCTGGCAAGTTTGACTTATCATTAAACATCCCAGAAATGTCAGCTCTAAAAATCATTTCTACTTTGATGTTATTTTCCACATCTGAGAAATTGCTGCTCTCTTTCTGGGATTTGATTTTTATTAGAAACTTTTTTAAAGTCCAGAAAGCTAGAAATACATCAACAAAATCAAACAACTCCACCTCTAATTCAAACGCAGAGCCAAAACCCTTCCACATTTTGGCCATTTTTTGGTGCACATTTTCCAATCCATCTCATTCTCCCCCTTCTTTACTACATAAATGTATGAAAGGAAAATAGATTTTCTAGTCAAAGTTATTAGCTATTATGTTATATGAGAACCTAAGAACAGTCAGTCTGAGTTTAAACAAGCATCTATCCCAGTATCCTTCCACAGGACATAAGTAATGCCCATTGGAAATCAAGTGAGCACATACAATACTTCCCCCCCAAGCACTCCTTTCATCCATGCAGTCATTAGCATTTTCTTCATGTTCAGTAACACTCATTTGAGCATAATAACTAATTACATGTAGTCAATGCAGCTCAAATTCAGTGTTAATTTATGATTATCTGGTGCTAATCTATACTGGTGCTGAAAGAGCCAAGTGCTCTCTTTCTTTTTCCGATTTATCTAAAGGACAATCCACATGCAGCTCTACAGAGATATTGACCAAAAGACATTTCCCACCATTTCCAATCTTCCCTGAGAAGAGTTTTCACCGCAAATGTTCCCAACCTTGTGAACCAATTAATTGTCCCTGTCCAATCATGTCTCCAGACTGATCTGCTTGCTATCAACCAAATGGATCTGTAGACCAGAATCTTCCTCATGAATAAATACGAAGGCATGCTCAGTTATCAGGAGCATCAACACTGGAGAAGAAAGCTCACTAGGGGAGAAAAGAAATCTTGTTACTACACTTAGATGCCCTTCTGATCTTATTAGAAAGGAAACTGTGGGACTAGAAAGTGAAGGGAGATAAGGGAGGGCTAGCACAGGTTGATTTGTTTTTTATTTTTTTTAACCAGGAAATACATATACATTGCCAAGTTCCTGTTCCCACCTGGGGAATCCTGTGTGGCCTTTAAGCCCTGCTAACATGGAGTGCAGTGTTAATCCAGCAGCACCACTTCCAGGAGGAGCTGCTAGCACACGAACAGCCTCCCAGGTTGGGCTTGCTAAGGACCAGGAACATGACCAAGTCTGTGTTTGGGTTCCAGAGCTGTAACCAGTTTGCCTCCTTATAGCTGGTTCATTATAGGACTGCTTCTGCCCCTCCTTCCTGAGCACTGACTTATTTCATTGCACTCAGCTGGACTCTGGTCAGAGCAACCTCCTGAGAAGAAGCAAACGATGCAGAATCTGGCCTTGCATGTGTTTGTTATTCCTACCTTCAGGCTGGAACAAGCCTTTTTTTTTCCTATTGATTCAGGTATTCTAATGCAAGGACTTCAAGGATTGATTGTTCTGTGCAAGCCTTTCCTACAGACCTAAGTGAAGGACTGAACTATATAAAAATGGTAGCATGCAGGCTCTGCAGACCCCAGTGTTGGATCATTGCTAAGAACACTTAATGATCCTTGAATTCATGAGGAGGAGAGAGAGCTTCCCTTCTCCCATGAGTCCTTTTTTGCTGTGTAGAATCAGGCCCAAAGACAAAGATGGCAATTTTCTTTCAAGGAAATTTCTGCAGGTTTGATTCTGCAAAGAACACACTGAGATGAAACGGAATTGAAATTAGTTGGTTGGTTGGCTGTGTCTTTGGCTAAATTTTCTGGTGTCTAATAGAGTGTAAGCTCTGAAGCTTTTTCCCACACTTGGACTGTAATAACGCACTTATGTAGACCCTCTACTGTCTAGCAAAAGCTATGATCATTCATTGACAGTACAGATAAATTCTTCTTCTTAACATCTTTCAGGCCACTTCTTTTTACAAAATATGTAGGAACCAGCTATAGTAGAAGATGGACACACATGCCTAAGCACACACAGGAAGCACAGTCACATAAGCCAAGGAGAGCAGGATAGAGGATTAGCTGATCCAGGATCTTTCCTCTAATGCTGATCAACATCAGCTATTTTAGGAAACATATTAGAACAGGGAAAGCATTCAATGATGCTTCTCCAAGTATTTTTCCAGCCTCCAGGAAATCTTGTTAAAGGTTTTCCCAAACCAAAAGGGATACCGTCAAAGGATTTTTTTTCCCCCCCCTATAAATTTGCCCACTTAGGTTTAAATCCATGTAAACTTCTAGCATCTGCAGCATCTGCAGCAAGGAACTCCACAGCCTTGTGCAGATGACTTCCTTTGGTTTCTTGTAAGACATGACGGTTTCGTATCCCCTTATTGAAAAAGGCACGGGGGTTGTATTTTATTATTTTTTTTTTAATCTAATGAAAAACCCATCATTCCAGTCAGTACAATTAAGTATCTGGCCTGCAGGATACTACAGAGACCAACATCAGAGCTTCACTAGGCATGTTAGATGTTCAAATACACAAAAATCTGAACATTACTAGTATTTGATTTGCCCATCCCCCACATCAAGAGCTCTGAAAAAAATTCTGAGACCCAGAAGAGGAAAATTAGGGGAATAAAATTTCTCAGTCTGGACTCCCTTTCTTTCTACAAGCTATCCATCACATTTTGAAACAGCAGATATTTGATTCTGGCTTCGGAGACTTTTGTAAGCTCTTTTCCTACATAAATAGCTGGGCCATCATCTCTACATGCAACATATTAAATATCATCCGGTGACTACTGGAATCAATGAAAGCCCTCCAGTTCAGCTCAAAATAGTTAATCAGTTTCCAGGAGCTGATCTTTTTTAATCTGCTTTGGAAATCTAAAAATCAAGATTATTTTTTTTCTTTTGAGGCTTCTCCACATGTTGAAGAACTACTCAATCAGATCCTCAGAGCAGATTACTTATTAATCTGCTCTGAAAACCTAAAATAGAGAAAAAAATTAGGATAATCAATGTCTTGAAGATTGATGAAGGTGATTTTCACGGATTCTCTATGGAGGAAAACTTAGGGTTGCTAATACTGAATATAGGTCAATAAATCATTCTAGTAAGAGTGACCTAATTAACACCCAAGCCCACACTTTGAATACATGAAGCTCATTATCTTGAAACAAGGTTCACTCTCGCAGAAAAGAAAAAAATTAAAACTAAGTAACTAATGGAAAACTTTGTGGGAGCAAAGTTTATGGACAAGATGGAAAGCAGCTGTCTTCTGTGCAAATGTTGCTGCCAGTTTCCCAGTCCTAGATTCTTCCTGAACAAAGGCAGGTAAAAGGAAACACTTTTAATTAGTCTTGTACAGCAGAGAGGTGGAAAGAGGCATCATTAAACACACTGATGGTTGTTATATTCCAGCACCAGAGACATGCTAGTATTATCCAGGTGAAACTATAACCTTTATGGGTTTGGCACTCATTGGTGATGACTACCTTTGTAAAAGCACCCATTGCCTGGTTGAAAGGATCCCCAGAATGCAAAGGACATCAAAGCACCCAGAGGTTGTTGCACTACACAGATAGCATCAGTGACCTGACACACAAGCACTCACCTGACAGGCAGCCTGACAGACCTCAAGGAGTTTGTCTGGAGGCATCAAACCCATTGCTTTGCCCCCTCAGAGAGGCTGAGGGCCAAAGCCAATTGTATGATCACCCAGGTATCTAGGCACAAAAATTGTTCCCTAAATTATTGTAATGGCCCAAGGTTAAATCTACATAGTTTCCTTCTACAACCCCTTCCTTCCCAACTCCAATCAGTTGAAATAAGAATTTTCTCCTTGCTTTTGTACTAGAAGATGAACGGACATATTTTTTCCTGAGTATCACATGTAAATTCAGAAAGATTTAGACCATAAAGTGACCAGAGCCTGCACTTCAACAGACAGAGTGGGTTCTCTCCGCGATACAAATGTCCACCATTGCACCCTCAAGTAAGCATCAGGCATAAGGGAAAATACCCCAACCACAGACACTCAGCTTTTGAAAGAACTAATTACAAGGTAGTTTAGACATAGTTAACCTGAAAAATAGTAAATTATTTCTAGTAGATTCAGGGGAAGATTTCTAGAACAAGAAAAGCAGAGATTAGCGGTTTTGAAACCGAAGCTTGATTATATGACCAGGGATTACATAGTGTAAAGGCACAAGTTTCTGCAGTGGGTACAGAGGTCTTGTGTGTCCTGTAGCTCTGCCTTCAAAAAATACAACTGTGAGACTACACACAAGTATAAAATTGTGTACATGGTTCTTTTATAGTCTTTGGGGAAGGTGTATGAAATTGGGAAATTGAATCCATTTATCTCATTAAACAAAAAAACCAAAGTAGAATCCTGTTCCATACAGCTCACTTGACATAACTAACATCTGAATCAGTGCTTGATTGCAAAGGCTGCCATTCTAAACCAGGAGCCATAACCAGCAATTGTTCTTTTTCTGTTAGAGTAATTGAGGAGGGTGCCATTTGATTAGCCCATGGCTTTATTGATTAATTTATCATTTCTTTGTTTGCATTTGATTTTGATTGATTTTTTGTGCTCTTTGCAAATGAGTGGGCTGTCATGAATACAAAAGCGCTTCACACACAACCACTACCACAGCTCATTTTTCTGTTCTTTTCCTGATGTTGTCTTCACTGAAACTCCATCTTTTTGCTGTCCACCAGCTTTTACTCACAGCAGCTGCTGGTTGAACTAATGAGTGCACCTGGACTGCAGCTTGCAAAAAAGCACAGTGACCTTATTAGAGACACAACAGGTCAGAACAGCGTGGAGTCACAGTACTCCTTCGGTGTGAAATTAAAGTCCATTTAGACACAAGTTTCAGTGCAGCATGATACCAGATTTTTGCAGATCTATGACATTTGTAGAAATCTCTGCTGATCCTAAAATATTTACTATTGTGTAAGGAAACAAAGATATGGTGGTATTATAGGGCAATACCATATTCATTTGGTGGCACTTGTACCGTTTGGTCTTGCAACAAGCACAAACACACACCATTGCCAAAGAAATCTTATTCCAGTTTTACATAACTAGCTAGTACATATAGTGAGTTCCTTGGGAAGCGTGCAATGGGTATTATAAGGCTCACTTCTCATGGCTGGATTAGCAAGGTGTATTAGCAGAACTACAAGATGGTCTTAGGCAGAGGATTGGAAAGGAAGTTCGCTGTTCAAGCTCTAAGGAGTCTTGCACCGCATTTCTGGATCAACTTTCTTAAGTCTTTCTGTTACTCAGGATATGACGGGTTCCTGGGAGCAGGGCAAGGTGAACTGCAACTTGGGACTAAGCCCTGATTTTGATAAAAGCTGATCAAAACATCTCCTTCAAACCTTTCCCATAAGGCACAAAGCACACAGAGTGAGCATACTGTCCTCCAAGAGTAGCGGCAAGCAGATGTACTGTGAACACCTGTGAACAGCTAGTTTTGCAAAGGGAGCCTTCCCTCATGCGTGGATTACCTGAGATTGTGTTACAGCCGCTCCATGCATTACTACTTCTCCTCCAGGTCACTGTCCCTGATCATGGACCCATTTGTGATCTTGCAATGACACAGCTAAACGTGTTAATAACCAAGCAGTAGGATGGTTTGCAATTGTACTGAGCTTAGGACTCTTAGCCCTTTACTGCAGATCAGCTGTTCAGTGACAACTTGAGTTGTGGTAGGTTATCACCTGGGCCTGATCTTCATGGCTCAACACCAAGCCCACCTTGCTCATGCACTGCCACTTTCTTACAAAGCCAGTGGAAGAAAGTAGACATGTCCTTCCAGAAAACTGATATCAGAAAGCTCAGCATCAGCTGTGAAGGCTAGTAATTTATAACACAAAAGAGAAATCAAGCAAAACGGGAAGGAAGTGCTCCAGCCTGTCAGTTCACCACAGACTTTGGGTTGTTTGTTTTCTAGTAAGACAGTGATGAATTGCAGCTTAGACTAATGAAGGGCAAGGAGTCTTTGGGACCTGAAACCTTTTGGTGTTCAGTGAACGGAATAGCTCAAAACTTAAAGCAGGATAGAAACAATATCAAAATATCCATATTCTGTATCCAGCTTGAGGACTGAGATGTGTAGGCAGAGCTGTTCACTTCTCCACTTTGCTTTTTAGATCGCCAGCAAACTGTTCAGTTTCTTTGTGCCTAAATTTCTCCCATAAAAGAGATTATCTCATTGCCTGACTTTAGCTGGGGGTTGTAAGGAAGAAACATCCAATACGCTCAATGACTTGGGCATGGGTGAGCAGATAGATGAGGAGAGAATAAAACAGAGTAGTAACAATCATATTACAATATCAAAATATCCATATTCTGTATCCAGCTTGAGGACTGAGATGTGTAGGCAGAGCTGTTCACTTCTCCACTTTGCTTTTTAGATCGCCAGCAAACTGTTCAGTTTCTTTGTGCCTAAATTTCTCCCATAAAAGAGATTATCTCATTGCCTGACTTTAGCTGGGGGTTGTAAGGAAGAAACATCCAATACGCTCAATGACTTGGGCATGGGTGAGCAGATAGATGAGGAGAGAATAAAACAGAGTAGTAACAATCATATTACAAGACATTAGGTAGAACTTAATTAACACTTCTTTCTTTCATTAGGTTTGTTTCGCCAGCTCAGTATGGAAAGTCCCAGCAACAAACTGATCAACCTTAATGGTCTTTAATTTAAATATATATATGAATAGTTTGATAAAGCAAAAAGCTTGCAAGCAGTTTGTTAGTCTTTTCATATTCACAGACTTCTTCAGCTAGCAGGCTAGCTGTTTTTATTGAAAAAAATCTCATACTACAGAAAACTCCAAAGAACCACTTCTTACACATGCCCTTTTAGAACTTAGACTAACTAGGTTCCATGTAACACTAGTTCATTATATATGTGTGTATATATATATATGAACATTCTTCATGCAGTCATTAAAAATTAATTCACACTAACAACACTTCTGTAATTTTTAGTATCATTAAGGTCACAATACTTTTAAAAACATTTTCCCAAACCTTTTACAGCTACTTGGCCTATTCATATCTTATCAATACCTTGACTGTCTGAACACCTAGCCTTCCAACCATCTTATCAAGATTTTTCTCATCACATGATATGAAAGCAGCCTTCCCATCCTCTAAACACATTCCAGTTGAACAAATTAACTGAATACATGAATCTAAAAGCCTTCGACATGGAAGAAAACATTTGCATTTGTTAAGAAAATAATTGGCTAAAAGTAGCTGATTCCTATTTCTGCAATGCCAAACACCAAAGTTCCTAACCAGATAGAACCTTTAGAAGTTGAGTTTCCTCCTATTTACTGTTATCAAAAGATATTACCACAAAATTACAGCCAGCAGTAACAGATGGACACACAAACAGAAAGACAGAGGATCTGTTAAATTTGAATACACAATACATGAGTTATTGAAAAGAATTTGGTCTTACGGTTAAAAGTTCAGCAGACAAGAGACCAAGGTTTGACTTGTGTATCTTCCTTATATACCATTAGGAAGTCAATTAATAGTTCTGTGCATGCGTTCATCTTCAGCAAAAACAGATATTATACTCTCACACCCTGGAGGAAGTTGTCTTGAAGATAAATAACTTAATGCTATGAAGTGTTCAGACACTTCATGGACCAATTGTCTAGCAGTTTATGCAAATATCACTACTTTGTGCTCAGTTTCCTGAACCAGCAAGTGTTGTTTAATTATAATTCTGTCCACAACGTTGCAAGAAATCCCAAGTGAGAATAGTTTTCTTTTGTTATCTCATGCTGCACTATTGGAAAAATTAGAGGGGCTGTGCTAACAGAAAATTAAACTGATCGTTAACAAGAAACGATCATGAAGTATGAAGACCAATTAGGAAACAAGACTAAAAAAAAAAACGGGGGGGGGGAGAACTGCAGAAATAAGCACTGTGCTTTCAACTGCAGAAGCAGTTTTCTTTAGAGCAGCACCATTAGGAACTGATGATGGGAATTACGACTTTGTATATATGTGCCTTTGTATATGTACTTGTATGTATTTGTTCACATTTGTACATTTGTATCTCTTTAACTGGCAACTGTGAGTTCTTTAGCCATCCCTCAAATAGAGTTCACTGGAACTGGATGTATCATCACAGTCTCTTACTAGTAATAGTTTTAAAATATAGAACAACAGCCAGCTTGAGGCAGTCCCAATTCATCTGTGATGGAAAGCAGAACAAAGGCAACAGATTCAGGCTAGAGAGAGAGAAGGCGTAAATGTGGAGCAGATCAAGAGTCTGAACCTTTCTCCATTTATCCCAGTAGAAGTTCCATATTAAATTGAAAGGATTATACTGAATTTTTAACAGCATGTCATAGCACTATTCTGATGTCACTTCACTCAAACCTAATAGTAAGCAAACCAGAGAGATACAGAGAGGCACAGCCCAGGTCTTCAGAGAATTAGAATCTCACCCATTAAGTTAATGAGGTAACGATTAAAAGCCTTTGGAGTATGATAAAAAGCACAAAAGCTACTGAGAAGTTGGGTATCCAGATACCATCTTTTAACATTTGTTGCTTGATAGGTTGCTGATGTACCCAGGACGATTCTTAGAAGCCAGAGAAGTAACCCTGCTAGCTTTTTCAGTAAAAGACTACACAGCAATGAATGAAGCCAAACTAATTTTCATTAAATCTAAGGTTGCTGAAGAAATAGAGAAAGGTCTTTTAACTTCATGAAAGAAACCATAATGGTAACAAGCCTGCAATGCCTACCAGTGATGCCTGGCATTATAGAAATCTCACCAAAAAGTAATTAAAGAGCCAAATACATGCTATCTAATATAAGACAGCTTTTGAAAAGCTTTTAGTGCCCCTGTTGGGCTAACTCTTTGATCTTAGAAAAAGAAAACACTCATCATTACTCTCAGACACACAAAGGCACAGGTGGGACCTAAGCAGCCCTTTTTGCCTGAGGACTAAAATAGCACATTGCTTCCAGTTTTATATTTAATGCACAACAGAACATGTCAGGAGGTCGACAAACATAATTAGATCCAAACCACAGACAAGCAGACCTTCACTTCAGCCCACATCTCCAAACAGCAGCCAGTTGGCAGAGAGAAGCCCAGCAGGTTAGCCGTGTCGTCTCTGCCCAGTTGCTACAACAAATGGTGCTATTTCAGTCTGCCACGGCTGCAGGCGAGAGGTTAACTCTCAAGCTGATGAATTGAGAGCAGAACCAACTGAAGCAGCCCAATTTTTCTGTTGGGTTCCCTAATCACAATTCACCACCTAGTAGGAGAAAGTGTAATCTTAGATTTTTGCAGCCTTTCTGCTGGGTAACATGATTATGCTGTAGAGCCATAATACAGTATAACAGTGCGTAACTTTACAGAGCCTCTGATGGTTTAGTGGCATTGTAAGAGAAAGCCCAACCCACATTACACACAGAATACTTTTAGCCCCTGTTACAGAGAAGCCGGGAAGAGAAGTCCAAGCTGATCAATACAAAGTCTGCAAAACCTCCCTGCAATGAAGCGATATGGGAGAGGTGAACTTAGTGTGTGACAGAATCAAAAAGAAGTACAGGAGAGAAATCCTAAAATTAAAGGGGAATAAGGAAGAGTCACCATCTGAGAGGTCAAGGAAACTATATAGAAGGGCATGAGATTGACCAGGACATGGGGAAGCTGAGGGAGTGTTTCAAAGAGACTGAATTGAAGATAAAGAGAACATGTGGGGATGGGAGGAGGAGCAGCAGGTATTCAAAAAAAGGGACAAGAACAGTTGCAATGGAGAGTCTCAGTGGAGGAAGCCTGAGAGAGCAAATACGGGGCAAAGAAGAGAAGAAGCAGAATTAAGAAAATTGAGTTTAAAAGGGAGAGGGGAAGGAATACCTAGTAGAAAGGCAGAGAAGAGCTGAAAGAAACAGAAAAAGGGGTATAAAGAAAAAGAAATTCATTAAAACCCAGGAGAGTAATCCTTTGGGAATGTCAAGGGAGTGACATATGCTGAGGCACTAGTTCATAAGCAGCTAGTTCATTGTTCGCTCTGGCTTTTGACAAGACTTCCCCTTTTGCTTCATCCCTAACCCTGGAGAAAGAGTCAAAACAGTCGTTAAGATGTGAACATTTTCCATACTTACTTTCTCTGAGACAGAGCAACAGGAACCTAGGGGGAAGCTGGTGGTGACCTCTGACTTGGACAGGTACCTTCTCCATTCAAAAAGGCCAAACCCCACAGCTCTGGCAACACCCTAACAGGAGATGCACACAGCTAGCTGCTAACCCCACTGCTCTTCAGATCTGCTTTATCACTTCACTCGGCTCAGAGCAGCTGGCAGGAACAAGCCTGATGGACGTGTTCAGATAGATTGCTCGCCTTTCACCTCCACCCCAACTGCAACCTCTCACACCTGTCCATTAACACCTCCCACCCTGGAGAGAGGGCAGAGACTGCCTCTGCCTTGTTGCTTGGCTATTAATAATAAAAGGCATTCGATGGGAAGCCTGCAGGCTCACTGATGCTAAAAAGAAAGATTGTTCTCTCTGGCTTGTCTGACCACCTTTCTACAGGTTGGTTTTCAATCGACTTTTCAGCTACCCTGGTGCTTAGTGTTCAGGACATGGACAAGTCTGTTCTTGCATGTGAGCCTTTCATCTGTTATGTAGACAAGGTAGAAATAAAAGACTGGGCCACAGCATTCAACTAAGGTTTCTAAAGGGATTGGCTTCCCGTTCCCCATGGATAGCTTGAGATCACGCCAGGAAAGAGTAATTGCAACAAGTTTGTTATGATCAAGCAAAGAGATTACTGATTCACATTCTCTAGGCTCTGCAGTATGTGCAGATTGAGTCTAGAGCGAAATGGGTACCAAATTGCATTTTAAACCAAGGTCCCCAGACCACACAACTGGAAACCCCTGGACTTGTGATCTTATCTTTTATATTTCCTACAGAAGCTGCTGAGGGAACAGGATTTAATTCCTCCCAGCAGGCAGCACTCCCTGAAGCATGAACGACCCCTTGGAAGCACCTCTCTCCCTGCTCACCACTAAGGGAGTCCAAGCAGACAGTTTGATGTAGGTGTCTGCATTGTGGGTGGCTGAACTGGCCAGATGAGCTCTGGAGACTGCAAAATGAAGAAAGAAAAAAAAATACAAACCACCAAAACAACAACAAAACCAACCAAAAAAAAACCCACAACAAAAAAAGCCCCAACACACAAAACTCTTTGGGCTAGTCTCTCATGATCATTATAGCGTTGATTCCCTTGGTCTTTACTGCAAGGCTTTATCACAAGCCATTTTAAAAAAAGAGGGCAGGAGTAAAAGGGTTATTTTTCCTTTAATCACCTCACTCAGGTGATCAGCTATTCAAGATGAAATAGAGCAAATGTCAAGGGCAGGGAGTGTCTAGATGCAGGAGGGAATCTTCTGCCTCAGGAATTAATCAAACCTCCACAGAAGTTCAGAAATTCTCCCAAAGCTTTTTCCAATTTTTTGATCACTCCACAGATCTTGTTTACAGCAGTACACTGGAAGTCTGATCTTTAGAGTGGATTGGTATACAGCTTTTTCAGTGCCCCAAAACAAAGATACAATCCTGTAACAGATTGCAATGTACTTGATGCACAATATCTGAGCATTAGCAGAAGAACTTGCTCTGCAAATGCAGATCCTTTCGGGAACTTGTGGAACCACCTGAACTATCAGTAAAATGGAGCAGTCTGGCAAAACACAAATTCACAAATGCTACTAAGATGTTTTATCACAGTTTTCTTTTGAATGTTTTATAAGCTTAGCACACCCATTAGTATGAAAATTGGACTCACTCACATCTGCTCAAAAGCAAGCTGGGGCCAAGTTAAAAAGGCATCCTGTGCATAACATCTCTTCTTGGAAACCACGGTTTATCAGTAGTGGAAAACATTTGTGGAAGATTCATTTTGCAAAAGGCAGGAACTGTAAAAATAAAAATTCTCTGCAGTGTTTATGAACCTCAGAGTCCCTGTGCAGCCCCTGCCAGTTACACACACACAGGAACCCCTTTAAAGATCAAAGAACAAGTTCATACCTTCTCCTACAAACCATCTTAAATGCTCAAGAAAGGTGTGGTTTAGTTCATACTTACTTTTCTCTCCCACACCTATTTTACAGTTACCATGTATAAATCAGGAGGATGAGGAAATATAACAAACATCTCTTCTCAGCCCATGCAGAGATTTGACAACATTGTCCAAGCCTGCTCATACATTCAATAAATCTCTTAACTTGAGACACAGGGCTTCACACTTAAAATAACAGGTTTAACATGACTTGCTATATGGCCTGGCAGCAGCAAACTTTCTTGGTATGCCAATTTAGACACCCTGTCCTCTGTCCTTATTCTTATAAGGACGTAATTCCTTACTTCCTACTACGAAGACAATGCAGCACACAGATGTTAGTCTGATGCCCAGGACACAGGTGTTTCCAATGCCTCTGAAACGGCCATGGCCATGGGAAGCTGGGGAAAGGACTTAAGGTAAAGAAAGCAGAGACACGTTCTTCCATTTTAAAGGTGCAGCCTCTAGACCTTGCACACAGCATGCTCAGATCCTCTGAGGATGAAATGCTTGAGAGGAAGGCTGTATGTTTATGGGGAGGGCTTTGAAATATATGGAAGAGAAGCCCCAGTGCATTACCAGCATCCAGTAGAGCACTTTTCCCAGCATGCAGGTACTGAGATCACACCACATCGAAAGTCAGTTAAGACTTTGAAGCTCTGAATTCAGAAAGACAAACTAATTCTTACAGTTTTTGCCTTTCACAAGCTAGTACTGGCAGGCACCTGAAAAGAAATGCTAACTAGACGTAGAGTAAATACAAACAATTACTGTGTTTTACCCATGTGTTATCCCAGCGGTACTTGGCATTTTAAGAGTTTAAAGTTTAATTACGTTTTTGCTTTTGGTACATTGGATAGCCATTCATTTATGAAGAAAAGTGTCTGAGAGAGTTTCAAGCTCATATAAAACGCTCAGAAGCAAAAATTGCTGAAGCGTGTGAGGCTGGCTCCGTGTTTTGATGTGCTATAGAATAATGTATGGAATTATTTATACATTCGCTAAGTGGTGCATTTTCATTGTGTTTTCAGCTAACTTGCAAACTCCACTGGCCCCGTGTCAGGAAACCTTCCCCTCCACACTTGCTAACACTTCCAGTAGTACACTGAATTCTTCCTTGCCCCATAGCACTGTTGTGTGGAAGAGATATTTGAAAGTCTGCCCAGGCTGCAGATGTTACAAGAAAGGGGGAAAGAGATGATCGACAACATCTGAGTCACTTCATTGCTCACAGAATTGTGTATTTATCCAGATTTTCCACTCCCAGCTTCCTCTGATCACCTTGGTTTCTGATGCCTTTCTTGCCACTCCTTTTTAAGACAGGAAATGGGGACCCTTCACATTGAATGTGCCCGAATGCATTCATTAGCAAGGAACCCTCATTACAACATTCGGCTCCAAAGGTCATGTCCACAAGGTCATAACATGCTGCCGAAAAGGAGTCTGTCATGGCAGGCTGTGTTGAGAGGACAGAAATGGCCATGTACAAGACAACTCTTGATTGTTCTCAGGGGCTGAGGACCATGAGCAAAGGCAAAGAGCCACCAGTCCTATCAAGCTGGAAAGGCTGAGCAAAAGGTATGGCCATGTCCTTGAGCTGTGACCACTGCCATAGCTGGGTGAGCAGAGTAGAGCATTTTAAAACTGTTCCATTGCCTGAAGGAAACCAGGTGTAAAAAGTCACCAGGCTTCAAACCCCCCTTTCAGCAGAGAGCCCACACCACCAGCACCCCAGCCTGGAGGAGGCACCTGGAAACCAAAGAGTACAGCATGACACCATGGAGGAAATAAATCCATGCAAGTCTTTCATACGTCAGGACAAAGCAGATGCAGGTGTGCACACATTGCAGTGTTATGGCAGGTGATGGATGCTCAGCACAGCAGCGGTGCAGGCTTGGAAATGCCTCACCACAGTGCCTGCATGGAGCTGGTGGGTGTGGGGCCAGGGGAATGGCCATTGCCATGAATCACTGTTTCCTACTCACCTGGTCACATCCTGAGCCCCGACACCTGCATGTCGTTTGCCTCCTCCATTCCTCGCTTGCTGTCCTGAGCTTGCTGCTGCAGGCACAGAGCCCTCCACCAGCCTGCGCTCCAGCGTGGGTGAATTGATTTCACTAACACACATCTACAAACACAGATTTTTCTGCTGCGGTAAATCAACACAGCTCCACAGGATCAGACCAATAAAACACAAAGCAAGCTGGGGGTCTATTTCCTCTGCCTGAAGGGTGCTCGATCACACCAAGCTGTGATTACTACAGTCCCACGCCACCAATCTCTTCTATTTCTCAGGTCCAGTCTCAGTAGTGGGGTGTAGGAGCACATGGTTGTTTGTTTTAATCTAATCACCATTTATTTTCAGTTATTCAGGGAAAAGACAAAATCTTTCATACACACAAAGCCCTGTATTTCTTTTCTTCTGGCTATGAGTGGGCCAACTGCAAAAAGACAGGGCCTGGCCACACAGGTTCTGATTTGGGGAAAAGATGGAAAATGTGTTAGTGGGCAAGAAAAGTATAAAAAAGAGCATAAAGCAGCAGAGGGAAAAAAATGATCAAAGGGAAACGGCTAAAACAATGCCCAAGTTTTCTTATACATATATGTATAAGAAATATGTATGTCTATATGTATATATAGACACACATGTATACATGTATGTCTATATACATGTATGTCTATATATATGTAAAGTCCCTGTGTACCTATGTACAAACGTATGCATGTACGTATAGAAAAATGCCTCCCTCACCATGTGCAGGGTTCATTAGGAAAGCCATTATTTTCATCCTAATGTGTGAGGGAAATACGCAGCCTGGTGTGATTTTTCAAAGAAAGTAGTGGAAGCATTTGAAGATGCTAACTGCTACACTGCCTTCTCCTGCTTTCAGTGAGGCTTTTTTCCTCACTCAAAGCCGTCCAAAGGATTCACACACGCACACACACACATATGCTTATGTCTTTGCTCAGATGCTTGAAAGGCTGTCCTGGCCAGCAGCTACCCTCTAAGTCACAGAGAAAGCTTGTCTTTTAACAGCAAACTTTGTCAGAGGCCTCTAGACTTCCTCACTGTTCTTTCAGGCTTTGCTACTTTTTCTTATTTAGCTGTAGAAAATGGTTAAAGAGAAGTCCAGCTCCTCATAGTGCCTTACAAAAGCATTTGAAACATACCCCACTGGGCTGGGACAGCTGTTTTTCCCTTCTTAGGAAAAAAAAAAAAAAAACAAAAAAAAAGAAAGAGAGAGAAACAGAGTCCATCTGCTCCTTTTTTCTGCCCTATAGACTCTTTTTTAAAAAGCCACACGTGTTTGCACTTCCGACTAAAGTTTCATGACGGAAAGGCAGCATCTCTCCCAGTGCCAGCAGCCTTGAAGCCTCACTCTTCCACGGGGGAAGGCTGTGGAGCTTAAGGCATTACCTCTGTTTCTCTGCACTAGCTGGGGCAAGTCCCAGTGTAGCATCAGACCACGTTACTCCTTGTCACTGGAGAAAAAGAGGTTATGAGGGCACTTTCATGTCAAGGTCACAAAGTCAAGAGTATCATGCATCAGGACCAGCTGCTATTGACTCTCTATAAACCTATTGAAAAAGCATGGTGATGGGCTCCTAATCCATCCATCCTAATCCATACCATGAGTACCTGTGCTCTTTCAAAAATGCTCCAGAGAAACACCCAGGGTTAAGTGAGCATAGTGACTACCTGCACTTCTGGAATGGACAGTCCTACGAGGTCCTGCCTGAGGGACCCACTAGTTATCAACATGAAGTTTCTCACAGGTTTGCAGAAGAAATGAGGTTGTTTGCAGAAGAAATGAGGTTATTTGCAAGACCAAGTCATGTGCAGGCCACTGGATCTTGGGCAGGCTGGATTTGACTATGGCAACTGAACAGGCTGCAGAACCCAAAAACATACACAGAACTAGGAATCCATCAGTTTACACAGGCTGTTCTCACCAGGCTGACGAGCAATCTGTCTTGTTGCTATCAAGCTTTCTTTTCTGAGGACTCACTTCTCATCACTGGCATGGGATGTTACCAGCTTGCACCAGGGAGCTGAAACTCTCACTAATTATGGTTTTGCCTCCAGTCCTAATGGGGCTGCTGCTGACATTAAGAGAAGGGATAAGGGGTGTTGTGGGATCAGTCCTTTCTAAACCAAGGGCCGGATGAGTGGAATTTTAAGGTATGGAAAGTTGTATCAAAAACAATTTATAAACGTAGCTGTTACAGAGCAGCTCTAATTAAAAAAATAGCACTGCTTTGACAGAAGCAAACTGACAAAAGCAACTACAAAATAACCTTTCTGAGGCACTAAAATTCCCATGTAAAAACCTGAAACCAAATCTAGCCTGCAAAGAAATAGTTTTCTGAAAAACCATGCCACAGACCATTGGCTGGGTCATGCACATGAACTGAACCGTGACTCTTGGATCTAAAGGCATCAGTCAGTCCTGTCAGAGCAGCTTTAGTTATTGTGAAGTAGGAACCACGATCTGATCCCTGCAAGGGGACATCATAGACAAGTTCAGTCAATATATTATTTGCTGTGTCTACACTGACAGCTGGATTGGATCCAAGCCCCCTGGCCACCCTCTGCATTTTCCAGGGGCTTTTAGGAACCACATCTCTGCTTCAGCACAGTGGTGTGCCAGAATTACCAAGCCCTGCTGAGATCCCCCAAAGAAGGGTCGGAGTAGGTCTGGGCAGCAGTAGCCATAGGAAGAAAATGACAGGTTTCTGTCAGTGTCCAGTTAGAGGGATTATGGCAGCTCTGTGGGATCCTTTTCCTAAAATAAGCTAGGTGAAGATGTCATGCCTCTAAGGCTAATTGAACACCTGTCCAAGGATGCTGTCACTTGCAATTGGATGTAAATAGTTGCAAAGAAGAGTTTTGTAAGCCGAATTAAGATCCTTTCCTCTTGGCCAGCAGTGGATACTCGCTTTCTCATCTTCTCAGAGAAACTCCGATACTGGATTTCCAAAGAATCAACATTGTGTTCAGCTACAGTGTCCCTGCAGAGACCTGTCTTGGTTCATTATGTCAAAGTCACCCTGGTCCTGCTGCAGGCTCTCACATCCTCCAATCGGAAAAAAGACAGTACAGAGTCAGGGCAGCAAGGAAAAAGATACTTCATGGAAAGCCCTCCACAGAGAGCTGTGAACCCACCCAAGGGACATTCAAACCAAATCACACTCAGAGCTCAGGCTCCAAATCAGGTTAGGGCAGAACATCAAGCTGCTGATCAGCACAGTATTACACAGCAGCTGGACTACAGTAATTGTCCACATGCATGCGGTAACATCCCAGATAACAGTGTGGCTTATCCCCAGGGGAAAAAAAAAGTTACATCATGCTGCACCCATTGCAGATGAAAAATGTGAACAAAGGAGCAGTCACCAGTGCCCAGCTGCCTCCCAGTTGCTTTAATTTGGAAAATTGTCTAAGCCTTGTATTTCATAGTATCTCTTTTAATATGCATGCCAGAGGCTGTTACTGATGTTAGGCCGTGTAGCTTAGGGCTCTTATGTGGGGTCTTACGGAGCACAGTTTGTTAAGTTCCCTGACAGCACCCTGTGCAGGTGCTGGGGAGGATCACAGGCGTTACCCTCTGCACTGGGAAGACATGCACCACTCAGGCCATCTTGACAGCCTCTCCAATTGTACAGGAGTGATCCCTATGCTGTTTTATCCATTTTAAAGTCCCATCAAGGCTGACACTTATGCAAATGTAAGTGTTTCATCCTTATTAAAAGGGATGTTTAACTCTGAGCTCCTAAAAGAAGAATACGTGTGTATTGTAGCCATCTGGGAGCCCTTCACACACCTTCTGCCTGCTGAGACAAATGGGTCATTTCCACCAGCCTCCCACCTTCTTCCCTGCGAGACCAGGGTCTGCCTGCACAAGCGGCTGAGGAAAGCCAGGGACGTATTGACACCGACTTGTTCTGTGCCTGCACCAAGAAAGGACAGACATTTTAATCTTCATTAGCAGAGAGCCCTGCATCTGAAAGGGAAAAATCAAATACTAGGAAAGGACAGGAGAAGCCTGAAAAATTAACACAGGGCCACCTTCTCACCCCTTTATTGTCAAATGAGGAAAGGAAACTCTGATTAGGACTGTAAAGGGAGCCCCCCTTTTGTGATAGATGTCGAGATGAGCAATTTTTCCCTGTGCTCTGTTTCTCACAGATGCTACTAAATAATAGTAATGGAGAACTAAGCTGCCATGCCTTTCCTGGAGTGATTTCCAGTTACTTTGCCTACATGGCTAGTTTTGGTCACGTTGCATGATTTGTTAAGTGACCTCAAAAACCTTTTCAAAAGGTGACTCCTAGCACTGACATCCTTGCACAGAGGGGGAACTGAGGCGTATCTTGGTGAGGGACATTGCCTATGATCTCAAGGAGTAGGAATAACTGGAGATGGTTTTGCAGCCACAGGGTAATTCAGGCTGCATAGTTCAGGCTGGTGCTGGGTAGCTGCTGGCACTGCCAGCTTTTGTTCCTGCAAGGAAACAATTCTTTGATCAAGAGATTTCTCATACATATATATCTGGCATGTACACATGGAATTAATTATAACTGCCTCCAATCTAAGCCACATGAACTCATTAAAATTCATTCCAATTAATGGCAATAAGCCGAAAACAAACCCAACACCTGCAAGGCAGAAAGAAATCGGCAGTTACAATACTTTACATATGCCACCCCACCTTGGAAATTTTGCTGGAGCTTTAATATGCAAGACGTGAACTGAAAATGAGGATTTCTCTGCTCAGACAGATCTTCCCAGCTAAGGAGTCAAGGATATTAGAGGAACCAGTGCCCAGGTAACCATGTGGCACACTGCATGAGCTGGTCCAGAAGAACCTGCCTGGGGGAGTTTGGAAACCTTTCCCTCAGCTTAGAGCCAAGGAAAGTATAGCACAGAAGGAAAAGCACGATGGCGCTAGAAGTGGTCTCTTCTGAGTCCCACCTCGAGGCAGGGCACACACTCAGTAGTTCACCTGATCAGGGTTGGACAAGCAGGCAGAGTCTGCAGTCCCACTAGCCCATGTTGCTTCATCAAGGAGCTGGGAGATGGGAAACCTGGCTGCCAAAAGAAGGCACATGCTGGTGGTGAGAACAGCCGAACAAGCTGCTGAGGTCCAGCTGCAGCTGCCAGCCTCTGCTGGAGACCTCCATTGATCAACTACGGTCCTCTGGGTAGGGAAGAGAGCCTGAAAGCATGAGACTACAAAGGTTATTTGCAACAGCCTGCAACACCGCAGCCTCTCTCGGCTCTGCACCAGCCTCTGTGAACTAGAGGGGATAGAGCTGAGTCCCTTCCATGCAACCCTTTCCCTTCCCAAGGTGTGCCCCAGCTCTGGAAATGTTAACTCACAAGGACTTCACTTTAGTCTCATCCACATGAATATGTAAACTGCAATAAAAGTACCATTGCTTTGTGTTACTCCATCATTCATAATCTGCGCTGACGGAGCTTTTGGGGAGGGAGGCAGAAAAAAAAGAAAAGATAAAAAATTCTGACATTCATGCAAACTATTTCCTGTCCTTTTGTAACACGGCAGCACTTGAGAGACAGAGCGTACATTGTGTTCACTCCCTCTCCTATCTGCAGCATTGATATTTGCTTTAATGATCTTTTTTCATTTCTTCTCTGGGTGTTTAGTGGGAATCATCTGCATCTCTGTTTCCCTACCAGGAGTGAATGAATGAGGAGTGCGTTTTGTATTCAACCTAACAGACTGATTGACTTTAGACTAAGTTTCACCATTTCCCATCTGACTTTCATTACCTAGAATAAGATGGTAAGTCAACCTGAACTGAAAGTAATTAAGGAAGCTTGGGGGGAGGGGGGGAAGGGAAGAAAAGAAGAGAAAAGCATTCTCTCTTCAAACACATAATTGTACAAAAATAACACAAAATTCAAATGATTTATAGACGCGCTGATCTGGCTCTTTTATTGTCACTTTGAATGCAATAACTACCAAGGGATAATATTTGTAATCTGCCGACACAGTAGTACTGCTAAAGTATGTTATTTAGCATCTTCCCACAACACCTCCTGGGTTTGTCTAAAAGTATCTGAAGGAAGCTTAAAAACTCCTTCCCACTCAGATGTTCTCCCAAAACAATGAATCAGGCAGGGTATGGAACAAACTTACATGGGTTAACACCCCCCATCTTGGATTTCACATGAAGTCAAGTACAGCTCCTTTGTCAGCATGACCAGCTGCAAGATCAAAGGGATATGACTTTAAGGGTAGTGCTCAAGGCCAAAATATCTTAAATGTACCTTCTCCAAACTTAGGGAGGTTTATGGGCTGGTTGACATCAGCTAGATATTAAAGAGTACTGAGGTAATGGGTGGATTGATGGACAGATAAACGGAGAGATACCTCTTCCTGTTTTACTTACTGTTTTACTTTTTTACTGTTAATGGTGGGAAACACTGTAGAACAAAATAAGTACCTTCTAAACTTAAAGACAAGATGGCACAGACATTGGGTATCATCACAGCAAGATCTACTTCTGGACCTGCACTTGATGGGCAGGATTTGTTGTGTAGCTACAATCAGCAGTAGGAGCTTCCAGCTGACAAAGGTAAATCCCAGAGAGCTATAAGGTACATCACATAATCATATTGGAAATGATCTAAACGTATTCCAGTTTGGTTTGGAAAAAAATCAGACTCATGGGGACAACGTGCTGAGAAGGCTGGTGATGTCACCCTGCAGCGCTACCTGCTTCATCCCATAAAAAGTCTCTTTTCAACAGGTGCCATTAAAACGCTGATATCTGAGAGTAAATCAGGAATCATTTTGGTTCAGGAGCTGTTCTACTGAGCAGGGAGAGGGCAGACAGCAGGGCACGATACACTCTGCCTCTAGGCCAATATAAATTACACTCCTTCAAAACATCACCTAATGGTGATTTCAACCTAGACATTACGTTGTTTAAACCACAGGAAGAGATAACAGGCTCCATATATGGCCCATCATTCACATTAACAGTGAGAGATTAAGCAGAAAAGACAAGGAGTAATAACAGCAAATCCCCAGGAACGAGGCAAGGACCAGCAGCACTGGAGGAGGAATACACGGCACCAGCTTGTTTGAGTCCTTACCTCTAACAGCTGATAAACTTCTGCCATTGAGTCAGCTTTTGGTCGCTCGTCTAAATAATGTTTCCTGTAAAGCTGAAGGCTTCAGCAAGACAGGAAGAACTAAGCTCTGACGTTAAAGCCTTCCTCCATCTCGGCAGCACAACAAAAAGTATTAAAGATAAAATGTGTCAGGGCTTTACTTCGGGGCAGGACAAAAACACAAAGCACAGAGGTTGTCCTTCCCCCCCAAACGTACGGAGTGAACAGCTGTGCGGCTACTGCAGCTGCTGTGACATGCCCAGGAAAGCAGTAGATTTTCGGCCACTGTGTTTTGCTCATGATGCATGCACTGGAACCACACACTGGATGTGAGTCCGTAGCTTTTGGGGGCTTGCTTTTGGATAACTTAACATAAAAAAAAATTTTCTGTCTTGTTTCCAGGCAAGTGTGCGCTGCAGGGGATTTATACTCTAAACAAGCTCCTCTGTCACATTAAAAATAGTCAAACCTCTTACATCTTATTATAAAGAAGGATGTGTCTTCAGATAATGTGTTTAAGCATCCAACGTAATGAAAGACGATAATTTATACATCAAATAGGAAGCTGCCACTTTGCTCTGTGATGGCGAATGGTGTGAAATTCATCTCTTGTGACACCTCCCAGCAGAAACTGTAGGGAACATGGATGTGAGCAGAGTGCCCTGAGCAGCAGGAGTCTGCAAACCAGCACCCTCTACCAGTTTTCTGTTAGGCTATGAGACTCCAGCATGCCTTTGGAGATTTACAAGCAAGAATTTCCATATATGAGAAACAGGCAGGGGATACAAGTGTAGGGTTGTCTGCTCATCTGGTTTGTTTCTAGGCTCTTAGTTTGTGTTTGTTGCTGGCACCTACATGCCTTCCTGTCAGGTGAGAAATAGTATGAACCTCTCTCATGCTGGGTCTTTCATCTGTGCTTAAGAAGGAAACATATTCAATGTCTTGCTTGGTTAGGAATGTGTTTTCTTTGGAATTTTATCAGGAGAGCAAGATCTGGTTTATCAAAGCTGCTGCAAGACACCATCGTGGTAAGAACATGTTACCCTCATAGCACATTGGGCCATCAGTGATATCAGAGCCATTTATGGAAATCGAGTCTCACAATTACATGGAGGGTCATTATTCTTCACATCTAACTCTCAAATCTAACAAAGCAAATACTAACAGTCCCTCCTAAACCCTACCTATAGATACCAAATATATCTATTTCTCTACCATCCACCATGAGAAGTCCTCCTGTCCTCAGGCTCTTGCTATGTCACATCTTAAGTTCCAGCTTACACGACAAATAATCTTTGGACAGCATGCCCTTGATACAACACTGCTTGTCTTATGTGGCATGACAGTGGTCAGCCAGCCCTTTCCTACTTTCTGCTAATTTCTGGTGATGCCAGGTCCAGCTGAGCCAAATGGACATCAGCTATTCATAGCATTAGTTCTGGAAGCACTGGGGCCATGAGTTTAAATTTTTGCAGTGACTGGCCTCTCCTCCTACCCCTACAGTTGTCCTGTGACATAGAGGAAAAACCTTAAAAGATAGCTTTTTTCATTAATTATTTTTTAATTCACTCAGTTCCCTGACCCTGTTCACCGGGTCACCCTTTGCGCAAGCCATGGTTGGCTGTGCTGCAAAAATAAGACCAGGATCAAACAGCAAGGGGAAGGAAGGGACTGAATACCTGACTCAGTATCGTCATGAAAGCTTGTCTTGGGAAATCAAACCTGAATGTTCCCACCTGCTTCTGAGATTTTAGCAACCTTTCCTCTCTAATTGTTTAACTGAATTATGTCATTAAATCCAAGTAGGACAATTGTCCCTAATGTTTATTTACCTGGAAGTTTGCTGCTTCTTTTTCAGACCCAAAGAAAGGCTGTTGTGCCCACAAGTTCCTTCAATATTTTTTTTTTTCTAAGTATGGCTCTTAATGTAATAATAAAAGATATTACCCCTGTCTGTCAATCTTGTCTTGAGTATTTATAGCAATTACGCTACAAGGGGCTGTAGAGTTACTTATTTGTCAATATCTGTACACTAATTTATTTGTTCATAATATTTTTCTTAATTTACCTCCAAGGCTGTTTTTTCCTCCTCCTTCATTTCTATTACGCAATAGATCTTCCCTTATGACAATGATCCCAAGCACCAGAAGCAGGAAAGAAGGCTCACACCACGAAAGCCCCTGGTTTTGGCTGCCTTCATGATGCATGGCCTGAGGATGGGGGAGATGTTTCTTTTGCCTGTGCTAGTACATTAGTTTTTGTGGTTCTATGCCCCACTTCCCCTTGCATCCCTGTACCTATGGTGTTCACTGATTGCTGCACCTACCCACATCTCTCACTGGGCACTCACTGTAGGGAAATTCTTCAGGATTTCAACTTACAACACTTAGCAGTGGCCAGCTAAACTTGAACTAAATCTAGAGAAGCCAGGTTTTGTGCAGAAGCACAGCTCCCTCCTCCCTCACATTCCCTCTGAATTGTGTAAGTACAAGCACATAACAGCTACAGAACTACATTTATACAGCTGGTCTCATATCCCAGTTGATGCCTTTAGGTGTCTAAATACCTTCAGAAAGCTGTCCCCAAGCCCAGTGGCTGGGAGAAACCCACTGCAGATCATCTTCTGACCAGGACAGACACAGCTGGCAACCACAGCAGTTTCCTCAGAGAGAAGTTAATCTTCATACAGATCAACTTCAAAGCAATTCCAGGCTAAATAATAGAAAAAAATCATGCTGAAAGCACAGCTGGGGTTGAAGCCAAAGGCAAGAGGAGAATCCTGTGGGCGTCCGGTGGGAACAAACACAAAGCCTTTGGGATGAAGTTGGAGGACTTGGTAGAGCTCTTCCCGAATCCAACAGGAATCTCCCATTTGACATTATACAAATCTTATACAGTAAAATCCTGGAAAAAATAGGTTTATGAAGGTTTAGTCTTCTAAAGGCCTTCCTTCTTTTTCACCTTTTAGTGCTGCCTGTGTCATACAAGGAACTCATGGGGCGTTCACAGGCACTATACAGGCTTGAGCAGAGCCTCTAGCTGGAGTCTTATTGATGAGAAAATGTGGGAGGGAGTGGGATATCATCCTTTCAGGTTACCTAAATTGTACTTGGTGCAGGGAAACACCTCTTGGTTGCAGGGAGTTGCATCTTCCATTCAGCTCCTTCACATTCCTGGGGAGCTGGTCACCCTTCCTCCACTCATCCTGTTTCTTAGCCTGATGACCAATTTGGTCATTTGGGGGATTTTCCAGCACCCTTCCAGGTTTCTGCAGCTGAGATAAGAGAGGGGCTTTTAGACAAAACCAGCTTAACGAAAACAGTCCTTTTTATTATTTCAAGCACAAAAGCCCCCAAAACTTTTGAAAGCAAAAACTTTGCTTTCAGAGGACATTTCAATGTCTGCAAAACTCTGCCTGAATGCCAGGGCTGAGAATGGACCTGCATGCTGGGCAATTACCCAACTGCCAATTTTGTTAAACAGAGCAGTGTATGATCTGAAACGTGCTGGAAGGACAGAAGCTGCCAACCACTTTCAGCGTGCATTGGAACCATTTTTCCTCTAACTTTAGAGGAGCCATTTTATCTTGGCATCTCAGCAGGGAGCAAGTGGAGGAGCTGTGTCAAATGCAAAATAAAAATGAGCAATGCCTATAAAACAGAAATATCATGAGAATCTGCCACTTGGGAATAATGAAAGGTTCGAGCAGGTTGCGCTGATTGTGCAACCTACCAGACGCCTATGAACTTTGGTAACAATGGCAGCCATCTATTCTTGTAAAAATGGCAACAGCATGAATTGGGAATTGTGAAGCACCATTTAGGGTCAAAATGAGATTTTCTTCAGAATGCATTTGTCGGCGTGTTCCCACTCACTTGAAAAGCTCTGGACAGATCAGAAGGAACATGAAGTAACCAGGCTTGGGAGCTTTATTTTTTTTCCCTCCTCCTCCTTACAAAGCAGTGTTAAATGCCAAGAGCTTTCATAAAACAGCAGCAGTTTCAAATCTGCCAAAGGGCAATTTGAAGGCAAAGGGTATTCTCTTCAAATCACCGTGGAAAGTAATACATGTTGTGAAAGGGGTTTACTTTCTGGAGTATTAAAGAGATACCAAAACCTCAATTTTATTATCAGATTATGGAGGCAGGTGGTGTGTGTGTGGGGGAAAGCTGTATAAAATTGCCAGAGTTCCTCTTTAGACTCCACAGATGTCTATTTGCCTTTCAAGATCATCTACAATGAGGTATCAGACAGGACTGAAAGAGACAAAAAAGATGTGATTATTTGGAAAATCTTTTTTGTTAGATTATTAACAAAAGTGAGAACTTCCACAAATGGTACATATTAATAGTGGGTAAAGCACACAGCTTGAGACAATGCGGGTCAAACGTCCTGGAGAGACAGGAGTTATGAGAAATTTTTGTATTGGCTAAAGGAAGATTGAGCCAGAAGAAGAAAATAAGTCTGTGACCATCTTTGTCAGCTCTAGATTACAGTATTTAGGATGTGAATTTTTAAATTTTTTTAATTTTTGGTGCATGGAAAGGTTTTTTTCCTTTTCATTTTTCTAAACACTATGACATCTATTATTCCCCAGGGAAAGGGCAAACTAAGTCAGCTTCTCAAATGTACATTTTCTAACTGTAAGAGTGGCTGGATGGAAAATAACAGCACAGGCCTTAGAAAAAGGAAGAAAAATTGACTCTGGAATCTGAATAGGATGAACATAATCACTGTGTTCAGTGCAGAGGAGAAGGCAAACCTCAGGACTGAATTTTCTCCCAGGATGAGCAGTGAAATGTAAACCAGGGGATGGGTTGAAACCTGATACACAGTACAGGTTTTTTTGCTTTTAAGTCCCAGTTCTATTTTCCCTCTTTTCTGTGTTCTTGAACCATTTTTGATCCTCCAGAGAAAGAAGCATTGGCAAAAAGAGGCCACTTTTTGAAGAGCCTAGCACTCTTAGTGTCCAGCCAGTAGATGTTTCTCCTTCTGAAATTGCAGATTCCTCTTTTCTCTTCCAGGGCAGACTGGCCAGTGACAGTGTTGTCCCTGTGGCCAGAGATGACACTCAACCAGCTACACCCAAATGTGACAGTAATGGATGATGCCCTCAGCCAGTCTCTAGGAGACAAATTCTAACTTGAGTAAATCACAGCAGTCAAATTTGGTTCCCAGTAGGGTCAGGTGCTTCACGTGCTGATTTCAGTCCTTCAATGAGCACCAAGTAGTCAGACAAGGAGACAGGACTGGTAAGAACTAGGAAGCCTTTTCCATCTCTCCATTTCTTGAAAACAGAAAGCAACAAGTTGCGTACTCTTCCCAGAGAGTCCCTTTTGGAACCAAATTTGGTGGTCCCTTCCTGGAGGACCATCCCCCTGCATTCACCAGCTCTGGCCCTTTGCCCATGCTAAGTCACAAGCCCTGTTGTGAACGTGTTAAAGCTGAAGCCTGTGACTGCATACATTCTTTTTCAAGATGCACTAGTATTCACTTTGCATAACAGGCAGGGAGCCACAACCTTAGTGCTTGCTATGAGCCCCATTGAAGGAGAGACTGAAAGCACGCTTACCTCTAACTTCTACCTCTGCCTGTGACCCCTAAAAGCACATCTGCAAGAAGGGAGAGAAGTTGGCTTTGTGAGTTCTTTGAGCTCCAAGACTTGCCTTCAAGGGAGAGAGGCTTCAGCATGACCCTGTGTGAAACACCCTGTATTCATACAATCCAGTATATTGCAAATAATCATTATGAATGAAACAAGCTTCAGACAGCAACTCACTGTGTTGCTTTTAACTTGTGCTTTCCTTGTCAGCTTAGGTTTTTACTAATGCACTAGGATTGACTGGAGAATTTCTTTCTGAATCAGAAAGGCCAAAAGAAAAAAAGGGAAAAAATTCATTTTACACTTCCCATTTTTGCTTGCTTGTTTTGCTATTTGAGCTACAAAGCTCTTTGATCAAACAGGCTGCAGATCTGTGTTTTCTGAGGATGAAGTGGACATAGGCACATACACACGCTCTCACGAATTATCAATCCATTGCATCTGTCAAACCCAGCGGGCTCTTTCCCCCTGCAATTTTTGGAGAACCTGAGGACCATGTTCCCCAGCCCACCCTGAAGTAAACAGCACTGTAGCTGAGACAACAGATTCAGATTAAGAAGGACTGAAAACTTTTTTGTTCATTTGTCACATTAGAAAGATGCATTAAGAGAAACTTTAGAAAACCAAACATGCAAAAATCAGCCATTAAGTCCGTTTGGAAAACAAACCCTGATTTCTTTGTAAGTAACATCTGTGCATGTACATGAATATCCCCCCACCACCAGAAGCTCTGATCCTACCTGCTCTTTGAAAGGCAAAATTGGGTGCTTCATGACTGCAAGGGAAGTTTCCAAGGAGAAACACAGCTCACTGCAGGAAAATGGCATTCATAATTCCCATTAGTGGCAAAATTGTTTCAGCTTGGCTGGGGGCGGGGAGGCATGGAAAGGCCATTTCCTCAGGTGGGATATTAAAAAGCAAAATATTTGAGCATTTGTGGCAAGCATGGTTTGCTAGGGATGTTACCGAGTGAGGGCCTGAGAGCTGGTGTTCCTGTGACCAGCTCTCAGTCTCCCTGATTACATGCTGCTCCTCGCTGCCAGCTGCAGCTGAAGCAATCTTTTCTCTCCTCCATATTTTATCCTCAGATGTTGGCTTTTCAGTCTTACCATGTGTAGGCAACAGATGCTTCACTTTGCAGTGAAGAACATTTTTGGCAGGTAGAGAGGGCAGCCTGGGGGAAAGAGCAGTGCCTTTTCCAACCAGAGCCCTCAGGGAGCGTTTGGGACAGGCTAGACCCTTGGCTCCCCAGCCCAGAGAGACTCAAACGGCAGAGCTGGATCTTGGTCATATGCACAAATGAATGGTGTTGGACTGTCAGTGCAGCAGTCGTGGCAAGACATTTGCAGGAGCCAGGGACACGTGCTTATGCCACTCTGGCAGTAGTTGCACACCACAGCAGTCTCCCAACACATCCCTTTATACCCTGGGTGTCCTGTGCTGTGCTTTCGTTGTCCCCTTCAGATCATGGAATGATGCAGATTCTGCTCCCTTCCTCTGCCAGGGGATTTCTATTTGTTTTCATCAACTCCATAAACCATCTTTCAGTGATTCATTCCCACTGGAACCAAAGGGTTTAAGACTCCCTCCTGCCTTCACTTCCTCATCTGTCACCCTGCAGTGGCACGGTGATAATGAATGCATTAGAGACTGGGAGATGTTCATGTGCTAGCAGGATGCAGGAGAAGGCTGGCACAGGCTTATTTTGGCCAGCTGGGAAAGAAAAGCCTTGAGAACAGCTTGGGGATCAGTGTGTGCTTCCAGAACAGCCAGGGCATGTGCTACACTATTCACCCATCTTTGATATTCCACTTCCATCATCGTCACAAAGAAGTAATCGATTAAAAATTAATACCCCAGCTCTGAGGTAGCAGTGCTATTTCCTAATAAATTTCTTGTCAGCCACTGCAAGGCAGTAAATCTGACGTGACATGGCCATAAGAGGAAAAATATTAAATTTCACCCTTTTTTTTAATGTATGTTCAAAATTCACCCCCATGCTTGCAGAAGTTTCCAGGTGTAGGGAACCTTGCCCTTCCTTTTTAAGCAACGTGAGGAACAGTAGCGAACAACAGCTAACTGTAGTATTTGGCTTGATGAAGCCTTTTGCAGTGTTTGGCAACACCCTCATCAATTAGAGACCCCTCTTTCCCCTAGTGTGCCTAAGCCTGTTCATCACATCACCATCTACCCACTGCTTGACAACTACTTTTGTGTTAACTCCTGGCAGCCTTAGAGGCTAAATCTGAAGTGAGAAAGGTCTCATACCTTGAGTTACTACTAGGACCTCCATTCAACCACTGTTCCTTAAAATTTCTTGCCCAGAACATTCATAACCCATAATGCAGAATTTCATCCCCTTATTTCTCCTCTGTAAGGTCTCATCCTTCACACAGGAAAAGGATGCTGGGAGCTGATATGTTCTTTTCACAAAAACCTTGTGTCAACAGCTAGAGCAGGGTGTTTATCTCTTACTAACACTGTACCTCCCCAAATCTAGCCTCCACAGTGCTCAGACTCAGTTCCTTACCTGCTGTGGCCCCAGTGACTCAATGCTCAGCATCCTTAGGCCATTTGCTAGGTACGAGCAAACTGTTCAAAGTAGTGCATTTCTAGGCAGAGAGAGGATTTAACAATCGAAGCAGGAAACAGCAGCAGTCAAAAGAAAAAAATATTGACTTGTCCATGGTGAGCTGAAAAGTCTAATAATAACCAATAAAGTCCCTTTACTCCCCATCCTAAAAATCTCTGCTTTTCAGATTAACTCATAGCTACTCAGGCTCCTCGCCTTCATCCCTTTAATGTTTAACACAAAATATTAAAGTAGAAAACAATGCCCTCGGCTCTTTTTCAGGAAGCACTATGAAGTAAAGTATATCATAATCTGCCTCTTTATCTTTTCTCCAAGGGAAGCTTTGCTCTCCTTCCTTCATAAACCTTCCTGGTAAGCTGGTACTGTTGATTATCTCCTGCTCCCCGTTGGACTGGCTTTGCCATTTGCTTCCATTGAATTCTTTTTTTGCCATGGCCTCTTTGCCCTGAGGGTCAGTCCCCAAATTCCCAACAACCAATGCCACACCTGCAGAGCGCTTTGATTTTGGGCTGAGCACATTGTGTGCAATCTGTTTCTAAAGAGAAGTGCTGGAGGCCTTCACTCAGCTCCAACCTCTAGACGAACAGCGAAATGGGGGAGAGGAGGAACCACACATAGGGAAAGATCTGACCCTTGCACAAGTGTGTACACAAACATATGATCTCCTCCATCCAGCAGCGTGGGCTCCTCCTGGTCTTGCTGGCCTCTGCCTGTGTCTGACAACCCCAGAAGAAACCAGCTCCCGTTTTACACTGGGAAGTGGCAAAGCTGAAAGCAAAGACAACCAAGGGCAGAGGGAGCATCCAGCCCCCCAGGCGGCAGCCGGGCTGCAGCACAGCAGCACGCAGAGCCCAGACCCCCTGTTTCTCAGCCCTCTGCCTAAACCACAGGGCTATTAAGCTAATAGGCATTAGTGTATGATTTTTCCCACAGGAGCATTTATTTCCTTGTGTGGTTAACAGCTCTGTCTTGTATTTCTCACTGCCATTGCTGTGTTGGCATTCTGCAAACCTCTTTATTTGCTGTTCTTTGCCCTTCTCTCTTGGGTTTCTGTCTGCACTGGGATTGAGGTAGACTGAGGTATATTTCATCTTGCCTGCTGTAGTAATGATGTTTGCCATGAGGGAAAGGGTTTGATCGGGGAGGGGGGGCGGTGGTTAGAAGGAGAAAAGCAGTGAAAGAAACATGAAGAAAAAGCAACTCAGGCAGAGAGAAGAGATTGAAAATGTTGATTTGACATCTGATGCTTCAGAGAAATTCTTGGCAATGTCTACTAAACAAGAACCTTTGTGCTCTCTTTCTAGCAGCAGCAGGAGCAGTGCAGCAGCAGAGACTTGTGCTGTGAAGAGCCAACAGAATCTCTCATCCTCCAAAAATGCAAATGCTGTCCCTGCTCTGAGGGATAAAACGCCCTACCTGGATTTTGTGAGGTTTGCAAATCCTAGAAAACTGTGTTTGGCTCCATTTTACACATTGCTACTTCTTATTCTTTGTGCTTTGCCTTTTTTTTATTTCAAGTCAAAGAGTCTCCAAAGCCTTGGCAAAGTACCCCTGATGTTCTATGCTTAGTGGAAATGAGCACAGGAACAGAACGCAAATATTCTCTCCGATGGAGCCGTTTGCCCTTGGACAACGTCAAGTTTGACTCCACAAATCCATAGGGTTGTAGAAAACAGATTTGGAAATAAGTGGAGACGGTCATCCACCACCACGACCAGCTCTGCCTAAGCACTGCTGAGACTCTGCTTTATAAGCACAATAATTAACCCCCCCTTATGTCTTGGTTATTACTCCACTGCACAAAGAGCCGAGCCAAAGCACAGCAAGGGGAAAGGAACTGGCAGGGGAAGCCTCCGGCTGGATGAGGAGCAGAAGTCATGATTCAAAAGCCAACTAACTGCCCTGGACATTGCCAAAGCTCAGGGGAAGCCCTGATGCTGCCTAGAACAAACGGAGACACTTTTCTGCCCAAATCAACAAAGCTTCAAGGATATTTCAGGCCCTAAATCTGCCACTGCACCAGGATGAGATGTTGCCTCTGAGGCCAAAATAATTCTGAGTGATGCATTACAGACAGGAAGCACACAGCTGTATATATGTACTCGCTTACACGCAATGCCCCACAGCAGGATGCCTGTGACAGGACAGTGTCCTACCAGGGCTCCTAAAATTCCCCACTGCAAAACTGAAAAGTGACTGTAAATGGGGGTATGTTTGGGTTTATGATTCATATATAGATATATAAATGTATTTCTATATCTCTTTCCACATCCTGAGGGCTGCCTTATCTCTGTCTGGGAACCCCTGGACAAATATATGTGCTTTTAAACACATGGGCCACAGGTTCCACATAAACCACACAGAGCATCCACACAGCAGATCTATCGTTCAGGGGAAAAGTAACTATATAGCATAGGTACCTTAAGTCAGGCTACACTGGAAGTCCAGGAAAAATAAGGGTAATTCTTAAAATCAAACTGGACAATGATATTTGGGTGGATAAAGTGGACATGCCTAGGAAAAAATGTGATGTCCTACTGCCTTCATCTCCATATATACAACTGTATCTAATTAGGTAGGTAGATTGTATTAGATAGATTCCACAGATAGATAGCAAATTGCACGGGTAAATAAACAAAATGTATTTAATAGGCAGATTTTGTATCCATCTATCAGCTGCTTGAAGTTTCTCAAACCCATGAAACATTGTCAATCATTCTCAGGAGACAGATCAGTGCAGAGAGCACAAGTGGAATAGCAACCAGCGCACCACAAGGCTGTGTCCGTAGCAGATACGTGTGCCACTGCTACCTCCCAGCCAGGCGATGTTGAGATGAAGTGCTGCCCTTCAAAGGTGACACTTTCCTTTGGGACTAGGCAGCGCTAACAATTGATGCCATGGCATTTTACATCGCTCCTTTCCAATGCTTCCTACAGCGGTTACACAATTTTTTCTTTCTATCAGTGGTAGCAGAAATGTGTGTTTGGCACATGCAGTCACTCCAAACACAGAAAATAGAAATCACTTTTCCTGCAGGGCAGTGATTTAATATTGCCAGATGTGAGCCCAAACTCAGCCTTGCCATAAAGCCACTTGAATTCCAGCACAGTGTGACTGCAGAGAGGTGTTACTGAACAGGGACTTTTTCAGCGTGCCCTTAATTAAACCCAGCATGGTGGGACACAGATTTCTGCAGTTTGCATCTGCGTTTTTTTCACATGAAACCCCTGATTTTCACTCTGGGGATACAACTCCCTGCACATCAGCAAGAAAAAGAAATCAGCCCAGGGAATGGTTGAAACCACAAGGCAGCACTGCCACCCTGAGCTGTTCCTGCAGATATGCAGACCAGCAAAGCAGAGCAAGTAGTTTAGCTGCATAAGGCAACAGGATCTTTGTGCTTTCTGGCTTAGGCAGCAGCTCCCATAGCCATGAAGAAAGTGCTCAAACTTCTTCTGGCTTCAGGAAGTCCCTTTCCTCTCTGCGTCACCTTTGTGTTACACCACAGAAGCCACAGATGGTGTCTGACCCCAGGAACAACACGCCAGTCCCCATGTACTTGCAGTGGTGTGGGTATACTCAATGCTCCCCGCCTGGCTACTCACAGTTTGCAGACTCTCAGACAACTGCACCTGTGGACTGGGCTGTTTTGGAGACCTGAGCAAGGATCATGCCTCTCTACGTATACCCTGCTCATTCAAAGTCATTGCAATGCCACACATCCAGCATCCATGTGGCTGATCTTCTGTCCTCTGAGGGTACTTATGTATGACTGATGACCCATGTGTGGGGACTTACATGAGATTTCAGCTCAATATCAACAAGTGTTGGTCTTGCATCAGGCGGCTGAACTGGAGTGTAAACAGGACTATTTGAAGTCACCTTTCTCTGATGATATAGGGCTGAAGGGAGAACAGGTCTAAATTGGTTTAGATCTGAATAGACCTGACTTGCCTAACAACTTCTGCATTGGCCATCTGTCCACAAAGGTAGTATGACTGCTCTCCTGCTCTGTGTGAGTGCATGTACGTAAGAGGGTGTGGAGATGTTGGCTGAACATGGGAAACCCTCTTTTACGCTCATGGAACAACTCAAACCATTTCTGTCCACACGTGGTGCAATTCAGCTCCCCACACCTAACCCAGGCCACCTTGCTTGTGCTATCTATATCTGAACTTGTTGGCTCAACTCCTCTTCAACCACTGGGGACAACTTTGCCTGGTCTATGCCAGGCATTGTAACCTGCAGGTGCTTTTCCTCTCGCTTCCTGGGCACTGGACTGCTAGCTTAGCTGTAGACATCTTCTATAATAAGTTTCCAAGGTGGATTAGATGTCTCATTCCTAAAGTCTGGTTAATATGTCAACAAGACATTGCACCTGCATCTGCACTGTCTAGATAAAAGCCTGTCAGGTGTCAGCTGTAACACCAGTCCATCAGTCCAGGTTCCCTGGTTGTTCTGCAGAGACAGAAAGCAAAGAGGAAATTTGACAGAGCTAATGCTGAACCTCCCAACCTTCCTCAAGGGGAGAAATTCTGCAGTTCAAAACCAGATGAAACGTGAAGTGTTGAAGGGAAAGAGACTTTGCTTGACACCGTGACATAAAGGTCCTTACCTGTACCTGGGCATTTAACTATAAGCTGTGGCTGTGTCTCAGCCTTGGCTGTAAGACCTCCTCTCCCACCCCAGAGTGTGCTATTCCTCTTCTGACAGGGCCACCTGTCATGTATCCTTCCGTGCTCAGAGCCTGCCTCCAGCAACTTCCCCATGGCTGAGAGGCCACGCTGCTCCCAGGGGCCTGGCCACCTCCCAGGGACTATTTTGCTTCCTTAGGGGGCTGAGCCATTTCAAAGGAAGAAATATGCCCTTGCACAAGTGTCAGTAACACACACAGGTTCCCTGAAGGGTGGTTCATGGAGATATGTCCTGTGCAACACTCAGCACACAGGCTCTTTAACATTAGGCTGAGTTCAGGAGCAAAAAGAATTATATTCTTTATAATGCACAGGTCACTGCCATAAACCTGTCCTTTTGTAAGCGCCTGGTGTGATCAGCTCTTTGCTACATTTCAGCATGTCCATAACCAGTCCTGTGGCTTTCACTCACCATGAGGTATTGCAAATGGACTACTTTGGTCCAGCAGCCCCCCACTTTTACACCACCAAAATTTGTTTTGTCACAGAGCCCCTTAAGGGGAAATGGTGCTGCACTGCAAAGCAACTCTTTTGTACCCCTGTAAAGTCATCTAAATCTACCAGTCTCACCACTGGTCGTGACTGCAAACAGGCTGAGGGACTTCTGCAGGAAGCCCAGGCTATTAAGTGCTGCCGACTGAACTTTAAAACACAGGGCACTGCTCGTTCTTTTAAACCTGATGCTAATGATCATAACACACACTCCCCAGCTCCTCATCTCCCTCCTTTCCATTGGAAAAGGTGGCCTCATCTTCTATTTTTTGCTTAAAAAACCTACCCAGCTGTCATTATCCTCTGCCCTTCTCTATCTGATGGCCAGACCACACTCCTGAGTGTGATCCAGCCTCAGACAACAAAACTTTTATCCTCTGCTGAGCAGGCGACAACTCGCTTCCCCGTAGTAAGAAAGAAGAAAAGAAATTACAAAGCTGGCAGCTGTAGGGCTTCATCCTAATCACAGAGCTCTTTTCCCCAGCTGAGAGAAGGCCTGTTAGCTTTTCTGCATCCTATCCCACGGACCAGTGACACCTGCAAGATAATTTCCAGCCACAGCATGAGGCTGGATCTGGGGAGTGTGCCTCTTGCTGGGCCTCCACAGCCTCCCCCTTGCTCTGATATTTTTCCCCCCAGACGCAGGGCTGGGCTGAGACACTGCAGAGCTGAGACCTGTGTGAGATGTTTCTGCTGCTTGGAAGGCAACTGCAACATGGTAGTAGCAACAGGATCATAGCAAAAGCCCCCAAATGCTGTAGCAGCAAGTCCTCCCTGAGCTGCAAAGAAACTGTTTGCAAGTGAGGACTCACCCCTGTCAAAATCCAGCTCCCAAGCCAGCTAAAACCCTGCTTGTAGCAAGAGGAGAGCAAGATCTGAATGTCATAAGGAAAAATTAAGTCTGAAAGAAGCCAGAAGAGGAGGGCACCGCTTGCTCACCATGGCTGACAGCTGAAGGTGGCCGGCTGCCCTGTAACATCATATCTGAAGAAGCAAAGTCAGACAGTGCTGTCTCTGGTAAGACTGAAAGATATTTTTCCCTTCTGTAATGGCATTTACAAGAGAGACATGTTTCTTCCAGCCTGTCCCGAAAGGATGAACCCCTAGGAGACACACATCAGCCTAGCATGATACTGGGATTTTTATCTTTCTCTTGCTGAGAAAACATGAACAATATTACTTCTGGAGATGAGAAGCAACCCATCTCATCCTACAGGAAGGCCCTGGCTACTGCCCAACACCAGGCAGCAGAGAGAATAACCATGACCTTCAGCCTGCAGCAGGCACCCACGGCAGAATGTGCCAGCAGAGGGAATACCACATCTACTTAGATGCAAAACCCTTGAATGCACTGGTGAGAGATGCCACATGCAGCCACTTCCTACACAGGGCTGTTGTGCAGGTACGTTGCCTTTGAGGGCAGGTGTTGCACGTACAAAATGGCTCCTTGGGCTGTTGCCTGCCCACTCGGGCTGAGCCCAGGCACAGGACTTGGCCTCCACCTGCAGACCAGGGGAACGGGGCAGATATAAAGTCTTCTGTAACAGAAGACCATATTTTATTCAAACATCTAAAGGAGACCAATGTGTTAGTAACTCTTGATGGAAACTGGATACAGTGGCCATCAAAACCTGTTCAGGGACTGAATAGGGCTTGGGGTGAGACACCTCTAAACCAACCTGCTATGTTCTCAAGGGCCTCCATGACCTCCTGCAATCCATGCAGCAAGTCTGGGGCAGGGAAAAGACCAAAACCAGCTCTCCTGAAACCTGCTCCAGCTAAACTTTTCTTCTTTCCTGACCCATCTGCCCTTCCTTAGAGATGATCTCTAATATTTCAAAGGCATCTGATCCAAACCCCTTTTCAACTGCAAGGACATAAAATTATACATTTATCTTGTTTACTCTACCTTGGTATTGCATATTTTTGTAGCTGCTAGCTTTCCACATCATGAGGTATGTTACCAACATTTCTTCTTACAAATGGGACTTTCCAGAAGCATCTCAGCAGCTCTGACACCATAACGCCCATGATTTCAGTAAGATTTAGTCAGAGGCTTCTCAGGCATTGTCAATCCCTGCAGGCACTTATCTGAATCTTCCAGCACCTAAACACCTTTAAAAATCCAGCCCAAATATCACGTTGTAGCCTCCTACTACGATGTCTGAATCGTTTCATAATGGGCACGAAAACCCAGCAGCCTCCATGCAATTATCCAGCTGACAGCTGCTTCCGCTACAGCGGTGCTAACATTTCTATGAGTGAGTATCAAAGTGGGACAGCTTTTGTACATCGGCACAGGAATATTTGGCCAGAAGACGACTAAGCAGCCTATCAAAGCTGATGCATGTAACAACATAGATAACAGAAGATGGTTTCCAAGTACAACACGATGTATTTATTCATTCACCCTTTTATCCCCATTTTGCTTTTTTTTCCCCCCCTTTTTTCCACTCAAGCGACTACCTAGTGACTATCTCACACCTGAAAGCAGGCAAAGCAGAGGTTCTTTAGGACTGCCATTGCTGCCAGACACCCCATGGCTGTCAGCAGCAGCAGTGTGTTGCAAAAGCTTGCTGTGGCTATCTCCCTTGCAGAGAAGGGCTGCTGATAAATCAGTCTCTTTGCTACTGTTGTGCCAATGTGTCTCTTCACCTGTAGCCATGGAGAGCATAATTTTGTTTTCTTCAGCTCAGGATCTTCCTGCTCAGTAAGTGGGATGGTTTGTACCATCCCGGAAGATAAAACCAGTCCCTCAGTTTTAAAAACTAGGCTGAGTCCTTCCAGTCCTTCCTCTAAGGTCAGTAATGGCTTGTTGAAACATCCCCACATCCCTGATCATACAGACTAAGATATGAAAACTGCTTGGATGTAAAATAAACAGTACTATGCACAGGCCTAGGGAGGGCAGAGGCAGGAATGACTTTAGTGCTGTATGTGCATGGTGTATTACATACATACACACACACACAGAGGAAGCATTTCAGTTGCTACAGCCTCCACACAGGATGATGCAGCCATGATCACTAATAACTTAGGAGGTTGTATCTTCTTCAGGCTACTCTCAATCCCTGCAGTGGCAGCATCACTTATACACTCACGCATTAATAAAAACAGGGTATAAGAACAACTATTCCTCTCCTTGTGCAAGTGCTTTGATGGAACCAAAATGAAGCCCTGCAGGAGTTAAAGAGCACCAGAACAGTGTAAAGTTCAAGTGGGAATGAAGAAAGGTCATTACAGGTTTAACCAACTGTGTAAAACCCCCAAAGCTTAGAATTAAAAGCTTTTAAAAAGCCTTGGCTGGACTCACTGAGTCATCAAAATTTAAAGGCAGAATTATTCCAAAGGAGATGTTAACCAGACCTTTAACTCAATGATGGAGAAAAAAGTGGGGCAGGAGAGGATTTTAAAAAGTAAAGAAGAAAAAAATCTCTTCCAAGCCACTGATAGACTTGAGCTGGTCAAGCTACTGATAGCAGTGCTTCTGAGTGGCTGTAAATCCCACACTTAATCAGCAGTGTGGAGAACAAGGAAAATGCATGACTAGAAATTGCATAGGAAGTTGCTGCGAAAGCAACTTGAATGTGCTGGGCCACCCACACAGTCCCCTTCCAAGCACCTCGCCCGCCCAGGGCTTGCAGCCACCATGCCTGAGGTAGTTGTCCTGCGAGCTCTTTATGCCAATGACCAAGGGCAGCAGTAGACATTGAAGGCTGAAGGTCTGCCTGGGATTCATGCTTCCTATGCTGTATCCACAGCTGTATCCCAGGAGTGACAGTGACCAACAGGACCAGTGCTGGTTGTGACTTTGAACATGGGCTCCCATCAATTTTTCCCTGCCCTTTCATGTTATTTAGCCTAATAAATATAAGGACTATTGCATTTCAGGGCTGGGTACATCCTTCTTAAGATTCAGAAACAGGGCTCAGAGAGAAACAGAGGTCCAGACAGCCCCAATTTTGACACCTGAAAAGTCTCCATAGGAAACTCTGTCTTTTGTGCATCCTGATTCATATTGAAAAGCTGGGGGTTCAGTCCTTTCTTTTAACAGCTATTTTAATATGATCACAACTGAGCAGACAATTGCACTTTCTTTCCCCTTGGGTTTCTTAACACAGACTAAGCCCTACAGGATCCCCTCCTGCTGATAGAGGTGAAAATAGTGCAGGCATGGGGCTCTTCTCCTGAGGAGCACTCCTTCTGCAAGCCAAACAAAGCTGGTCTGCACTCCTCCAGCTGCATCACCTTATGTCACAAAATGTTGATTTAACGGAATCATAAAGTTTTGTAGAACTTCACTAACTTTGCTGAGAATATTTGTAGTAAAAATTTTATGATCTGGTGTTTGGGGTTTGGTAGTACAGTTTTCACTTCCACAATAGCATCATGTAATTAAATTGAGAAAACAGATGTTTATAATAAAGTGGAAAAGTTGAAATAGGAAAATAAAGAAAATAGGAGTTCTGTGTTTGGCAGAGTGATATTTTGCATCAGCTCATTGAAACTGACTTTTAACTTTTCATTTCAATTTGCTTTTTAAGGCACATTTGGAAGTCTCAGGCTAGCCCACACGTAGAACATTAAAGTTTTATGTCAACTCAAATTCACATTCATCTCTGCATCATCTTCATTATCCAGAATTTATTTGATCGGGACAATAATGGCAGAGGAAGACCCCATTTTTGGCTTTCAGCCAAACTTCCAGCATCGACAGACAATTCCTATGGCTTGAGAATGCTGCAATTCCTGTGAAAGGACTTGGAAAATACACACACAGCTCTTTGAGTCTGCTGCTATGGCTTCTTCATGTCATTCAAGTTCTTTGGCTTGCAGCTAACCCTGTTGCAGATTCTATGAAAAGCCCACTTATAAAGAGCTTGAGGATCAAAATGAATCATGATCAAGTAACAGACCACAGGAATGGCACCTGGAGGGAGGGAGGAAGCCAACAACACGGTCTAGTTTCAGGCACAGAAGACCTTCCTGGCTGTCTCACACATGCATCAGGAACCCATTTGTTTATCCATTATTATTATTTATGGCAAATGTAGTGTGCTGTAAACCCAGGACCGGAAGAAGCTGTGCAGCTGGAATAAGATGCTCCTCAGATGGCTGCGCTGGGGAGACTGAAATGTTTTTGCAGAGCTAATTGCCTCATAAATTGATTTTATTCTCCTGGCTGAGGCTAACGTCTTCTTTTAAAGTTAATAAAAAGAACTCAATTTGCTGATTGTTCTGGACTGGTACTAGCAAAAAGAGCTGCTCAGGGACTCTGGAGGGACCCAGACAATTCCTCAAAGCCATTGCAGCTTGGATGCTAAGTGGTGACAAGCAAGGTGTTCCCTGCCTAATATTTAATCTGCTTTCCAGCGATGCTGTTGCACTGGGTGCCTTGGCTATCCCCGTAAATGTCTGAGGGGGAGAGATTACAATTGACAGTCTCCTGTAGCAGACCACAGGGCTTGGGGATTGAGAGAACAGAGCACACATTTATGCCAAAAGAGCACATTATCAGCAGACATGATATGAGCTACAGCGTCACAGCAGCACTCAAAACCCAGTCCAGCCCCACGCAGCTTGGTGCATGGTATCATGGCCTCCTGGTACCCAGCCACTTCATGGGTCAGCTAGCTACACCACTGCAGTTAAAAGTGCATCCCTCCAGAGGTCAAAGCCTGAACAACTCTGCAAAGGTTTGCCAAATGTGGTCTGTACAGTTACATACAGAACCGATGCTCCTTGACAAAACCCCACATGCAGGCAGGTATTATGGTCTGTCCCACCAGCCCTAGATCTTATCCACAGCCAGAGCTGGGAAGCAAGTGGAAGAGCACCAGCATCCACTTTTTCTGCCCTTGTTCAGGTAAGATATGAGCTATTCCCAGCTGGTGATCCTTACCCCAACATCCAGAGTGAAGTGTCAGCCCCTCACAACACAAACTCCCTGCATGTCTAGCCAGGAAAAAAATAAACTCCTTACCCAACACATACCTGAATGAAACTCCCAGTGAGATGACACAATCCAGATTTAAAAATCTGTGAACATCCTTTTGACTTATTTTCAGTATTTTCTTCTTTCCTCGTGAAAAAACTTGTCTTCACTGAGGGGAAAAATGTGCTAAAAAAAATCTCTGTCACACTGGCACTCTGAGCAATATCACAAACTGATTCAGGGTGGGTTCATCTTCTGAGAGGACACCAGGTTAATCACCAGCACTGCTATGGCTTTCACTCTTGCTTTAGATGCAAAGAATTTACCCAAATGCCAGTGTGTATAGTAGGGATGGGTGGTTAACTGTTAAAATAACTTTAAGTTAAGATTAAGTGGCTGAGATCATACTTTAACAGCAGGTTAGATTGGTTCAGCAATGGGACACGAGAGCTTTCAACAGGCGTCTGCGAGACTGCCAGCACTGCAAACTCTCAGTGCCTTTACCCAGGGATGCCATGCACAGTCAGTTCTATGACACTAAATTTGCCCGTGACCAGTTAGCAGGATATCTATAGGGCCAGAAAGACTTGGAGGCAAAGGTGAGAGCAGCAAACCCACCATGTCCTCTTGCTGGAGCAGTGGCTGGATGCTCCATGCAATCATTGCAGGACCCTTACACCAGCTGCAGCCACCAGGCATAGGGGAGCTCTTTGATAATCTGAGATAATCAGGAAGGTATCAAACCTACAACTTTCTACAGGGACACAAATTTCTCTAGAGTTAAGCAGGGATTGACTCATGGAAGGAAACCTTAGCAGACATCCAAGAAGACTGCTTAAAACTTGTGCCCCTCAGCCCCCCTAGGCATTGACAGGATCAAGTCGTCTCCTAGTGCTGAGTACAGGGAATTCAGTTCTGATGCTGAGCTTAATTAAATAGAAATATGAAGAAAGAAAGAAAGGCTAATTAGATAGAAATGCAGAGTTACAGGATGTGAATGCTGATTAACCTAATAATAGACAATGATGCTGCTAAGGGGAGTTAAATGGTTTGTTTAATGGATGGAATGATCTATAGTATATAATATATAAAGTACTTAACAGTAAACATTTAATTACCAACTTCAGTTGCATTTTTCTTCACTGTACAGAGGAAGAGTTTTTCATAAAGGAGTTACTGGATGGGAATAATTTACACTCCTGCAAAAACATCTGTATCATACAGGAAAGAGCAACCGAGCAGCAGAAAGCCTGAGTCACAGTGAGCAATGCTGGGAGCTGGCAGATAAAGGAGGGAAGAGCAAAATAAAATACCTGTCCTCCTGATCCGGTACATCGCTGCCTCTGTGCGGCAGGACATACAGCCTTCCCTGACATGCCTGCCCATGGGAGAAGGTGTGGGAGGTAGATGATGAGCAGGAGAGTTCACAAGACAGCTCCAGGAGCAATTTGCTGAGGATTATGAAGGTCGCCACTTGTCAGAGAGGAGCAAAGCCAGCCTCTGGTGTGAGTTGTGGGGAAAGCTCTTAGAAGGCTGAAAGGACCTCTAGCTAATGTGATCCTTCTCGTGATCGGCAAGAGCAAAGCCATGGCCCAGCTGCTAAAACACCCTGCCCGTTCCCAGTACACGTGCTCTCAGCATGAGCTTTCCTCAGATTTCCTTACAGAGGCCAGAAGCCTGGCATACGGAAGGTGCTCATCAGACATTTGGGTTGTGTTGTTCTGAGGTAAGGCACTCACAGATTTCACGAGTGCCTCCATGTGGCTGGATTGCTGCACATCGAACCACGGCATCGCCTTCAACAGCAAATACAGCATATTCTGCTAAATCAATAGTCAGGTCTCTCCTGGCAGCCTCTAATAGAGATGTACAGGAGCAATCCTGGACATTAGGGAGGGGAAGTAACTCCAGGAGGCTCTTACAGGTCTCTGAATTGGAGATAGGAGAAATTACAGTCTGCGGCACAGGGGTTTCCGAATACACTTGACTTCTGCCATCATAGCCAACATTGTGGCAGTCACAGAAGGGGATTATGTTTCCCTTTAGGGCACCTTTAAGACACAGGACAACAGGCTTGCACTGCTCCTCTTACTGGCGCAGCAGCAGCCCCAGTCCCATCACATTCATTTTGCACCTTGGGCTGTGTCATGCTGAACAAAAGACGTGAATGTGTGCAATTTAATTTTAATACCTTGCACTCCTGCTAGAGCTCTTCTTTCTCCTACCTTGTTGCAAAGGAGCCAGAATGGAGGTGATGACCTGCACTCAGTGGAGCTCAGACCCCTGCCTGGCAGGGTCACCTGTGGAGCAGATCATTTCATCCCACTTAGATTTCAAAAATCAGCCTTGCTTGCATGTCCTTGTTCCTGCACAGTTCTGCCACCCACTTGTGCCTGGTGCAGTATAGGTGGTACCTGAATTTCTATATATTAATTCACAAGAAAGTGCTGAGAGAAGCAGAGTACATGTGAAGAAGTCACTCAACCTCAGTCAGAGGGAGTGCTCCCAAATGCAGGCAAGACATGGGATAATGCCACTGCTAGGAAAAGAAAAGCTGATACTAGATTGGGCCCCTGCCAGAGAGTTGGGTACCTGGCCCCAGTAACTAGCAAGTCCCCTTGCAGAGCTATCCTCCCAGAATCTGAAAAACCAATCTCAGCAAATACCTATCAGCAGTGCAACAAAACAGCTTGCAATTCTGCTCATTGCTCCTGGCAGAGGGCTGCACCTTCCCCAGTGAGGAGCGATGCCTACTCCATTACCTGCACCACGGGGCCAAGGAGAGCAGGCTGGCCATTAACTGCCTGTGATGAGCTAATTAATCATGGGCACTTGCTGAATTCCTGTACCCGCACAGTTATTAATGGCTCTGAGGATTGAGCCATGCAGCAGACGGGCAGCAGAGGCTTCTCCACCTGCTGAAGCAGCAATCCTACTCTGCAAAGGGCACTGGCTTCACCCAGCCAGCAAACAGGAGAAGTTGCCAAGAGCTGCCCCAAACTCCCATCTTTTCCTCCTCGGGGTTGCAAAGTGACTCCCAGCTCTGCTCCAGGGCTCAAACTCCCTGCCACGGTGTCATCCCAGGTCAGGGGGGCTGCCACTGAAAGACAGTACTGGTACCAACTTCTCCCTTCTTGTGGGGATGCCATGGAGTGACTGACACCAATGCCAGTGCCCAGCAGCACGTAACGCCCTGGCCTCCACCTTGCCTGCTCCCAGGCACCCCGACCTCCCCTGGCACCACATGTGCCTCCTCCATCTGTAGGGGCTTCCTTCTCCACCTGTGCTCTGGGAGCAAAGCCCAGCTCTCCCTGCACTGTAGTGAGGGCTCTCAGGGCTGGACCCAGGGGCCTGCGAGCCTGTTCCTGCTCCAAACACGCTGCCAGGGCTCACATAGCCACAGCCTGCATGGGGCCAACGAGCCCAAGCACCGCCTGTCTGGAGCAAGAAGACATCACTGGGAATGAATTATGCAGCTGAGCGGAGCTGGCTGACAATGAATTATGCACACTGCTCCCCCTCGGCCGCCTTCTCCCCTCCTGTTTTCTTTATATTTCTGGGTGATGGGAATGAAACTGCATAAGGAAGGCACGCACAGAGCCCCCATGCCTCAGGGTTTCGCTCCTGCCCTGCAAGCTGCACTCGCAGCCCCAGCAGAGCTGGCCTGGCTCAGGCTGGCAGGAGACATGATGCCAAGCTGAGCCCCAGTCACCAACTGCAGCAATAGTTTCAGGGACACAGATTTCCTCTTCCTTTTCCCCTCCCTCCACTGCAGGATTTGATTCAGGTCCATCTGAGTGCCACAGAGGTGAGAGGCTAAAAGGCACTAAACTCTCTGGGCCATCTGGAAATGAAGGAACCGTGCAAACAGAGTCTGGCCAGCTCCCCATGCTGGCTCTGAAGTTTGCACACCCGCACGCTAAAGTGGAGGACTCTGGCAGTCCATTCATCAAAGTGCTACTTGGCACCAATTTGCATCAGATTATATTCCAGCCTTTGGCCAGCGCTGCTATTTACACACCATGTCCCATGCACGGCTGCACTGAGCCTGTCTGGAATGAGGCATCCAAGGGAGTGGCCCCAAAGGAGTCAGCTATGAACCTTGAATCACTCCGATCCTGTCCCTCACAGGTCCCAAATCACTCTGGTTGAAGGGCAGAAACATCCCCTTCCTACAGGTAACGAAAACACCCCATGAAAGAGCAGCCACCCTGGAAACTAAGAGCTCACCCAGGTGTGCCAGCAGGCAGAAGGGAGCTGGGAGATGTTTGGCCAGATGGGGTAGGGCACCCATTTGGTGTCATGCTCCCATCAACAAACTTGCCTTAGGGGATGAAGATCACATCACCCTGGGGTTAATAGCTATTAAAAAGTAAAGGTCTCAAAACTTTCACAGAATCACAGAATCATTAAGGTTGGAAAAGACCTTTAAGATCATCAAGTCCAACCATCAACCCAACACCACCAAGCCCACTAAACCATATCCTGAAGTGCCACATCCACACGTTTTTTGAACACTTCCAGTGATAGTGACTCCACCACCTCCCTGGGCAGCCTGTTCCAATGCTTGACCACTCTCTCCGTGAAGAAATTTTTCCTAGTATCTATTCTAAACGTCCCCTGGCACAACTTGAGGCCATTTCCTCTCGTCCTATCACTAGTTACTTGGGAGAAGAGATCAACACCCACCTCACCACAGCCCCCTTTCAGGTAGTTGTAGAGAGTGATGAGGTCTCCCCTCAGCCTCCCTTTCTCCAGACTAAACAACCCCAGTTCCCTCAGCCACTCCTGATCAGACTTGTGCTCCAGCTCCCTCACCAGCTTTGTTGCCCTTCTCTGGACACGCCCCAGCACCTCAACGTCCTTCTTGTAGTGAGGGGCCCAAAACTGAACACAGGATTCGAAGCGCAGCCTCACCAGTCCTGAGTGTACAATCACTTCCCTACTCCTGCTGGCCACACTATTGCTGATACATGTCAGGACACTGTTGGCCTTCTTGGCCACCTGGGCACACTGCTGGCTCATGTTCAGCTGGCTGTCAACCAGTACCCCCAGGTCCTTTTCCCCCGGGCAGCTCTCCAGCCACTCCTCCCCAAGCCTGTAGCATTGCATGGGGTTGTTGTGACCCAAGTGCAGGACCCGGCACTTGGCCTTATTAAACCTCATACAATTGACCTCGGCCCATCGATCCAGCCTGTCCAGATCCCTCTGCAGAGCCCTCCTACCCTCCAGCAGATCAACATTCCCACCCAACTTGGTGTCATCTGCAAACTTATTGAGGGAGCACTCGATCCCCTCATCCAGATCATCGATAAAGATATTGAACAAGACCAGCCCCAAAACAGAGCCCTGGGGAACACCGCTTGTGGCCAGCCACCAACTGGATTCAACTCCATTCACCATGACTCTGTGAGCTCGGCCGTCCAGCCAGTTCTTTACCCAGCAAAGAGTACACCTGTCTAAGCCACAAGCCACCAGTTTATCCAGGAGAACGCTGTGGGAGACACTGTCAAAGGCTCCTCTAAAGTCCAGGCAGACAAGAGCCACAGCCTTTCCCTCATCCACTAGGCGGGTCACCTGGTCATAGAAGGAGATCAGGTTGGTCAAGCAGGACCTGCCTTTCATGAACCCCTGCTGGCTGGGCCTGATCCCTTGGTTGTCCTGCACATGCCCTGTGAGCACCCTCAAGATGAACTGCTCCATCATCTACCCTGATACCGAGGTCAGGCTGACAGGCCTGTACTTCCCTGGATCCTCCTTCCGGCGCTTCTTATAGATGGGCATCACACTGGCAAGCCTCCAGTCGTCTGGGACCTCCCCTGTTAACCAGGACTGCTGATAAATGATGGAGAGTGGCTTGGCAAGCTCCTCCACCAGCTCTCTCAGTACTCTCGGGTGGATCCCATCAGGCCCCATAGACTTGTGGGTATCCAGGTGGCTTAGCAGGTCCTTAACTGTTTCTTCCTGTATTATGGGGAGTTTATTCTGCTCTCCATCCCTGTCTTCCAGCTCAAGGGGGCTGGATACCCTGAGGATACTTAGTCAGCCTATTAAAGACTGAGGTAAAGAAATCATTAAGTACCTCAGCCTTGTCCTCAGCCTTGGTGACAACGTTCCCCCCCACATCCAATAAGGGATGGAGATTCCCTTTGGCTCTCTTTTTGTTGTTGATATATTTGTAAAAACATTTTTTGTTATCCTTTAAGATTGTGGCTAGACTGAGTTCTAGCTGGGCTTTTGCCTTTCTAATGTTGTCTCTGCTGGACCTTGTACCCTTCTTGAGTTGCCTGTCCCTTCTTCCAAAGGTGATAAACTCTCCTTTTATTCCTGAGTCCCAGCAAAAGCTCCCTGTTCAGCCAGGCCAGTCGACTTTCCCGCCAGCTCGTCTTGCGGCCCATGGGGACCGCCTGCTCCTGCACCTTTAAGATTTCCTTCTTGAAGACTGTCCAGCCTTCCTGGACCCTTTTGCCCTTCAGGACTGTCTCCCAAGGGACTCTCTCAACCACTGACCTGAACAGGCCAAAGTCTGCCCTCCAGAAGTCCATGGTAGCAGTGTTGCTGACCCCCCTCCTTACTTCACCAAGAACTGAGAATTCTATCATTTTGTGGCTGCTAAGCCCAAGAGGGCCTCTGACCACCACATCGCCCACCAGTCCTTCTCTCTTCAGAAAGAGCAGGTCAAGCGAGGCACCTCCCCTGAGAGGCTCACTTACCAGCTGTGTCAGGAAGTTATCTTCCACACACTCCACGAACCTCCTAGACTGTTTCCTCTCTGCTGCGTTATACTTCCAGCAGATGTCCGGTAAATTGAAGTCCCCTACAAGAACAAGGGTTTACTATTGTGAGATTTCTGACAGCCTCTTGTAGAATGCTTCATCTGCCTCTTCGTCTTGGTTGGATGGTCTATAACAGACTCCAAGCAGGACACCTGCCTTGTTTGCTTCTCCCCTCATCCTTACCCACAAGCAATCGACTTGGTCATCGCAATCGTTGATTTCTATACAATCAAAACACTCCCTAAGATACAGAGCCACCCCACCGCCTCTCCTTCCACGCCTATCCCTTCTGAACAGCTTATAGCCATCCATTGCAGCACTCCACTCATGAGAGTCATCCCACCATGTTTCTGTGATGGCTCGAAGTCACAGCTGTCCTGCCGCAGCACGGCTTCCAGCTCCTCCTGTTTGCTGCCCATGCTGCGTGCATTGCTGTAGATGCACTTGAGCTGGGCTATTGATTTCACCCCCAACATCGGCATGCCACCCCTAGGCTCATCTCTAGGGAGCCTGGTTTTATCCGCTTCCCCCTTCGAATCTAGTTTAAAGCCCTCCTGATGAGGCCCTTCAACTCATAAGCAAGAATCCTTTCCCCCCTTGGAGAGAGTTGACCTCCATGCGCTGCCAGGAGGCCCGGTGCTGTCTAAACCGCCCCATGGTCAAAAAAACCAAAACTCTGCCGATGGCACCAGCCTCTGAGCCACATGCTAACCTGGTGTGTTTCCCTATTCCTTTCAGTGTCTCCCCCCGCCACTGAAGGGATTGACGAAAACACTACCCGTGCTCCCACTCTGTCAACCAGTTGCCCCAGCGCTCTCAAGTCCCACTTAATCACTTTTGGACTTCTTAGCGCAACCTCGTCATGGCCAACCTGCATGACCAACAGCGGGTAGTAATCAGTGGTCCGAACCAGACCAGGGAGTCTCCTGCTGACATCTCTCACCCGGCCCCAGGGAGGCAGCAGAGTTGCCGGACCCGTTGGGTCTAGTCGGCATATTGATCCCTCTGTACCCCTCAGGAGGGAGTCACCTATGACAATTACCCTCCTTTTTCTCTTAACAGAGGAAGTCTTGATGCGTGGGGCTGACTAACTCGCCCCAGGCAACCCCCTGGATGGACCTTCATCAAGGTCCTCATGTGCCTGGCCCTCAAGTTCCAGAGCCCCATACCTGGTGTGTAAGGGCAGCTGGGACGGTGAGGGAGGCCAGGAGGGGATTCGCCTGCCGCCCCGAGCAGGGACCTGCTTCCATTCCCCCTCGTCTCTTAGGTTCTCTCCGTCTGCACGGCAGCAAGAAGGCAGGGGATCCCCTGATGCTTGTGGAACCTCCACCTGCTGCCTCTGCCCCAGGGACGGCCGGGTGTGGCTCCAGCGACCCTTGTCCCTCTCACACTCCCTGACGTTCCTCAGCCCCTCCACGGCCTCTGCCAGCTCTGCCACAGGCTGAGCAGGTCGCTCCCCCGGCCGCACCGCACGCAGGTGTTGTCTCCGCTGTCCCCGGCACGAGTGACAGGCTCAGGCACTCCCCGCAGCCGGACACCTGGACACCCGGGGTGTGGGGGGGAGCTCGGTCTGGGTCGCCACATTCCCTCTGGCCGCGGCTTTCGGCCGAGTGGAGACCCTGCCCGGGCCTCCCCTGGGCGGGCGATGGCCACTCCTCGGGAAGCCTCTGGTGCCGGGGGGAACTGCGCCCCGCCCGCACGAGCTGCCGCGCAAACGGACGCGCCACGCGCTGTTCGCCCGCCCCGTTCGCGGCGCTCCGGGTCGCTCGCGCTCCCGGGGGCTGCTCTGGCACGTGCGGGGCTTCGGCCGCCGCCGCTCCCGGCCCCGCCCGCGCTGCGCCAGAGCTGCCGCTCGCCAGGAGCGCGCGCTGCCGGCTGCAGGGGGGCGGGCGCTGGGCCCCCGCCCCCCCCCTCCCCGCGCTGCCGCCTTCGCGGTTTGGCCTCTTTAGGAAGGGTCCTCGGCGCGACCCCCCCGCTCCAGAGCCCTACCCTCATCCAGTGTCGGGTCCTCACAACAGAGCGGAACAGAGATGGCTGCTAGAAGAGTTTATTCTTCCACCGTGCTGGTCCAGGGAAGCACCAGCATTGCCCTCACCATCCCAGCTGTTTGTAAGAACTCCCACAGTTAATGGTGCCTGGACAGACCAAACCTCTTTGAAGCTACTCACCTCTCTGAGGAGAAAGAAGCCTTGAATAGTTTCAGCTTCTTAATATAAAGGGGGGGAAATAAGAGAGAGAGAAAAACAGACGCAGGACTTAGGATGACACAAATTATATTTCTGAACATCACGAAGAAACAAAATAGGACAAATCCATCTAGTAGTTATCACTGGAACAGGTGTCACAGCTCTGAATACAATGGGAATAGTTCAGCTTTGTTTAAACAAAACAAAAATTAAAATATTAAAAAAAAACACACTCAAAACCCAAACATTTCTCAGGTCATTGTGGTTAAACGCAGAGACTGAATTAACAGAAGGAAAAGAGATTGCCAATACACTGCCAAAGTCATTTGATTCAGTTAAAGAGAAGCAATAAGCCCAGGACTGCAACTGGCAAGTTTCAAACAGGGACCATCTACATGAAATGCAGACTAGGGACAGAATTAGCAAAACACACTGTAAAAACAGGTGAAGGAATTATAGCCATAAGATACATCAAAGTACAAGCTCAGACAGAGTCATCTTCACAGCTACAGCTTCTCCATTTAGTTTCACAACCAAAATTTCTGAAGTGGCCTTCTAATGCTCAGCCACCACACACCAGCTACAGAGCCCAAGCTTCACAAGGGCTGGAGGCACAATCCAGCCCTGGGGGTCAAACAGGACCCCTTTCCATCAGGAGTGTGCTACTCAGAAATGTCTAAACCAGAGCATGCAGTGCCAGGTGTGATGGTTCCTGTGTGGCAAGGAATAGCTCCCTTTTGGCAGCCCAGAGAAGAAAAACTGTTGCTTTTTTTCCTGATGTCAGCATTATCCAGCTGCACTGCGTAGGATCTGTGGATGGACACGTTTGTGCATCTTCTAGCTTTGCTCTTCAGGCTGGTGGCAAGTGCCCTATGCTACTGTCATCCTCAAAGAGCACGGGAGAGGTTGGGAAGCAGGAGGAGCGCAAGAGTGGGGCCAGATGCTCAAAGACACAGAGGCTACTAAAATCAGAGGCTACTGCATTAGAAGCACACAGGTCTTGTCTGCAGAAGGGCGGTAGCTCTTCCTAGAAAGGACTGAGACACACCTCTGCATCCTCCAGCAAAGGTTGTTCACTGTTTTGGGGTATGGACTGCACAGCATCCAACTGTTCTACAGTAGTGGCAGAGAGCATTCAACCTGTGTGGCACAGAGCAGGGAAAAGGAAACTCTGAACTCGGTGTCCTTTGCAGGAGAGACACACATGTTATTGTATTGACCACTCACATTTTGTTCTTAGACCTTGGTTCCCTGGAACTGAGAGGTGAGGCAGTCAGCACATCATCCCAAAATGTAAAAGATCATGTACCTCCTTAGCCTTGGGCCTTTTCCCTTCAAGAGGCTGTTGCAAAACTTAACTGAGCCAACATCCCAATTCCAGGCAGAATATGGAGCCCTTCCACTTGCTCCAAGTCGTAAGAGAGACCCCTTTGACCTGGGGGTGTTTGACTTGGGACAGGAACGCTCCTGTAACTGTGAACGAGGCTTCGAGGATTGTGACAAACAGATCACAAAGCAGGACTAGCTCTGAGCACCTGGAATGAAGCCTGCACAATCCCTTTTACTGCAGCACCTTCACAGTCCAAAGACATGAAGGTGGTAAAAGCAGACAGCTGAGGAATGCCCATGGAAAGTAGCACAGAGTATGCAGGCGTCTGCCTGGAAAAATGCATTCATCTTTACCCTGGGACCTTTCCCTAATTCTCTCTAATGAAGATGCATTACTGACATTGCTGAGATAGAAAAAGGGAGAAAAAGCAATGCCTTATTTCTTTCTATCAGTTGGGCAAATGATAATTCCCACTGCACAATGGGATTAAGCTCAAATTGAAGTAGCATCATAAATCTGTGACCAAACTGAGACCAACAGAGCAAGAATGTCTCTCTAAGCCAGGCTACAAAACCAGTCAATGGCAGGGGATGAGAGATGCTTTTATTGTTTACCCAGTAAAACAATAAAGTGGAAGATTATTAGATAGGAAAACAGCAGCTTTGCTGGGCCAGGTACCAGGTAATCCCTGAAATGTGTCCAGTGGAGCAGAACTGGGCAATAGGCTTCTTCGGGTTCTCTTCAGTGGATAATGTGTTCACCAAAAAATGCGGTTTAGGGTTAACTGAAACCAGTCAATAGATTAAGAAAAAGAGGCAAAGGCAAAAAGACTATTAACATTGAAACACTTTCTTTCAGCATTTTCAAAACAGAAGGTTTCACATTTTTCCTTCAAAGCAACTTGTTATAGCCCAAGTCATAGTGTTTTTCAGAAAGTGAAAAAGCAACCCTACAAATTAAATGCTTTATTTTGGTTTGAAAGGATTCTTTTATGGTTCAATTTTTCCCTTTCTCATGTCACTTAGGAAAAAAAAAATTGTCTCAGGTCACCCTTAAAACTTTTTTCCCCAGATTTTTCAGTTCAGCCTGCAAACTGAAAAACTACTGTGGGCACAGCCTACTTGGGAGTTTAGTGTCCCCCGTTCTATTTGAATCAGTCCTAAGCCAAAGAAAATGGGAAATTCATTTCACCAGGTAATACCAACCAGAATCAAGGTATTTAGCTGATGTAAAAATACTGAACATGTGAGGAGTTGTGGCTTTTTACAATGGGCTGAACATAACCCAGGAGATAAGAGATCTCCTAGCTCCAAAAAACATTGCCATCTACAAGCTTCCTGCTATGCCATCCTACTCTCCTATAAGGCAATGTGTGAATTGTGGGTCCGATCCTGCGTGTGAGACGGAGGTGTGCTGATACCACTTATTTGTGAGCAATGCAAGATCCAGGTAACCCACCCTACCTGCTCTAAGCAAGGGGTTTTGGGGGTTGGGATTTTTGGGTTGGGGGGGAAGCAAATGGAGAGAGTAACAACATCCTCCCCACTAAAAATGTTCGAGCATCACTCACATGACCTGAAAACAACATCCCTTTTTTGCAGAGTGTTACCACTTTCTGCAGGGACAATACAGTACTGGATAGTTGCTTTGCAAGCTCAATAAAATGAAAAGGCCTTACACGGATTTTTGTTGGGACAGTCATCTGGTTCAAACACAGCAGAAGACAACAACAACAAAACCAGCAAAAGCCCCACAATAAATTAGATATCAGCACAGTTTTCTAAATGCTCTAGAACAATTACTTGCAAGACAAAAAAAAAATCACAGCTCTGGTATTTAGAATCTTGTCATTTTTTTAAAAAACAATAATCCACAGGTTTTGCATAAAAATAAACATTTTAAGCTGACAGCATTATGTTTATTGGATCAACCCGCTTTTTTATATATATATTTCTAGGTATATTTAAATGTATATTTTTCTATGAATATTCTTTAAAGCAGTAATGGTAGTCACAAATACATAAAAATAGGTATTTTGGGAAAAAAAAAAGAGTAATAATAAAGACAACCCTGGTGAAAAAGGGGGGAGGGGAGGAAATAATCAAATGGGGCCATATTCTAAAGCAATGGCTCACCATACTATAACTTGTGGATTCCAGTCCTTCTGTATTGTGAGCAGTTACTCCTAAATACTATTGGGTTTTAAGTGACGTAAAATATAAATTCCTGTGATTTGTTATCAAAAAAAGGGATTTGAGTACATAGGACAGATTTTGATGCCTGTTACATTGCTGTAAGTAACTAGCACAGACCATCTCCCAAGCTGAAAGCAGGAGGAATTCCAGCAATTCTTGCACTTATTAGAATGTATTTTCTGATCAAAATCTGATCTGCCCCTCTGAACAAAAATTTTTTAAAAAGTCCACTTTTGCCCTATAATGTTTTTTCTGTTGTCCTACAAATAATCAAAACAGATTGCAAAAGGTGGGATTTTCAGTAGTGTGTGTCAGCATTCTGTGCATCTTTGACAAAAGCCAGCTCCTAATGGTTAGGAATATTTTTTCAGATTGATCCTGTCCCTTTACAGCAGGAGGTAACCTCACTGTTAAAAATCCCTTCAAGGCAAAAAGATCATGGAGGGGGGCAAGGGGGAAAAGCCATAAAAATGATAATAGCCCAACCTGCTTGCCAGCTGCATCAGTATTCAAGTAAAGTTTAAAGTACCTTTGTGGGACTTCAGAGTCTTGGAGGGTGAGACCGGCTTATTTTAACAAGTGTAACACACACTTTGAAACAGCCTTGTCATCTGCTTGTTTAAACTAAAAAACAAAACTCAAAAACAAACAGGAGCAAAGCAAAGGTATAGGAAAGGTCTGAGCATCAGTTATTAGACTGCAGAGTGTCTTCTTGACACTGACACTTTGATATTCTGGCCTTCCTTTCTAATTCATTAAAATATGAAGTCATGCAGCCATTTTAAATGAGTATTTCAAGAGTCCAGTTTTCATAGAGGTTAACTTCATCACCAGCATAGCACCGGAGAAAGCTGATCTAACAATATTTCACTTAGAGAACTCTCCAAAGGAAAATAAGAAATACAATTCCACAAATAATGATGCCAATTAAAAACACAGAAAGCAATTTGGTTTTGCTTAGAAATTCTTTCAGAAGAAAATTTTTCTGCACTTCTCTCTTTCTTTAAAAGCAAATTTTCTAAGCAGCCAGATTGGAGAGCTATCTTCCATTCACATGAATCTAAGCTTTTCTGAAATGGCCTACAGGCTTTTGGAGGCAGAGGATTCCCTCTCCTAAATTTCAGAGCTATCTAAACAGCATCTGCTTGTTTTGTCTTGTTTCTCCTCTTGAATTTGTCCATTCTCCTTAGCATTTCACAGGCCAATACTACTGCGAGAATTTAGGTATCTGCATTTGAAAGAACTCTGGACCAAGCACAGCGTCACATATTTCATCTTCTCCATGCCCCTTCCATGTAGTTCCATGTCCTTACATGTACAAAATCACAGTCTGTCTAACATTGTTTTAAAGGAAGAAAATAAAATACACACACGCACACACACATACAATTGTATTGGTGAACACTATACGCTAAATATTTTTTTTCAACAGCATAACAGAAAGTTTGGCCTATTGTAGGTTGAACATGTAGAGAAGGCTGAATTTTTACGGTTGCCATGCAAGCCACCTTCAAGACAAAACAGATGAACCCACCCAAGAGCAAATGCAGCTTCTACTCTCAAGCTGTTAGACAAATACTGCCTTTCCAGGGATCAGACTGACACCTCGCATATTCAGTCAATGCAGTATTTAGAGAACTACACTGAGCTGCTTCTGCATCAGTCCTCTGAATCCAAATGCTGTTAAAACTAAAGGGGGAAGAGGGTATTTGACTTGCCTTATTATTATTAACATGTATATATTTTGATAACACTTTGAATTTCAATTTACTTCTGAAACCTTGCCCTTTGAGAAGAACACACCCTTAAAGCTGACATTTTTTTCAGGCTTCCGTTCCTTTAAAATTCTCTTTTCATTTTGCTGTTCTTTTTCAATTATCTACCAGAAAACTTGCTTTCTTCCAACAGAAATGCAGCTGGTGGGCTTGGGCTTTCACTGCACCCGCTCTGTGAAATTCTCTGGGAAAACTCCTCGGCATTGGTCAAGTTCCTTGTGCTGGATCCAGTCAGATTCCTTCACACCCATCAGCCATCCTTCGTCCTAGAGGAGAAGATAGAGATCAGATGCTTGAGGGATAGATGCGAGCGGGGATTTTTCTTACAGAGCACAGTCCAAGGAGGTGTCAAGGCATATCAAAGCCATGCTTGTGGTTGGCTTGGACACAATCCAGGAAGAGGATGGTGGAGAAGGAAAAAAACCAACTTTTGTTCACTTTTAGACAGGGAAAAGGCTACATCCCACCATAGTCAGTACCAATACTCCTATCTGACCCAAGTGTCTAGAGACAGTGAAATTGTAAACAATTGTCAAGTGTAATAGAAACATATCATAATTTACACCCACTGAAGCAGGGAAGATTCTGCCAAAGAAAGTCTCTAGAGCTACAGGATGGGAACCACCTACCCCATCTTTCACTATCTAAATATGAGGGGTCTAGCATTTTCCACAGTCAGAAGAGAGACAGGAACCTCCACAGTGTAATTCACCTGCTCATACTGGAAAGGATGAACCATTCCTTGGAGGTGCTCACCCCCTGATCTGGTCACAGCACCTGGGTGATTAGCAATTTAGAGATCTGACAGGCAAAATGAGTCTTATTATGCTGAAAATCTAGTCTACAAGAGCTAAGAGCTGAGGAGCTCAACCCATCTTCCCAAAACCCAACAGGCTGTTCAGCTTGATGCAAGATGTGGTTGACAAAACTCACCGGCCTGTGCTATACATGATATAAGACTCAAGGTCTCTCACAAGGGTCTTTCCTAGCCAGCAAGCCTATAGATCTATAAACGGGGATGCAAATGGAGTCCTGTCTGGTAGAACCTACTCAGGAAGAGAACCAGACTTCCTACCCACTCCCTGCTCTCTGCAGGGTGTCCAGCACCACGGTTTCTGCTCCATCTGAAGCACATGAGGGAGACAAGTCATTCAAGGTGACAAGGCTGCAATTCTTGCAGCTACTCTATTTGCTGCATGCCTTTGAGCTGCCACCATGGAAGCACCCTTTCGACATGCAAATATACCCACTCATTTGCAGTGGGGCAGCCTCTGGGTTTTGAGAGATTGCACGATGAGGCAATGGAACTGCACAGGGGACCACCACCTCCAAACTTGACAGCTTCCTCTGCACCCACCCCTCTGGATGAGCACGCATCGGGCTCATTTAGAGATACGTCATCACATCCAGCTACATAACTTGCCAGGGCAGAAATGCTCAGGCAACCAGATACCCTAAGCTGTGGGGAAATGAGGCATGCATGTGTACAAGTTCACATAGTTGTTCTGACACTTCTCTTTTCCTGGCACTTGCAGGAGTTACCTGGGTATTTACCCAAGGCCAAGCAATGCCTCCCCTGAAACCTTTTCTTTAAAAAAATACTTGCACAGTGCAGGAGTGATGCAGCCCTCACCAGGGGTGATCCATGGGGCACGTATTGCTTTCCACTGACATTTTGCAGCTTCTGCCCTCTTGTCCTGTCTTCTGCACATTTCATGTGGCAGCAGCTCAGACCAGCCACTGTACCCAGGTTCCCTGTCCCTTGCAGGCTATACTGGGTGCCTGCAGGCTCAGTTAGCCCTTGGTGCTGCCTTAGATTTGAGCATTCAGGAGATGTCATGGGAACGGCATGAGAAGGGAGCCCATCTGCAGCAGCCAGCTGCAGGGCCTGAGGAAGGGCTGACATGCCATAAATCAGAAAGAAAAACAACTAGGCAGAAGATACTGGGCCCAAGTGTCTGGAAGGCAGCTTTCAGCTCACAGCATGGCAAGCACAAAAGCTCATCCATTTGCACACAGCGTCTGTGCCATACAGCATGCATCACTCCCACCGCATCCTGCTATGAAGGGTCTCAGCTGTAGGGATTAGACATGAGGACCCAGACTGACCCTTACCAATTTTGAACCATGTCACTTGAAGTGCCAGCTTAGAAGCACTGCTGCCCTCAACCCCTTCTTCTATCAAGAAAGATGAATCCAGGCCTGGCTGATGTACCTACAAACTGACACCTCAGCTGCAAGATGGGGACATGGATCACAGTCTGTTATCCTAAGCTTCCTCCACTCACGTGCACAGTTCATGCACATGTTAACAGCCAATGTTTTCTGGCTGGGTATGGTCAGTGTTAGGGAAATGAGCTGTAGCACAGGATACACTGTAGGAGGGTTAGAGGGCTTCAGTGCAGCTACAGCATCATGTTAGCAACACTCAGAGCTCACCCTCTGCAGCTTGGAGAGTCTCGAGTTCATGGCTGTTGCACCCACATCCAGCTAGAGTGCAAACATAGGGCATTGAAAAATTCTGCTCCACAAATGCCATCTCCTACCACAGAAACTAGGGGAGCTGCCAGAAAACTTTCCGAGAAAGAAATGCTCACAAGTGCTTGTGCAGGGCAGTCCCACTCAGTCTTGTCTCCAGAAGGAATCATTGCCTCTTCCCATACAACCCTTCCCCCAGAGCACCTAGCTCTGTGGGAACTGCCAGCTCACATTTCACAAGCAGCAGCAAGATCTGCCTTCCTAATTCACAAAGCCAACAGCTGAGCCACAAAGAGGATCCACATCTTTTGTAGCCAGTGAACTACATCACCTTCTCTTTACCCCTTATGGAATCCAGATCTTGTCTGAACTTGGCCAAACCCAAAGAGCTGGTGACTACTGAATCAATTTGGAGAATTCCCTTCCTTTTCCAAACAAAAACCTGGAGATGTGAGCATGAATTTTATAGAAATCATCACCTCTCTCAGCCAAAGTAGTAAAACTGCTGCAGACTATCAGCTGGAAGGCCTCAAACACAGCAAGTGAGAAGGATTTATTCAAGGCTTCTAGAAATAGTTCAGATTAAAGAAAAACATCACCAAGTAAATTCAGGTTGGAGATGGACAGCAAGGCTGTTCTCTGGAGCTGAGCAACCTGCTCCAGCAGGTTCTTTGGTTCTGCTGCCATCTCCTGACCAAACACTGTCTTTTAGAAATAGGTATTGCTATGCTGAAGTGCAAGATATCCACGGCAAGCTGCTTTCTCAGAGCTCCAGCATTTCTCAAAAGGGGAGGAAACATCGTAAGCCATGGGTCACTCCTGCCAATGCCAGTCTGCACCGCAGTGGTCAGAGAGAATGGGCACCAACTTTAGGAGCAGTGAAGAGGCAAACTATAGGCTCCGTTGGGCTCCATGATCAAGGAAGTCGTTGCATTGGCTCAAATACCCTGACAGGGACAGGAAGCCATGGCTAGTTCACATGCTTTATGCAGGATAACATGTCCATTTTCCAATCACAAGCAGAGTGCTCCTCTGTTGCAGGAAGCCAACCTCAAGCTCAAGGACAACCGGCCCTCCTGCCAGCTCCCAGCCACAAACTGATGGCTCTGCACCCAGCCAGCCAACTGTTAGTGGAGGAAGAAGCAGCTTTGGAAATCCCCTTGGCTCCTCCCAGCCCAGGCTCACACCCTGTCTTCCCCACTCACCTGCTCCTCAGGGTTCTCAAATGGAATCACAAGCACCACATCCCCAGCCTTCAGCTGCAGCTCGTCACTGTCAGTGGCTGCGTAATCATGCATGGCCTGGACCTGTGGGGAGAGGAGAGGAGAGGTTGGGTGAGGCCAGCCTTCTCTCAGCCAGCTCTGTAATGGGTGACAAGGCTTTCCACTTCATTGATTCACTGGATGATTCAGGTTGGAAGGCACCTTTGGAAGCCATTTGATCCAACCGGCTGCTCAAGGTAGGGCAAGCTTGGATTACAAGTGCCACATCTATGGGAATAACCACTTCCCTTAACCTAATGGCTACACATTTGTTCATACAGCCCGGCACGCAGCTCGCCTTTGCCACAAGGGCATCCTGGTGAGTGTCATTCAACTTGTTATGCATCAGCACCTCCCCATCCTTTTTGGGGAGGATTGAATTCTCATGGTATGGGCCTAAAAACCTCGCAAGATAGTAAACCTGTATTCGCTTGAATGGTGCCCTGTATTCTTTTTGCAGCTGGACTTCAAGAGTATTAGAGATTATAGGCTCCCATCCCTGTCACAGCAAGCAGAGAGAGGAAATGTAGGGAAGAGTATCAGTTTGGATCTTCGAGTTATTGTATCCTGCCATGTTTTCTCTTTGGTATTCAGCCTAATTCCTTATCAACATCTGCCTTATAGCTTCTCTCCTTCATATACCACAGCTCTCCACATCAAGCACTACAGTCTATAATGCTGCCTGTAACCAGTCAAAATGTTATGAGCCTCCTATTGTTCTTCAGGGTTTTGTCACTCTTCTGCTTTCAGTAGATCTCCCAGGGGAAAAAAAAAAAAAAAAAAAAAAAAAAAAGAGATGCATGGACATGACTAAAGCAGAAGAAAAGCATTCCTATAGCAGATTAAACAAAAAAAGGAGACTCTCTTTTCTCACTTTCAGGGCATGATGCATCTGTGCTGTCTTGCTACCATATTCCATTATGCATGTTAAGTTTGTGGCCTATCCTCACCCATAATCACTCCTTCCTCCACACCTTTGAAACAAGCTACAAGTGATCTCTGGCATATTCATAATACCCACCATATTTCCCTGTCCGTTCCTGTATTTTTCTCTGTTCATCTTGGCTTTCTAATTTCCCCAAACATGAAGTCCTCTGTCCCTACCGGTGTTTCCAACTCTTCTTCATTTGCCACTTGCATCAAAGTTTAACCTTTCCAGTTTGGAGCACAACTTCTTATCTACTGCCCAGAGTCTGTGACTGACATTACCATACCACCAAAGAAATAACTTCAGCAGAGAGGAGGTGGCGTTTTGCTATACAGCACAGACAGATGTTTTGGCACCTGTGCTCTTATATAGTCCTTTGAAGCATCTCAAACTGCATGAAGCTGGACTGTTGGGGAGGAAGGTATATCTTTCCCTCGACTTCCTTTCTCCCTTTCAATGAGGCACAGCCCGCAGCCAGGCTGAGTGAAAGTAATTAATTCCTTACAGGAAAAAAGTCACCAGGAACTTGGTGCCCCACCACCACACACTCACCTTGAACAGAAATCCTGGGGGCATATCAGCTCTTTCAGACGAAGCGCCTCCTTCCACAGTACCATTGACAGTAGCAGGGAAAGTTTCCACAACGACAGCAGGCAGAGAGCTCTGGTAGGCAGCAGCAGCCAGGGAAGGAAAAAAAAGCCATTGAGAAAAGAGAATCCAAAATTGCAACTCCAAGTCCTCCCTGGAGGATCCACATCCCAAATCTACCCATGGCTTCAGCAGGTTTTCCCAGCATGCCAGTCAGTGACAAAACACCCCAAAGGACAGCAGAGGCAGCAGTGAGCAGGCAGGAGAGGTCTGTTGTCCTCTGCTGTCTTCTTTTGCTTAAGGCTCCCATGCACTGTTGTCACAACACTGTTCTTGTAGAGCTCTCATGGAACAGACAACGTGAATATGACAACAGCCTGTAGGAACCAAGCTGCCATGAGCTGGGACCTACTCCAGTCCCCTAAAAAAGTGGCAGTGTCAGGAAAAAAAGAGGAACCCTGGATATTCAGGGGACACAGGCAGAGCCCAGAGGACAGGGTAGGTAAAGTAAATGGCAAGCAAGGAAGAATCCAGCAGACAACACAAGCTTAGCACAGCATGGGCTGTGGGGTCGCTTTACAGCGTGGGTGAAGAGGCAATTCTTTTTGTGGATCTTCCAGCAGAACTTCACCATAAGCATTACGCAGATAAAATGCAATGGCTAAGTCTGGCCTCTGAATAAGATCATTCTAACTGCTGGCGTGGCAGGCATGTGTGTTTCCAAGCAGCCACACATCTCGCTTCCCAGCCCAGCCTCCCACATCTGCTGTATGACAACGGGATGTGATGGAGAAAAGGGACTGCTGTCCCTCAAGGTACTTACCGATCCTGAGTCAGCTTCAGTTTTAGATGCTTCAGCTCCAGCTGCTGCTTCTGATCCAGCTGCTTCAGCTCCTGCATGGGCTGCTTCCGCAGGCTGCAACACAAAAGCCAGCCAGGCGGAGAGTTATGCTCATTACAGCTACATGTGTGTGCAGAAAGTGCAGCCCAGTCTGTCCAAGTGCTCTATGCTGTTGACTGCTGCCATCTGCTGACAAACAGGTGAGAAACCGCAGGGTCTTGCTAGATTTCTATCTCCCTTTCTCTGCAACCCAGCGAAATCAAAGCAAAGCCTGCATTCCCTCACTCCAGCCACGCAGCAGACAATACTCCAGAGAAAATCAATGCAATGCCAAAAATCCTGTGCAACTCTTTCTTTTCACAATCTAAATCACAGACCTACTTTACCGACCCACAGTATCTATTATTACATATAGAGTGCCCACTTGTACATGAATACAAGCCTGCTTGCATGTGAAGGGACAAGCATCTCTCAACAGGCTACTTCCAAGGATCAACAATCAAGGAATATTTAAGCCTTTGCATACTCCCAGAAACAGAAGATCATGGTAATAATGTGTCCAGATATGGAACTTAGTCTGGACCCAGCATCTACGTGACATCAGCACTGATTCAAACTAAACTGAACTGAAAACTGTACTGACTTTCACCCAGTTTGATTTTGGACAGGCCCAGAGAGTCATGAGTTTGGATTCTGCTGTGCATATTCTATTAGTAAGAATTTGCTATGAATATATGTACACATGCACACATTTGTGTTGGTGGAGAGGAGGGTTTCTAATGCACAAAAGCTGCCACCACCCAGAAGAAATATTCAGCATCACCTACAAATCACTGCCTGGCAGAGACTGTTCTAGGCAGTCTGGGGACAGAGGTTTCTGTGCACACAAAAAAATTTCCAACTAAACATCTCTGATACACTTTCAGCAGTCCAAGTTTTTGTTCTCTCTTGCCTGAAGTCAGGTTAACTCTGTTTAACACAAAATGAAAGATACTCATTTGCCCATCCCAGAAACCACAGCAACGCAGGCAGTAAGTTAGATCTGGTAGCATCAATGCTGCTGATCAGCCCCTTGGGAGACTGGCCAGGCAGCATCTGGGAAGACTCCTGACAAGAATCTCAGGGGTCTAATCCGCAGCCTGAGTGTCTTCATGGCCAGTCTATACCCATTTGTTCTCTATACCAGATAGCACACGTGCCTCTTTGCAGAATCTAACCAGACACCCACTTTATACTTGCGCAATAGAGATTGCTATATAGAGATTTCCCATTTTTAATATACGAATAAACCAGCTTTAGCATGCCTACATGCCGCATACATTTGGTAAACACATGTGCCCCTGAATACAGCCACATTCAAAAGAAGGCCTTGTCCAGATTCCTTCGTATTGCAATTCTCATACTCCAACGCTACAAAAGCCCCGTGTAAAGCACCAACCATGGTTAACTCTTAAGTCCACTCCCATCTGGCTACTAGCCCCGCACTGGCACAACGCTCCAAGCAGTTTTCTAACAGCAGCAGCAATAACGAAGAAATAAATCTTTTAACAAAAAGCCATTACTTTACCTTCAGCTGCTCCAATGGTGCCATTTAACACATGCTTTCCTCTCCTATCACCTCCTTCCTCATGACTCCCCATAACCATGTCCACAGGCCTATATTGCCAGAGGGTATCATGAACAGCAGTTGTTCCCATCCTGCAGAGGATTCCCACAGCAGCTTTGGGTGGTGCTAAGGTAAATGTATCCATATGAAATGCTACAAAGGCTCCTCCTTTTTAATTAGATTCACTCCCAGGTTGCTTTTTATTTGGATTCAGTGAAACTGGAGCTGGGACAGATGTCAGCCCCATTCTATCTGGCCAAGCATGAGTTTTATGTGGACAAGTGAAAAGGGAGCTCAGCATGAGCTCCTTTTATAAAAGCAGCTAATTTGCAAAAACAGTATTTAATAACCAGAAAAATTGAATCTAAATTAATCCCCTGGATTTCACCAAAGGCCGTTTTCATGTCAGCTACTTATTTTTCTATTTTATGTACCTGTTGGTATCCCAAAGCCTATAAAAGCATTTACAGTCATGGCAAGATACTATAGGGAGAAGAGGGAGAATTGCTCACTGCTGTTGCCAGGTTTGAAAGCTTTGCTTATGCCAACAGCAGCATCATACACACCAAATGCAAGATTCCTCATCTGCAGAGCTAAGCAAGCTCTCCTGAGCAAAAACACCACAGAAGGCTTGAAGAGCAAGAGGAGGATTCCCCAGCTATAGGAGCTCTGCTCTTTAACCATGTATGGTATGCCAAAGTGAGAACTGGCATGGTGAGAAGAGCTTGTCTAGTAGCATTCCCCAGTTGATTAAATTGTCCTTATGGTGAAATCAGTTTCCAGGATGGGAGAAATGGCCCAAAACACTTTTTACATCCCAGACTGTAAGCACAGCTCAATCAGATACAGTCATTCCTCACCTCTGCCCATCCACTTCAAAGGCACGAGACCTTTCCTTGCGAAAAGAGAGACTTCTTTTCTTTCTTAATAAGACACACTGACAATGCACATACAGGGGAATAAGAGATGTTAAACATTGATAGCTAATACAACACACAAGGGAAACATCTTTCTTCACATTACCCAAGCTCATGTGAAGGACAGTATTTGCCACAGTGAGTCCTTAGGCCAGGCTCTCAGGAAGGGTTAACTCATGTCCTCCCAAGTACTGACTCAAAGTGGTGATCTGGCCCTTGAGAACAGAAAGGTTGGCAGGATTTGATTCCCCAGCATCAGCCAAGGACATGTGCTCACATCTACACCATGGAATATAGCCAGCTCAAGTAGCAGGCTTGAGTACCCAGACCAAGCATCTCTCTCCACATTGCTGTCTGTTTGTCCAGAGGGGCTCAGAAGTAGTTGTGCTTGAAATATCCCCCAATGGGCTAATCTGCAGCAATCCAAGACCTTCCCAGGCTCAATATATCTATAGGGCATAAATGAGGGTCTGACTTTGCTTCAGATGCTTCAGCATGTGCAGGGACTCCCTCATCAGCAAGCTCCAAAACTGAAGTTGAGGCAAATGCCAGGTAAGTCTTGGGCCTTAACTTTCAGCATAGACATAGGCTGAGCTATTTCACATCAGCCTTTCTTGCAACAATGGTCAACAAACAGCAAACACCACAGATAATGCCAAACATGTATGTGAACCCAATGGCACAGGCAGTAAGGACAAGGGGCAGCTGAGACATTTTTCCATTGCACACAAGACCAGCAGGATGTACAGAGCTTAGGAAATATTGGGGGTGGAGGGTGAGGATGATGCCACAGTGGGATTAAGTTTGAGAAGAACATCACAGCATCATGCAAAGGGAATGAGTGAGTCAGCAGGGAAAGGCAATGTGGTTTTGTGATGGTGGAGATACAGGTTTCAGAGTGTCAGACCTGACTTGCAAACATGTGGCTGCCCCTGGGGTTTCACAGAAGGGGCCAAAGTGGGTTCAGCAGTACATGGAGCAACTTTGGCTTGGGGTGTGCAGAAAGGAAAAGCAGCGAGGGAAAGGAGACAGATATGCGCACAGAGATGGCACTGGCACATGCACAGTACATGACGAGAGATGAAAGCCGTATGAAGTTCTTACCTCCCATAAATCCCAAGGTAAAGACTAAGCATGTCAAAGAGCAACAAAAATAAAACATGTTTATACGTGATTATTTTGGTGAGTAAAAACATTACAGATGCTGATCACACTGAAGCAGACATACACATTCAACAGCACTTATCTCTGCAGGTTTTTAATTTTTTTTTTTTTTTTTTTTTTTTTTTTTTTTTTTTTTTTTTTTTTTTTTTTTACTACCTGAATTTATACACCTCTCCCCACTGCACATTCAAATTTAAGTACCAAGGCAAGGCATTTGAGTAAGGGTTGTTTCTACCTCTGGTATGAAGGGAGACAGCCAAACCATGTTCAGTTATCAGTGGCAGACCACATAGTGAGAAAAAAAACAACTCATGAGTTTGTGGTCCATCAGTGTTAATTATGCCCCCACATATCCACACCCAATAGAGTTAGCATGATTTCAGAACAAGACTTAAACCGGTGTCTTTGAATCAATAGTGAAATATCTTAACCTCTTTGCCATAGTGCCTACCCTACAGGAAATAAATTTGACTGCTTTGAAAACTAGATGGTTTTTGCTAGGTTTTGGACTGTGTTTACCGTTAGAAAGTACTGATTTCAGTCTCTTTCTTTTAATGACTTCTGAAGCTAGTAATAAATACATTAGAACACCAAATATGCTATTGCAGTTTTGAAAAACCCACTCAGTATTGCTTGCTGGACAGGTAACAAATAATTCCATTTTAAGTGAAATTTATACTCACATCCTACACCAGTATACCAAATTATCCAAGTTATAATGGGTGATTCAGGAGAAAAAAAAAATCCCAGTAAATAAATTTAAAAGAAAAAGCTTATCCCGGCATGCAGCTTGTTCTGTCAGGCAAGCAGACACGAAATGCCAATCTGCCCACTTAAAGTTCCAGAAAGTGGTAGCTTGCCATATTTGTGTGTATCAAACTATGATAAAAACTAGTATCTTGCAGATAGAGCATTTTAATTTAGAAGACTCAAATGCCTAATGTTTGATCTCTCTAGTAAGAGAGGTCTTATCGCTACAAAAATCTGTAGGCTTACCTGACATGATGATACTGGAGAAATACTGTAAACATCCCAGTTACGTTTATTACAAATTTTAATGGCAACCACAAGCAAAATACAACCATTTAATACACATGAAATGGAAAGTCTTGGTGAGGGCAACAGACAAATTCAGGATGCGCTTCAAAGCCTCCAGCCACTTAGACACAAATGAAGTGCAGTCCACCTGCCTCTGACAGCAGACAGGACCAGGCACAGGCAAGACCAGAACTGGGCATCTTCTTTTTTGATACTGCGCTGTGCAGCACTATGCTCAGGGACGAAGCTACTTAGCTATGAACAGAGGCTATGCCAGACCCAGAAAAAGAAGGGCTTCATGTCATTTGAATATACATCTACAGCTTTATTCACCTGAAGTAACTGCAGATTATCAGTCTGTTTATTAAAAATCCCTTTGAGAGCAATTTATAGCAGCAGCACAGAACAGAGGCTGAATTCCCATCCACAGAATAACAGCTTAAATTCATATAGCATACAGAGGATACTAATCTAGGGAGGGACATACATTAAGTTGAACAAGCTGTCAATCAGTAGATCAGAGCAAAGCACAAGCATCCCACAAACACATAGTGCCAGACTGCAGCCTGGCTAATAGCCACCTGATTCCCACTGAACTTATATGCCCAGCAGGGAAGACCAAGGTGCCCATCTGCAAGGCACAGGTCTGGGCACCCAGGTCAGCCACCCACAGCTCAGGTCCACATATCATTCATGTGGGTGGACGCTACACCACACTTGGCAACAAGTCAGTTATAAAGGGAAAAGGAATGGTGACAGGAACCAACCTGAGAGGCAGGTGTGGGAGTCTTCCCCACAGTGGCATCTGGTTTAATGGGATCAAAATCCAGATCCAAGAGGCTGGCTCCCTCCTGGAAGGGCCCAGGCACATCAAACTTGGCAGCAGTGAGGAAGAAAAGCAGTACGAGCATTAGACACACAGACACGTACACAGCAGAGGGACGGTATGTGAGATCCAGGATCGAAGGCTGCAAGCGCAGAAGACATGGTGGCAATGCAAACACCTGATGTGACTCCTGACTGCTCGGTGCCTATAATCACAGGCAGTTCACACGGGTGCCACTGTAAACCATACCTGAGCCTTTCTTTTCCACAGGACTCATTCGTCTTCTCATCTGGCCAAATAAGCTGACATGGTGTAAGCACCTGACCTGCTGCGGTCAAAAGGATTACTGCCACTGTTGACTCAGAAGGGCTTCTATTTACATCTATTCCCCATAGTTCATCCAGCCGCCTTTGTACCGAAGGCCCAGGGCAGCCTTCGTCAGCCACATAAAGAGCCACAATCCATACAACTTATCTCAGGAACATGGATCCAGGCAGTAAAACACTCAAAGTTCTGGAAGGCAAGTCTGAGGGACCTCAGAGCTAATTCCCAAAGTTACTAATTCCCTCCTGAGACAGAAACACAGAATATGGCAGCTCACCCTAGCAGAAGGATTTGAATTACTTCCCAATCCAAAAAATGCTGTTTCAAATGCTTTCCATGTCAAAACATCTCAGAAACATGCAAATACAAGTGTTCTAACAAAGCCTAAGTTTGAAAATCTTTGTTACTTTCTTCAACGTCAGCAGAATAACTCCCTTTGACTGACCAATGTTCTAGCTAAAGACTGATGGCACATTCACTGATACCATTAATAAAACGGTCACTACAAAGGACATGAGTCATTAGTATTCAAAACTGAACTATCATTTCTGGTTTTTAGATTTAACCTAACCACTCCAAGACACTCCTTTCTACTCAGCTTCAGAGGAAGCTGCTCTCTCCAGGAAGTCCAGGAAGATTTGTCCCCATTTCCACTGAACTCCCAAGTTCGCTGGCCCTACTGCTTCCGCTACCTTTCAAACAACAGACCAAGCCTAGCAGGTTGGTCTCCACAGTTATATCATAGCTCCACCATGGAAAAACTCCTGGAAAGCAGCACAAGACACAATTTAAAAGAAAGTCTTCTGTGTACAACCCATATCACCATTATCTTCACCTCCTCTAACTTCGTCTTACTCCAGTTCTTTTATAGACTTTTCCCTCCCTTATGAACATCCTTGGCTCTTTTTGAGATCCACAGGCATGAGGACAAGGAACCAAGCTCTCCCGTCTCACAGTAAGACCCGACCAGTATGCTAAAACCAACTAGCATTCTATTACACTCCTCCAGCATATCCAGGTCATCGGAGAGGCTCAAACCCCAATCTTTAGTTTTGTTTGGTGGTGGGACACCAAAGGCTCCAGTCATGGAATAATTTTACCTGCCATTCAAAATTTACACGCAAGGGTATTTACCCAGCTCTGCCACAGAACAGCTCATTGGAGCTAAGACATCTGACAGAAATGGCCCTGGGCAACATGGTGAACGCTAGTGACTGTTGGTGCTTCAGTGAAGATTGTTCTGGCAACCAGAAGCCTCCCTCAGAACTCCCATTGAATGTCACAGCAGATCCCATCCTAGGTCAGGACACCGATCAGGTGTAGAAGAGTATGTCTGGCTAAGGGCTGGCGTTCACATGGAAACACATGATACAAACCATGGGGCAGACAGAGTTGTCCATTATGATACAAGAAAGGGAAGCACAGAGAATGATAGAGGGCTGCTCAGCTGCCTGTGGTCCCCCCCTTCCAACACTGCTGTCAAATCATCTCTCTGCAAGCTTTATCTATTGCAATGCAAAACCTGACATGGACTTCCTTCCCTCCCCGCTCCATCTCTGCTCCTCAGCAGCTGGGTGGAAGGTGGCAAGCCAGAGGCAATGGAGCATCATGATGCAAGGAAAAGTTAGGGAATGAGTCACAGATGAACACTAATAGAGACATTATTTGTGCTTTAACAAGCATTTAGGAAAAAAAAAAGATATATTTGTATATATATTTAAAAAATGTAGATGCAGGTGTCTCATGATACAGCCAGAAATCTGGTCAGGCTCCTATATGCATAAGGACTGCCATTCTCCAAGATCCAACACAGAATTCCCCACCTGCACATCTTCTCTTGCAGTGATTAAGTCAAAAGGAAAGTGAAGAGGAAAATACATAATTTGAAAATGTTTTTCCATTTTCAGGGCTTCAAAAGGCACCACATAACAAGAAAGAAATATTCTTATAGAACCGCTGGCTGGTGAAGAGTGACAGACTGCGTCAGCAGCCCTGAATTCACAGTAGGCACAGCCCTGCCTGTCTAAACTGGAGGGACAAGGAGAACTTCATGGCCTTTCCTGTGTGGGTGTGGGCTTTAAAAGTTACCACAAAGCCCACGTGTGAAGGTAGAGAGAGCACAAAACTGCCTTCTCCCAGAACTGGCACAAATACCAGTGTCAGCGCTTGGCGACATACAAGAGCAGAAAACACATGCCTCATCCACACCCAGGATGAATGGCTCTGGAGAGAGCATATCATGGGATATGAGGAGAGCCATAATCCATGTGCATTGCTGCTGAACAAATGCAGTGATTACTTTCTGGCATCTTCACCAGCTGCATTTCTCCTATGAAAAAAAGCTCTCAAAGGGAAATGTGTTGGTCAAAGCTGCCTTCTAGCCACCCTTCTCTCTAAGATGGCCTCCTATCTATCCCTTCGCCTTTTGAGGTCCAGTCCTGAGCTTGCCTTCCTCCTTCACCCGACCAGGTTTCATGGCTTGACACCTCCAAAGAAAAGAAAGGTCAAAAGGAAAAGTTCAGAGGCAGATAAATAAAAGGCAGGGCATAGCAGCTAACCTGCGACGGGGTTGTCACACTTATCTCGGGCACAAAATTGTCATCAAACAGACTGATGATGTTCTCCTGCTTGATCTCCTTGGAGGGGGTGACTTTTGGAGGCGGAGGCACCGGAGGCCCTTTCCTCAACTGCATGCAAGTGAGCACACGGCCACAGCACAGACGGCGACACCCAAAAAAACCAGAGACAGGAACCAGGTTAGCCACAAAAACTGAAGGTGGGGGAAATCACAACCACAGGCACAGAGCAGGGGTCCAGTCAACTCCATCTGAAGAGAGAGGGAGGGAGGGTAAAGGGCTGAACTGAAACAAAACAAAAAACCAACCACACGCCTCCAGAGAAGGTTTGGCATCATTAGTTACACTTCGGCCATGTGCAAGTTTCCCTCTGCAGAGGAGAAGCGTAACACAATTAATATGCATTGACAGGACATGCATACATAATTAGAGTATGTGCAACCTTCAAAAGAACCACTGGAAAGGGAACAGATCAATTACTGAGAATGCAATTCAACAGACCAGGCCAGCACTGCCTCCCTTTGCCGTACTTACCATATCTAAGTGAATGAGAGATCAGACTCAGTTTGTCCCATTATGAGTAGATGCCCACGAGGACAGATTCTGATCTGCCTAGTACTGGTTCCCTGATGCACCGGTTATCAGTGTACCATACCAAAGGTTGGAAGGAGCTCTTGGTTGCTTCTTATCACTTCTCAGTTTTAGGCAAAAACAATTCAAAATCCTGAGAAGCCATGACTGCTGCGGGCCCAACTCTGCTCTCAGTTTCACCAGTGAGCACTGACACTAAAGAAGTCACAAGTGTTTCTCAAATAGACATCCTAGAGAACGCATAACAAAGCCCGACCCCGTGACTGTAACCTATCCTAATACCCTCCCCATCATGCTAAAAGACAGCCTGACACTGCATCAACAATCCTATGGGAAGCTGTGGTAAAGCCTCCCTAGATCAACCCATTCACACCTTCTTTGCATTTTCCTGTGCCCAAGGCTCAATGCCCATTTCTAGATCAAATCAAACTTTGCAAAGATGCTACTGTATTGGAACAAAGCAGCCATACAAGTTCCCAGCACCTCAGCAATACTCAGGAATGACAATGCTTTCCCTTTACAGTGATGTTTTAGAGTTACTTCTCATCGTACCTAGGATCCCAAGGCAGCAAGACTCAGAGACCTGAAAATGAGCATCCAGTATATCAGTGTCAGGCCCAGTTCTGAAACACAGCAATCCCTGACTCCTAGTCCTGTACTCACACTCCTCCAGCATATAACTGAGCTCTACAAGGCATTTATTCAGATTGCTAAGGATATGCCCAGTTTTCTACTGTGTTAATCTACTTGAGAGTACAAGTGAGTATGCAAACACACATTTTCCACTGAATAGCTGGCTAGGGGAAAGAATGGAATAGTGTGGAATAGTTCACTCACAACTTTTCACTGTTTGCAGAAGGTGGTGTGTCCATATGCCCTGAGAAGTAGCCCTTCCTGAAAATACCCTGCTTGCCAGTTGCAAGAAGGGACCAGAAATTTCAGGGGAAAAATCTATTCTCAGAACAGAGCCACCATCTGCAGAAATTACAAACTCTAAAGTCAAGAATATCCTGACTCTTCGGCTATTTACTACTTTAAAGTAGTCAGTCTCCTTCCTTCCAATGCATTAGTGCTTTGGAGACCACAACTTCCATGGTATCCAGCATTACCTCTAACAGCAGTCTAAACCCACATCTCAAAGACAACAGGATTGCATACTGATGTTGGGTTATACCTAGAAATTCATCACCAAACAACTTTGCTGCCTAAAATAAAATAAATCCTCTAAAAACTTTCTGCTGAGTTGGATCCCACAGAGATTTATCTGTCTAAAAACAACACAGTTGTACTGATTTCAGAAGTGTCATTCAGTGGTGTAACTGAGAGCAAAAGTCTGACCTTTGAAGTTTCACAGACCCTTGAAGTCCTTTATCATCATCATCATATTACTCAGTGCGGAGTGCAGTCGCTTCTTCCAAAAGACAGAAATTAGCTGTTTGTGAGAATTAAAGGAGAGTATGAGAGCTATTTTTTTGGTATAAGGCATAGTTCAAAATTTAGTTAGTATTTATTTGGTCTCTCTTTGCTGTCTGCCTCTCTACAGCCTTTGCTTATTGTTTGCATTAGTATTTCAGACAGGAAGAGGCCAGAGAATTGTACTTGCTTGTTGCTCCATCCTCCTACAGAGGACAAGGGCCCCAGCCTCCCTAGGAAGACCCTAGAATAAATCACTTACCAATAGGTCAATACTAATGACATCAGTGAAGCTTTCAGTATTAAAGTCGAGCACCATTGAGAGTAGACCCTTGCATTTTCCAGTAGGCTGGCAAGCCGACACACACTTAATTTCTAGACTTTATCCATACAGGCACCAGGCTTGGCTCTGAGTACGAAACCCCAGTCCTTGTCTTCCCTCCCTCTGGAGCCAGCTCCATCTCCTAGCACCTAGTACAAAACTGGAGTGAAGCTCTTGTTCTTCACTGTAGTGAAGCCTGGGAGAATGAATTAAATATAGCTCGGCAAAGAGCTGCCAGGTGGTGGCAGCGTTAGCTGCAAATACCATTTCAGTCTTGCCTGTGGCCCATCTCGGGTTCCAGCCAGGGCTGCGCTGGAATATTCTGCTTGCTCGACAAGGGGTGCCTCTAGACTCATTCCTGTGGGCAGGAAGGCAGCAAGTGGATGAGCAAGCACTTGCAGCCTGGCAAAAACAAGGCTTATATGTGCTATTTAAAGGAAAGTGAAGAAGCCAAACTCAGCAAGACAAGTCCACAGGCAGCGTGAGCAAAATCTGCAGTGAACAGCTCAATTAATCTGTATGATTTCTTGTTCCAAGTTTCAATCAAGTTATAGCAATCTCTGAGAAAAGAAAAAAAAAAGAGGAAGGCAATTCTGGATAGTCATGCACTATCCTCTCCCCCATACACGTACCCTACTCCAAGGTGCTAGCTAAGCTGCTCTAGGCTGTGCCATACTGAGCGGTACAGAGTCCCTGGAGAAGTCCTGAAAAGACACTGCCAGGTATCCACATATCTCACAGGGCTGGAAAAGACCCTGTTGCCAATGTACAAACATCCTGGTTTTGTCCCTACTTAATCCTGAAAATCAAAAAAACAGTGGAGGGAAAAATATTGTGAGATGCTATCCAGAGACAGGAGACAGCTTACACCCCAGGCCTGGATTTGGAATCGCACTGCTATAGATGACAACAGCAAGAAAGTTCTGGGTTGCATCAGTCACTTTTTAGAAGCGATAGGTTTTCTCTTACCAGTTTGGCCAGACCCATCTCAACTTTAATTCTTCCTGGAAGACTCTCCCTGGTGTCCCACTTACTGAAATGCAAGGATTGGCACCAGACATAAATTTGGCCTAGTTACTATTTTTCCTTACTAAGCTTCTCCCCCATGCAGCAATAGAGGGATGGGAAGAGGAAGTAAATGTTTTATTTTCCTTAAGTCCCAAAGTAAAACATATCTTATGATATGCTGAGCAGCAGGAGCTATATCTGCTATTTCAAACATGCTGCTGGGTGTCTTCTGTGTAAGGAAAGGACTAGCAAAGGCCACATGGAAGGTATCAGACTCCATATAATGGGCAGCCTTCTTCCTGGTACCCACCTGTTTTCTTCATAGCGTAAGAATATAATGCCTTTATTTTTAGCACAATATTTTACCTTGTGATTAAAGTAAAACATCATGCAAAGTACAGATGTTCTCACTGTCCTTATCAATATTAAACTTCTTTCTTTGAACCTTCCTCAGTTACAGAAGTTCTTGGGAAGAAACTGGACCATCAAATTCCACAGGTTAATTCACATGTAAAAGAACAAACTTCCTCGCCCAGCTACAACTCCATCCTCCCTGGATCTTCTCGGCCACCCTACAGCAAAACATATTACTGGCCTTCCCGGTGCAGAAGCATTCAGAGACAGCTGAGTTCTTCCATATATAATACAGAGATGACCAATGAGCAACTTGCATTCTCGGGAACCTCTCAGGAACCAGTGAAGAAGAACAACTGTCATGCCACATTGTCTGTGCTCAGTAGTAGAAAGAGGTTCAAAAAAGCAACTGATGGATGTCTTTGACTCAGAGCTTGTGCCATCAGTGGTCATACTGCAGAGACATGGTCAATGTCATGGGGACACTACCTGAGATGGTGACTTTGGGATGCTTGCCCCAGGTGCTTCCAAAGTGGATGGTTCCAGCTCATGGTTGACAGTCTTGGTCTCAGGGCTGGTGATGGGAGATCCATCTGGTGGAGGCGAGGGGCTTTTATTTGCTTTCGCTGGGGTGCTGTCACTGAAGGAAGGGGAGAGAGAAAGGGAGAAAAAGGGAAAGAGAGAAAGAGAGAAGTCTGAGCCAGGCCTAGGAGGAGTTGTGCTAACCAGCACAGATCAGTGGCCTCCATTACCTCTTTGCTTCTCTGCCCAGGCACATGATGAAGACATCTGAAGCCTCTACAAGCTTCTGAGAAGCATCTTTGCTGAGTCACATGTGGTCCAACACACTGCAGTAGTACCACCATGCAGCAGGCTACTCACTAAATCCCTACTGCACGGATATATTTTGCCTCAGACACAGAAAAATAAAACCAAAAAAAAACAACCAGGCATCCTTAATTCTACTAGATTCTAACATAAGTGCCTGACATGAAGTCATAGTCTTTTAATACTGGGGAAGCAGATGGGGGAAGGAATTCTGTGCGGCTCATTTAGTTTTAGGTACTACAGATAAGAATTTTTCTGCATGGTAGTGTACTGACACCTGCACGGGTTATGACTAATAGATTCGCAACACCAGAACTAAGGCTGTAATCATAGAATATCATATTCCTCTATAAGGTACAAACTAGCTAAGAGGGAAGAGGGGCAAAGTAGCCAGAGGTTTCACAGATCATTCCAAACAGCAAAGAAACAAGAGAGATTCTGGCTGTTAATAAAGAATTATCTATTATGGAAAGTCTCCCCAGCCTTGTTTTCAATGATGAACCCATTCTGCCCTTGCCTTTCCAATTGGTCCTTATTCCAGGACTGTTTCTGACACACAGTCAAGAGGGACTCTTCAGGGAATTAAGATGCAAGGAGCATATGCCAATGGCAGTTGTTGGTTCATAACTTGGCCAGGTTTGGACAGATTTTTTTCAAAGGAATGGCAAGGAGGCAGATGCCTTTCCCTAAGGGCATGCCCTCACAAAGTGTCAAGTCTGTGCTTCAAAGTACAGAATCATGAGAGATTTAGTAAAAAGTTGGTTACCAGTAAATTTCAACAGGGATAAAGGTAAAGCCATTTTCCCAGCCTAATTCTCAGAAACAGCTGAATCATCTTGTCTGAAATTCAGCTGCCCAAAAAGCAATTAATCAATTTATTTCAAGTCATGCAGAAGCACGGACACTGGTAGGGCACATTTTAGCAGAAATAGTTACAGTTTGGCAAAACTATACACAGCTGAAAACAGAATATTACAGACTATTGCAAAAGGGCTGTGCAACCTCATCCACAGGGAGTGATGTTTGCCTCCACTTATAAAGTTGCAGTTCTTGTGAAGTTAAAGGCCTTGGGAGAAAGGCTGAAAGGAACAGATCCTTTCCTACAACTTGAGACGACAAATCCTTGGCACAGAGCCAGGGCCAGAGCAATGAAGACTTGATTCTGCAGGGACATCATGCAGTTTATTTCTTTGACATGTCCCAAGAGAGCCCAGAGCTCCAGACATGTACATCCACTCACACTTGGACGCCCCAGGTGTGGTAGTCATTGGATAACATGCATGATGGCCTCATTCCTAAACACTAATGAAGAGGGGAACAACAAGAGAATGGAGGGACAGCAAGGCATTTCAACAAAACTCCCCTTCCAAGCAAGCATCTCACCCTGTTCAGCATTCCAGCTTTCAAGCTCCCCACCCCATTCCCTCTTCATTCATTTCATCCTCACCCATTCCCCCCAACCCATATCCACACCCCCCACACACATTTCCCCACAAAGCGCTTGCTCTCAGGTCCACATGCAGGTCGGATGTTTCTGATGACACTAATACCAGCAGCACACCAACATGATGCAACAAACCCAGTGACGTTCTCTGCTGGCAGCTCGCAACCAGGGGCACATGAGCCAAGGGGAAAAAGGAAGAGAAAGGACTAAAGAACATGTATGCCAAACCCCTGCAGCTCTTCAGTTTGACTGGATATGCCTACAGTGTCCTTCCTCAGAGGTTCCCAGAAATCACTTCAATGCAGTGGGTTGTGTGAAGGATTCTGCAACATTGCCAAGGTTGTGCTACAGATTAGAAGAAGTAGTGGTTGGAGGGTGAAGGTAAGGAAGTCCTGCTCTAAATGGGAGTCACCAGGGAACAGCAGGCTCCACACAACTCATTCACAGCATGGAAACCCAGAAATTATTTCAGGAGAAGCATGTCTTGCTACCATTCCCACGGCAACACTGTTATGGCATCATCTGAGGCTGACATGATGACCTTGTTGAGCCCAGCCTCACTGAAGATCCAGGTCTGAACCTCAGTACACCATCTCTGGGATCTCAGAGTGGGTCCTACAACACCATCACCTAATCCCTATGAGGGCTGCTGCAGAAGGATGAGAATGGTAGAGACAGATCATCCAGGACTCCCTATGATTGAAAAATGATTGGTGCAGGAAGGTGTCTCGGGAAAGCGGGGAGTGCACGTACAAGGACTCAAACGTAGGGGGGAAATCAAGGCAAGGCTTTAAACCAGGGAAAACTCAGGGAGATATGAGGCAAGGTTTTCCTCAATCTAAGTATTTGGCTTGCAAACACATGAAAAAAATGTCCCCTGGTGCTAGAGTCGGGGGCGGGGGGGAATACCTGTTAACTTCCCTAGAGTTGAAAGCACTTTGGGGAAGAGGAAGGACATGGTGACCTACAGCTAGGCTGCCAGGACTCCTCAAATGTCCAGACTACACTGGGAGTATTGGGAGTACTGGCTATCAACTGGCCTATCAACACAAGGGTAGACTTCTTCTAGGGACCTGAAGAGGCCGTTTCTCCTAGTAAGAACGGAGTCCAGGCTTATTTTCTAAAGGCTACAAAACAGCTTTTTAGAGCCTTATTTCTGGTGCCTGGCAGTGACTTAATTTGGAGATACAGTGGTAAAAGGCTCCCCTATGAGAGGCAGCCCAGTTTCCTCCCCTCATCCTACAAGGGCTGAGAGGGCCTCACACTAAAGCCCTCATTAAGTCACTGTTATTTACAGCTTGTTTGATGTTTTGGCTGATCCCCCTAGGAAAATGCCAGTGCTAATTTTGGCTGAGCCTTTTCCAGCCCCCCGAGCGGCACCTTCATTCCTGCATTTGCTGCTTTGCACTCATTTAGCCAGTGCGACCAGCATCAAGCAAGCCTGTCACCAGGGTCCTCTGGCTTTCATGGGTCCCTGGGGAGCACATGGTGCCCACAGAGAGCAAAGTCCTGTCTCCAAACTGACTGCTTGCTCCAGAAAACATAGGGAAAAGCAAGAGTGTGGGGACTGTCCCCACTGACTAAACGCAAGTACCACAATAAAAGTAAGTCAAAACAACACTGTTATTGCTCCCTTTATTTTTCTTCCCATGAGCCATTGGGAAGCAATGCCAAATCCAAGAATATCAGTCAGGGAAGGGAAGGGGGTGTCACCTTTCTTCTGCAAATGGAGCACTGGGAACAAGGTCTAATCCAGTTACTGCAGCTGAAGGAAAAGCCAAAATCCCCCAGCTTCTTTTAGTACTGCTGAGCTCCCCGACCCCTTATGGGGCTGCCTCATCTGTTCTGGAAGAGCAGGAGTAACATCTGCAGATGGGGTCCCCGTGTGCTTGTAACAATCCTGCGTTAGATGATGAAACCCATTTTCCAATATGGTAAAAACAGATCAGCCACCTCCTGCCAAGTTCTCAAATTAAAAAGAAAAAAAGGTTGGCATCTCAGCTAAGGCTCAAACAGCACCTCTAAGCCAAAAGTAATTTATTTTTTAGCACCAAAGCAGGCTGAGTACTGGAGAATTATTAAAAAGAGGGGGACACGAGAAAGGGGGAAAAAGCACCTACATATACAGACGTACATTCTTGCTGCAGATCAAAGAGCGATCAAGTCCCACACGCTCTTTCCCTGCACCAGGGGTTGCACATTTCTCTGTGACCCCAGCAGCTGCTCTGACAGCAGAAACCCACAGCACAGCCCAGGCCAGGTACCTTAACTGCTGGGCCAGCAGGACTTTGTCAGGGCAGAGCAGAGGATGCTGCGCCTACAGCTCATCCAGATGAGATTTACTAGCTCTCTCTCTGCTGTATCATCCATCCAGTCTGTCCTCAATGACTGGAAATTTGACACCTCCTGTCTGGTGCAGGTACAACACTGGTTCAACCAAGGACCAAAGTCAAACATCTAGAGAAGTATTCCTGTGAATCCTCCTTTTTCTACAGTAGAAAACCTCAGAATGGTAACAACACATGACATTCCTTCACTACTTTGCACTTGAGGATATAAAAACAAAGATTTGCCCACCAGCTTCCCTATGAAATTACCATTCTTCACTCTCCAACCTCCCACTTTACAAAGGATGCACAGCAGAGACAAAGAAAAGGGTTGTGTGACTTGCCCTAGTCAGTGGGAAGCCAGGATCAGAAAAGCAAAGATCCCAATACATGAGCACTTGCTTTTGTTGCTGGCAGGACATCATCTTGAGAATTAGCATTTTTTTTTTTCTTCCTATAAGGACCCCATGGAGGGACTACCAACACAAAGACTAAGAAAAACAAAAGTTAGGGGAAGTTTCCATGCCATTATGCAGCAATTCCCACTTTGCTCCAGAGCATGATCTTGTCAGAGTCCTTGACCTTGGCATGGTAATTCTAGGCATTGTAGCAATCCAGTTATTCGATGCCATTACTGTCTTAAAAGGCAAGCTGCTGACATTAGTCTTTCTACAAGACAACAGCCTTCCCTTCCCTTCAGCCCTGCACAGAACTTTAAATGGATGAAGCAAGCCAGTGAGGAGTAAGGAAGAAGAAAAGCTGAAAGTGTCCTTCTCCCATCTCATCATCCTCATCATCAGGTAGATAGGACAGGACTTCTGAGTGCAAAAGACCTGCCTCATGGTCCTCCCTGACCAGGCAGGGAATGAAAATGTAGTATTTCAGAGATGTTCAAAAGGGCAAGTCCTACTAGGTAAAACTAGAACTTGTTAATCACCAAAATTGTTCATATTTCCCATGGAAAAGCCAGCACCGCACTTTTAGTCACACAAAAACAACTGAACAGACAATGCCTGAGCTTTCAACACTGCCGTCTTAGATAGGAAAAGAAGCAAGGATACAAACCAGGCACACAAGCAGTTAATGGTATTATCCAGACACAGAGAGATCTCAGCAGGACCCAGCAGGCCATGAACACATCGTATCATGCAAAAGACCCCTCTCCCATCACAGGGTTAACACGTGCCAGGCTGTTAGAGTCCAGCAACAGCCTCTCCAGGTTTAGGAACTAAATCAAACATGTATCGAAATGCTGCTCTCCGTACCGGTACCTGCTCATCTTTTTCCTCAGCCTGGCGAACAGTTTATTTTTCTTTCTGTTGAGGATGGCACGCAAATCATTTCCGTTACAGGATGGCACAGTCAAACCAGGGAAGAAAAGTTAAGCTTCCGAGTACCCATTCACTTGGTGCCACAAAACTCACTAATCAAGACGACAAGCTCTCCTCTCTCACACACACATACAAAAACACATACACACTTCCCTCAGTTCCTAGAAAGCTATGGCCTGGTTCGGAGAGGGTGAGAGAGGGGTTTTTGTGCCTGTCAGAGATTTGCATATATGTGAGGAAACTAGTGTTTTCCCTGCTCTTTGGAATATGGGGCCAGGGTGTACATGGATAAGAAAAAGGAAACTGTAGACCAGCAGAAAACTGTAAATGTCCTTTTTCCAAAGGTAATCACTGTGAGCTGTAAGGAGCTGTTCCTTACTCTCCCCTGTAAATATTGGTACAGAGGAAACAAGCTCCCCGTTCTCCTTCACTTATGCGATCTGTGTGCAGTCTTATATGTGGAATCTAATCAGCAGCTTTCCTACTATGTCTTGTTCCAGTTCGTCCGTTCATACTAGGATAATGCTACAAATCTCCTAGGTCTTCTAGGCATCTGAGCCTTGAACGTTCAAACTCTTTCAGAAACAAATCCCAAACATATGTCTGAGGTTCCCAGAAACAGATCAGCTGCTCTGTGCTACTGTGCTACATAGCCAGCATCAGATTTGTCAGTCACGGTGGTATTTCTGTAGGGCCTTGCATGAATGCCATGATGTACACAGGTAACTGCCTCTTCTTACACCTCCTCCTTCATTTTCTGCAATTGTATCCATCTCCAATCCCCTTTCCAGTAGAGAAGATTTAGGGAAGCATCTGCTCCTACTGCAGACCACAATGGGCAATCACATTGGTGAGGGCTATTTCCCCCTGCACACTCTCACTCCAGCCCTGTGCCACAATGGCAGGCCAGATGTGGAGGACAGGCAGAAGTGCCTCTCAGCATTTCCTGGCCACTGCAAAACATTTATTATCCTGGCAAACCTTTGCCACATCCTCCCACAATACCCTGCTCCACTGAGCTCAGGGGGAAGAGAGTTGCTCTGGGGCAACTCTGGCATCCCAGTAGAGATGTAGGGAGCAAGTGATGAAGCAGCAGCGCTCAGATTGCTACTCGCACAGGAACCTCTGCGTGTGCGCTCGCTTTCAGTCTTTAGTGCCATGTGGTCTCCAGGCAGCCAAAGGGCACAGAACTGCAGCCGAGACACCGAATACAGCCCCAGTTGAAGCTAGCACTTTGTGTGGGTGGGAATCATGAGGACAGGTAGTTTATTCATTGGAGGCTCTTTCAGGCCAAAAATTTCACGACACAACAACAAACACGTCTGGGCCAGGCTGTCACTACATCCTTGCAATCAATTCCTTGAGTAAGAAAGGAAGAGAAGAAGGAGGAACTGGACAAAGTAAGGGCTACAGCTTTCCTCTGTCCTGTTACTTCATCCTCTTCCAAGGGCCCTATCTGCTGCTACCAGAGGCAATATAGCACATGTCAGCAAGAGGATGGGCATCATGGCCTTCTCACAAGGCTTCAGTCGTGTTGTGATGATCAACAGACAACACATGCTAACTTGGGAAGACGATATTCTTTTCACAAGAAGCATTTCTTCTAGCATCCTGGAAATTTGGAAATCCAAAATACAGGGCCCAAATTTTACTCAAATGTCTTCTTTCTTTAAAGCTGGCAAACACTACACACATTGCTGGAACAAGACACACAAGTCATCTGTGCACGACTGCAACAGCAGGTTAAACTGGGAGGAGAGGCAAGGGAGCACAAAGGTCTCAATAGCTGATCTAGCCCTTCCAAATCAATGCACTCAGACCACAGCTTGCCCTTACTTCATGCTGACTTCACCTCCTCCCTCCATCAATACACCAGTTGAGGACATGGGCTGTGCTCCTGCTTACCGGCACGTGGGATTAGTGTCAGCTGGAAGCCGGAGCCTGATACTATTTCATCACTCACACATTTGGACAGGAGCCAGACACAGCCTCATCCAGAGCCTAACCTCTCCCTCCCCTCCCAGTGTTAGAGAATGTGCAGACTTGCACATAACCAAACAGGACTGGACCCAGTTGAGGAAAGAAAACTAAAAGCCTGGAGGAGGCTCACTCCTTGCATACGTGCAGATTGGAAGCGCTCTGAGATCAGGCGGCCTCGTATTAGTGAGGCTGCAACTACTTCCACAGCACACACGGAGGAAATGCATCCCAGCTGGTACATAGGAGGGGCATAAGGCTTTGGCAAACAGGAGGTTACAAGTTTGGAGAGCCAAGGAGGATACTGGGGAAACAAATGAGCTCTTGGTGCTCAAACTCACAAGCTGCAGGTACATGGGGGAAGCTTTTGAGGGGAAGAACAGGACGGGTGCTGGGCAACTGAACCCAGAAGGAAGGGCAGCTCAGTATTATGTCAGTGCATGGAATTCAACTTAAAAAAAACACAGAGCTGAAAGTTGCCTAAATATCCACATGTAATGGAAGTTTAGGCCTCCAGACGCTATTCCAGAAAGGTAAGAGGTATTGCATCTCCCAGCCCCGAGTGCAATCTCTGACATGTTCTAAGGAGTTCCAGGAGGGCACTGGCTGGCTATATGCAGGCAGTAAATCAGTCCCCAGCTGACAACATGGAGGTTTCAATACGACTAGCAGAGACATCTCTATCCCTCCTCCCCTGCTGAGGGAAAGACACTGCTCCCACAGTTACTGACCTGGGCTGTGCTTTAACAGGGAAGGCGTTGCCTGAGTACTGCTTGTCTAGACCCAGCAGGACATCATGGAGGTTTTGGTTCAACTGCGAAATAGAAAAACAAAAGAGAGAAAAAGAATGAGAGAAGAGCCCCATGTGCCAGAATAGAGTCTGAGCTGGCCTGCACAGGCTGACCAAACACAGACTTGTGCCCAGACATGTGCACGTATTCAGTTATCCCTAGAGAGGACAGCCCTACATCTGTTTCCACTCCTCCATAGAATATGAAATGCTAGAGCACTTAAACTGTTGAAGAGCTGCTGGTGCCTCACAGGAATGCTCCGTCTCTCTTGCATACCATACCATCCTCTTTGTTTCTCTATCACCTGCCCCCACCGGTGTGTTGCCAGGTACCATTGCAGAAGCAGGCGAAGTGTCTACCTGAAGGATCTACACGCCGGAGCTGAAGCTTCTCTCTAGATTTGTAGCGAAAGCTGTTCCTCAGATCTGCTTATAAAGCTTGGAATATGGCCATTTGAACTGTGGAGCTAAAGGCAGCTGGACTTCCAGTCAGCAGCAAGCCTTGACTTCATAGGCTGCCTGGGACATCTAGGTTTGGGCAGGACCTGAATATCTTTGCAGAAATGCAATATTAGGAGTTAAACTCTCCCTGGAATTGAAGGCTGCAATATTCACTCCAAACACTCCTATTCTGAAACAGCCAATTCACAAACAAGAGGAGATGCCAGATTTATCATTAGGAGGAGGAGGGATCCAACACCATCGATGTTGGAGGCATGGTGCCAGCAACACCAGCAGTTAATTGGATACTATAGCAGTAATAAGAAACAGATGGTTCTTATGGAACAAAGCAAAAACGCTTCTCATACAAAACTCCTCAGGAAAGCAAAATCCAACATATGATACAAGAGGAGAAGTCCTGTCTAACAAGCATCTTTCCCATGTTTTGTTGAATATAAGTTAACAGTAACAAACTGATAATTATAACAATCCTCCCCATTCTTAACAATCAGTTCACCCCTCAGTGGAGCAGAGCAGGCTATTAATTGGAAAGGTCCCCATGAAATGTCAGCAGGGATCAAAATTGATGCATTACACCCAGGCAGAGGGCCCTGACTGCTGGGAATTGAAGGACTATATTGTTGCTTGTTGCTTAGCGGCTGCCTTGTTGTCAGGATGACATTGGGGAGGGAATACAAGAGTTTTCCAGCTGGGCTTTCAGTCACTCATCAAGATTAACGCAACATTTACAGAGAGTGTGCAACTCTTAGGAGCAGCGCACAGACCTAATGAGTTCAAGACTTCTCTAGCTTTTAAGTGAACGAAAACCAAGAACATTCTCATAAATGAAAGCGGCAATGGGGGGCATTCCCACAGACTGTTCCTGAAGTCCCTGCTGGGTGCTGGCACACAGCACCACGATCCAGCCTGCCACTACCAGGTTACAGCACTGCTCACTGCTGTGATACCCAACTCATGGCCAACTGATAGCCCATGCAAGTACCATGCTATAAGCACTCAAATGCCTTCTTTTGAGTCACAGGGCAGGAAAGAATGCAAAGCAGAGAGGTACTGCTGGGAAGTGCCTTCTTGAGGGATCAGAGTGAGGCCAATTTGCAGATTGGCAGATGCACTGCTGTTTTCACCCCCACAGCTAGATCGATGAGGTTCACAGCAACTTGCTGCCAGGTAGCAGAGAAGGGGACAAATAGACACCAGGCTGAGGTGTCCAGGTTATAGGTTACAGATCCATAACGTAGAAGAACTAAAAAAAGGCAACAAGAGATATGCCTGAATGCGGCTTCGCTTCTGTCTAGGGATCTGCAAATGAGCCCTGCCAAGTGACACAAACTCCCCACTACTGCACAACCCCGTGGTCTCTTCCCTGTGCTCCATCCCTTTGCATTACTATCTCAGACAGCCTTTCTCTCGAGTGGCTCAGAAAAACCTAAGGGTTAACATTTTCCTCTGATGTGGGGAAAACGTTCTGTTTTGTCCAGCTGTTTTTTTCCAGTTGTTTTTTTTTTTTAATTTTAATAACAGTGAAGAAAGGATGTATTAGTAGGATAAGCTGCTAGTTGCCTTACCTTGCTCATTTCTTTATGGAAGTTCTCTTCTAGGCCTGCTATACTCTGGAATGTGTTGACGTAGAAACCAACACGACTGCCAAATGAAAAATGAGACAGAAGAACTCAATAGACACAATGCTCTCACAAAAACTTTACATTCTGCCTCTTCTGCTACCTCCCACCCACCACTCCCATTCTAACTCAACTCTGTCAGGTCTGGTATGTGCTGGAAGAGAAGGAAGACTGAAAAGTGTGAAGGAGTGATGGAACAAAGGCCAGGTATGGGGCAAACATGTCCAAGGTGAGGAGGCGGCCAGGTGGGATAGGATCTGAATTTGTGCTGGCAAAAGGTGGGGGGAAGAGAAGGGATAAAAATGAAAGAAAAAAGAGAGCCAGTGCTAAGGTGATGGAAAGGAAAAGGACAGAGGCTGTGATGCAGATGGGAGTGTGGGGAGAGCTGGGGAAATTGGCAGGAGGACAGATATTAATTCACTCTGAAGTCCCTCAGCACCAGGGGAAGCAAAACAAAAGCATGAACCGTTTGCTTCAGGGGCAAAAGAGTAAGAAAGCACAGGGTAGGCACAGAGAGCAAAAGGAAAGCAGAAGGATCAGCTGGATAGCAGGAGTCTGTGAACAACCTGTGGCACCTTAAAATCCCAGCAGCTGCCTACCACTGTCCTTCTAGCCAGGCTGCCAGAGAGTGCTGCACCAGCACCCAGCTGGAGAGGCAACAGCAGGAGGGAGATGTTAAGGCCAGCAGCACCACCATTCTGCACACAGAATCACGCAGATGCCTGTGTCCCTCTCATGCCTTCCTCAGCCAGGCCTGCACACTGCTTTGAGCGAAGAGCCCTGACCCAGGCTGTGAGCAAACGGGAGTCAAGGCAGACATCAGCTCTTTGCTTTCCTGCCCTGCTGCCACCCACTCTTTCCATCCCCCACAGACCAGCATTGCCAAGCCAGATGTGATCACTGCCTTTAAAAATAAGAAACTGGGACAATCCTAGGAGATTTTGCTTGCTTTCCACTATGTCCTCCCCATACATCAGCTTCTGCTGCCCTCCAGTTCATCCTCCAAGCTTACTGTTTAAAAAAGCCTGTCTCTTTTTTTTTTTTTCTCCTCCCTTTTCATCACCATAATCACTGGTATACCAAGTCCATGGTCTCTCAAGTCTTCCTATTCTCTCAGCCCGTTCTCCTCTGCCCAGGCTATGTTTTGTTAAATAGAGTACAACAGGACAGTTATAACCACTTGTTCCTCACTGGGTCCTGTGTCAGATAGCCAGGAGCACATTTCAGGGCAAGAGAAGGTAGCCACACCAGGATCCTTCCCTCATCTTTGTTCACCCAACTGCCCAAACCTGAAAGTGGCATCCAAGACAGAGCAACCTGTCCTCTCATCCTGCCTCTTGTGTTAAATCTGCTGCTTCACCAGGTGTTCATAAGCTTCCACAGTGAGACACAGTGATCAAGGCTTTTGGCTCTCTCCAACCCCAGTGACTGTATCAACCCCTCTGACATCTCATCCTCCCTTAATCAGTCAGCTGACATACCTATGCAGCTGCAGATGTTCCTTCCAGACTGCCAGCTCCACACCCAAAATCTCAGTGACCCAGCCTGCTCTGTCTGCTGTCCACAGCAGAAGCTGGACCATTGCACAGGAAAGTTGGCAGAGTTGGTGGGGAAAAAGGATTAACCAGACAAAGCATAGAAACACAGTTTCTCTTTGTGGTAAAACTGAGTTTTCCATGAGGATCATGAAGCAAAGCACAGAGAGCCCAGGGTGAACCTGGCTGGGGAGAGTCCTAGGACTGACTCTCTCAGATGATCCAGAAAACAAGAGCAGATGCCCAGCCCAAGCTAAGGAGAACAGCAATACAAGAGCTTGGATCTTCACTTCCCTCCAACCAGCCCTTGGGAAAACTTCCACTCACCTATTCCATAGTGAGGGCAGCTCCTCCTGCAGATCAACATTCATCTCTTCAAACACCTTCTGAGCCTTTACTAACTCTTCTTCAGCCTTAATAACAGAGAAGGAGGATTGTCAGCTCCAGCGCAGACATGTACCCTTGCAGGGCTGGCACAACTGCGATACTTGACTTCTTTGTGAGTCAATTGGCAAAATTCTGGCATGGGGTAATCCCCATCCCCAATGAGTCTCCCAGGAATCAGGGTTGCATCACAGGTGACCTGTTGCCCCTTCATCTTGCATATGTTACTCTCAGGCTTTTTTTTAATGATTTCCCCATTTGGATACTCAGAAAGTAATTCAAGCATCCACTAACATGTTTTAAGTTCTATAAATTTCCCTGGCTTCAAAAACTGAATGGAGCTGGTCAGGCAGTTCAGCCCCCAGCTTGGATACAGATGAAGATAATAGTGACCCCTGCCCCTTGCGAGTTGAAATCCATCCCAAATAGCATTGAAGAAGAATCCTCCCTCAAGGGGACTCTCTCTACTCAGGTAAAGTCATGCCAAAGCCCCATATCTTCTGAGGAAGGGAGGAGGTCTGCATCTTTGTCCGATACAGCTCTCACAAAGCTGACTGGAGAAGCAAAGCAGCATATGCAAAGCATGAGTTGTACCAGCAGGACGCCAGGCTGGAGTGCTTGGTCTCAGTGGTCTCACACAAGAGCAATCTCTGTCTGGCTGTTGGCCACCAACACCAAAGGAAATATGCCTCGTATGGGACTTCCTTCTCCCAGTTGAGAGTTTAAATTTAACCTAGACACTGACAGACCCCAACACTGATGCATGAATTCTGTCAGGTTTCAGTGACAAAAAGGATGATCCTGGTTTCTGTTGCTGACAGCAGACACCAGCAACACGCACGTTACCTTTCCATATTTGTCCTAGATGACCTCTTCCTCTTTTCAGTGCCCTGACTTAAAACTCAGAGCTTGCTAGTTAAAACGTTTCTATTCTGTAATTTGCAACAGCACAACGTTCTCCTATAACCCTGTGCAGTGGGATGCAGGAAGGCAAACCCCTGCATGAGCAACTTGACAATACATTTTAACAGGAAGGTCAGCACAAGTCGCTACTTACATGTGTGACAACAGCAGGAATGTCAGAACGCCACAGAGCTCTGCAAAGAGCCCGCAAGTCACTGGGGAACTGGATCTCTCTATGTGCCTGCAGTCAGATCCCAACCCCTTCTACAAAATGAAGTTTATCTTCTTTGTGCCAGCTTAATTAAAGAAATCCAGCTTACTGCTCCTTAGTGACACTTATATGCAAAGATAGGATTGATGGGAGAAAGGACTTAAAAATATGCAATTCAGAGTCCTGTTCCTCACAGTGTTGTTTAAGATCCTTACATTCTCCATTTCTCTCCTGCCTTATGAGCAAGCCACAGAAGCTCCTACTTCCAGCCAGCTCCACCTTTCAGAGAGTTGCTCATTGCTCCCAAAGGCAAGGTTAAGACTTTGTACTCAAGATCAGAAGACAAAGGTTCCCCCAGAGAGAGACACAACCAGGAGGTACTCAAAAGTTAAGCAGACCTTGTGAGGAACAGGCAGGGGGAGAAGGTGCCATATGCTTCCACCCAGAAACCCCCGTATTTGGCTGCTACGCCCACTGAAAAACCCAACACTGAGAGAGTTCGCACCAAACAAAGAGACCATTTAAACAGAGACATAGTTTATGCTGGATCAGAGACAATGACCACAAAAACTCATTCTGCCTTAAAAATCCCTCTACAAATGAATGTTTCTAATGTAACCATTCTAGAGGGAGAAGAAAAACCAAAAATCCCAGTCCAGTCTTTGTCTTTATATTACCCTAATTTCCAAGCTACACTGGAACCAGAATCAACCCAGGAGATGAGGCACTATTGAATGCTGTTAGTTTTTCAGATACAGTGAATATTAGTAACAGTCTTTCCCTCTCTTGTTTACCTGTTCAGAAGGTCAAAGAACCTAGAAAGCAACATGTGAATATTGTGACATCCCGAGGCAAAGGCAAAATCAGCAACAGGCAACGTTCACTCTAGAGTAGCTGTAGGAATCAGGGATCCATCTAGTGCCTGTGGGTCAGCTAGTGCTCTCAGTCCTAGGTATAGCATTGAATTAATTCTTCACTCCTTTGTCAGCCCAGGATTCTTCTCACCATTTTTTTCTCACTTATTTTGCTTGGAAGCAGGAGTCCTGACACTGGATAGCCATGACTGCTTCCAGCTGGAGCTGAAGATGGACATCAGCTTGGGCATGAGCCCTGTGTCCTGGTTTCAGCCGGGGCAGAGTTGGTTTTCTTCACAGAAGCTAGCATGAGGCTATGTTTTGGATTTGGGATGAGAAAATGTTGATAACGTGCTGATGTTTTGAGTCAAGGACTTGTGCTGGTCCAGCTTCTCATGCTGGCCTACCAGCAAGAAGGCTGGGGGTGCCCGGGAATATGAGAGGGGACACGGCCAGGACAGCTGACCCAGGCTGGCCAAAGGGATATTCCCTACCATACGACGTCATGCCCAGTACATAAACGGGAGTTGGCCGGGGGGCAGGAATCGCTGCTCGGGGACAGGCTGTCGATCACGGGGTGTTGAGCAATTGCTGTATTGGGCGTCACTTGTTCTTGTACATTCCTTTGTCGGTATTATTATTGTTGTTATCATTGTTGTTTCCTTCTCTCTTGCTGTCCTATTAAACTGTTTTTATCTCAACCCACAAGGTTTTTTACCCAATTTTCTCCCCCATCCCACCGGGGGAGGCGGAGTGAGCGAGCGGCTGCGTGGTGCTTAGTTGCCGGCTGGGGCTAAACCATGACACCCTGCTGGAAGAAAAGCCAGCTCACGCAGTACGGTGGGGAAAGGAGGAAAGGCATAGGTTTCAGCGGCAGAGCCCATTGCTACCGTATCTGTGCAATTTCTATTTCAGCTGTCATCCTTGCCAACCTGACAGAGAACTGAGGCAGAAGGACGTAATGCCTTGGTCCACAAAATGCGATCTCAGAAAATTCTTCTTCTCCTCTCCCTGCCTGAAAGGGGGAAAAGGTTTGAGCAGGAGCTGGACAACACAAATGCTTTCCTGACCTTCCCCCCACCCAAGGCTCAGAGTGCCAAGCACAACCAGTTCAGCTGTGACAGTGGGGTGGTTACTCTCCATTATGTTTCCTACCATTATGCAAGCTAGCACTCATGAGTGCCTGGCAAAATCCAGCCTGGTACTTTCAGGCAATTTGGTGACCATTTCTCTTCATAACACTATGCTGTGAACTGTGCTAATTACACACTGCACAGTAAATAGTTTAGACCTCCATGAGGCAAGGGTAGAGAGGAGACCTAGGCATCTCATCCCAGACCCAAGCCTCCACCAGGCTCCCTCCAGACCTGCCTCTCATAAGGGCAGCACAGCCCAGGACTCAACTTTCTGGCTTTCTCCTACAGAGGTATCATTCTGTTATCACTTGCAGCACCAAGGATGGTGCTTTTTAGTCTGCATTCAGCATTTCAGGGGAGCTTAGCAAAAGGGCAAGAATTTGCTGTTCTAAGTCATTTTCCCTTTTGTTTCAAAAAGCACCGTCACCAAAATTTGTAACTGAGAACATGCAAGAGCAACCTCCCCAGAGACTTTACAGACAACCCCCACTGTATTGTTTCTGTTAGTATCTGCTAAAGGCCTAAAAAGACAGCAGTTTGCACACTGGAGGGAAGGGACTTGGTTTTACAGTAGAAATAATAGGTCTTGCTGACCCCATTTTTGCTTGGGGGTTGTAAAATTATGAGGCAAGAAGAGACAGCAATACAGCTGCTGGTAAGGGGAAGGACGTTTTTCTTTTAGGCTTAACATTCTTACGCTCTTCAATAAATGCAGTGTCATCAGCCTTTCTGCTTTTGTCAAGAGCTTACTGAGATTTAGGATTGTCAGTAACACCTTTAGTCTTCAAGTCATGCAAATATAAAAGCTGAAGTCTTTTTTTTTTTTCCCTGCCTGCTCATGTTTATGCAGAAAATCTGGAAAACCTACAGGTTCAAGAACACAATCTTCTTTACTGAGATTTTTTTTGTTGGTCCCAAATCAAAATAAAAATTAAAAAAACCCCAAACAAACAAAAAAAACCCAAAGCAAACAAAACACCAAAGACTCACACAAGTAGAAACAGCAAGTTAAGGTTGGCAATAGTATTATTTAGTTCACGAATTTATGAGGAAACCTTAAAGGAGGACTTAAGTTGATTTGAAAATATCTGGGGTGACTGAAAATATTAATGTCACTTAGGAGTGACACACCCTGCTTGCACCCCCACAACACAGCGGTGGAAAGACTGCATACCCCCTTGTCACCTACTTTAGGGCAAAGTCACCCAGTACAGTGAAATTATCGGACTCTCGGTAGCCTGTCTAAGATCAGAGCGCAATGGATGAGGGAGAACCAAACGTGCTGTTGTTCTAGGCAATCTGTGGGTGGTGGTATTACTCCCAGCCAGCCTGAGAAGAGGAAAGATGCCCAAGAGCTGATTTATTTATTTGTGGCTTGAGAAACTTCCCGTACCTGCTTTCTAGTCCTCCAGAAACACCACCAGCCAAACAGACCAGTCAAGAACCACAACCACGCAGATTGTTCCCAGCACGGCAGAGGCACAGGAAAAGCCCCTGGAAGCCTGCCAAATGTCCTTTTCTCTTCCATCAAGAATGAATACATGTTTCTTCCCTTTGCTATGCATCTTAAGCAGGACTGCTAACAGCTGTTCTTTCCCCAGGCTTTATTGATGTGGTAATCTAGTCTTTTTCCCTGATCTGCAGTCATAAACTGACTGTGAAAACCCAGGTGCTTTATAAGGTGAGAACAATTTAGTGTTTCTGAACTGCAATTCATTCACTGACAAGGAATGTGAAAACATAGGAGCATCTGAATGAGAACAGATGAGCTCACCAGGAACGTGTGAGCAGGTAACTGGCATTCTCCCAGGCTCGGTAATGATTTACTATCCCTTGCCCATTGAAAGCATTTTGCTCTCACTGACCATTTTCTGTCAGCTCCCTCTTATCCCTTAAGGAGCTCCAAGATAAATAGCAAGGGAAATTTCATCACGAAGCCACACTTCCATGCAAGCAGGATTGAAATTCTTAGTCCCTGCAGTTTCTCTGAGCTGCTCTCATGTCCCTCAAGATGCTACAACCAAAATGTTTGGCCAAGTTCTGCCTCATGATGCAACCATGACCTCAACCCGGAGCTGTTCAAATATATTACATGGGGCACAACTTCCCTGGCCTGGGCCCACGTCTTCTGCTATGCAGACTGAACCGCTGTACACCTGGAAACAGTTCATTTAGACCACAAGGGCCAAGACAGCGCCCATTTTGTAAACTTGGGTTTTACCACGGGATAGTGTTAGAACTTAACTCCGCAGCCATAGAAATTGCTTTTGAAGCAAGGTGGGGTTTTTTCTGGCTTTACTCAACAACAGAAATGCAGAAGCCAATTTTTCCAATTTTTTTTTTTTTTGAAACAGCAGAAATAAAAATTGACTGCTTCTTTTAAAAGAAAAAGAAAGGAATAATAGAAGGAACTAGACTACATCATCCTCTGCCTTGGCATTATTCCATAGACTTTCTTCATCGACATTTCATTTAAGGAGGAGAAAACAATAGTCCAGTATTAAAACACCTGATTAGAAATCAATAGGGCAGGCACAAATTCATTCATTGGTCAGCAACTTCCACGTGTCCACTGTGGCTCAGGAATATCAAGGACACACTTAATCAGAGGGGACTAGAGTGAACGTTGCCTAGAGATTAGTTGCATGGTACGATCTAGAGCCCAAAATAGCGCATGCAGGGTTAGAGCCAGGTAGATCAGCAGTCACCTGATTTCGGAGCAGATTAGTTTGTGCAACGAGGTGAGCTTGTAGCTTCCCTTGACACCACTGAGGCGCGGCTTTCTCAAGCAGCGAAACAGGCTGGGGGGAGGGAGCATGTTTGAGTGAAAAGAGAAAAAAATAAACAGAGAACAAGACAGACACAAACATACATCTTTTAGGATAAAAAAAAAATTAAAATCACAACAGAGTGTATTTAGAGGTTGGGCCAAACCAGTATCACCAAGGCAAGAGAAAGAACAAATATCCCAGGACCGAACAGTTATGAATCCTTTGAAGCATGCCAAGTTTAGCAGTAATTAATACTCCAGTGTGGGCTGGGATACTGCAGACCAGCCAGGCAGCTGCAAAGAGCAACAGATACAGTTGTTAGTGACCTAGCACAGACAACCCTACTCCAAGTCATGGCTGTGAAGTGACAACTCCTTAAAGAGAGGTCAGGATTAATTAACCACCGTAATTATTTGCATGCAACAACTGAAAGACCACAGTGCTTTATTTTAATGGTGGGTTGTGAGTTTAGCAATAAGTGGCAGGAGTCCTGAGTGGGAAAAGAACATCCATACATAAGAGAAGAAAAAAAAAAAAGACCATATAGTTCCAAAAAGTATTCACATTGCTGTTTGTGTTACTATACCACGAAACATGAGTTGAGTCAGTTCCCATTTGTATGCTGTGTCATAAACAAGATTTCTCTTTCCTAGGGGCCTGTCATCATATTCCAAAGTACTCTACACTGGAACAACCCTACTTCAAAGGTCATACGAGCAAAATCGCAGTCACAGGAATGGAGAGGTAGACTTCCTACATCAGCCTCGTGCACACCGAGCCCCGGCTGCTGCCCACAGCCCTGCAGAGCTGTGTGACTGCAAGTGTGGGATCCCAGGCTGGGCTGTGAAACATGCCCATTTGGGAAGAGCATACATACCTAACTTTCAGGGACTCACTGCTCCCACCTTTACAGGACGAGGACAGTGCGATGTGTCACATATTATCCCATGCATGAGCTTATGGCCTAAAGCAGAGGGTGGAAAGATCTGATCCAGAGCACATTTTGGCTAATGAGAAGAGTCTGATCAAGTCCTAAGAAACACCTACATAGGCTGAATCAGGAACAGAGCACCAGCCAGCATGGGTTCATGAAAGGCAGGTCCTGCTTGACCAACCTGATCTCCTTCTATGACCAGGTGACCCACCTAGTGGATGAGGGAAAGGCTGTGGCTGTTGTCTACCTGGACTTTAGAGGAGCCTTTGACAGCATCTCCCACAGCATTCTGCTGGAGAAACTGGCGGCTCATGGCTTGGACGGGTTTACTCTTCACTGGTTGAGGAACTGGCTGGATGGCCGAGCCCAGAGAGTTGTGGTGAACGGCGTTAAATCCGGCTGGCGGCCAGTCACAAGCGGTGTTCCCCAGGGCTCGGTTCTGGGGCCGGTCTTGCTCGATATCTTTATTGATGATCTGAATGAGGGGATTGAGTGCTCCCTCAGTAAGTTTGCAGATGACACCAAGCTGGGTGGGAGTGTTGATCTGCTGGAGGGTAGGAGGGCTCTGCAGAGGGATCTGGACAGGCTGGATTGATGGGCAGAGGCCAACTGTATGAGGTTTAATAAGACCAAGTGCTGGGTCCTGCACTTGGGTCACAACAACCCCATGCAATGCTACAGGCTTGGGGAGGAGTGGCTGGAGAGCTGCCCGGGGAAAAGGACCTGGTGGTGCTGGTTGACAGCCGGCTGAACATGAGCCGGCAGTGTGCCCAGGTGGCCAAGAAGGCCAAGCAGCATCCTGGCCTGTATCAGCAATAGTGTGGCCAGCAGGAGTAGGGAAGTGATTGTGCCCCTGGACTCGGCACTGGTGAGGCCGCAGCTTGAATCCTGTGTTCAGTTTTGGGCCCCTCACTACAAGAAGGATGTTGAGGTGCTGGAGCGTGTCCAGAGAAGGGCAATGAAGCTGGTGAGGGGTCTGGAGCACAAGTCTTATGAGGAGCGGCTGAGGGAACTGGGGTTGTTCAGTCTGGAGAAGAGGAGGCTGAGGGGAGACCTTATCACTCTCTACAACTACCTGAAAGGGGGCTGTGGCAACGAGGGTATTGGTCTCTTCTCCCAAGTAACCAGTGATAGGACGAGAGGAAATGGCCTCAAGTTGCGCCAGGGGAGGTTTAGATTGGATATTAGGAAAAATTTCTTCACCGAGAGGGTGGTCAAGCATTGGAACAGGCTGCCCAGGGAGGTGGTGGAGTCGCCATCTCTGGAAGTGTTCAAAAAACGTGTGGTTGTGGCACTTCAGGACATGGTTTAGGGGACATGGTGGTTCTGGATTAATGGTTGGACTTGATGATCTTGAAGGTCCTTTCCAACCTTAGTGATTCTGTGAACTCCTAAATTGCAACATTTCACTCTTCAAACTGCACTGTTCTTCATACTTTAACAAAAGAGCAACAAACAAGCCCTTGTTAATAATGCCTTACACGAGCATTTGGGGCAGCATAAGCAAGTGCAGCACTGACAAAGGCGGCCAGCCTCTTTGGTGCAGAACATCAGGTACCAGCCTGAGTAGATGAATTCTTACAAAAACGATTTCCACTGCAGCAAAGATCCCACAGGCACGCACCAATAATACCACCACACTCCAGGGAAATTCTGCTCTTACCTCCAAACACAGTGAAGTACTGCTTTGAACAGAAGGCACAACCAGCTGGGCCTCATGCCTTGCATACAGAACCAAGAGTTGTTTTGTCACACAAACAATGCAAGGACACCTGAGCCATCAATCTCTCTCCCCTTTGTCTGTCAAGGTTAATCACAGTGCATGCACTGGGTGAGCAGATGACTTGCATCTTAAAAATGAAAGTACTGTCAGTTGGCCATTAAATGCAGATCTTTCGTTTGGGGGAGAGATGCATCTTTATTTCTTCCATACAAGTGAAACACTAGTGTCTCTCACATAGCCCATATTTTCCTCTACCAGAAATAACTCTAAGCAACGATGACAACCCCTCTCAGCCTGGTTAAGAGATACAGATAGATCCACGCTCTTTCTTTCCTACACTGCTTCTAGTCTGAAGAGTCCTGATGTGTCATGGCTCACATTCAAGAGAATTAAAGATGTTTCCCCAACCTGGGCTATTCTGTTGTGTCAAGACCTGTCCTGTGGAGTGGAACATGTGGGTTCAAGTCCACTCGGGGTACAGGAGTAATCCACAGCTTATTTTCTGGTCAGGTATTTGAACCATGCACCTCCTTTAGAACAAGGTTAGCACTACCACCTTTCTTCACTACATTTAAAAGAAAATCTAAACTTTTTTTTTTTTTTTTTAAATCCTGCATTAGCATGTTGGGCATGCTTTGGGATTAATCCTAGATCAAGCTGTTCACAGGCATGAAAGAAACCACACCCTGAGGGAAAAAACTCTTGTTTTCCTGCTTTCAGCCATACATATTGTCCAGTAATTGTGACCAATAGACAACAGAACACAGTCATCAGGTGTGCATAGGGTGCCTTTCCACCAATGAATTTGTAATTCACACTCCTAAGGGTCTCCATCTTAGAATTTCAGAGGACTTCAAACACAACCAATCTCAAGCAACACTCAAACACTTACTCACATCACTGCTGTAAGATGGGGAGACAGAGCCCCCAAGCAGCAGACAAACTGGCAAATTTTGCTGGGGCACTGCAAGGCTTTGCATCTCCCAGAGGCACAGGGGCTTTCCTGACAGAGGTTACTGGTCCTGCAGCATCTGAGGAAATGCACACCTAGGTCTTGGCCGCTAAGAGATTCTCACTGATGGTGAGTCTGAACAAACACAAAGGAGACCATCCTACTTTCTAGAACTAAACAAATGAGAAGGAAATACCTAGTGAAGCTTCACCAGCTCATAACACCTCTCTGAACAAAACAGACGCAAAGAGGTAGAGGTGCACTTAAAAACTGCTCAGTAGGCAAAAGCACACCTCATGAAATGAAAGGATCACTGCACATCCTTCTGTTTGCTTTACCTTTGCAATTTTGGTTTCGTCCTTCTTCTTTGCAGTTTGCAGGGCTTCAAAATGGTGTCTGGCACTGTCATAATCCACAAGCTTCCTTCCTCGCTTCGCTATACGAGACTAAGAAAGATGGAGAAAAAAGTTGTGACAATCTTCCCCTGCAGACAAAACCCCAAAGCCTCTCAAGGAAAACCCCACTCCTCTTCACCCAATACCACAAAGGCTGCCCAGAGAAGTGGTCCTGGGAGCCACCTGTGACAACCACCATTCTCCTCAGGAGTGCAGACCCAGCCAGGGAAAGCAAAGGGATCCAACCAACAACAGGCCCTACCTCTGAATGACATTAATGTTTTCAGTACTGTAGCTCCGGTGCTTCCTAAGCCTCCCCATGTGCCTGCATCCTACGGGCACCTGCTTCATCATTTTCAGGGCCTCCTGAGGGCTGCAGCCAGACTCAAACTAACCAGCTCCACAGCCCTAGTTCATGTGCAAGCTCAAAGATTAAGTTCAGCAAAAGAAGGCATTTCTGTTGCCAGCACAGCAAAAGCACTCATCCATATGCTCAGGCTATGCCTACGACTGCATTTTGGACCCTGCAACAGGAGGTCCAGACAGAAGTGACCTCAGCCACAGGCAGTGGTCCATTGTAACTAGCTACTACGCAAGAGAAGTGCGAGGGAAAACCTGTAGCACTGTGCCACTAATAGGCAAGACATACTGAAGCAGTAACAAACATGAGGAGGAAGCCAACTGTGTACCAGACTCGTGTTCAGGAATGGAGTCCTGACAGGTCCATGGGTGAGAATCCAGAATATACAGTCAGGCCTGTGGCCTGATCCTCCATTACGCCTCTTCGGCTGCGTCAAAAGAAGTGTGGCTAGCAGGTCAAGGGAGGTGTTTCTGTCCCTGCCAACCCAAACTAGTCTATGATTCTATGATCCGAGGTGCCTCTGGCTCTCTCCCCCAGCAGAGATTCACATTGGCAAGCTCAGGCAAACGGGATTAAGAACCATCCATCCCCCTTAGACCCTCACCCCCACGCTCTGTACAAATACCCCAGACTATCTGGGTTGGAGCACAAGTCTTCCCAACCTGACCTTAGCACCATCCCAGCTTGGAGAACCCAGTCCAGTGTCAGTAATCAGCAGTCTAGAGACAGGCTGGAGAACTGGAAGAAAAAGGTATGGCAAGGAGCCAGGAAGGTTTCTAAATTAACCACAGCACTCAGGAAAATTGAAAGTGTAAGATTAAGAATCAGCATTGGGATTTACTTGCAAAAGCAAAATCCCCACCCCCCCTGCACTTGGCAAGGAAATGCAGTCTCCTCTCTCTAGGATCCTGCAGATAAGCTGCGAAACCACACTCAGGGCTGATCTTTCTGCCAGACCAGCTGGGACCAGTTCGCTCCTCTCCTACACATGTTCCTCTGCACTTTCAGCAAATGCTGGTGCAGCTCTCTGAGTCATGGCAGATCTGCAGGGTCTCAGCCACACACACACACAAATTTAGAGTGAGCCGAGTGCTTTGAAATAGAGAGGAATCACGAAGAAGCTGAGCCACCTCACAGTCAAGGTCACTAGAAGATACCTTCTTGACATCACATTGCCAGCCAGGCATGGAGACAGGATGTCAGAGGGGGCTTCCAGCAGCATGACAATCTCTGAGATGCTAGCTAATGCATCTTGCACACACACCAGATAAATCCATAGTCTCGCCATGTGTTTTAAGATACGGGATTTTTCCCCTAGGTCAGTCTGGTAGAGATAGCTGGAGTTTTGCCCACTGTCACATGGCAAACAGTCACTTCTAGGTTTCCCTGCCACCCCACCAGGGAGTTTGATTCAATGTCACTCACCTCTCAACAAGATCACTTTTTTTTTTCCAGCCCCCAATCTTCTAATCCCCAGCTTCACATTACTACTAGAGTAGATGGAAATGCTTCAAGGTATAGACACACTGCAAGTCCTCCTGGAGTAACCACTGCCCACACAATTGCCTGTGATGGCAGCAGTGGAACTTAGCCCAGTCCTGGAAGGCTGCAGGGTAGCTTCCTTGATCACTCTAGGATAGCTGCAGCTAGCCACCACTATCTGATGGTAAAAGCCAAACTCTAACAGTTTACTGTTTTGTGATGAATCCGTCTTAATTTAAGCCTTCTTGAAAAAACAAACCACAACAAAACACTTTAGCCCCCACCCCTTACCAATATTTGGTTTTAAACCTAGTAGAAACAGGGCACCAGTTTCAGTGCAAGACAGAAAACAGCCAATTCCACAGCTCTTCAGAACTTGGGTTATGGTTTTTCTTCTCTGGGCTTGCTGCAGAGACCTGTACTCTTATTGTGTACTCTGCAACCTCAACCAAAAACTCACCCGGAAATATTACAGATTATGCAAGAGTCCTACTGCAAGAAGCTATAGATACTGACCTGCGAAGAAAGGATAAAGTACTTTTTGCATTTCTGGTTTTCAAGTTAGAGAAGACAGAGAGGCTTTGTTCACCCCTCCCCACCCAACAGTTAAAAATTATTACCTTTAACTTATAAAAATTCCTTACTAAAGCAATGCTATGTTTTTACATTCCTTCTGTGGATCCCGTTGGAAGTCCAAAAAATTCAAGGGAATTTTTCCAGCCCCTCAAGTGAAGGGGATTTCAGAATATGTTAGAATTTAACAAAAAATAATGCATGCATGATCTAACTCATCACACGTTTGAATTAACAATTTAACAAAAAACAGGCCTTTACACAACTAAATTAAAATCAACTTCTCTCCATAAATCATCTTTCGTTATCACAGAAATGCCAGAATTCCAGGAAAAGGAGAAAATTTGCTTTTGTGGAAAACATGAATGAGAAAACTATTACCACAACAACCAAAAACAATGGAAATATTCTGTAAATTACATAAGACTGGGGGGGGGGGTTTGCCTGCCACCCTCAAGAACTCCAAGTCCTTACATGAAGCCAAACTACACTTTTGCACAACTATAGCAACCTTCAACAACAGTAATGAGTTTCTACCAGTCAAAGAAACCAGACTTGATTTAAGCACTCCTCACTGCTCTGAGGTAAGGAGGATGATGCATTCAGCTGAATCACCAATAAAAACATACTGACTTTTTTAAACTTATACCACTGAAAGTCCATTTTAAACAAATGGCCAACTCTGTGAAATATATCCGTATCTTATTGTAAGAACCAACAGAATGCCAAATTCTCACTCATTTTAGGAAGGGAAGCAGGAGGTGAATAGTGCTCTCTTTAAAGCATGACTTAAATTGTGCATAAAACTGCTTTAACTTCCCATTTTCTAGAGCATCATTTGAAGACAGAGAAGGGGACATTAGTACTAAACACCTTAGTGGTCCATTTGGAAGACAGCAAGGATCCATGGGAGCTCAGTGCCTAACACCTTGAGTTTTGGTGGAATTTGGTTGGTCCCAATATTGTGCTCCTTTTAAAATCCCACCATAAAACCTCAGTGGGACCCCAGCAAAATTAAGAAATTCCAAAGACATGAAGCATGAAGAAATGTGATGCTCCAAGGTGACTCAGTGCACAGCTGACAAGGCTGGTAAAATGTGATTTGGACTGAAGCAGTGCAGAAGTCTGAATCTATAGTGAGCCTGAAACAAAACCTTCTGCTTAGGAATCACAGAATCACAGAATCACTAGGTTGGAAAGGACCTTTAAGATCATCAAGTCCAACCATTAATCCAGAACCACCATGTCCCCTAAACCATGTCCTGAAGCGCCACATCCACACGTTTTTTGAACACTTCCAGGGATGGCGACTCCACCACCTCCCTGGGCAGCCTGTTCCAATGCCTGACAACCCTCTCAGTGAAGAAATTTTTCCTAATATCCAATCTAAACCTCCCCTGGCGCAACTTGAGGCCATTTCCTCTTGTCCTATCACTAGTTACTTGGGAGAAGAGACCAACACCCTCATCGCCACAACCCCCTTTCAGGTAGTTGTAGAGAGCGATAAGGTCTCTCCTCAGCCTCCTCTTCTCCAGACTAAACAACCCCAGTTCCCTCAGCCGCTCCTCATAAGACTTGTGCTCCAGACCCCTCACCAGCTTCGTTGCCCTTCTCTGGACACGCTCCAGCACCTCAACATCCTTCTTGTAGTGAGGGGCCCAAAACTGAACACAGGATTCAAGCTGCGGCCTCACCAGTGCCGAGTCCAGGGGCACAATCACTTCCCTACTCCTGCTGGCCACACTATTCCTGATACAGGCCAGGACGCTGTTGGCCTTCTTGGCCACCTGGGCACACTGCCGGCTCATATTCAGCCGGCTGTCAACCAGCACCCCCAGGTCCCTTTCCGCCGGGCTGCTCTCCAGCCACTCCTTCCCAAGCCTGTAGCATTGCATGGGGTTGTTGTGACCCAAGTGCAGGACCCGGCACTTGGCCTTATTAAACCTCATACAGTTGGCCTCTGCCCATCGATCCAGCCTGTCCAGATCCCTCTGCAGAGCCCTCCTACCCTCCAGCAGATCAACACTCCCACCCAACTTGGTGTCATCTGAAAACTTACTGAGGGAGCACTCAATTCCCTCATCCAGATCATCTATAAAGATATTGAAGAAGACTGGTCCCAGAACCGAGCCCTGGGGAACACCACTCGTGACCGGCCGCCAGCCAGATTTAACGCCATTCACCACAACTCTCTGGGCTCAGCCATCCAGCCAGTTCCTCACCCAGCGAAGAGTAAACCCGTCTAAGCCACGAGCCACCAGTTTCTCCAGGAGAATGCTGTGGGAGACGCTGTCAAAGGCTTTACTAAAGTTCAGGTAGACAACGTGCACAAGCCTCTGCGCTGCTAACCAAGGTACATGGCATCACACTACAGGGAGCGACCAGCTCTGCCACCTTGAGCAGGTGGAAAGCAACAGCAAGCCTCTTTACCCTTCCCCATTTCAGACTTCTAGGGACAGAAGAGGTTGGAAAAACAAAGCAAAACCAAGGAGCCCCAGGAGTCAAGGACACTGCTGCTCAAGGCTCGTTCTACAAGCCTGTGACCTGCACCCCTTTGATACAGCACGATCCTCCTCAAGCAACAAATATTGACAAATGTTTTAAAAGACATGTCGTAGGGAAAGGGTTGTTTTCACTGGGAAGAAGCCAAGCTGATACTTCCCATATGGTGATATCATTACTAGCACTTCCATATGGCAAAGACATTTCCTGCATAACCTTCTCAAAATGAATGGAGAGGAGATAACTGTGTGGGAAGGGAGAGGACATAATTCAAACCCAGGCCCTCAGATGTAGTTTCCCCCAAAAAGACACCTATCCAGCATTCCCCCTTCTCTGCAAAAACCTGGTTATATGCACAGCAGGACTTCAGGGAACACACAGAAATCTGCCTTCCATACCAGCATTTACCTATAAAGCACATTTGCCATTTACTGCTTCCTCAATGCTTTGTGCTTACAAGGAAGTTAAAAAAAAACAAAGGACTGAAAAGAGAGACTGCGAGCTTGTGAGTTAGTGCTAACACTGTCCCCCTGCACTGTGATGTAATAGGACATTTTATGGATCCTCCTGTTTCACACTTAAGTTTTCTCTTCAGCATCTGTCCCCTGGATTTTTCACTCTCATTTCAAGCCCAAAAGGAGAACATAACATTTTCACATGACCCAGAGCTGCAAAGATTTTGGCTGCTCTAAAAGGAGAGCTTGCAGCAGCACAGCACGCACATCCTCCTAAATAAGATGGGGATGCAAGAAATTGATTCGTATGAGGTTTCATCTGCTGTGACTATCTAGATCAAAAAGTTTAAAGAGAATCTTACTTTAATATCTGGAAATTGGCCAAGGTACGTATCCATGGTCAGAAGTGCCTGATCCACCAGCTTCTGATGGAAATCTGTCCAGAGGAGATCATTGTTCTGAAAAACAAAAGTAATGAAGTAACTATTAAGAACACAGAGCTCTGCATTTCTGGTTTTCCCCATGACTGCTACAGTCAACAATTTCAGTCCCCCAGAGCTCTTAAGAAATAGTAATTTCTCTGGAAAAACTAAGCAGCAGAGAAATTAGTTGAAAACAGAGGTCATAACAGAAATGTAGAAACAGAGAAGAAGGTCTGATGCTGCTAATTCAGGTGACCTCTCCAAGGACACAGTGCCCCTTGTGAACCTTTCTTTGAGGACCTGTCTTTTCCCCCCACAGTGCTAGCCCAAGTCCGTACAATGGAAGGCAATCAAAATGAGACACCTGACACCAGTAGGCACCATTTTCTGCTTTTCATTACAACACAGCTTTGTGGAGGATAATAAACAATAACAGAAAGCTATTCTAGCAGTCTTCAGCCCTCACACCACCTGCTTCCGTAGCCCAATGGAGGTCACATCCAAGGCTTGCACCCAAACCCGTGCACACTTTATCTTCGATCTTATCTCAAGCACAGTATCTTCCCATCATCACCTTGGATTAGGTGGAAGTTGCCCCCCTCTCCTGTTTTTCTTCTTGAACAAAGGGTTTTGGCTAAAATAATCAGGACAAATTCCTACTTTATGCAGGAATTTATTGGGGTTTTGGCAGAAATAGCATTTTTCTCCTGCCTGTCTTTTCCTAAAAGACAGGAATATAAACAAAGGCATTAAAGGGGGAGGTGCAGAGCTGGAAATATTTCTGCACACTCTCAGAGTAGCTACAGTTAGTTCTCAGGACTCATGTTCCCTTTGACCTCTCTAACTCAAATTCTCTGGAGGGACAGCCTCCCAGGAAGCACCGCAGTGGCTTAGGAAGAAACAAGGCCAACAGGGAACGTGAAGCCAAACCAGTTGAATTACAACCCCATTAGTTACTGCAACTTCCTAATGGAAAGTTTCCATGTTAATGCAAGAATTGACCTGGAAATGTTCAGGTTTTGTTTGATTTATCTGCTTTGAAGTCATATTTCCTGGGCAGGATGCAGATGTTATTTCAGGTGAGATTTTCTGCAGGGCTAAGCAGAGGAAGGGAAGAATCCCTCTCCTGCTCTCCTCTGTTCCTTCCCCAATGATCCAGTGCCATAGACAGCCGCAGATAAGCGGAGTCTAAGCTGGACTGTCACAGCTGCTGCTCAGTACAACAGCTGAGCAAGAGAGCAGCGGGCACCTGCCTCCAGCTGGACTCACTGCACACATATGCCAAGGGGGATCAAAGCTGTCAAATGACAGCCTTTGCCCTAAACTCACAGAAAACACCTGGGCAAGTTGGACAGGCATCACCTCACCAAGGGATGAGAAGAATGGCAGGTTGGGGTGACACATGGCTCAGCCAAACAAAGTGGCAACCAAAATATAGTAGCTAGACAGTCTTACCTCTGCTATTTTATTTGTGTCATCTCTCCCAGGCCAATCCGGCTCATAAACTTCCTGCAAACACTCTGTCAGCTTCTTGGAGGCCTCATGCATGGCTAGGAAAGAAGAGGGCACTGCTTCAGAAAGAAATAGTGTGTTCCTCACAGTTTAACCCGCATCCTGAGGAATGAGGACACAAGAGGGATATAACAAATGCAAGCTCTTCCTCACAGAATGTCTGACCCATGATAACACGGAGAAGGAAGGTAACCAGAGGGAGAAAGGAACTGAGGATGCAGTCACATCAAACCCTTTGTGTTCATCCTCCCCTTATCAGAAGATATGAAAGTCTACCTGCTAAGGCAGCACCGCTTGTTTGGCATCAAAGCATAACCCCATTCCATCCCAGATAGTCCTGAAGGATTCTGAAAGATCCCTCACCCAGACAAGGCTGACCTTTCCTACAACTCACACCCAAGGGAACACCAGGAAGGGGATGGCTGCAGAAACCTCACTGTGTAGGTAAGCACTAGAAGGGGAAAAAATCCTCTGCTTATGCAGACCTACCTTTTACGGAAGCCAAGTAAGTTCGGAGGTCCTTCTGCAGCCTCGTGCCTTCAGACTGTGAATGTAAGACAACCATCAGTTATTCTCTCATAAAAATAATGTAAGAAGGAGGAGTCAAGCATTTCTAAATAAAGAAAAATGGTCTTGTAGATGGGCTACTCACCAGCTCTATAACCACATGAAATGTTAATAGGGAGATCACACAGCCCTCTGACTTGGTAAGCCCACAGCCATTAGAAAGGGTCGTGAAGATTTTTTTATAGGAAAGTTGGTTCAGACATGTACAGGTACACGTACTCCCCATACAACTTGCCATGGGTCACTGACGGTGGTGCAAAGCAGACCGGGAAACACTCCCAAACCCAGAGAGCGACATTATACAAACAGAAACGAAAGGAAGAGCAAGGCTTGAGAAGTTGACCAATGCTACCACAGAGCATGTCAAAGCAAGAGAAGGAGCAAACATTGAGGACACCTGTGCAGACAAGCTCTGGAGTACGCAAGTAGTACAAAAAAGGTTTGAGAGCCAAAGATCTCTGTCATAAAAGGGTTTCCTTTACCCTGTGGGATCTCACCGGATCCTCACTATTCCCCAAAGTAGCTGTAAAAACAAGAATGCAGGAAAGCAACAACTATACCTCACACCTTCCTCACAGGCTGCTGCCATTCCTCCTCTTTCCCAGTTTGTGTCCCATTGGGGGGCCCCCAGCATAATGAATTTTGACAGCTGAAGACAACTCAGAGACAGGGAGCTCACAGGACATCTCTGACAGCTGCCTCAGAGCTACTAGCTTCAAAGCAGATGTTTCCCATCAGCCCTCCCCACCACTCAGGCATCTCTTGCCTCAACTGAGCTCATGCTGTGATCCCTTGTGCTCTCAGTGCAGCTGTGCTCTCTAAGCAGAGGCTAAATCTGCCCAGCTGTTGGTGGCAGTGCTAGCATAACTTTGTGGATAAATCCATCTGCTTCCAACACTATGGCCAAATTTGTTTTCCTTGCCTCAAAAGTTCTCGATGCATTCAGATTTGTTCTTTTCCTACTGCCATCAACAAAGGAAATGAGGGATGGGAAAGAGCTGGCTACTTTTATAAAAGAAAGTCAGACTCCTAGTCTGGAGAAGCACTGGGAACTGACTCAGAGTACAAGAGGAAAGGAAAAGTGACCACATCTGCTGCAAACGTCCTACAAGTTCTTAAAACACAGAGCAAACAAATGAGAGCTTTTTGCTGGCCTAATGTGGAAACCTGGGCAAGTGAGACCTTTCTAGCAGTGCAATCAGAAACCACCGGCGAAGAGGTGCCAGAGTAATCAAAGAGCACACAGAGGACCACCAGGGAGGCTGAGCTTACAAGCAGCAATTCAATCAGGCTGTAATATGCGTTTGCTTGTGCCCAATGCACGAAGCAAGAAAGGCTTAGAGGAAAGCAGTGCTGTCTGCCTAGAATTGGTCCATGCTAGAAATCACAGACTGGAACTGGCAAGATCAGATGTCAGAACACAAGAGGAAATGGCACAGAAGAAATTATCATGCAAAATCCCTCAGATGGATATATTAACATCCTGCACCTGTATAATTTTTTGAAATGATTAAATTTGAACACACAACTTTGAGGTTATCAGAAACTAATTGGCAGGGAAGGTTCTCTGCAGAACTGCCTACCACACACTTGGACCCTGCAATGTCTGGAACTGTAATTCTCAAAATTATACCATCTCAAAATCAGAAACAACTCTAAAGTTGTGCCCATACTTGCCTGAGTCCTGTCAAAATAGCATGTGACAGAACGCAGATTCATGAACTCTTCAAGTCTCGACACCCAGTCCCAAAGTCACAAGGACAAAAGGATCCAAGAGGTACACCAACATCACAATTAAACATCAAATCAAGATTTTTAGATAGACCACCTGAAAAACGTGCAAGTCAGGGCCTGAATACTGGAGTGTGCAATTGCAGCAATGCACATCTAGCCTTCTGTGCTCTCCAGGCTTCCTCAACACCGCTTGTCTCATCACAAGGTGCAGTCAGTCAATATGCAGTGCTGCATCCTGCAACTGGAGCCGATCTTTCTTAGTGACCCCTTGCTGATGTTTAAAGTCAGAGTTACAGCTGATCTCCATGACTATGGGGCTACCTAAGCCTCTTAAAAGTACCAAGCATGCCAGGGAGAGTGAATAGAATTTAGAGCCTGCAAGATCTGCAGGCAGAAAGATTTTTCTAAGGCCCACGTTCAGAGTTTTACCATGAATCCTGTTTCCCTGGCTCCCCTAGGCACCTGGAGTTCCCATCCAACTCCCCCTTTGGCATTTCCATTGCTTTATTTCTTGTCCACCACTAAAGCAGCTCCCTCACTTGCTGCAAGGGTTTCTCTTTATTATTTTAAGCATTAATGCTTTCCCAAGAAACTTTGGTAACTGCCTTCTCTCTGTGAGTGCCGCACCTGCTTTCTTCAAGCACACTATAGTGAGCTGTCAAGTACAGCCACAACTCTGCATAAACACCTCCCACAACACAGTTAAGACTGTGAAATACTGTACAGGACAGAAACTTTCAACACCCTTGAGTGGACATTTAAAAGATGCTTCCTAAACTCAGAGGTAAAGAAAAAGTAGGGAAGAGAATTAAGCTGGAGTCTATGATCTGGGAAATTAATCCACTTTCCAGTTATCAAAAAGAGCAGTAGGTTTAAGGGTGTGCAGAGGGAAGTTATAGAGATATGACTGAATCTAAAGGTGTGCAAAAATCTAATAGTATAGTAATTTTTAAATTGCAAGAACATAAAAAGTGTGTGTGTGTGTATATATATATGTCTATCTCAGGGTAACAAAACTCCACAAAAGGGAAGTAAAACTGGCACCTATCTTCAATTTTTATCCTAATCCTGAACCCCATATTCATTTCTAATCCCTGCACCAAACAACTGACTTAAAACCTTTGCACAGGGACAATGAATGATAATGTGTCTTGACATAAAAGTGACCACAGTAAGTTGTTATACTCAAAACACACAAGTGTCATCTTCTTTGAGCAGATTCTGCCATACTTGCAATCACAGTGTAATTAAACCCGGTGAGCCTAGAACACAATGAGGTATGATATGAAGAACAGTATGTACAGGAAGATGCATATTTAAAAATAGAAGTGCTACGCTTGGGAGGCTGGAAGAGCTCTCTCTCCAAAGACCTGGTGAACCACCTATTACTTATAGCTCTGTTAAATTAAACACAAGAGTGGTCTGATTTCTTTTTGTGCTTTCTTGTTTTGTTGGTGGAGTTGTTATTCACAATTCGTTTCACTGAGCACTAGCTAAATATGTGGTTTTCCATAGAGGTGTTTCTTGGTAGTAGACAGGCCTCTTACAACCCTTTCCCCACACCACCCCCCCCAAATTTCAAAAGAAATTCCTTCATGCTAACATCAGGCTGTGACCTTTTCTTTACAAAACCTCCCTAGTTTTGTAGTTCCAATGGGAAGGATTTTTATTATCAGCAGGGATGTTCTGCACCTGAGAGGGACAGGCAACATCCTGTTTCAGATTAGATTACTATAGGGCTGGAAGAGCAGACTGTAGAATTATAGTGGAGGAAGCATTGAAACAACAGCTCCAGATAATCCCCTACTCAGCAAAACTTCACAGCTCTGAAGACACAAAGCATGAACAATGGGTGAGAAGCTCCCATCCTGGGGTACCAGGCAAGCTGTTCAACTTGTTTTGCTACATAGGGCTGAAGTGGAAACTGCTGGGTGTGAAGGGTTCTTGCCTAGACAGAAAGTCTCTCTCTGAGCTACTGACTGTAAAGGTCCACAGCCAAACCTATGCTGCAAGAGCAAAGATTAAGTCCACGCTGCCTGCCCTGCAGGCTGAGGCTGTGCCGAACACCGTGGGGTATGGGCAGAGATGGATGCAGCCTGTGCCAGCAGCAGCTTGTCTCTCATGCATTTCATGTGAAACACTGTAAACCAACCCAGAACGAGCGACAGCTCATGAAGGGTATCAAAACCCAGCCACTCTGCCAGGCAGAAACACAGCGTGGTGCCAGGTGTAAGGGCTGCCACCAGCCTCCCACTCCGTCCCTCCAGCAAGTATTTCAAACACAGGGGAAGAGAAGCCGAAGTCTGGCACACCTCAGGCAGAGGCTGTGTTGCACCTCTGCAGCAGGCCTCTTGCTCCCAGGTCTGTGGGGACAATTTCCAAGACAAACCCTTGTGCCAGTGCCTGAACACAAGTGACACTGGGAAAGGGAAGGAGGGGGCAGCCTTTGAATGAGCTTTTTGGGACCTTGACTACCAAAGATAATCTGTCATGAGGGAGTTATATGGGGGACAGCTGTGCTGCTTGTTAAGCCTTCAAGAGCCCTGTAGCCCTGCGGAAACATGGTTACATCCAGCTCATTTGTCACGCAGCAAATCCATCACACAGCTCCTACCAGTCAAAGGTCTCAGAGTGGTGCTCTTGTATGAATTTGAACGGACAGAGCGCTGGGAAGTGGAATGCTTTCCTTTATGTCCACCCAACCACCATTTGAGAGAACCACAAGACACCTTGCTTTAAAATCAGTGATTTTTAGACCTGCTCTCCATTCATCAACAGCCCACGCATGGGGCCATGTGTCAAAAGCATTAGAGTCAGAGGAGCCTCTAATCAAGCAGGAAGCAAAGACACTGCCTGGTCACAGAACAGCCAGTTCCACAGGAAAGCTGTTCTGTCACAAGCCTGCAGCAAAAGATCAGCTTTCTTCCAGACTTACCTTTCCAACTGGAGCGGACTTTGTAAGGAAAGTCTATGGAAATCTCACATATAGCTATACTATGCACATATAAAAATAAAACCAAGTATGTATATATGCACATACAGTTGAAGTTTTTTTCCCAGTCTGCTTGGCATCATAAAAACGCTTCAGTCCTCGATATCCTAACAATCCAGATAACTCACATTTGTGGTTTGCCCTGTAAAACAGGTGGTGTTTGCATTTATTTTAGTAATAGGGAAACTGAGGGCCAAAGCAAAACCAACAGACCCCAAGCAGCAAATGCAGAGCGGCCTCCAGCTCCTTTGAGAAATTATTTGGAGAATTTAGTTCATGGCCTGCCCCTGCAAGATAGGAAAAGACAGTCATCTGTAAGGGGTACAGAAACAGTGCTTCTTTAACAGGCTTCTCCATGCACCCGTGGAACTCATGGCTTTGGAAATTGAAAAGCCATCCCAGACAGTCAGATCAAGAAGTTTGGATTTGAGTTTTTTAGTATTACTCCTTTAAAAAGGCTATTTCCTGATTGCCAATACTTAAAAATGATACGGAAAAGTCACACCTAGTAATGTCATGTCATCAGAAAGAATCCAAACTGTATTCCTCTGTGTACAAGAGAGTATCATTGGTGGACGTGGTATAGAGATGTTGCGTGAAATTCTGGAGCAACAGCTACTATCGCTGCCAGGAGAATGAGCATTAGTCTCCAGGAATCTGCAGTCAGCTCCGGTTAGACATAAGTCAAAGTCAGACTGAAAGATTTTCATCATATTCAGCTGTGGTAAACCCCTTCTTAGCTGGTGTTGCAACACATAACCACATCTGCTGAGTCTTAACAGACACGATGCAGCTGCCGCTAACACCTCCAGAAAAAGGTCCTAAATATGTCAGGGCACAAAGGGCATCACCTGAGCTTTGGTGTGGCATATATTTCCTGCCATGAAAGAGAAACACTTTGCGTAACACCAAACACTACAGCGCAATTCCTGTGGGTTTACTGATGTTTCCCCCTCCTCTGGGTGGCTGAAAGCTCCAGTTGAAAAAAAAACCCTCACACCCAGTTCAAGATATAAACTCACTGCTGTTTAAGTAGGAGGGTGGAGGGACATTGCTACACTGTTAAAATATTTCCCTGCGCTAAAATATAGGGATGAAGCAGACAGGCAAAAGAATAATGACTCAGGCCTGACACAGTGATTGTGCAAGGATGGGGAGGAAGTCAGATTTAGATCTCAGCCATGGAAGGATGTTCCCTTTTCACCATTTGCTTCCTTTGTCTCTCTTGCCCACTGCTGCACTTAGGAAACTGGATGCCCCTTGTTCCGTTTTGGGTTTGATTTCTAATGTTTCCCACCCTATCCATCTTTCAGAGACATAATGTTGCTCTTATGCCTCTGCTTCCAGCCCAGCAGGAAAAATCACATTAAAAAGCAGCTGCTAACTGAAGGAAGCATTCTGGTTGAGCTTTTTTCCTAAACTTGTGTCTAAAACAAGTATTATTTTTCAGCATACATACTCGCTGACTCCATGACAGGGACACTGGAAGACACTGTAATTTCTCACAAGTGAACAGCTATGAGTTGTGGGCCTCTTCAATAGGCCTATGGCATAGTTTAATTTAATGGGCTTTAATTGCATATTGCAGCAGATGACTGGAAGCTAATACTGAAACCCAGGGTGTAATTACATATCACCAGTTATCTTACCAGCTGTTTGTTGAAGTTCTGCACACACTGTTCAAACTGCTCATCTTTTGTTTCATCTGCTTTCCCAAGCTTCTGAAGGACCTGCATAAAGAAAGCAGAAAGACAGGAGACTTCAAACACAGATATAGCAAAGCACAGATGAAGAAACAGTTGCAAGTTTTTGCTCACAAGGCTGAAAGAAGCAAAGTTTAAAAGTCTCCCTTGTTCTTGCACTCAGAATTTCTGGAATATTTCTCCACAGAGTCGTAGTTTGAAAAAGGACATACAGACGAATCAGGATGAGCGCAGACTTCTTATACTTTGCTGTACCAAACCACATCCCTAATAAGCCTTGTATTGTGTGGTTACACTTATCCTGATTTAACACTAAATTAAAAAGTTTTTTTTGTCTGGACTGTCTCTGGTCCAGAGGGGGAGGGGGTTTTTTGCTCCCAGAACAGATGGACTGTCTTCAAACACAGAAAGCCATGCAGAGACCTCCTTAGAGAGAGAAGGTGGCTGGAGCAGTGAAAGTCCCACTTTCTTTCCACCTTTTCCTACTATGTACATGTTTGTAGGACATGTACATAGTAGGACATGGCTATTGAGAGCAACTGGGGACCTTACACCATGAATCTACGTCACGCTTGGATTAAGTGTCACATCTAAGAGTGTCAGCAGGCAGTCCTGTTCCTCTCACCACCTCCCTGCACAGCACTGCTCCCCACAGCCTGTGAAAAAATCCTTATCAGACTACTTTCCTTATCACACTTCTCGCTTAGTGATCTCTCCATGCAGCTAAGTGGATTGCTCCCAGACTTTGAACAAAGCATTTCATTTTCTGGGCAGGAAGGTAGGTCCATCACAGGAGGGCTGGGCAAACTGCAGCTGTGGAGGAGGGCAGCAGTTATTTGTCATGCCCCAAGCAACTCCAGCAATGGGGAAACAAGGATGTAAACTATAGCTGGTTAAGCTCAATTACATCATCTTTGATAACCAAAAACAAAACCTTAATGTGCTAAAAAAAAAAAACCCACACAAAACAAACAAACAATCCAAAAAAAAAAAAAGCGCCTTGTCTCACAGGGCCAATAAAAACAGAGAAAAGCCCACCCAGTGCCCAGTCACAGAAGAGAGGTTCTGGGAAGCCACAGGTAGGCTAGAAAGGTTGCTCAGGGAACACCTCAAAACATAAGGGAGCCTTGTCTGACAAGGGCATGACTGTCCAAGAGGCAGAAAGCACTGGAAAGCTAAGTCTCTCTTGCTCTGCTGAGCACAGCAGTCCTTCAGCCACCATGTTCAGCACCTCTTGGAGAGAAGAGGGTCAAGATGGAAAAGCAGGTGCACGTTGCTGCCATAGGGTCTACAGAAAGGCCACTAGTGTCTCCAGACCACTAGTAAGTGTCTCCAGGCCAGTGGCTCTGAGGGACAGCTGCCCAAAAAGACCTTCCTCCAGCTCCCTTTGCTACCCATGGATCTTCTCAAATAATGTAAAGAGGATTTTTCCCCCACAGGGCAGGGATCAAACTTTCATGTTTGGTCCCCAAAATGGCATTCCGAAGGTCCATGCAACAAGATGTAGAACAGAGTACAGTATTTTAAATTGGAAGGTTCCTACAACGATCATCTAGTCCAACTGGCAATGCACCTACTGGCCCGCTCTCATCTTTTTACAGAGCCAAGGTAGAGGACATTTGCATTATGTCTATTTGGCTAATCTCAGTTCCCCTCTCCCCCATATAAGTATACATATTCCCAGCTCACCCCTGACCGCAATAACAGACTCTATCAGTAGACATGATAAATGAGCACAATCATTCAGCACCCAGCTTATAGGTCCCTCTATTTAGGCTAGGATTGAATGTCTAGGAGGAAATCACTGCTTTTCATTCTCCCTCTATTCAACAGCCTCTCTTCACCTCCAGAAATCGCTGAGGTATTCAAGTGTGAGCAAACAGGGGGAAAGGACACATACAGATGAAGACTGCCCTCTTTGTGACCAAGAGCTGAACCGAAAACCTCCAGACTTAGAAGCATAACTTTCTACATCTCAAGCAACAGCAGCAGACACTGCAGCTACAAGCAACCTAACATGCCTGGTAAACCTGCCTAAGCAGCAGGACACATCAAGTATGAATATTCCCTTCCTCCTCTCAAAGGAAGAGAAGGAAGGACACGGAAGAGCTTGTTGGAGAGCAAAGGAAGCAACATTACTTGGACAGGCAGAGTCCTGTACACCAGCCACTGCTGCCTCCTTTGTTCATCTGCTCCACTGAAGAGGAATGCATGCCACAGCAACACTGCTGCCGAGGCATTTCTCTGCCATGCCAGCAGGAAAAAAGGGTTCAGTATGGCCTCATCTTTCTCATCAGGTGGTATGGTGAATCTCTTCCAGAAAGGCTGTTGCTCAAAGGCCCTATGTTCAGCTGTACTCTCCTAGGCTACTAGATTTTATGGAGCTTGGGCTTCCCATCTGCTGGGCGACTTCCTAGATGTCCAAAGAGCCACAATGCCAGTAGCAGCCATCACCGATAACGGTAGAGTATGCAAGCTGCAATTTCCAAAGCAGAATTATGTTCCTGATGGGCAGATCAATAGAATTGTTGGGGATACAAAGGAGCTTTTTATAGAGCAATGCGTCTGTTTGGCTAGTCAGGAGGCATAATGCTTTCAGGCCTAGAGGGAAGGGAAGGAGACCATTTAACTAGGGGGAATCCGGAGCATGTCACCAGGGTCAAAGGTTTAGAATAGCCTCAGTGCTTCCTGGTGTAAAACACTGAGCAGCACCCACAGACTATTCATGGTGGTGATGGCACGCCTGCTTCCCACATGTCTAAGAAGTTAATCTGCAGTTCCACTGCTCCTCTGGGGACAAGCACAGCAAGTCTGGGGTCATCAGGCCAGCTAGGAAGATCGAAGTTCCACTATGCTGAGGTGCTCTGCACAAGTCCTGCAAAACACTGGGCACTGCAAAGGGCTCTAACTCACAGCCTATCTCTAAGGCAAAAACTGCTGCAACAGGGATGCTCAGCTGAGGAGCAGCTCTGAATGAGGAGGGTAGAAGTTGTAAGAAACTCCGCATTTTTCCACAGTAGTGACATGGGGCGAGTGAACCAGAGGACTCCAGGACACCAGAGGAACAAGGCAAGGAAAACAAAACCAGTTACAAGAGAGAGGCTGTGAGAAGTTAGTCCCTGCCTACACCAAAAAAAACCTGCTCTTGCTTCCTATGCTCTTCGCCCATCTGGTAGACAAAGGCTTGTGCCCCATGCCTGCTGGCCCTATAGGTGAGTCCCAGCCATACAACCCACTCTGATCCCTTTATTACTTGCTATGACACAGCAGACAGACAACAGCCCCAGGCTGCAGCAGGGCAGGGGTTATCTTCTCATACCACCCTCCCTCAAAAACAGATCTGCCCCACAGAAACAGCCCAGAGGTCAAACCCTAAGGTCATTTGAGCAGCATAAAATGATGGCTCCACAAGGCTGGCCCTCAAGCCTGCTTCCAGCTCTCCCATCAAAGAGCCATACAGGCAAGCTGTACTAACAAATACCTCTGGACCCCCTAAACAAGCCTGGGATGGAGCAGATGGCCCTGGGTGTGCTGCTGACTGCGGCACATCTATGCTCACTGCTAATATCCCGTGAGCTCACAGGACAACTCCCCTCCCCAGGCTGGTACGTGCCATCATAGGTCAGGCTATTCCGGGTGAGCCACGGCTGCCCCCTCCCTCCCCCTGCAACAGTCTTTAATCCTCCAGCTTGCTGCAAAGCCAGATAAAGTTTGGATGGAAACTTCAAGCTCTTTGATAGCTATTAATGGAGCAGATTTACCAGGGTAAGAGTCAGGAACCCACTGTGGCTCCCAAATCTCAGGGCGGATCAGAGATGGTGTGATCTGTCAGCTGTTGTCTGGAGGCAAACCACACTGGGCAGTGGGCATGGATCTGGTATTTAAAAGATTAAGAAGCAACCATGGCTATGCTCCTTAGTCTGCCCTTGACCTGAGAAGTCCTGGCCCTGCATAAGGATAGGGACCATCTCAAGACCGTGCAAGCTAGGGTGAAAAAGGGAATACTTTGCATGAATCCCACAGAACACCTTGTGGGATGAATTTCAGAGGAGGTTCCAGCATTGCTGTAGGTTCCAGTCTTGGCTCATTATGGATTCACTATGACAGGATGGGAATGCCATTCCAGCCAATGTTTTTGGCCTCAGGCACCAGATATATCTGAACACTTAAACACCATTTTCCAGTGTTGATCAGAAACCAGGTCTCTTCCAATAATTAGCTAGATCTGCAGGTGCTCTGCATTTCTCACAAAACTATGACCACAGGCACCTGAACAACTACTGCAGCATCTCCAAACAAAGCCAAATTCCACCCATAAAGCCTCAGTTTTCCTTGCATTTGAATAAAAGCAACAAGGAACAAGGAGAGATTCAGAGTTTGACCAAAGTTTTAAAGGCACTTTAAAATCCTAGGAAGCAAGATGCTATTAACAAATAAGTAAATGGTCACATTCCTCTCATATCCTGAGCGTATTTGTCATTTGCTGTTGCAGGCAGAACTATTCGCAAGAAGCTTTGAATTGATATACTTTGAGAAGCAAGGTAACACAGAAGAAATGACAGAGAAATCTGGAAATCTTCTGCATCAGAAATCTGGCATTCTGCTAGCAATGGTCAGAGAAGTACAGGCATGAAATGGCCTTTAAAAACAGCAACTTTCCCCATCAAAATTGAAAGTTTGCTTAAGGGAAGTCTGAACTGCAGGTTTTTCGCAAAAGCAAGGCTGTAAGATTCACAGCATGACTAAGCATTACCTAAACACCACAGTTTTATAGGACTCAACAGGAAGCATCTCATCTGAGGGTACAGTTTACCCTCTTTTTTCCAGGTGTATGGGAGGAAGTATTCTCAAAAGGGCAAACCCCTGCCAGGGTTTCCCACACTCTGCTTTGAGCACCGGGCATGAACCAAACTGTGATGTTCGGCAGCAATCACCATTAAGGACAAACACTTACCAGCAGTGCAGCAGCAGCTAGCCTCAAGAAGCCATATCAGACCAACTAAAATGCAGTTCTGCTTTGCTCTGAAAAGCAACTGTAGCGGATTCACATTTACACTTTCTAATAGAGAAATACATACCAGCTGCTTAATGCATCACCAGTTCTCACTCAGGAACTTCCTTCACCCTCTTCCAAAATATTAATGCCACAACAAAAGCCCTGAAAACCCAAATATTCTCAGCAAACACCACACTGGCCCATTATGTGAACCAGTAACCTAATAAAAGTCTGCTTTTCATGGCATATGGGTCACCCAGGCCAAAGCCCAGTTTAGAGAACGCAGGTGATGAGTAGGAAGGCAAAAAAGAAAAATGCTGTTTGTGGATCCCAAATGGCACTAAATCTGCACCCGAAACATCTGAATTTAGGGTGGTCCAGCCCTGATGAAGGGAGAGTCGTTAAGCCCACAGCCAGAGCAGATACAACTTGAGCTCTGCAGGTCCACATCTTACTCCCCACCGATAAGAGAAGGGGCTGGGATTACATTTTACTGATATGGGCCCAAAGCTCCTAAATCACTCCATATCCTGACCTCTCCACCCCTCAAGAGTCAAGGATGCCTCTGACTTTTGCTGTATCTGCCAACTCCAGTGCATTATCTCCAACTACCAGCTGGGCACAGAGTCAGTAAACACTCCGACTAATTTTCAGTTGGAACAAACTGGCTTGTGCCAATGGGTCAACTAGCAACAGAACAAATAAATCTTTGATCTCAGGCCGTTGCCTATTCTTCCATGGAAGACATTATACTCTGAAGAGAGGGAGAAGAAGATAATGTCCAAGTCAGATGGAAAGCACAAAGCCACATAACTTAATAAGGTACAAACAAAGGAAGTTTCATAAGCTTTTTTTAAGCCTTGTTTCGTCTCTGCCCAAATTAAATGTGACTTGCTCAAAGTAAATTTGCGCTCATGAAATTACTTGTTGCACTCAGACTTAGAGAGAAAAGCAAGAGCAGTAGCAGGAGTCCTGCTCCCCCTCTGACCCTCTCTGGGAGCAGGGCCTGTCCTACTACCCTCGACACCTGCCTCTTGGCTGGCTTTGAGGACAGCCCAGCTTTCCTCACACAAGCCTGGCACAATTAAGTCTTTCTGGGAAACAACTGGACAGAGGAGGATGGGGGTGGAGAGGAAGAAACTCCAAAAATATTAACGCTTCATTTTTAATTGAGAAAATTATTCCCATGGCTGAGCAATCAGCAAGACCCTCAGATCACTGGAAGATGGGAAAGGGAAATGTGGCACTTGTTGCAGACAGAACGGTTCTTGTTTGCTTCTTACTTGCTGACAAGGTTCAATAGATCCTGCAAAGAGAGGGCTAGTCACTGGGCTACGAGTTGGGAAATCAGGGTTCAATACTGCATTTTGTTAGAGACTTCCTGAATGACCTGGAAAACCCATGTCCAATGTCACATCCATCCAGCTGTGAAGAGGAGTGTTTGTTCAGCACATCACAGAGCCACCAAATTTATCCCTGGCATTCCCAGCTGGCAAATGGGAAAAAGAGAAGTACAGAGAGAAGAGATGGCCAGTTTTGAGTGCTCAGCTCAAGACAAATGGAGCTTGATTTTCACAGGTGTCCCTCTAACTAAAGTATGTGAGAGTTTGCAAGCTTAGCCATATTCTAAAACCCAATCTGGCTAGGGAGAAAACCAAACAAAATATAATTTTCTGGTCATATTGCTGTGTTGAACTCTCAGAACATCCCCCAAAGATATGCTAACAATGAATAATTTAAATCATTAGAATAGATTGTATGGAGATCCTTTGCTAATGAAAGACTTTTTTAGAAGTTAGAGAAGCATCTCAAGTGTGATTTAAGCCAGATTGATCCCACTCCACATAGGGGATGGACCTTGTAAGGGCCTTCCAAAGCTAGTCTTCCCAAATCCTGAAGATCACAGCAAGAGAAGGTCAATCACTTTGTCTCCAAACAAATACCCTCCCCAAAAAGACCTCACTCATTCCTCCATATCACAGTGGGAAGTATAACATACATCCAAGCGTGACTGGACAATCATGGCACGTATAGCCTATCATCAAAGAAACACATACCATTGCCACCTTCCCTAAATGGCACTATATTGCTAAAGTTCTGTATGAGCAAGAGTCACACTGCATTTCCTTGAAGGCTCAATTCAGATATCTGCCTCTGACAGCTACTAAAGAGCAGCCTCACCATGACCTGTACTTTCAGGACACCCCTCTTGAGTTTAACATGACTCAGTGTGGCCACACTGGCTTGCCTTACAAGATTCAACCCTTCTCCCTCACTCTGTAGGTCAACAGGGAAAAAAAACAGGAGCTCCACTTTTGCATTCTGAATTATTTTCTGGAGAAACCTGTTTCCCCATATAATGGGCTCAGAGGAAGTTCACAGCAACAAGTTTCACCAGGCTGAAATTAGCATCTTAAGAATATATCCCTGTTTCTGATCATACCTGTCCCACTTCTGAAGCTGCATGTTGCACCATGCTCATCTAAAAATGCTTGCTTTATTTCAGCATTTTCGTTTGAGTACACTGCTGAAGACTTCCCTTTTTCCATGAAGCATAAGAGGAGGATTGTTTGGCTGCAGCACATCCCTCTGTAGCAGTTGCCATCCTTAACCCAAACTCAGAGGCCTTCCTTGAAGCAGCTACAGAGTACAAGCCTGTAATGATGGCCTTATGGGAACAAGCTATTCCTAACTGCACCAAGACCTCAAGCAAATCAAAGTTACTGTGCTCAGTTTTCTCCTCATGGGGCGAGTCAGCTAGTATCCACCATAAATGGATGCAAAGACTCAGCTAACTGCTGCACTGAAACATGTCAAAAACAAAAGTATGTAGAAAAATGTTAATCAATACCACTACAGTGAGGATATCACTTTCCTATTTGCACTCTCTGTTCTGGAAAAGTACTTACATTATTTCACCATAATCATTATGAAGACTAATTGGAGCAAGCTTGTGAAATCTTTCACTCTTGAGATGTTTCCTTCCACACTTGGCTCCCTTTGGGGACACTTCCCTCAAGTTACAGGCTATCAAACAAGGGATTCACATCACTCATTGTACTGGTTATCAAACAGTACATCATTATACATAGTACATCATTACTGAGTGTCCCAAGACCATAGGTAAACACAATGAGAAGAATAGGGCCTAACCCTCAGGCTTGTACAGCCCAGGACAGCCAGCAAGGGGAGGGAGAAGGCTCTGGGTACTTTAGCTCTGTGCATTGGTCAGTCTGCTGTGTCCACCCCAAGGCCTAAAGATAAGGAACGGCGCTGTGGCACAACAGAGGGGTAGCAAAATAAGTGTGGCCAAGGTCCAGAGGCTCACATTCCTCCCACACTATGAGCTGCTCCTGCACCTGGAGCTCAAGAAGCTGGCTCCCTTGCTATGCTAAGAGAATTGCCATCTTGCTTTGCAAGTCAAGATTGCCATGACCATGGATACAGCCCTGTGCCCAAGATAAAGAGCCCTCTTGAATTGGGGTTCTGGCCCTCTGTTCAGATTCTGCACTAGGAAAAAGGCCAGGGTGATTGTCGTTACCCAGCTTGCTACTTCTTCCTCTGTTTCTACTACTCTTGGCACCTGCGTTAATATCTGCTGACCCCACTCCCTGCCTCAGCAGGGCCAGGCTCAGAGGACTAGCATAGACAGCATCTTTGCCTCTGGAGTAGAACCTGCAGCAGGTTCCCCCTTAGCCCTTTCCCACCCTAATGACAGTACTAAGTTCTTTCTCAGGGAGGTACTAAGCACTTTGCTTTCAATTTCCACCCTGTGATCAAATCACTTTTCTAAATTGGGCTTTGACATTTCCCTACCTTAATGCCACTCACTCTGGGAAGCCTTCATTACCAGGATCTGCTGACACTGTCTCTAACTATAGTATATGGTCAACAAGTAAACTAAAGGAATAAAATAGGAAAGAAAGAAAAGGAGCAGCACAGTGGGACAGGCTAAAAGCTCCATACCTGATTGGCACAAGCTTCTTTGCAAAATCCCTCCCTCTTACAGGAAGGATTCTGTTGAGGACCACCACCTCCTGAGCAGAGTGTTTTCCTCAAAGTTGAAACTTCCTCATTCAGAGAGGTAAAGTATGAGAACTTCAGAGGATGGAGAGAGTAATTTTGTCAGCCTCATTCTGCTCCCTGCTCCCCGAAGTCAGAAGAGCAATTCCAGAAATGCCGTTCTTGAATACTTATCCAGGTTGGAGGTCTTTCTCCTCCACCACCAAAAACTATGACATTCTGCCTACATAGCCTTTCCACATATTGCCTACAGGACAGGTAAAATGCTTTTTTTGCCAGTTTAAGTCACATTGTTCAGACAATAAAGTATAACTGCTCCAAAGATGGGAGCTGAGGTTCTGTGCGTATACACTCTCCTTACCTATCTTAAGGCAAAAACTACAGGAGTTGATTACTGCGTGGGTGCGCCTGTTGTTCAAGTTTTCTAAAAACATATATATTGACCCATACAATATCCACATATACAGTTCTTGTGTATTTCTGTATAACTTACCAAGACTTTAGGGCCCTAACCACTGAGCCACTGTAGGTGACAGCTAACAGAAGATGCTGGAGAAGAAACTCACTCACACACATAGTATCATATGAATTTAGTCTGTCCACAGACTATACCAGCTACATTGAAGAAGGCCTGTCAGCATTTATTAACATTCTGATGGACCCATGAAAGGTTATGCAAACTGTTATGGAAGGCAAAGCCATAATATTCCAGCACATTATACAGAATAATTCCAACTCCATGTCCAAAATTTTTCTGCTTATTTATTTTATTCAGCCAGTTTACAGGTTTGAGAAAGACAAATCTTCCAAAAGAAGGCAGAACCTGGCAAATTCTCATTATCTTGAAATAAGCAGTCATATTAAAAACAATAAGTTAAAAACCCACTGAGAAGCCTAAAATCCCCAGTCTCCAAATGTCAACATATTTATTTTTTTCCTCCTCTCTTTCCATGTAACTGTGGGCTGCTACTTATGGAAAGCCTGGGAGCCCACTTGCCCACAGGTCTGAGCACTGGGAATCAACTGTCCAAGGCTTGTGCATTTAAAAACCAAAAGCAAGACATGGCTGCAATTTGCATTTTAGTTAGCACCCCCTAGAGAACAGGGGTTTTGTCAGGAATTAGGGCAATTCCAAAATAGCTAGCTGCTGACTTATGTCCATGATCCTCTTCTCTCCTATGCATAGGCTTCAGTATTCCTTTGCTTCTTTAATCTACCACACTGCCTGGAGCACACAGAGCAACAATCCAACAGCCTCCATCTCACCTTTCTCCAAAAACTTCATGCTTACAGGTGGAATATCTCTCAGGCTACTACAAGACAGTCATTTTTATCCTCCCATCTTTGACCAAACACGTACCTCATATCCAAATCCAATGGCTTTTTAGCAAGCATTACACAAGCAGGCAGGAAATCAAGGTTAAACCTATCACCTACCTGTCCTGCCTCCAGTGGCCAACTACTCCCCACAACACCCTTGCAGCTTCCTGCTGCTACTTTATGAACAGTTTTGCATTATTACATTAGAAGCATCTGTCCTGTGAAAACATGTATAATGCACAGAGCCTTCTGAAATTTGCCTTTATTACACTAAATATGGGTTAAAGGAGCAGTAGTAGTAGTATTTGGTATTTTTTTGCTTTGATGCAAAAAGGTCATTTACTGATCTAGTCCTCTTCAGTACTTTCTCCAAGTTCCCAGGATATCATCAGGAACCTGTCCTACACCTCTTATATAGGATTCACAGCATGCTGGCATCCAGATAATGAGTGCAGTACAGATACCCAGCCAGTATAGACATGCTTTTAAAAAACATTCCTAGTCCTTTATCTTATTCCTAAGGCTCACTGCTACTTCCCATGCAACTGGGCTACAATATCTAAATGTCAACAAGTTTGATGGCTTGATTCTTGGCTTTCCACAAAACTGCACTTGTACTTGTTCTGCAAATTAGAGTTCCGAAACCAAAAGGCACAGGAAGTACCATGCAGCTGAAGTACCATTCCAGTCTCATACAGACTCATTAAGTAAAGAGATAAAGATGAAATTCAAGTGTACACAAAGCCCAGGGGCTCAGTCAATTTTTTGTGGCATCAGCTTTGGTAAAAAGCCTTTAAACAACAAGATCTTTGAAGAAACAGGCAAGCTCTATATGCCCTCCATTGCTTTTATTCCAGATAGCACTTAAGTGAAAAAAAATTGTTCATAGTACTTTTGAACGGATCCAGCTGAGTTTTAAAGAGGGGGGAAAAAAAAAGAAAATCAAACAAACACAAAGACAATACAAAACCAAAAACCCCAAACACCCATACTCAGATCTTCTCAATATCACTAGGATATATTCATAAGCTACACCACAAGCACAATGTTCCACCTAAAATGTTACATAATTTTTTTAATAAAAATGAGAGTCACAAATAGAATTGCTCCCCTAACACTAGTACATCCAGTACTTTTATTAGCTGTCCTAGGAAAAGTCCAAAACATGCTTGCAAAGGACTGTTAAAACTGATAATGTGGAAGTCTTCTTTTATGAGAGACCCTACAGTAACACACTCTCAGTGGTCAACAGCAAAAAGACATTTCTGAACAAATGAACAGGTTTTAAGTCATACAATCAGTCTCCAGATTTTCTTCAGAGTTTAAGAACGGATTGCCAAGCACAAGCCCCCTCCTTCCAATAACTACTGTGAACACATCCACATCAGGCAGGTTTGCTCTATTAGCTACCAGCAAGATGAACACTGAATTTGGAGTTCTTTAGAGGTGAGGTACCACGGAAAGACTAAGCCAGGACCACTTGGCTGGCCTGGCAGCAAATGCTTCCACTGGTCCAAAGGTCAGATCCAGAATACTTCACCCTCTTCTCCCAAAAGCACAAATCAAAGGTGAAAGGCACAAAGACACCTGACATACCTGTATCAGATACACTACAAATGACATGCTGCTTGATACCGCCATTTGTGGAGAACAGGGCACTTTCACACTTCACTGTCCTGCCTACATCAGGCATGGATTTACTGGCAATATGAAAGGGGATGCTATCCCCATGTTACCAGTCACATGTGTTCCCACAGCAGGTGATGACATAAGCAGTTCAGCTGCTCCCTCTTCCCAGCTGATCACGATTATGTCTTTTACACAATACTGTGCAGACTTCCCAAGTATCTTTTTCTGATGTGGCAGAAGATGTAAAGGCCAGCCCAGGGAGCCCAGCTCAGCTGACATCACCACCACAGGGCAGAAAGGGTGCTGTGCTGAAGCTCTGTCACACTTGCATCAGACAAGAGTGTTACATGAGCATCTGTATCTGTGAGTTTGGCATATGAAGCCAGGGAGTGGGAGAGGCACCTCAGGGTGTTGGGTTTTTTTCTTTTTGTTTTAAAAAAAGGCAGGGGGAACAGAAGGGAGAGGGCTCCTTCATATCCTAGAGCAGCAGCACAAGGTTTGCTAAATCCTTAAACTGGGTATAGGACACAGCAATTCAAGAAAAGTAGTTTTTCATGCCTATCCTCTCTGAAATCTTCATATCAAGATCTCCCAGCCAAGGCAAAACATTAAGTGCTCCTAATTAGCAACTCAGTCACTTCTGTCCTTCATGCAGTTTCCAGTTCTCTGATAACCAGATCTGATTAAAGCTCAGCAGGTTTTATTTTTGACGGCAGTCTCAGAGCTCAGTTACCAGCCTTGGACAAGAAGGCACTCTGCTCAGCTCCAGGCTGGAAGGGTGTCGACAGATGCTGAATATATTACAAACAAGTGGACATGAGCTGTCATTCCCAAAAGAGAATTAAAAGGCACACTGAGAAAGTTTTGTCACTGTAAATCAATTGGAGGGGATGCCATTAAAAGACCTTCACACTGCTTTTATTCCTGCTGTGGACCATACATTCATGAACACTAGAAACAGGGCCATGAAAATCAAAAAGGTGATCATTTAGAACTGCTGCAGAAGATCTCAGGTCTATTAGGGAGGTACACAGCTACTGTGAAATGGCTCAAAAAATCTCTTTAATTTGATGGGGTGTGGAAAGTAAAAAAAATTTTCCCGTTCCATCTTCCTCCAAGAAAGGCAGTATCAATCTACCATTCATCTCTATAGAGACCACATGGAATACCCAAGCATTTTGGTACTACCCCATAATTAGCTACTCAAATAATAAGATTCATCACATCAGCAGAGCTCTGCACCCTTCATTCACATGAGTGCTGATGGACCAACTCTTCCCTCTCACCTGCACCTGTACACCATGCCCCAGAAAATCCCCAATGCAGGCAGCCAGGATTGCTGATTACAGCACCAGTGCAGCTGCAAGCCTGGTCTGCTTTGCATCATCACTCACTGTATGCAACCTAAAGGCAAGAGGCCTTTCTTGTTCCAGAATTGTTTGATTACAGTGGGATCCCAACCCTGGGGTTTTACCCTTCAGAACTGCTGCAGTACTAATGCATTATCACACTAACAAGAATGAATCTGGATCATGTGCCTGGCTTAGCAAAGGGCAGAAGGGTTGCAAAGCACATGGAACTGAAAATCCCCAAGTCTCCTGCAGACAAAAGATGCAGCTCACTCGACAAATATCAAATGACACGTGTAAAACACTGCTAGCACTGCTTATGTAAGTGTAGTTTTGTAAACTTTAAGAGCAGGGACTGAAGGAAGTGGAAACAGAGGAATGGAATAGTAAAAAAAACCCTTTCCAGCAAGTCTTTTCCCACCCATCACAAGTAGACAATTGTTCCCGACAAGGAACTCAGAAGTGAGGTAAGGTAGATGCAAAGACCTGTGGACTGCTGACATCACAGAGCAGTTCTGAAGGGGTTGATGCAATCAAGTGCCTCTGCCCTGATCATATATTTGCGCCTTCATTCTAGATGAAAAAGGAGGCAAACCCAGAAGTTTTCCTCCCCTATAACAGTTGGCTGAAGCCACTTTTCTAAACGCTAGTGTTGTTCTCAAAAGGGGTTCATCTGGTTTATGCAGGCACCTCTCTGGCCATCAGACCTCTCTACCTAAGTAACTCTGTTAGCACTGTCTGAAGTCATAGGCAAACTCTCTAGAAACACGCAGCCAGTTGTTCATAAAGGGTCAAGTTCCACCAGCTTTCATAGCCCATTTTTCATCACAATGCCAGGGGAACATAGATGCAAATCCTTCATGCATCTAGTGGAGGATGCAGAGTGTCTAGCCCTCAGGGTCAAGTCTAAAAGGCAGTTCTTTCTATTTGGGTTATATGACTTGCTGCCAGATCAGGCCTTAGAGAAGACAGTATCAGAAGAAAGTTATGTTCCTGAAAGAATGAAGGCTTACCAAAAGGCTGTAATGGGAGACAAAGCCATTTCCTTTTAGGTCATTCACCTGAAATAGGTTTCTAAGTGACAGTGACCAAAAGCTGTTCCCACTCAACCACCATTTAACAGCATGAAGTTATGCATAAGTTCAGAACATCTCTTGCTCAGCCATCACAGGACAAGGATCTGCGCTCTCACTCACACTGCACTTCTGGACTACTGGTTGAGAATCAAATGGGACAGCGACAGGCTTCCCCGACACAGCTCATGCTTCTAGGCAGGGCTGAGAAGGATGTTGCCAGCTCTGTTCTCCTGGGCTTGTCTGCTGTGGGAGGAGGGTTTTTCTCTTGCAGGGGCCATTCATTAGCAGGAGAAGCTTTTGAAAGAGTAACATGGGTGCACGGCAAGAAATGAAGTCTCAGCAGTCAGCTAAGATCACATGCTATTTCCAGATGGCTTATAGACATACACCCACAATACATGTCATTAGCTGTACACAGGTAGGGCTAAGGCTACCAGCCAATTCCAAGTGCAGCTTGCCCAAAAAAAAAAAACCTAAAACACCCCATCAGGCATCCCCATAGTTATGAATATTTACCACGTATTTCATGAGAGCAAACCGTAAGTCCCAAAGTAGATAACAACCCTCCAACACTCAGATATCTTGAGCAAGGATCCACAGCAACCAGACTATGAAAATCCATGCAAGTTGGACACCTCCCTTGTTCATTTAGCAATGGTTCAAAATTCCTGTTCCATTTTTATTTGCAGAAGCCCTCTCCTGCTTTTTTATCTTATTAAGCACACATGTGTAGATAAACACAAAAATCACCATCTAAACTTAGACTGGAGAAGTTACTGCTGCTGTAAATGTCACCAAGTTTAAGCCATGTCTGGGAGGAGAGCAAGTTTGTGTCCCTGTCAGTCAAAAGTCAGGCAGAGACATATTGCTGTATCAAACACCATTGTCAGCTGTCTCCTCTAAAGCAAATGCAGAGTCTATTCTCAGAACCTGCAAGCCTTTGCTGTGGCCATTAATAACCAGGGAGAGCTGCAGATTGCTGACAGTTCCTCAAGGCCCTGCTCCACACATCACTACTTCATGTTACAGCCTCACTCTGAAAAACTTGAAATTGTAAGTGGATCTGCACCACTCATGGAAAACAGAACATTTTATATATGAATCGATGCGCCTGCTTCTGGTCTGCAGAGCAGCACACAAGAGCAGAGACAACTGAGCCTGCGCTCAGCTCACCTGCATCATTGCTCAGGTGTGTGCTGCAAAGAACCAACATTTGCTTTTCATCACCCCGTGCCCCCAGTCACATCCTATTATGGAGTGAGAGGGAGGCAGCCTTGCACCTGCAATCTTTCATCAGCCAAAAGGACTCTGAGTATAAGATTCTTTATGGAACAGGTGGATTCTCAGTCATCTGGGAGCAAACCCTTTTGCTTCTGGTTGAATGATTCCAGGTTTGTGGCAGTGCTTGTGGACAAAACCCAGCTCACTCACTTCTGTTTACACCTCAGATGTCAAAGGGTGCAGAGAAGGGGAGGTCTTGCTATACACTGCTGACTTTAAATTTCCAATATAGACCTTCTTTAAAGGCAGAGCAGAAATAGTCCCTAGAGAAAAAGCAGAGTAACTGAAAAGCAGCCATGATTTTTGGATTTCTGCATGGAACAAAGTTGGGAAGTACCTAAAAGAGAGGAGGTACATCCCACATTCTGGTCCCTAGTCATGCATATCACTGGAACTACAGCCACCAACGCCTGAGCGCTTCTGGCCCACCACATTACTAACCACCTTCCTGTTTATCCAATATCTGAAGATCATCCACTAAAAAGCACCTGCATGTCTATAGACATCAGTCATTCCTTCGATCCTTTTCTGCCATCATAAGACTGATACAAATATCAGCCAGAATCATAAAGGTTGCTAAGACACCTACATCCTCAAGGGATGCCACCCAGCTACTCTCTAGTGGCCTCCCTCTAGCTTGGTGATCACCTCTTCACCATTCTCACACACTTTCATTATACACCTGGTGCACAGAAGTGGTGCCACAGTTACAAGTGGTCCCAGCTCCTGCAAAGAGTCAAGCACACAGTTCTCACCCTTCCTGCACGGCTGACTTCACCCTTAGCACATTTTCAGAAGTGGTTCAAGAGGCCTCTTGGAAATTCAGGGATAAAAGTCAGGGCTTCTCTGTTCCCTCCTGCAAAGGTTGTGCAAACCAAAGTCTTTTTTAAACCTCTTGAGCTGTTACAATGCAGAACCACAAACCTATAGCAGACAGATAATAAAAAAGAGGGGTGAGATAAAGTTACAATGAGGACAAGTTGCCTTGCCAGAAATTAACAACTCCAGTCACATTCTCATTAACAAGCCAGGATCTCCACTTTTAAAATACAACTCCCTCTCCCATACCATCACACTACTTGATAAGCTAAAGCCACCTGGTATTTACATAGGTTAATGCTTCTAATTTTAAAAAAGTTATTAGCTTCACTTCAATGTAAGGAAAACTCCAGAACGTTTTCAAGATGACATGTAAACCTGTATTTGCAGGGTGGCTCTGATTTTATTCCTTTGACTGTGCCAGTTGTGTTATTTACAGGAAGCTTGAAATGGAGACAAAATAAAGATATTCGTCTGAATCCTACCCTGCAACTACAACAGGAGCAAACTCTGCTATGCCCTCTGTACTTGTGGCATAAAGGCCAGCCCTGATCACAAAAGCAGTTAAGAGAAAATGGAATATCTGTGCTGTAACACAACTCTTTGTTTTTTCATTTGATTTCATTCACTATGGAGATTCACCTACTTATTAATACTATGAACACTAATTCCTCATGCTGGAGCAATCATTAGCAGCTTGCCAGGTATAAGTACATGAGGGAAAGCAGCCCAGGAGTCAGAAAGGAACTCGCCTCCAGAAGAAAGTCTGGTATAACTTGTAGCTTCAGCTGTGTTCTCCATTGTTCCCTCAATCAGGAAGTTCAGGACCACCTCTGGGTTCACCACAGAGTTAAGGAGAAAGCATCACTTTCTCTCCCACCGAAAGCTTCAACACCACAGTCTTTTTCATGGATTCTCAGGGGGGATTTTCAGCTTTAAAAAACAAACAAACAAACCCACAAGAACCAACCTTTCAATGTTTAGTTCTGGTTAAAGTTGATAGTTCCTACAGAAAACACTTGTCACTGAAGACCTGATTTTGTCAAAGTTTGCAGCCACATTCTGTCATGATAATGAATATGCCTTCATACCAACCCAGTTACAGAAGATTAAAGACCACCTGACTTGTTCTGTGAGTCATTTGGTGCTAATCTTGTTATACAGGCTAACAATAAAATCAGATGTCTGTCCAGAGCCTAAAGGCCTTGCTGACCTTCTGTGATTAAAGCATCCTTGTTTCTATAGCTAGCAGCACTCATGGGAAAAGGAAGGCCAGAACTGCATCTAGTTGCTTTTATCTCCTCTTGCCCAAGAGCTTGTTTGCAAAGGGTTACCAGTAGGCAGCTGCAAGTAAGTCCAGGTAAAACTCAAGCTCATCTCTGGATCAGAGAAAGACTCTTTAAGCACATCACTGCTATTTAATCAATGTCATGCCCATTCACTGTTGCCCACCCTTGGTTAGATCACCACCATCTGCACAGCTGTGTAGTCCCCTCTATTCCTCAACATGGGCTGTGAAAGCACCACCAGAAGGACATCTTTACATCCAGTGACTAAATCGGTCTTCAATGCCAAGATTTCATTATTTTATGAACTTTTTCTAGATTCCCTTTGCAGTAGCAAGAGCTAGTGCCTTGAAATTACACCTTACATAGCTTAAGTCACATAGGTTTTAATTGGGCCTGTGTATACCACAGCAAATCAAGATATTCCAGGTGGATTTGAGTGCTTCTATCCAACTATCTGAGGTTATATAGACTGTAAACCCTCTTTGCTCTATATTTAGGGAAAAAGGAATTTCTCATGACTACAGACCTTCATGATTTACCATGTCAAACAGGTCACCGTACATCTTCATCCGGCCCACTGGCTGCTACAAAGCTGTCCCAGCTGCAGATGAACCAACTTGTCAGACTACCTGAGAGCTGGTATACAAGCATGCTTCCTGCCTAGGACACAGACCACAGGAGCTGCCAGCCATAAAACATCACACACAACTCTCAAGCACAGAAACAATGCTTGAACCAAAGAAGCCCTCCCCATATGTAAGAGCATTCACAGCCTCTTATATTTCATTTCATATTCAACATGTTAAAATTGACATGCAATAGCCACCTTGCACTACACTGGATGACCAAGAAGGATTCAAGTACACAATCTACTTAAGAAGTCAGACTAAGGAACCTGCTAATTCATCTCTAGTCCTGGACTCACTCTGCAGCAATATGGACACTCATGTCCCAGCCACTCACAAAGCCTTGCAGCAAGTCAGCCCTAAGAGGAAGGTGGCCAGACTCCTTTTCTGTTCAGTGCTGGCTGCCGCAAGAGATGGTGGCACTGTAGAGAAAAAATACAGAGACCTGACTGCCTGCATTGGAGAAAGAGCAAACAGCATACTATACTTTGTATCTCGTATTTGACACATTACAACCATGTCCACTAACCAGTCAGGCAGTGCTCTGAGACCAGCTCATCTTCTGTACTGCAAAAGAGAAACAGCTCATCACCATGGTGGCAAAAGCACCAAGCTGTGACCTTGAGGTAGATTCACCAGTGGAGCTCTTAAAATGCCACCATTCTGTTCAACTCGCTCTGCTGCACAATCATTGTCAAAGTTTAACGTGAAATCCAAATAGCAAGAAAGGAACAGACAAGCTTTTTGTGCTGCTATCCATCAGGATGCATTTAAATGCTTTGTTACAACTAACAGGGCAAGTTACCTATTTTAAAACCTGCCTCATTTAATCATTAACTGTCTCCAGACAGTCATGTACAACTTTCAGTAATAAACAGTCTCCCAGACAGTTTTTTGAAAGCCTTCTGTCTCTGGAACAGAGTGTACCATGTTTGAATCTTTATAATAAAGTCAACATTTTAAGCATTTATTATTCAAGATTATTATGTGCAAGTCATTTTGTCCTCCTTTGTCCCACACATGAAACACAGCAGGGGATTTTTCCACTTTATCAGTTCCTTGCAGTGCATTTGCTCTATTGTTAACTTGAGATTGACTTTTGTTTTGACAGTCACCCTTATCCTGGTGGTTCCCCATTCTGTTCCTGTTTTTGTTGCTGCTGAAGCGGCAGAACCAGCAAAAGAAGGGAACTAAGTTTTCAATAGCTAGAGTGATTGAAGGTTTTGTTCACCTACTCAGAAAACTAAATTCCCAGACAACGAGCCCTGCAGAGCAGAGTCCAGACCTATGTTGAAGGGGAAGAGGGAGGGCAGTGGTCAAACATATGAAATAAGGCAGAAACAGCAACAGACGATCTGACACTGTAGGAAGCATCAGAAAGTTGCCACAGCTGACACATGAGTGTTGCTGCAGTAGTTACTGCTTCCCTGATTGCCCCTGAAAGCAATTATCAATCAGGAGGTGAGATGAACTGAAACAGCCAAGACAACATAGGCATCAGCCAAGCAACCTCCATCACATGTTGTCAAAAAGCATCCTTCTCAGCAGAGACAAGGGGATCAACAAGGAGGATGTTTGGTGCAAAGCCATCTCACTACTCTGGCAGCCAGATCTGAGTAGGCAATTTAGCTTCGCCCATGTTTGGGTGGGCACAGTGACAAGCTCTCACCAACATACTGTGCTTCTAGTGATTCGACATGGCCTAGATGGGGGTCACCAGGTTTTAATAAAGCAAATATCTCCAAGAATACAAAGGACACATGAAAGGTACACTGTCAGCATTCATCTAACTTCTGCAGAATGGAGAAAAAACATGACTGAGGTTTTAGACTGTCACCACAAACAAATCTGCTACATCAGGTGCTCATCACTGCAGGACTGGGCCAAGAGGATTCCAGATGCAAGAGACCATGTTAGGAACCAAATAAAGGTCTGAGCTCACTCTGCAACAGTCATGCTAGGTTTTGGGATGGTGGTATCAACCTTCTTCAGTTTGCAAACCCCTAAAAACATTTTCCCATGACGGTACAGACCCTCCAGAATCTTCCTGTACATAGAAAATCTGTTAAAGAAAAGCAAGTTAATTCGAGTGACACACAGCATCATGAGCTTTATGCCTGGTCTAAGGAGGCCATACCAAATGGCAGAGTTTGAGAAGGAGGCCAAAAGCAGAGCTGTTCCCCCATGCACCATCCTTAGGGCTGACAGATGCTGCTTTCGCAACTTGCTCCATGCCTGTCTTCACCCCAATCCCTGGCCAGCTCAGCACCCATGGCTCCATCAGGATAGCACCTCTGAGGCACCTTTGTCCAGGGATCAGGCTATTCTGCAGAGCTACTGCTGCCAAGAGTTCAAGCCATGCCCAACTCTACATCCCAAAACCTCCTGCCAACGAGCGGACAGCAAAGCTGATACTTTCATTGTTCTCTCCTTCCTTTTTAGCTGAACCAGGAGGGAAGAATTTAGGGGAGAGGAAGGGAGAAGTATCTTGGGGGAAAAAAAATTGTCAGTGGAAGTAGCAGTGGAAAGAAAGGTTGCCTGTCCTTGAGATCCCCCTGCACAATGAGTAACCAGATAGCATTTGTGCTACAGAAGCTATCAAGTGCTGCTGCTCTCAGCCTGGTATCATTCCAAGAATCATTTCGCTTTGGTTCATGTTACAGGCAAGCTACTGCTTCCACTGAGTCCTAATCACAAGGTGACAGGTCACCTGGAACAACAGGAGGTGGGAGAAGAGCAAGGTGAAGGGAAGGGAAAGCTCATACCTACCAATCAACCTGTGTGAATCGGAAGAACGGTTTCGTGCACCAAGAGCTGATCTCAAGATCCAGGCTCAGAGGCAGCAGAGGAAGAGAGCTCAAGTGGAGACACATAGAATCAGTGCAATACACCCAGACTTTGGCTTTTAAATTAAATTCCCTTTCAAAAGAGGGAAGCTGAAAACTCTCTGCTCAGAGAAGCAGGCTGAGGACTACTCAAGCACATGTGACAGGACTATAAGTGCCTGCCTATGCACTACTATTTGCTTAGAATCTCAAAGTGTAAACAGCACAGGGAGCTAGTTAGACAGCAAGGCCAGAAGATACTGGGTTGAAATTACAGATGTGGTAATAAACATAAGAGAATGTTCTGTCATTTTCAGCATGTGGTCTGCAGACTTCAAGGCCCATGAAGAACCATGGAAAGCAAGCTGTATATCTGGCATTTACAGAGAAGGCCAAACCCCTAGAAAAGAAAAGTAGGGCCCCATGAATGAGTAAAAGGTTTGAAGCTCTGCCCTAGTTCATCTAAAGCATGGATGAGACTTTTTTCACAAGGTATATTCCTCATCATGGTTTTAAGGGAGCCTCCTTCAATCCCACTGACACATTCACAGACCTCCCAGCTAAGGGGATGGAAAAAAAAAACCAACCCACAAAACTCTTCACTTTAGACACAACTCACAGCCTGTCAGGTCTAACCCTTCCAAAAGGAGCCAGCACCTGGTGTGTCTGACAAAAGAACAAGCACCTTATTAGACTAATGCAAGAAAATCTACTCCAGTTATGAATACAGACTTAAACCTGGAGTGGGGTAAAAAAAACCAAAAACAAACAAACAAAAAAAACCCACGAACCATAGTGATGGGGAGTTTTCTTTCCAAAAACCTTATAAAAGGTTTCTCTGTTTTCTATAATTCCCATGCAGAAGTCAAGGGAATTGAGTAACATCCCTTTCTTGATCCCCAAACACTGAGCCATGTCAGGTCTGCCAATACAGCTGTCCAAACATGGCACATCCCATGTTATACATCCAGTAAGGCTCCTAACCCAGCCACTAACCTTCATGTTCAGCAACACACATGTTGTGGCCACAGCAAACTGCTGCAAGCATGTGAAGACATACCTCCCTCCTCAGTACAGAGGGTGTCAGTGTGACACGTGCTAACCCACACAGATGTCTTTCCAGCACAGTCACATCAGCCTCCTGGGCAGCTCCTACAATACTAATTTTGGCTTGGCAAGATTTTAGTAAAAATGAATCATGACAGCAACCAGCAAGTGTTCCACAGCTGCTGCTATCCACACTAATAGCTCAGGAAAACAAACACAACATGCACACCGCTCCATGACTTCGTTCCCATGAGGCAACTGCCATCACCTAAATACTTCTACTATTGCCTGCAAGAATGAGGTGTAGGCATTGTGGCTGCTGCCAACAACTGCTGCAGCAGCTGCACGACTCCCCACCACACTGGATGATCTGCAGATACCTGCTGGACATGGGAAACAGTGTTTCAAAGATTAATTGTGAGCTTTTGAGATCTCATTGGCAAGAAAAATGCTCTGCCACCTCCCTTCCCCACCAGTCATGGACACAGCATAAAACCTCCCTGATAGAGCCTATCCTGCCACAGGTTTCACTTCCCCCTCCTTAAACAGCTCTGCAACCATAGCCGAGCAAGGATGGGAACTGGAGTGCTCTCACCAAGGGGAACAGAAACCTGGACAGGATGGAGAACTACTTCTACCAGGTGGGTGTTTCCCAGCTCATACCGCTGATCCCAGCCTGCTCCTCCAACTCCTCTCCCCAGCAACCAGTGCACTTTAGTATTACTGATGTGCAGCCTGCAGAGCATCAAAAGTATTAAATGCTAGTACCGTCTGAACAACAACAGGATTTAGGGAAGAAAAAATACGCCAAAAAAACCCAAACCACACAACTGAGATTTAGCTGCATGAAGTATCTTTAAGAGTGAAGACAGAAGAGAACAGGGGACAAAGTCTGTTTGTCCCTATTGATTCACTGTTTGTTATCTGCACCTGGCTATAAAGTATCATGTTCACCCAATATTTAACTTCCTCTTGTGCAAACTTCAACCACCACTTTACTCACACCTTTTCTCTCCTCCCTCTCCCAGAATATGACAGTGGGAAACTCCCTGGCCAGTCCAGCAACACCAAGCTGAGGGACACGCATCCCAGGAGGCAGCAGTCACTGCGTGATCCCCAGGAAGAGGCAAGTGCTGAGAAGCACGTTCATGCACTTGGCTGCGGCTCCCAACAAAAGGAGCCTTTGTCCCCTGGTGGCTTTCAGCACGGCTGTGCCAGAATCAACAGGGATAGATTCCAGCAACACTAGGAAACTCGATGGGGCAGGAAAGAATAGGCTGGGCTGCTCCTGCCTTCTGTGCACCTCTGACTTGCACTGAGAGGGGCTGCATGTTGAAGGGACCTAGGCTCTTAAGAAGGTACCATCCTAAAAACCTTCAGGCACTGCAAGGAGATGTGGAAGCCATCTTCTGTAGACAGTTTATATATACAGAGCATTCAAAAGTAATACCACCTAATCACTTCCAGGTGGGAGATCCAAAGGTCACAGTTTGCAGGGTGAAAGCTCTGCTTTAATTCATCTCCTGCAAGAAACAATAGGACCTTCCTTTGAAGTACATTCTCCAGCACAGATAGATAGAGCATCTCCTTCACCCTTTTTTCCAGAACAGAACCATCATGCTCAGGAGATAAAAAGAAAATTAGCCTTGAACTGGAAAATTCCCCAAAGCACAGAGGAGTCTTTGGAGACACCAGTTTCATGATTACTTAAAGCTTTCACAACAAGGCCACTAAAAAAAGTCTCATTTCCCACTCTCTTTCCTGCTTCTACATCACTGTCTCCCCTTGTGCTAATATTTGAGTGGTCATATGCTGAACAGGGCTGAGAAATGAACCTGAATTAAAAATCGCAATACAGATCGGGTTAAAAGTAACCACTGGTTTCTGATGTCCTAGCCTGGCTCACAAGGGGCAGAACTGATTTCTCAGCAGCAGTGCCTACTTATACCCTCTTACAAAGTGTTGGGCCATTGTTTTCACTAAGTCACACCAACTGTGAGGGTGGATCTTTGGCTAAAGGACTAGATTCAGTGCTGGGCAGTTTGAACAGAATGTGTCCCGTTTCTGTCCATGGAAGTCCCTAGAAAACATCAAGGTTTAGATTTGCCAAACTTGTATTTCAACAGAAGTAAACACTCACTCCTTTTTCTGAAGGGGGAGAACCACAGCCAGGCCTTTTTCTATTTCAAGTTAAGCTGGTGAACTTTGGTCTTAGCATTTCATACTTTTTTTAAACTCTTAATTATAAAAGGGAGATGCAGAAAGTCAGCCACATTTTCAGACAAACTCATTCAAATTCAAAGTGGTTTAGGAACTAGTTTATTTACTGAAAACTTTGGCTTCACTCACCGAGAGTAATTTCCAAACCTCAGGTTTTGCTCAGTTTCTAGAATGCTTCAAGGTTTCACTGAGATTCAAGTGTTTAAAAAAAAAGTGGGGATCTCCTGTTCTAAGCCACATACAGTATGACCCAAAATTAAAGACATAAATCTGTAATAGCAAAACTCCAAAGCACTTGTTTGTGTGTGCCCAGCTTCCACTTAGCCACTCCACACAAACATCATCCAGCTCTGGGGTAGCCAAAACTGGTTTAATTGTGTATCAGAGCGCATCAAATGCTCCCAGGAAAACTTAAAGGAAGGCAAAACTCAGAATCCGTAAGTTTCACAGGTGTCATGAACTCAGTGTCATATCTACCACGTGCCTTTCATTTAGGTATAGGAAGCACCAAGACTAACAGGTATTACTGAGCAGGAAATGCACTCCTGAGTATCCAGGGTCCACTCCAGAGCACAGAAACTATGTGTATTGCCCAAATCTCTAATTAAACTTTTGGATGAAAGAAGAGCCAATGCACCTTGATATCTTATTTCCTCGCAGGCTAGGATCAAAGTGGCAGCTTCATTTGGATTCTGGCCTGATTCCACAGCTGCCACAGGCAAAAGTTAAAGATGATGGGAAGAAAAATTACAGCACGCAGGATCTAGAAAAACAACAAAACAGGTATTACTGTGAAACAACACAGATCCTAAGAAAGAAGTCTTAGCTTGGAAGAGGAAGGGTTGCCTGCGTTTTGGCTGGTCTAGAATTAGAGGGCCGAAAATCCAAAGAGCAAGTTGTTTGATGTGACAGTTTAAGTTTTTCCAAAAGCAGGAAAACACAGTCAAAGCATGGGCACTTTTGCCTACAACAAAAAGGAGCTAGGAGCACAGTGACATGACCAGGCTCCTAGGGCTTCCCCTGGATCTCACTGGGGAAAGCTCTGCTTGGTGGCTGTCTGAGGGCATCCAGGCCATTGAACACTTGGCTTCCTGCCAAGTACAGTGATGGCTGGAGATCACCAGGTGGGATTGAAAGGAAAATGTGATTGGAAGTAGGAACTTTAATGATGTGCAGCTGATGCTATAAGAATCATAAACTTTTTGGGTTGGAAGGGACCATTTGAAGTCATCTAGTCCAACCCCCCTGCAATGAGCAGGGACATCTTTTAACTATCAGGTTGCTCAAAGCCCCGTCCAACCTGACCTTGAATGTTTCCAGGGATGGGGCATCTTAGGTGCTTTGCTAAAGCAGATGAAAGGAGAGAAATGTATGCAGGATCAGAGCTGACCACCAATACCCTGTGAAGCCCAAGTATCCAGCTGCAGCTATTCTTCCACATGCATCTGCCAGTGTGCGTTGAAACGCTACGACATCTTCCTCCAAAACAAACACAGAATCTTCTTCTGTATCAAAAGATACAAGTGCATCATACAAAAGCACTGGTACTGCCCCAGTGCACTGCCAGCACAAAACAAAACACTTCCTTTCTCATCTCAGACCCCAGAGCAGGGACATAAATAAGCCAAAGATGCTTGCTGAAAGCAGGCAGTCTGTCTCTGCTGATCTTCACCACCACAAATAACACAAACCTAATAAATTTCTGCTACAGAGAACAGGGCAGTCTTACCTGCATTATAACAGCACTGTCAGGAAAGAAGGCAATGGTGATGGCTCATTGCGTGTATGCAAAGATTTATTTTTTTCTCACCCCAGCACAGAATCACTTCCTCTATCATTTGCAGATGTCAGAACAAGACCTCTAGAGAACAAGTAACTTGCCCATAGCTATAAAAAAGGCGTCTGCAATAGTGGTAAGAAGCAACCCTAAATTACGTGTAGGTCAATACTAAACATTAACCTTTATTTCAGAAGGAATGGAGAAACTGTCACAATTCCCTTCAAAACCAAGAAAAGCTGCACTGAAAAACTGCCTTTGTCACAGATGGTCTGTTTGGTTTTGTACAAATCGCGATGCCTTTCCATGACACATTACCTTTCCTTCCTATCATAGTGGGGCTAGTATTCTCACACAGCCCCTGACGAGGCACAATAAAAATCAAGTGTATGATTTCACAACTCCTGAACACTGTTCCTTACCATTGCTAAGACCATTGCGTTATCAGTACACACTTGCAAGATAAGATTTCTGACACACAGGCCAACCCAGCTATTGCTGTCAGAAACAAAAAAGTGTTGATCATGTTCCTGGCTGTTCCTGTCTTTCAGCCTTCCAGGTTTCAAGGATTGGGTGATGGTGAAGGCAGGATGAAAAGACACAGTTTACTTTGCAAACTCGAGTCAGCTTTGCATAGGCTGAATCTCAGCCACACAGGATTTTTTCCTTCCAAAAAGCAGACACTGACTGTACAGCAAAAGCCAGTCTAAAAGGTTTAGAAGAGCATTTCCATATGATAATTCTCAAAGTGAGACTTAGTGTTGAGCGACAGAATTGAAGCATACAGGACGGTTAGATATTAGTTCCAAGATACATCAACATAGGTAAATACACAACAGTTTCTTCAAGCCTCTCATTTTCTTGCCATTTACATGTTCCTAGCTAGAACTAGTTTTTTAGCACAAAGAAATTAATTGCATTAGTCCAGTATGCCTGGCCAACAAAGAACGAACAAGGGAACTGACTGATCTCACATCAACTCCTTCTCCCAAGACTCCTCAGAGCAGCCACAGCTGCCTTCAGCAGAGGATATCCTGACTTGCACCTTTTTTTTTTTTTCTTTACACAAATGGCAAAAATCAATCCAAGCCATCCCTGACTAGCAGCTAGAAGAAACACTAGAGAGAATGACAGCAACAAACAGAAAGCAGATCAAAGGATTTTAAGTAAGGAAGCAGCAGAGCTAGACAGCAAAGGCAGCAGAAAGCATTATACATGAATTTTCATCTTAGCCTGTCACCATGAAAACAGTTTCTGTTTGCATACATCTTCAAGTTTCCAGCCACTTGTTAACATCCTTGCTTATCCTGGCCACAACTTCAGGGTAACACACTACAAGTCTACCCAGGTTGGTATATGTGCATGAGGTTAGTAGAAGAGCTACCATTACCACTGGGGATGATATTCTATGATTAAGAATCTTAGAAGATTACTACAGTTGGAAAATTAAGGAAGGTGGCAGCAAGGGGAAGAAAGAATTTGTTCTCTCACGACATACACTCTTTTCCTTTTTTTAATCTTCAGCATCCAGAGATGCTTTACAGGTGAGTGCTTAAGAATGGCTCAGGAGCCTACACATCTTTCAGAACCCAGGTTTTCCCTTCCTGTATCTTCCCTAGCTGCTTCACCATAGAAAGATCTTATCTTGGAGGCAGTGGAAGAAACAGGAAGGGCTTAGATACATACTCACAGCCCAGCTCTGATAAGCAACCCTGCAATAACAAATCAGAGCAATTGAACAATATACTCTCCCTGAACAGAGTTCCCCCCACCCCAACTTTTTTTTTTTTTTAAAGAAAAAAGGACATTAGTCAAGTCTTTGATTTTACAATGTGCAAGGTTTACATTCAAAAGACATGTCTTAGTGCCACAGATCCACTAACACCTGAAGGGGGAACAGAGAAGGAAGCTCTGAAGGCAGCAGTTTCCGAGCACAACAAATTCACCTCCAAAAACAAGTACTTGTTTCATCTGATGAGGGGAAAAAAAAAAATGCTTTCCTTTGTTCTCCACTCCATGAAACAAGTACTTAGTCATCTCTTCAAGTGGACACCTAGTTCCTCAGCACCAGGAGACTGAAAACACAAGAATATCTAATTTTTTTTCTGGCCACTTCAACCCTTGCCCCTACTCATTCTGGCTAAAAATATCTGTCAATGCTTTTGATACCCTTCCACATCTACACCATGACTGGCTTTGGACCCATGCCATCCCTGGGCTTGAAGAATGTGCTACAGGATGCCTCCCCCAACCCAGCATCAGCTGTCCCTTTGTCTCCCACTGCCTATCACCAGAGGTTGGCAGGCAGGTACTGCAGGCTCTCAAGGAGTACTTTATTTCCAAGGACTGTCACTATACTATCCCATCCTGGTTTTCATTCACAGCCCCATTCACGATGGTGAACTTTAACTCATCCAGGAAACCAACAGGTGTTACTTCGCTGGACCAAGGGGGGCACACCTGGAGGTGTCTCCAGGGCTTTGAGGACAGACACAGTTAGCATTGCAACACGCAGCCCCTGCCAAGGTCAGCAGTAGTGTTAAGAGCCTGTTCAAGGGCAGGACTCAGTCCCTGCAAACATGTGCTCCAGGAAGACAAGGCAGACTATCACTCTCTAGGCATTTCTTTGGCAATCCCTTTCTTTCCTGTCCTTCAGGAAAGGTGCTGTTGGTCACAACAACCCCATGCAACACTACAGGCTTGGGGAGGAGTGGCTGGAGAGGTGCCCAGCAGAAAAGGACCTGGGGGTGCTGGCTCACAGCTGGCTGAATATGAGCCAGCAGTGTGCCCAGGTGGCCAAGAAGACCAAGCAGCACCCTGGCCTGTATCAGAAATAGTGTGGCCAGCAGTAGGGAAGTGATTGTGACCCTGTACTCGGCGCTGGTGAGGCCGCACCTCGAATCCTGTGTTCAGTTTTGGGCCCCTCACTACAAGAAGGACATTGAGGTGCTGGAGCATGTCCAGAGAAGGGCAACGAAGGTGAGGGGGCTGGAGAACAAGTCTTATGAGGAGTGGCTGAGGGAACAGTGAGTGTTTAGTCTGGAGAAGAGGAGGCTGAGGGGAGACCTCATCGCCCTCTACAACTACCTGAAAGGGGGTTGTGGCGACGTGGGTGTTGGTCTCTTCTCCCAAGCAACTAGTGATAGGATGAGAGGAAATGGCCTCCAAACCTCTGCCAGGGGAGGTTTAGACTAGATATTAGGAAAAATTTCTTCAGTGAGAGAGTGGTCAAGCACTGGAACAGGCTGCCCAGGGTGGAGTCACCATCACTGGAAGTTTTCAAAAAACGTGGGGACGTGGAACTTCAGGACACGGTTTAGTGGGCATGCTGGTGTTGGGCTGACAGTTGGACTTGATCTTAGAGGTTTTTTCCAACCTTAATGATTCTGTGATTCTAAAGTAGCACTTTTTTAGTTAACAGCTGGCACTAATGTCACCTCCCCTGCAAGCCCCACTCCAGCCCTCGCTCTCTCCCTTTCTTCATTACCTAGCATGCAGCTGGATCCTGTTCCCATTCAACTCTCAAACACATTTGTTCCTTCTACATGATCAGATCTTCTCCTGTGACTGGGAGAACATTTCCATTTAATTCCTCAGCAAACAGCTTGTACAACTCCCAACACACTGCTGTTTTCAGCCACTGGACATCAAAAGGTTTCTGATGGCCAGGTCATTCCTTCATTCCCTTCTGCCACATGGCCTCCTCTGTCCACCAGAGATGGGCAACTCCTCACCAACCCTGCCCACTCATGGCTGGTACAGAGATCAGTCTGCTGTGCAATATCTAACTGCCTCCCATGTGTGATCCCAGTGTCCCATCAGGTAGGACTCTGCTCCTCTTACACCACAGGAGAGGGTTGGAGCTAGAAAACATAGAGGTTTTAGAGCAATGCTGATTTAGCTGCCAAGATCTCGAGGGACAGAAGGATCTTTTATTTTTTTCCACATTCCATTCCAGAAGACTTTACTGAGTCTGAGTACCTCAAACACCACCACAACTCACTTGTGACAATTTTAATGACCAAATTTCCCATGCAAGCACCTTGCTATCTGCCGCCTCAAACTCTTCAAGGCAGGACAGTCCTCCCAAACCTGTTTCTTCAGTTTACTTTTTCACAAGCAGACTGCACTGTTCTGCATAACAAGTCTGCCAACTCAAATTCACCTCTCAAGCACCTCTCCCTTCCTCCAATTATCCATAAACTCCCATTAATCTACCTCTTGGATAATCAGAGTAATGCTCTTTAAGCATATACTATGACAGGGCAAAGCCACTCTCTGGCTGCAAGCTGCATTAGAGGGCATGGTGACCCTGCAGGTAATGTAATTGGGAATATTACGCTCCAGAGCCTCCAAATAGTCCATTTATGGAGTTAGTGCCTTAGAAGAAGACATGAACACTGCAGAAAGAGCACTTTTGCTGAAAGTTTCCTGGCATACCCAGGGATACTTGGATGGATAGCAACTTACTGCAATCCTGAATCAAAGTGTTCCCTTCCCCAACCACCCTTGGGCATCCTCTCACATAATTTAAGAGTGATTTTTGATCAATCATTCATCCCTGTGTAGAAAAAAATAATTTTGAGAAGTGCTAGCAGCATCATTTTCCCCTCCTTCCCTGGTAAATTGTTCAGGTTACTGTCATCCATACTGAAATCTGAGTAGAAGCAAAAATCTAGCAAAAAAAAAAAGTATTTGTTGCTGCAGAATAAAATCAATGCACCTTTGATATTTCTAGTGTCAGTTTTTAGAAGGACTGCTTTCCACAAGAAAACAGCCATACTGTCAGTTTAGGAAAATACACAGTACATCTCCAGCAAGAGCTATTTTCCTCAAGGCAATTCTACAATATGTTTACAAAGACACACATTTATAAATCCTCAGTTCTCCAGATGTTTTGCAAGTATTCTCTCTCACCACCTTTGCACATTGCAAATCAGTTAACCAGAAAGGTTCTCTTACATATGTAATCACAGGCTCAAACCAACCATCTCCTCTCCCACAGAGGGCACTTAGAAGAAGAACAAGTCTTGAGCTGGTGAACTGGCTCTGGCCTGCAATGTGCGTGCAGCATTGACCCAAATCCTGACAGTACAGGATTTTTTTTATATGAAGATTTTAGCCCCTTGACTGCTTTCAACATTTTAGGTTGTTTCTCCTTCCCCCTCCGCCCACAGTTTCTGCAGTTTAGCTTCTAACATCATTCAAGGACTGTCATGGTTTAAGCCCAGCCAGCAAGTAAGCACCACCCAGCCAGCCGCTCATTCAGTCCCCCAAGGTGGGATGGGGGGAGAGAATCGGAAGAGTAAAAGTAAGAAAGGACAAAGGCTAAATTAAGTCATGATACAGCAGGAGTGGTGCTGTGACAGTATGAAAAAGCAATTTCTCTTTTCACTGACATGACATCATAGCTTGGTCTTTGCAGTCACATTGTGCTACACTCACATACATGCATGCAGTTTCACAATGTCTGTCTAACCCTAGGCCATCCAAGCACCTTAATAACCAGGTCCCTTTTAAAGGCTCCTGCTACTTCAGCTGATTCCATCTTGTTATGTTATGCTTATCTCTCTCATTTCTTTGTGTAGTTTTGCATTATGCCTGCCCTGTACAATAGGTAAAGCCCATGTACTAAGCTTGTACCTTAGCATAAATTCAAGGGTTGGTTCTTGGCTACAACCAACAGTATACCAGAAACTGAAACAATAATTATTTCTTGCTTTTTTCTTCCTCAGAGATAGCTGTTCCCACCCCCTCACATTCAACTGATACATAACAACACAGTAAGTTAGACCTGGAGGGAAGATTAAGTGGAACTTACCCCCACTCCATATAAATGTACAAGCCTGCATTGCTTTATGAAAGTTTGTTAGGAAGACTTATTGTTTTTTACCTATATATCTTTCCTTTCTTTGACATACTTTAGCAGTTAAAAAGAAAGCATAGATATCTTCCTCTCCTACCCCTTACTCTTCAGCCACTCTTTTATCTTTAAGAGGAGCATGGAAATGTTCTGCTTTTTCACCACCCAAGCTTCTGAGAATAAAAACAACTCCTGGCAAATGTCATTTAGACTTCACTTTCAATTTTTTCCTCATCTACTTTTATATCCTTCAGGCAGGGATTTCAGAGAGGCAGAATAAAGGAAAGAGAACATAAAATTATGAAGTCAGGTGCCAGCTATTGGTCTACTTGAGCTGAGCTGGGAAAGAGGCCACTGCCTCAGCTCAGGCACCACCCCACTGTCCCGTGGTCCTGATGATTCAACCATACTTGCATCAGGTCAAAGTTGGGCTCACTCCCACTTTACCCCTACCTCAGGTCAGATCCTCTCTTGAGCACCCTGGATTGCTAGTCTTTCTCCTGTCCCTGTGCTTGTTCCTGCCCCTCTAGCCCCCCTCCAGAACTTACTATCAAATGCACCTAATTTGAGGGGGCAGGGTTGAAAGAAAAACAGGTAAAGCAGCTCAACCGGAGGGATGGTAACAGGGCAGCAGCATGCAGAAAGGAAGAGAAAAGGAGGAGGTGGAGATGACATGTCTCGGTGGTAGATGTGGTTTAAGAGGGATGTAAAACTGCTGCTCCAGCCAGAATAGCTGGGTCAGTTCAAACTGTTGGTCTAACAAACACAAGGTTTTATCTAGAGGCAAGTGGATGGAGACTCACGCAAAGTGCTCCAGCAGCAGGTGCATGGAGCCAGAAACAAGGCAGCAGGATAACCATGTGGAAATGGTGACTTCTTCCACCAGACCAAACCCAGAGCTGGAAGCAGGCACCTACCTTGAGAAGTGTGGGAGACCAAGAATCTTAAGAGCTTAAGCCAGAGTTTTCAGAGTCTGAGTGCTTCAGCTTGACACTTTAAGCAGGTGGCCTAATACCAGAGGCGCTGAAAACTCACACCTTCACCAGAAGACACATAAGCTCTATTAGAGTCATCTTAACCATTGAAGCCTTGGTTTGTTGAGACTGGGGTGCACAGGCATGTCTACCACCCTACCACTTGCGCACATAACTGCACGAGACAGACCACTGTACACACAACTGTAAGGTATGCTTGTGCAACCAAGCCATCCTGGGCATATGTGGTTGTATGCCCAATTCATAACTTTCTGGGCATTTTTTCCCCCCACTTCATTTGCTCTTATTCAAATCATGCAGGTAAAAAACACTGAATTTCCCAGAGTTCCTGCTTGTCAGCAAACCAGAGACTGGGGAGAATATGTATCTATCAATACCCTGAAAATAAAGAAGCAGGAAATGTCAGACAGTCTCCCAAGAAAGCAGGTAAATTTCCACCCTATCTTCTGTATGCCAAAGCTTTAAGCAGAGACCAAAAAAAGTGGAGCTGGGTAGTAGCTAAATCATAGCTCTGTAGTTAATAAGGCCAAATGGCATCACTTAATTCAGCTGGCATCAATGTGACATTCCAGGCAACAGACTTCAGCAACATCAATGTCTATTACTTGGGTAGGCATTTAACATAGCTTAATTAAACCCTATCTATAGCCAACAGTAACACTAGTAAGAGGAATAGATAGCATAAATAGTGCTGTTTGCACAAATCCCCCTTCTCAAGTCCTCCACCTCCTCCCCTGCAACACTGATTTTAAATGCTGATACATCTGCAAGAAGTATTTTTATTTTTATGCAGGTCCTAATGCAAAATGAAGCAACCAAATCAGGACAAAACGTAAAAGGCATTTGGGGCCATGCCTGAGATGAAGAAAGAAATAAAGGAGCAGGTGTGTGCTAGAAGGGAGAGGAGTAGAGGAGCTCTTATAAGGCAGAACGATGTGAGAGGGGGACTCCAGAAGGGACAGGCTGGATGCAGAGCCCTTAAGAGGCTAGGAAAGCTCCCGTAAAGGTCCACAACCACCTTGCTGAACAAGGATGGGAGTTTCTCAAATGCAGGATGAGGCAAAGGGAAAAAAGGCATGGACATTTGCTGTTGGGACTCCCTGAGCCAGAGGGCAATAGCTGCAAGGGATCAGACATGGAGGAAAGATTTAGGAACAGTGCCCTCCAGGGCCAGGTTGGGTTACAGTGTGGCTTGTCCCATCAAAGAGGGAACATATGGAACAACACAGATGATCAGCTCTTGTTGGTTCTTCCCAAGTGGCTTTTGAACAGCTCTTCTTCCTTTCTACCCAAGAGGAGTGCCTCTTCAGAAGAGCTGAATGATGAGTAACAGCAAATTTGAGAACTGGGCTTGATGGGCCAAGTTCTCCGGCTGTGAATGGGTTTAAGCCCACCAGCTTCTTTGTCAGAGTACTTGCTGAGAATCCAGGCCACACTGTATTTGGAGAGGAAAGCACCACAATGCGCTCCCCAAAGAGCCTCCTCAAAAATTAAGACCTCAACTGGAGACCTGGGACTGACAGCTTAGAAGACATTCCAGCAAAAACCACCCCAGCTTTAAGTCAATCACCTTCACCCAGCATGGCAACACAGCTCTCTTCACCTACTGTACCCACAGCATCCAGCCCTGATAATGTACACTTTCTCCCTGAATTATTTATGTTCACCAAGGGTCAGGGAATAAAGAGAACAAAAGCCTCCAGCTTGGCAAAAAGTTCTAGTTTAGCAACTGACTCGGATACCCATTCACAGACAAGTCCCAGACCACAAGCAACTGCATGTAGTGTACCACTACAGGGCTCTACGATTGACTGATCACGTCACCCTTCTGACTTTCTCTGACCTCCCACCACCACACCACAGTCAGTCTCCGAACCTTCCCCTCTCAGCCTTGCACATACAGCTGTTCTTCCTCTCCAATCTCTTTTTCCTATTTCTTCAGCTTATGTCTGTTGATAAAAATTTTGCTACTCAAAAACAGCCTTGCACCCTTACCTACAAAACCATCCTTAGCAAAACTCTAAAAATATCTGAAAACCCTTTTAAGTCTTCTGGAATACAGAATTTTAGTGAAACAAACCAGAAATATCTTAACTAACTGATATTGTCCAGTATCTACATTGGAATTGTTTCAGGATAGGGAGTGGCCTTTTTTGGTAATATATAATACAATCACACTCTAGATACTAACAAATAATCACACTGTCTGTATGCACGACACAGGAAACATTATCAGAGTGGGTACATTCTTTCAATGGCTCAAGTTTATTAACACACAGCTAGGCTTGGCTTTTTGCAATGGCTGTTCAGTCTAAACAGAGAAAAGAGAAAAATCCCTAGTATTCTCCTATGGTAGAAGTCAGTTCAATATGCAGAAAAATAGTCATTTAACTCCTCCACTGAAGAACCTATACCTTAAGGAGTGTTTCAATGCAGAACCCAAGTATATTACTCCATCTGCACAAACAAGCTTTTCCTGAGCACTGTTCCCCTCATAGAACTTGCCACCCTCCTCACCAGAATTTTTACCAAAATATATTTCCAAAGTAACATGCTGTGCCCTGCCACAATAACTCAATCCCTTTTTTGGTATCTTGTGTCAGAATCAACACTTGGACCAGAGAGGTTATGTTCCACCCACAGATGGAAAGGTAAAGAAAGTATCACCTCCCCAAGACACCACTCGGCTGTCTGAAAATTCAAAATTAATGAGCTGAACATCCAAATTGCAGGAAAGGAATTCGTTGCATTGTTTAAGTATACGGGTTTTTCCCCTCAAGTTTTTGCCCTTTTTTTTCCCCACAATGGCTGAGAAAGTAGGAATGGAAATAAGGTTGGTCCTTCCACACTCATACTCCTAGAGCCAACAGGATCAAAAGACTAACTATAACTTACAGGAATTTGTTAATGTTACCTACAAGGGTACTAGAGAGCTACAGGACCAGCATTTCTGTCAAGGAAAGAGATACACAGATCAACATTTTCTTCAAATCTCAGTCTTTATACCTTACTCAGTATGTGTTCATGTCTGTCACTAGCACCATTCCAAATAAATCCAATGGGATACAATTGCTTATTCCCTCTGCAAACCCCTTCAAACTCAGCTCCGAGTTGGTTAAGTCACACATTATTGTTTCTGGCCTGATAAAATGTGCAATCAAGCCAAGCAGCACGAAGTCCAAAAAAAAAAAAAAGCATAAGCAGTTTTAGCTGTGTTTTCAAACACTGTAGTTACTGTATGATTGAAGTTCCCTTTCCGTCCCTGCTGGCAAACAAGCATTTCAGTTCTGTCTCACACAGTTTCAAAGCATAGTGTTAGCAACTACCAAGTGAAAAACGTTCGTACTTCAGTGATATCAACTTCTAATCTCCCTCCTGAAAAGGCAACTTTGACAAGAACTGAGAAACTAGCGTCGCTCTTAGAGCAAGTTTAACAAAAAGCTCTAAGCCTACTTAAAATACACAAACCAAACATGATCAATGAAGAATGATAAAAAAATAAATTATTTCATAAGAATCTGCATGTTAAATCGTTGCAGGATTTAACGGAGAGGCCAGTACTTCAGACTTTGGTATTTGTGTATATCAAAGAGACTAAGTGCAAGAGACTAAATGTGGCCCGTGGTTTTCACAGGGGGATTAGTTGTTGTTAAGTACTGCTTTCCTCCTTATTGGTAAAGTTTGCACTCTCCATCCTGCCTGGCAGCCTGTATTAAGAACAAACTGCCACCCAGACTGCCCCTTTCTTCTAAAGAAAGAGACAAAAAGCAAGGTGACACTACGTGGTTTTTATGACTCTCATAACTGCACCCCTCTGGAAATGCTGACTTTCAAAAACTTTCAAAAACCTGCCAGCCGTAGGTCTGAGCAAAATTTACTCCAGCACAGCCTAAATAGTAGAAAAAATTGTTGTACATGCATACCTGCAGAGGTGTGAGCAAACACAGTACCTGTTCCTCATTTCATAAAGCTGTTTCATAGAGACTCAGAGACCTCTGTCTAGGTAATGCCCCAAGATCTGACTTCCAAGTCTTCCTCAAAATATTACTAGCATCCAAACCCTTCCTGAATGCAAGCTCCCAACATAATCAAGAAGAAGCCTAGGAAAAAAAAAAAAGGGGGGGCAAAGGAGAAAAAAATAATTAAACATTAATAGGTTGGACAGTTTGTATTCCCATTTACCAGGGTGGTTCCTTCAGACCCACAGAACTACATATCTAAAGAGAAATACTCTCTGAGTAGCAGCTAAGAAACAGAACTATGCAAGCAAGTTGGCATAACAAAAATGTCACCTAAAATGAAAAAAAATTAAAAATCCTTATTCCTATTTTCTGCTAATAACCATTTCCAATTTTTGTCTAGGAATGAAGGGCAGGACCTACCCTGCAGTACTTGCCAGCTTTATGAAGATCAAGAGGCTTCAGAGGCTAGCAAAGCCAGGAGATGTTGCAAGGGAAACCTGAACTGTTTGAGGTCCATCAGTCACTTGCATGCACCTGCTGAAAAAACATCAGCCAAGATTCATTCATCTCTTGTACCGCTGCCAACAGTTCAGGCGATTCTGCAGAGGTTCCTCCCTCCTGTTCTGACAGTATTAAATAGTCAACTAATACCATATTTTAAATTGATTTTAACTACCAATACAATGTAAACTACTTTCTTCTCTCTTCCAACCCCTTCCTGGGAGAGATGCCCCCTTCTAGCTCAGCAGTATGAACACCAGAATGGCACTCATGCATTCAATATTGCAGGTGTTGGAGAAAACAGTTCCTCAAGAGAAGGCTAAAACACAGGCTGACGTCAAAATGGACCTTGATGCTCTATTCCACCTGCCAGCAACTCTCTAAGGAAGCTTTATTCATATTTTAATATTTGTTCCCATCTGATTGCTCTGAGGTGGAGAATACACAGTCTCCTGGTCAACATTAATACAGTCTTATCCCAAAGCAGAGGCAGCTGTTCTGCACACCCTGACTTTGCCAGCCCACTTCGGGAGCCCTGCATGGTGAGCTGTGGCCAGTTGAAGACAGGGCTACAAGTCTGTTCTGCTTGGGCAAATCGAGTCTATCTTCATGAAAACATCAAGTTGCCAGTAGAGCACGTCTGGGAAAAAAGTCTGATCCCTGCATGTACAGGTAGACAGCCAGGACTGCAAGAGGATCTTTGCAAAGTTGCAAAGCTCGCACAGTGGGCAGCTCAGGTGTCTGGTCACCATCTCAACAGCAGGAAAAAAATAGCCACTCTAATACCTGTCAACCTAAGCTACGCTCTTGTCACTCCAAAAGTTTCTAAAAACAGAGCTTTACAACACATTTAGTCCCAAGCAGCAGGGTCTTATCTCTGTATGAAGAATCAGGGACAAAGGAAAACATGCATTGTTCCCAAAGACTCCAGTCCAGCTAGATGCTGAACACCTCAGGCTGCACACAGCTTTCTTGAATGGCTTGGCTAGCCATGTCATTTGCTAGTCACGTGCCATGAGCATTTGTGATGTTGCAAAAAACATTTGTGCCTGGAAACACAAAACCTTGCTTAGCAATCAGCATGCATGATGGAGGGAGAGGACAGACAGGCTTGATGGCAGCACCCCCCCCTCCCCCAACAGCTGAGTTTTCTAACACTAACTCTATCCTGCCTAGAGCCTCACCAAGAGTCTTCATTGAAAAGAGATCTTACAGATCCAACTTTGGACTTGATCTCACAAAAACTGCTCTGAAGAGAACTGTCTCTAAGACTAGAACTTACTGGGAAGATAAAGTGACCAGGAACAGGGCTGGGCCTTTTGCAATCAGAAAATCCATCCATCCATGAGATTCTGCTTCTTAAAAGAAATCTGTTGCCAGCACCCAGACAGAGGGGCACCTTCAGCAGGGCACTAAGCGCCCTGCCAGTCAAACCATTCCATGGGCAAGGGAACATGTGGGGCCTGGTTTCCTATTTCACCTCACCCCCTCCCTGCCCCATGCAGATTAACTGATACCCAGTAATACAGTCTGAGCTCATACTGGAATCATCTGTACATTAGGGGCATTATTTCAGATCTCTCTCCTCTATCTAGTGCCTGTTTTCCAGCAACCTTTAGACACAAAGTACCTTTGAGACTCTACCCATCACCCAAGCCCTGCATTCTCAAGAAAGCAAGCTAACAGATATAAAGTAAGAAGCCCTTTCCTTGTCTTCTGGGGAGTTCTCCAGGCAAAAAAAAAAAGAAAGTTTCATGCCGGATCAGCAAGAGAACAACTCTAGTAGCTCTTCAGGCTTTTTGTACTTCACTGGCACAACAAGGCAGATTGCATAGGGTAGGATGGTTTGGTGGGAAAGCCAAATAAAAACCAGAAGCTTTGAAGAGACAGAAGGATCACAAAGGAAAACCAATAAGGAACTTCCCTCCTCCCAAGTAGGTAGATATGATACTTCCTTCTCAATAAAAGAGCTTTCTGCATCTACCATTTTTTACATGAAGCCTCTCTCCCCATCTGCAGAGGTTCTACAGATCAGGCAGCCTCTGACAGCTGAATCCTGAAGACAGCTGCATTTAAATTTGGTTAGATTTCTTGGGTGTTACTCATTGGTATAGACTCCCACCTGCTTCAACAGGACTGAGATTTCATTCTAGGTATTCTCACCTGCCACACCTCACCTACTGGAGCATGTCTTATCAGGGCAAACTCAAAATGTAAGCCATGCTTTCTGCATGTTCCACCCAAATCACAACCGCCTCATGTCCAGCAAGGGATAAAAAGGGGAAAGAAAGCAAGCCTAAGGTCCTGCGAAATCAAAAGATCCTTTCTGGACACAACCTGTGCTACTACAACTGTTACATGAGACAGTTAATTAGAAAAAGCATTGTGACATCAGGCCACAGAAGCCTGCCAAAAGCAGTCTTCTGCCTTCCTTTTCAGGGCCAGTGTCTTTGGTTCTTTCTCCTTGATGGGCTGCAAATTCTTTAGCAAAGCCTTTGGTTTACTGGCATACAAATCTTTCTTTTGCCCTGTAGCAGGCACGGAATAAGCATCAGCAAGCCTGGCTACCAACAGCTATGGTCATGCTAGCCCTGTGAGATCAGGAATACAGCCCAGCTTCCTTGGACTGTGCAGCCAGAGGGGAGCAGATCTTTGCTCTGATGCAAGGTTCAATCAGGGAAACTGCAAAGATGGATGTGGGTGAACACTGGTGAGATAAATGACGCAAGCCAAGAACAGAAAGTAGAAGCGACATCTCATGGCAACACGGCAAGTCAGTGGCAAATCCTCCCCTAGCGCAAGGGAGTTTGGATGTCCAAACTAAACTCTGCCAGGTCCTGGAACAAAGCCTTCCCCTTTGGTTAGGGACAGAGAGGGAGAAAAAGGGATTGGTTTGTTGGTGCCTCAGAGTGAAAACATGAAAAAATACTACAGCCTATTCATGTCACAGAACACAGACACCTCATTTTGCCTAGCTTTGTAATGAAAAGGGAGTAAGAGGCCACCACTCCTGTAGGATAGGAACTTCCTACATTCAGTCTAAGTCTGGAAAGGGAAAAGTAAGTTCATTGCTTTCCACTCCTCTACACACAAAAAAGTTCTTGAGGAAAAACTTCTCTTTCCAATGTCAACTTTACAATTTATCTCCTCAGATGTGCCTATTAATCTGTAGGCCTGCACAGCCAATACCCCCTTTCCACTCAGTGTCTGTCTTACCTGCTGGAGGAAAGCAAAGATCTTGATCCTGCAACCAGAACTCTCACTGCCAGCCAAGCAACAAAACCCCAATTCATTTGGTCCCCAAATTCAGCCGCCTCCTGGAACCTCGCAGAGGAGCTACCCTTGCAGCAGGATTGCATCAAGTCACCAAGACACTGTTTTAGTTTGTTCAAAGCAGAAATGGTTGTGCAGACTGACACATCCAGAAACAGGATGCTCTTTGAGCAAAATGAGGACTATGGAAATTGGCGAGATTTTTTAAAATGTCAAACTTAGAAGATAAAAATTGATCACATAGCAGAAACGTAAGTTTTACTAAGATGATGGATTATAGAAATCAAGGAAAAAAAAACCACCTTCAAACCCTTACTGGCAAAGTTTAAAAAAAGCTTGCAAACACTACGGGCTCTCCAATTTACAGGAGGCATTGCAATTTTACTCCATTTTAAGAATTTTAAACTTTTAAGAAGTTTAGAATTATTAAAGGTTCAGAGCTCAACATCTCTGTCTGAAAATCCTTCAGCTAACTACAGGATAAACAAAGTGTGACTTCCAGCCTAAATCTCCTAATTGTTAGTTGCAAATGATGATATACGCATTAGCAATGGTTGCATGGGTCCATTCTACTAGGTGGGTTCCTCTGGACAGAGGCATCAACTTATTTGATACATTTCATTGGACAGTGGGCAAATTATTGTTAAGTATTGTAGCTGAGGCTACCTTTGAATAGAGGGAGAGGTTAAAAGGGTGCACAGCCCATTTGCAAACAGCATAGTCAACCATTCTGCCCCATATTTCCTGTGGAACTGAGAAAGTGTCTTCCAAAAATAGCCAATAGTTTTGCTGAAAGGCTGAAAACAAACAGTACTTCTGAAGGAATATCTTACATACTTTACATAATAGCCATCTCAGAAGGGAAAAAAGGATGTGTACAGTGTTTCAGTGTGAATTCTGCATTGAACAAAAAGACATCATTCTTTGCTTAACACAAGGCTTAAATTCACCATGAAGGAAACTGCTGAAGTGAAAGCCTCAGGGCTCAAGTTGGGAGGGATAGACCACTCTGAAGAGAAGAATTTTTATCCTAGAGTCAACTCGAAAGAGGATACGTAAAAGGAACACTGTCAGCTTGTTTAAGCCTCAAATTATACTTGCCTCAAAAAGGAAAGTTCAACCCCATTCAGCATCCCTTCACCAAAATCTAATTCATTTTTAAGTGCTTGCTCTGTTGTCCTCCCAGATATACCTCTGCACAATTCCATTTACCCTTTTTTTATTATTATTATTTGTTAAACTTCTGGCCCTCATCTCCAAACACATGGTTTGCCCTTCCTGCTAAACATAGCAACATGTATCATAGTTTAAAACAAAATACTACAAGACTAACACCAGTATAGTGGTATAACCACTGATGCCTTCCTCTTGACTTGGTATTCAGCTGTATCTTTCCTCATGAGCTGAAAGTTCATTCATATGCTTGGCTCAGTGAAAGTTTGTCCCTTAGAGACAAGGGTAAAACACCTAACACTCCATGAAAGAGGAACTGTTAGCGATGAAGCTGCAGCAGTATGAGGGGGCCAGTCAGACAAAGAAGTAGGCAAGCAATGCCTTTTTTTTTTTTCTTTTTTTGAGAGCCCAGAGAGCAAAGTTGTTTTGTTTGCATTAGGATAACAACAGCCAAAGGGCCCAGAATTTGTGTTTATTATTAAGCAAGGGTTTGGGTTTTGTTTTCCTTTTCTCCATAGAGGGAAAAGGAGCTGTGCAGTTTCCTGTATTAAGAGACAAACAACTAATTCCATACCATGCAAGTTACCTGCAATACACAGCTAAACTCTCTATTATTGTTGTTGTTCCCACATCCCCAATCACCACCAGGAAATAAGCAGGGAAGTGAACTGGATCTCTAGTTGAGAGGAATTTGTGGAAAACTCTCTCCGTCGGAAAAGAACCTGCGTATGTTCAGATAAGAAGCTGAGGAAGGGCCTGGCAGGCCGCACTTGGCTCCAAGCTGCGCCAATAAATACAATAACTTCATCAGCAGGCAAAGGAGCTCAGCCTTTACCACCTACCTTAATATTAACTAAAAATATGGTTGCCATCTGGTGGCTAACACAGAATGAGTTTAGCATCTATGATGAGTTCAGGGTAAACCAGATCCCAGGAGACAGATTCCCTGTCCTGTCCCCTCCTGGAACGGCAGCAAGGGGAAAAACCACAGATGTGGCCACGCTCACTCTCGTGTAGGGAGACAAGCCAGGACCTTGTTGCTGCAGCCAGTTCCATACTGAATCTATTCACTTGGGGTTTTTTTCCAAGTAGGCAGGCATGCTTCAAAGCATGCTTCTAGTCTCTGTAAATGAGCTTAAATTAGTGAAAACAGCACACGCAAAATTAGGCCCAATAGGTTTGGGTTGCCATTCTGACCCAGAAGCATTCTGTAAGTGTCGGCAATTGCTACAAGGCTCCAGCCAACACTGCATCCAACCCCAAACCTCCTAGATTAAATCTAGCTGCTAAAGATAACTCCCAGGGAACAAGAGCAGCAGTGGGCAGATCTGTTCACCCTCTCTCCCTCGGAGATGCACCAGTCCTTATTCAGTCAATGTCATCTCACAGCAAATCACTGAAAACCAAGATGAGTGTGCCCGAGATAAAAGCAGCTGATCAATGTCCCTGCGTAAAACGTCCGATAATCCCCACACAGAGCAAGCATCTGGCATCAGATGCAGCATGCCAGACATACGAACATGAAAAGTATCTATCGCATATTCCTGGCAGCGTTTGCTGGCACAGGGGTGGGTGGAGAGCAGCGAAAGGGCTCCCGGGATTCAAAAAAACACTCCTCCCTCCCTCCCCAGACACCGGCACAATCTTCAAAGACAGTACGGTTTTTGCCTTACCACCATTCCAAAATCTGGAGCTCAAGGTCAGTAAAGCAAGTAGCGAATATCATGCTACGCCGTTCAAACACAAGGAAGCAAGTGTCCATCTCCTTTTCCTCACCGTCTTTGAGGTTAGGTATTTAGCGCTATCGCAAAATACAGTACTGCTCTTGAAACTGCCGCATAAAGCACAACCTCAATACCACAGAAAGGTCTCCTCCAGCTGAAACAGTAAGCATCTACGTATTTAAAACAAACGTGCGGCGCTCTGTCCTCCCTCTCCTCTCCCAGATGAATCCGATGCCATGTTTCTGCTTATCCTGAGCGTGCAGGCAGACGGCAAACCCTTGCAGCTCAGAGCTGCGAAATTTTGCGTTCTCAGAATGCAAAGGGGCCCTAAACCCGCAGGCAGAGGAGGCAGCTGCCAGCCCCCCGGGGAGGCGGGGGGCAGGGGCGCCGCTACACCCGCTGCGAGACGCATCCCCGCTTTGGGGAAGACTATCAGCCCCGGTACCCGCATCGCCCCCCCGCATCCCGGGGAGGAGGCAGCCGCTCCCCTTTTCTCCTAACCTTCTCCTGCGCCCGGGTCAGCTTCTTCTGGACGTTACTAGCGATCTTCCCGGCGGTGACCCCCTTGCTGCCCAGCTCGGCCATCTTGCCTCTTTTTAACGGGCGGCTGCCAAACGACGGGCCGGCAGGAAGGGGGGGGAGGGGGGGAAAAAACCCCGACGGGCAAGCGATGGCCCCGGCCACCGCCACCACCGCCGCCGCCTTCCCGCCCGCCGCCTTTTAAAGGGACAGTACGCTCCGAGCCACCTTAAAGGGGCCGCGCGTCGCCCTGGGAGGGGGCAGCAGCACAGCTGGGCATCCCGCCTGCAAGGGGTGCGATGATGATGATGATGATGATGATGATGATGATGATGATGATGATGATGATGATGATGATGATGATGATGATGATGATGATGATGATGATGATGATGATGATGAAATGGGCAGGGGGAGAAGAACTGTGAGCCGAATAACTGGGGGCAGGTGCTTACCAGATTTCCCCCACCCTGCCTGCCTGCCCTCTGGTCTAGTCCCCCGCCGCAGCCTGGCCCAGAGGAGGCAGGCAGGGTGGGGGAAATCTGGGAAGCATGGCAAGGAAGGAGGTGGGGTGAAGGGAGAGACACCAGGGAACCTCCCGGTGAAAAGGAGCAGTGCCTCTCCCACCGGAGCAGCGAGCTACTAACGCTTAAGAACAGCTAAGTGGGGAGCATTACATAGGGATGCTGGTTAATGGCTATATTAGTCTTTGTTAGTAGTCACAATTACAGAGCGCTGTACAGTAACAAGTGATTAATCTTAGATGGGTCATGGTATGAGTTTGCGGTTGTCTTTCATCCTGCAGTAAAATAGCATTCTTACTTGTTTTAAGAGATTTGGACTACTAATTGTTATCCCTGGTTGTCCATACTCTTATATTTATACAACTTTTCCACTTATTCCTGGACCTTTACAAACACAAAGTGAGAAATTTACATTCTTGGGTGGAGGGTATTTGTAAATGAATCAAAACTCTGATTTTAAAAAGCAAGCTGAAATTTCAGATTATTTCATCCTTTAACGTATCAACCTATTATGGGACCCAGGTAAATGCCTTCTCCTCAGCATGTGGTGAAGAAGCCCTGTCTTTTTGGAAACTGGAATAACCAATTGACCAGCTTGTCTCACAGGAACATTAGGATGGCTAATTAGTTAACGTTTGCACAGAACTTTGAATGAACTGTGGTAGCAGCTTTTTACATGCTTTTGGATTTGCACAAAAATTTGGATTCAGTATGGCTGCACGTGATGGCTGTTCCAAGTTAGGGAGTAATGGTGACAGTGGAGTGAGGTGCTTTGTGTGTCTCCATTGAAGAAGACATTGCAGTTGTGGACTATTTACCAGAAGAAAACAACCATGACTGCACAGATCACTTTATATGCCTGACTTCCCGCTACCTGTAGTCTGTATGGTGTCATTCTTCAGCTGTGACTCAACTGCTTTTCAGTGTTTTTGCTCCTGTCCCAAATATGCACCTTGCCCCTTGCGTGCCCTTGTCCCTCTTCAGTGAGCCTGGACTTCCCGAGTGCGTACACTGCAGTTATGCCACAGCTTCCATCCTAACAGGGCTTTGGTCACGCTTTGCTAGACCTACTGTGCAAATAAATACCTTTCGCAAACCTCTATTCCTTTACAAGATAGGACAAAGTTCTGCTTCCTGCAACACAGGAAGCCACCTCAGTGCTGTTATTCATATCTTAATACTTGGCCCCATTGCTTCCATCAGTTCCACACACTGGGGCTTGGTCAGGTGGTGGGGAAGCTTCCTCCCTAGCCTGCTCACTCGTCTACCTTCTTTGCGCAAGCTTACGTCTGCTCTGTGTGCATGCATTACCCAGTACGGTACCAACAAAACCAATGCTCTGCAGGCAATTTAGGTATTTAAGGAATTTGCATTTGCCTTCGGTTAAGATGGAGACTTGCATCTCTTACACCTGTTTTAACTGAAAGATGGTATCAGAACCTACCTGTGTTCCAAGATGATTTCACACAGTCTTTATTTTGGCAGATGAAGATTGTTTCACACACATAGGGAGTTGCATAGCACTCACTATTGTGATCTAAAGCAACAGAAAAATTTTGAAGATGATTACTTGAGAGACTAAGGCCAGATTTTTCATCTTATATTTCATTTATTGTTTCCCATTTCTGCTTCAGTACTATTTCTGTTCATTCAGAACTTGGAACAAAAACAATTGTCTTGCCAGAGCCCTTAGAAACTGTGGGCAGAGAACCTGTCAACATCTCTTTGTGAGGAGGCTTCATGAGAATTGTACCTCTGCATTTCTGGCCTGTTACGACAATGGCTTTTTTTTTTTTTTTTTAATGACAGAAGCCCTCATTCAGAAACCAGTTTAAATCCATGGTCTACTTCAATTATGTTAGTAGACATACTATTCCTATTTAATAAAATACTTAGGCATGTGCTTCAGTTGTAACTGAGAAAAGTGCAGTGATATAAGATATATTCAGACTCAAGTGTGCTGCCACACTATTGCAAACTGCAATTTTATTCAATTCCTTTCTGGCTTTGCCATATTTCTGTTTGTTTTTCTGTAGATACACAACTGTGTATTTGTCCCAAATGCATCTCATTTTGCTCATAATTTCAGCTTTACTAGCTATTTTCATATTAATTCCTTTGTCCAGTATCATCTATAATTTTGCAGTATCTCACTGCTCAGTATCATCTGGAAACATAATTAATATCCCATTTTCTTTGTCTCTTAATCCCCACCTCTTCCTCCTTAGCTGAGCTTTTAAGAGTGAAAGATACACATGTGGTTAAACATTTGTAACATCACGTTTAAAAGAGCAGATGTTACAGGGTCAGAACACATTCCTCTCCATCCTACCTCATATATTTGCTTCTCCTGCTTAGGTCTTTTCTTCAGTGAAACTGGTTTTGAAGGGATTTTTGTCTGATTACAGCCTGTCCTTTCAAGTGAAAAGTGAACGACTGCAGCACATGAGCTGAAGAGAGTCCCTGGCAAATATCAGACAATTGTGAAACAGAAGTGGCCAGATATGCACATTCACCACAATGAAAAATGATGACAAACTGTGTACGTTTTAAAAGCTAGGACTAACAGCAAGCATCCACCTCTCAGCATGCGTCATTTCCCAGTTATTTCTGTGCTTGATTGGATCAACACCAAAACGACAAAGCATTTGCTGGGCTCCAGGTGTGGCACAAAAGGGATTCCCCTGGCATGACCCAGTGAACATCAAATGCTATCAGAGGCTATGCATTTGAATGAACATGTAAACCCTTTTAGCCAGGTGATACATGGTGAAAGCTGTTGCTTTGGTGATGGGAGAGGTTTCAGTCTCACATTTATCCACCTTTGATCTGTTCTCAAGCTTAAAACCAATTTTTTAGAATCTTATGAAGGTAAATTATTTCATATGTCAATAGGACTGTACATAGTAATAAACATACAGGCTAGCAACTTAATGCTTATGTTCATTTGTGCTTTGTGTCATGATCAGGCAGGGCTATCTAACCTTTTAGAAGCCATTAGTGACAGATTCTGCACAATTTGAGTTAAAAGGAATAGAACTTGATGCTCACATCCATCTCCTGCAATGAGATTCATTAGGTTCAGTATGTGCATGGTTGTCTCATTTATTCTAACACTAGACTCCAAGACACTGCATGTCACCTAACTGAACTGTAACTAGCTAAACATATCTAGTTTAATTTAAGCTGAGTCACCTAGGCTCCTTTTATAGTCAAAAGGGAGAAATCAGTACCTTCAAAGGATGTTAAAAGGTAAATCAGCTCCTAGAAACATCTCCCTTCCCCCTTAGCTCCAGAGGGAGATTAGATGAATAGCGTAGATAGCTAAAGTTAGGAAAGCCAGGTGGGTTTCATAACCCACCTGTAATCCATCTCCCTGGTGACAGTATGGATCATTTACACAGTTCATAAGGAAGAAGCCAATCTGTCAAACACAATAGCACAAACATACATATTTAACATGTACACACCTAACATTGCTTTTTATTGCTTTTTTAATTGATTAATGCTCTAGTCAATAATGCCTATGTTAGGTCTCAGCCCCATAAGTGCATTTCACTTCTCAGTTGTCTCATTAAAGAGCGATGAACTGCTCACCTGTTTACAATTAAGCATATGCTTAAGTGCTTGCTGGGTTGGAGTCTATTATCTTGTAGTTTAGGTATAATTTATTCCCTTCATTGCACGAACTGTTGTTAAATCTCTTTTTTATTATTATTACTTTTTTGCCAAGTTTGTCCATCTGGGAGCAAGATGTTGTCTTCATGAGTCCTAATTTAAATTGGTATACAATTTTTTTTTTTAAAGAGTGATTTCAGAACTGTGTCCATTAACATATCTTTATTTGTTCTGACTTGAACCTTTTAATTGTAGCTTGTGTATTTAGAGCTACAAGCTGTGATAATCAAAATGTATCTGCTTTCCTGCTGCTGGTGGCACACTCTTTAATGTATAGTCCAATTCATTTAAATAAAATAATTTTAAAATTACAATAGTACTAGTCTTTACCATTCATGGAATTAGAAGTAGATATTCTCTGTTCCAGTTACAGAGAAGATTAAAACTGATTTTTTGTTTCTTTTGAGCAAGGAGTTCTGATTTTAAGTTTATAATTACCGTGTTTTTAAAACATTTAGTAGAGCTCAGTTAATTAAAGATATTTATGGTAAATATAAATATATCATGATTGAATTCTTAAAATGTTTATATTCATACTAAATAATATTATTTGCATTAAATTATTCCAAGAACTCTAAAGCCCTTCTCCCCGTATACTAATATAATGCAAGACTGGTCTATTTGAATCATGTTTTCTTGTAAACCTCAGCTTTGAATACAAACATTTTAAACAATCCCAAAGCCTCTGATTTATTGGATCCTTAGTCTTGTTCTGGCTCTAACTCTAGCCATTACACTACAAGTCAGTTGGTTTCACTCATTGCCAGCATCACCCCTTTGCTTTAGTGATGTCACCTGAAGGATTAATTTAAGACAGTAAATCCAACATCTTGAAAACAAATTACACAAAATATATTATGTAGTGTGAGGAATGAGTGATTCGTGTAAAGAAAATCTAGTGAATATAAGCTTGAAGCAAATGTCATTTATATTGAAATAAAGGAATATATGTAGGGCATGACCATAAACAGGGGAGTGGTAGTCTTTATGTAATTTCCTGATAAGTATAGTTTGGGTAACTCCCTTGATATGTGTAGCTTATGTAGCCTCCTGATATGTAAGTTAGTTCCTGATATACTAGTGCAAACCAGTGTTGTAAATAACCGCAGAAATGTCGAGAAAATGTATAGCCAAATAAGGTAGCATAATATAAGTAGAATAACGGAGCGCCTGCACAAACAGAGAGGTCATGTAGAGTGCACTGACAAAGAGGAGCATCTTCCTCCCAACGACCACCGGACGACCACCTAGAAAAAGATGAAGCATGCACAGACCGGGGAAGTGGTGACGTACTTAAAGAAAGAGTCATCTTCCAAGAAAAAGGTGGAGAAAGGCGAGAAACGAAGCCTAGAGAAGTATAAAGGAAGGAATTGTAAGAAGTGAAGGTGTGCGTCTTGGTGGAGCGGAGACTCCTGGCGCACCCAGCGCTGTTTGCTTGCCTCTATTCGTTTAATAAATTGTAAACTTAAATTGGAATCCTGTTTGGAACTAAATCATTTATCACATGTAGCAAAGTCTAATCAAGTTCCAACTCCAACCTTGCTTGCCTTGAACAGCCTGTTCACTTTTTTCTTTCCATTGCAGATCATGCATTCTTCTGGGACATTTAGAAAGAGCCTGCAAAGGTGACTCCTATCTTTCCTTTTAACCTGATAACATTGTTAGGGGTAATACAGACATCAGTTTCACCGTTATCTAGCTTGCCTTAGCATTCCTTTCCGACTGACTATATTCTTATGCAAAGTCTCCCTTCGTTCTCCCACAGAAAGGTATTGGGAAGGATTAGGAAGTTTCTGCCATAAAAATAATAGATAAAACCTTGCTGATTTTGTGTTCTGTCCCTTAAAACAAAAGCAAGATGAAGCAACTTCGATTTAAACATAGTATCCAGAAGGTGTTCTCTTCCACACCCCTCAGACTCACAACTTCTGTTGAATCTCTTCATTATCTTGTTATGAGAATCAGAAGATGATACCTAAGTGAATCTTCTCCTGTCCCAAACAGAAAAAAATACCTACTACCATAGCACAGGGAGGGCTCCAAAGCTGAGAGCTTTGCCAGTCTAGTTCAGAAAGACTCACCCTCTCAGAAAGGGGGAGAGGCAGGAAATAAAACATTAAAGCTTTGTTTTGTATCTCGCTGAAGACTGATTGCAAGCTTGCTTGTATTCTTGAGAGTTACGTGATGTTCATAACATATCTTACTGGGACCTCAAAACTTTGGCAGATTTGTCACTGAATTTCAAAATTCAGATCAAATTCCTTTTCTATCCACATGCCATTTTGGATGCTTGATTCAGCTGTTCAGATATTTTCTGCCTGTGTGTATTTGTCCACCACAAAGTCATTTTCGGCCCTGAATTTGTGACAGGTTAACTACCCTTCACTAATAAATGAAGTGAGTAAAGAATGGGAATGGTTTGTAAGCTTTGCACAAATATACTTCCAAGAAGCTTACCAAAATTTCCACGTGCCTCATCGTGCCAGAAAAGAAGAGATTTGGCACATGTGAGACAATTTTTTTTTAGTTTTTCATTATCACTCATCAACATGGGAGCAGGTAAGTGAATCATGTGCTTGCTTTGGAAATTATTCTGAGAATTCTGGAAGCCTTGTACTATTTATTAAAATATTTTTACAATGGAAATTAATTACATGCTCTAATAAATGGGCCAGTTTATCCCCATCTATAGCTACAGTAAAACACGTGGCCCATCTAGTGGAATCACACAAAGGATATATCACCAGGATACCATATCAAGAGCACAAAACATTAGTTAAATCCAGAAAATAGTTTATATAAAACATACCTCCACAAGGTTTCACATTGGTGGTAACCGTACCAAGGAGACTTAGGTAATGGTAACAGTTGCCACAGTTGCAATGTCTTTCCCCTTGCTTCCCTTTACTGATAGCCTCATTTCATTTCCTTGGTAATGGAGTGACTCATTCACTACAAATTACTTAGGAGAGCTATTGAACCTTTGTTTACTGTATGCTCACTATCACTTCATATTTGTTCAGTTTGCAAAATTACCCAATTTGCTTTTGGGTTTGGGATTTGATTTTTCAGAAAATGAGGATGGTAACTCTCTGGTTTGGCCAAGTGCAGTTTTCTGCACACATTCAATACACCATTACTATACAATCTGTTTTACCGTACAATCTAATTAATAATTACTGACTTTTATAATAGTGTTTTCCTAGTCCTGGACCAGGACTGAACTGGAGAATACACAACAGATAAATGCAAAAAAATTATTCTTACCTGTAACAACTCATCTGTTTCTACCAGCTAGCTTTATCAACTCTGTTAAATCCTTTCATAAAGATTCAATGAAAAACAGTGAAGACCTTAAGAGTTAAAGATCCACAGTAATTTAAAAATTAACTGTACATCTTTACAAAAAACACTCTCGGTATCACTAGTTTTTATTAAAGTTATATCAATACAAATGTTTGCATTTCTAGGAAAAAAATCCAATATAGGAAAACAATGCTTCTGGATATTATAGGGACTTTAAGGAATTTTTCAAACAATGCATGTGCTTTATTCTTGATATTATTTGGTACACACCAAAGGGTTAATTTCTAATGGAAAGAAAAGAACAGGCTCAAGAGAAGTAAAGTAGATGTTTAAAGCAAGTAAGCCTTCATGCATTGAAATAATTTATATTATCTAGGTTCCAGCTGCATCAGTCAAATATTCCACTTTAAAAATAATATAGGTCCATGCATTGTGATAGTACATGCTTAGAAAGCCAGGAATGAAGCATAAGCCACTCTGAAGGTAAACAGCAGACGATCCCATCAAAATGGTTTTTAATGTGAACAGCACTTTGCTATCCCAACCTGGGTTCTTAACTAAATTCTAAATACTGTACTCAATTGTTGCAAATACTTAGCTGTTTCCAACTTCAGAAAATTACCAGTTTTATTTTATTCACAGACAAATATTCGATCCATGATTGACAATGGAATACTATAGAGATTTAGAATTGAGGGTCACCTAGTTAGATTGATACATTCCTCTTTACAGATTATGTGACATTTTTATATGTCATTCAATGCTCTCGCATCTTGAAGTGTCCCTGCCAAATTTAGCAGAAAACATTTACAGAGTCTTAAAGTAAGCATCCTCAACGGTCTAATGAGTCACAGCCTTGTTATTGGGGTCATCAGCATGCTAGAAGGAATAAACATAAATGTCAAGCTAAATTTCTGTTTTGTTTCTGAACTCTATTTTAAAACAAGGCAACTCTACCAGATAAACCAACCAAACATCTTAAACTGTGAAACTTTTTCTTAACATGTGACTGCACAAGTGACGGAAATGCATGTTATTTCTACTACTATACTCTAAAAGCCAAAGAACAAGTCTGGAAATGTTGCAGCATCTCAATGTCTTTACTAGGAATTTTGCAATACAGGATGTTCTCTCGAAACACCACCTTCTGGAATCACATGATTAGGTTTTCCAGACAGGAAGAAAGCTTCAAAATCTGAGTCCCAAAAACTCAAAAGCAAAGAAAGGCAGGGAGATTAAGCCATCACTTCAACGCTTTCATCTATTTTAAGGCATTTATGGTCATTTCTTTCCCTGCATACTTTGATGATAGTGACATTGAGTCATAAGCTAAGGGAATACACGAGATGTGATATTTCTCTCTTGGTAAAGATAAATTTAGTTTCTACATTGCAAAATGTGCTGCTTGGAAAACAACTATAGAACCTCCTACTCTTCCAGACACTGCTCCTAGTGTGTTGAATAGGAGCAGTAAGTCCCTTCCCCTGCACGTGTGAGACACTGGTCCCTTTATTGTAGGAAATCCTTAAATGCTTTGTTCTCCCCAATTATAGCCCTTCATGCAGTCAATCAGGTCACAATCACCATCACCTGGTTTGATATTTGGCAAAAACTTGACAAACAGTACAGTGATGAGAAAGTCAAGAAAGAACAGCACAAAATGAGGAGACTGTCTCACATCTCCAGATCCAGGCAGATGTTTCACAGAACTGAAGTTACTTGGTCCAGAACGAGTGCATGGTGCCAGACTAACCTCATCTAACCAGCTAATTCTGATAAATCAGATCAAGTGTCTTGTGCACAAACCTAGGATGAATGCGTGAACTAAACCTGGATGTGTCTATGCTAAAAGATTGAGCCTCTAACACATTAGCCAAAGGCAGAGAGTTTAACTAATTGGAAGTCTGCTGAGCTTCTGAAAGACTGGTCCCTATAAAGAAAGTTTCATGGGTTGCAATTCTCACATATACATTTCAGTCTAAATAACAAACCAAACATAACTGGGAAAACGCAAATAGAGGAACTCCACATTCCATGAAGGAAAGGCTTTGATATTTCCATTCCCTGTCACCATCTGATACCTTTGAGGAAACCAAAGAACCTTCATGAAAATCTGTCAAATAAATTCTTGCTTGAAATGGGAACCTGAAACTGTGAAAATAAGCTATAATTTCCAGCTACTGCTAATGTTCCCCTTCCCTTTCCCAGAAGGATATTTTTCCACCCAATAATTCCAACTCACATGCAAAGAGAGGAATGAAAGAGAAACTGCTTATTACAAATAAACATCAAAAAAAGTCTGTCGTTAAAAAAAACCCAGCAAAATCATAAGCTCATCTAATTTCTCCTACTCTGTATGACTTTTGCTTTTACACATTTTTTTCCTCCAGATACCATTTAGACCAGTGTTGTGATTTTAGAAATGTTGAATGTCTTATTACAGAAAGAAAGAAAAAATAAATTAAAATCTCAGTTATGATCTGATCTTTTCAAATCCAAAGGATGTAGTTGTTCTATATTCTGGCTCTGGGGATTTGGAAGAGACTGTTCCTCATCTACTCCTGCTTCACTGAGATCATTAGCTTGCTTATAGCTCTAGTACTGTTGTCACACTACTGTGAGCAATAGTAGACTTCATACCCACAAATAGATAGGAGAAAAGCCACTGCATGCTCTAGCTACTCATATTTAGCTTCCAGAAACTGGTAGCAAACAGAAACCCAAAAGGCAACTATTACAAGAGAACAGTATTTTTGGTCTACATAACACTAGTGAGCTCCATCGCAGCAAGACAAAACAAACTGCCTGGATAAGAATAATCTTGTACAGCATTATCCTCTGGATGTATATACCCTGACAGATCTTCTGAGATCATTTATTAAAAAAAAAAAAAATAATAATACTATCCCTTCCTAGGATGTCAATGTGCTCCAGGTTTACCAAAACTTACATGGTAAACATTTAGCAAGGCAAGCAATCTGACATTCCCTAGACAGAGCAACAAATAGGTATGTCAGTTGCAAATCCTACCAATACTACATCTATCTACACATTAGCCTCATAGCACAATTCTTTCCTACTGACATGACATATTCCCATTCTATTAGGAAGATTTTTTTTTTTTTTAGGCAGGGAAAAGAAGAAGGTTTGACCTTGACATTAATTAAATATTTCCTGGAGGTACTTAATTAATTATCCTATCCACAAAACTCACAAGCAAACAAGTCTCCATCATCTTTTACAAATATCAGTAAAGATACATACAAACACACACAATTTTTATTTTTATACCATATGGGATGGAACTGTGCTCTAGATATGTTTTGATAAAGCTAATCAGATCAGCTATGCTCTTTTTAAAAAAAAAAATAAAACAAAAAAATTTTACAGGCTCATGCTCATTATTCTGGAAGGGTAGAGAGTGTTCTTTGGACACAAGAAGTACGAGTTCCCCATTCTCTTGCAATCAGAGGCTCCTACCCATCCCATAGGAATGTCCAGCCGATCATGAAGAATATACTGAATCATTGCTCTCTCTGATGTCTGTTTCTCTTGGCTTCTTGATTACGAAAACACTAGCCACCAAAACCACCAATCTGAATCACATAAACCAACCCAGGAAAATACCTTCTAGCTGGCAATTCTTACCCATTTTTGATTTGCCATCCTCTTAAGAAATACTCCATTAAAACATTAAAGCATGACACAAAAAAATGATAAAATTCCTTGTTTCAGTCCTTCTTTACAAATCCCTGAAAAATAAATAATGGATTCTCATCGTCCCCTGGTCCTGAGGCTAAATGTCACTCTTCCAGTCAAATCGTCCGACTTCCAAACTTTAGATGTCAAGTACATGTTGATAACCAATAAAGAACTGGAGTGTGCTTCCACTTGTTGGATTATCTTAAAGACATCTAAAAAATAATGAACTCTTTCTCCTAACTTTTTTCTAATGCTATGCAGTTGAACTACTAGTCATAAAAGCAAAGCAAATTGGCCTAGGAAAGATTGTCTCTGCTGAGAGGTAGCCAATACAGTGAAAAAGCCTTAAGACCCTGACCTAGCCCATCACCTGGGAAACAAAAGATTGTTGCCCATCCACCATAAATTTTTCTGTAATTTAATCAATCTTAGTTTTACCTGAATTGAACAGTTGATATTTCGTCACTTCTCATGGCAGAAACTCATTAACAGACTACTACTTTCTGTGCCAGTAGAATGAGTATAGTGTACTATCTGTAATTTTTTTCTAGCCAAATAATTACATAAATTTCATTAACTTTCTCCTCCTCCCATAATATTAGCTGGTGAAATGCCAACATCAGGTGTAAAAATAATTATAAATGTACATAATACCAAGTTACACATCAGCATAATTGCAGTAATTACAAGTACTACTCTTGCATTCCAATGTGGCCCAGTGTCATGACAGATTAAAACATTAATCTCTACTATACCTTCACCAATAATGCCTTACGAATGAAAATGACCCAGGATCAGAAGATGCAGAAAGTGGAATTCAACATACTGAAACAGTTCACTGTGGGCCTAAAATCTATAGTCTTGTAAACATACAAACATTATAGACACTTGCTTTGGTAGAGTAGCATGGCTGAATTTGATCTTTCCTGTATCAGCTTAATCTCACATAGATGGAGAGTGGATAAAGGTAGCCATTCCCTGCAGTCTTAGCTGGTGAGAAGGCAATTGATAAGCTGCATCAGGATATGAAGTAGAAAGTTTTATCAGCTGAGGTTAGTGTCTCAGAAACCTGCAACAGCTGGGATTTTTTGTAACCCCCTTTAAAATACAATGTAGGATAGAAGTGAGACAAATGGCTGCCCATACTTTCTGGCACCAATACCTATTTATATAACAAAACTAATCTGACTAGCAACTAGTAAATTATTATTTCTTGAATGAATTTGGTGCTCATAGTCTGTGTGAAAAAAATTGCATGTTATTTTCTACAACTTTATCTGAAAATCTCTATTATTTGATAGAGTTATCATGATTACACTGCATTTATTATCTATGAATTTGTGACAATAGCATAAAAGAAGCATCTATAAATGTGACAGTGAAATACTGATTGCCTTTTCAGTGCTATCTTAGATGAAGATTTTTAACCAGGCCCTTCCAGATATGTGTAACTAATTCCCCACATACCTTTTTGATTCTGTAATCATCTAGAGTTGATGCTTCCTTTTTCCATCTGGGATGAGAGTATCTCTGCAGTACTTGGGAATCTTCAGGCGAATTCAATTAGTGACCCCTGTCTGCATAAAGGAGACAAAGACCTTCACAAGCTGAGCTACTGAGAGTAAAAGAGACTTGTCTAAACGTTTTTTAATCTTCTCTTTGTCTACATGTGCAGTGATAAACCAAGGTAAGTACTAATTCAAACAGCTGATAACCAATTGCCAAAAGGAACCTATCTGCTAATGTAAACATGGCTGAAATCTTATGATATTACCTAAGAATTTATTTGAGGAAGGTTCTTGAGCATCCTTTCGTATCAGCTTCCCTTAGACCCAGGTAAAGATTTATCTTCTATCATAAATTAGCTTACTGTACATTATAGGAGTTTTACTTAATTGTACATCCTAGATTTTTCATGTTACAACTTCTTTCATCCTAAATAATCTGATTTTTTGTTTAAGACTAGATTGCCATAATTGTAGATGTGCCAACATTGATGTATTATACATTTCTCCATCAATAGTTCCTTTAGCATGTTAGTCAGGTTCTCTGTCTACAGTTCTTTGACATTTCCCACAAACATTTCAAAAAAATGGCCTTCACATGTTGGCATTCTTTCTAATTTTAAGAACATCAACATTTGCTATTGGGAAAGACAGTACATGATGCTATTTTTCACACCACTTGTAACAGTTTTGTTACTGGTTTGTTTGCTGGTTTGGTTTTTTTTTTTTTGATGTATGCCCTGTATGAAATAATTTCATAGAGGCGTTGCTTTACCTCATAATATTATTCCTTGTCCAGTTTGTGTCCCAGCATGTACTTTAAACTGTACAAATCTCCCATAAATGCTAACATTCAGACAAATCTTTGTTGCAGGTTACTTGCATTGTTTTGTATTTGTCAGCCCCCACAAATTTTCTGCAGTTCAGCTAACAAGTCGTAATCTGAATGCAAATCCTTATCTGCATTTTGCAGACAAAGAAATTCAATCTACATCAAATGTATCCCAAACAGTTACTATTGCTTACTGGTTTCTTGAAGTTGCCCAAGCAACTTGCTTTCTGAAAAAATAATGGTTAACCTGAGCAAAGTTGGGCAATTTCATAGCTTGTGCCCTGCATAGGGGAAAGCACACAACTTTCTGCCTTTAAGAAAAAAGTTTCATTCGTACTTCCAAATTTTTCCATTTTTTCCTCTCAAAAATGTAGAAACAATGCAATCTGAACAATATGCTCACACCTTTCAGCTTCTGTTTTAGACAACAATTCTACATTTGACTGATTTGAAACAATAAATACCCTGAAACTTAACTCTGGCAAATATTTTCTTGCAGTTGTTTATCCCTTAGACAATTCCTTCCAAAATCCCTGACTCCAGCCTGCCTTTTATCTGAGTAAAGTGGGCTGCTTCAGTGAGTTTACACTTCAGTGAGCACACTTACACATACAGGGCCTAAGAGTCCTTGTCAAACAAGTATAACAAAACTCCTCTATCTTTAAGAAGCCATAGTAAGTACATTCCTTTTAGTCCGTGTCGTCCCCCCCCCCAAATCACAGAATCACAGACTTTTACTGAGGAATACTATAAAGGCAGCACCACCTAGTGGTACCAAAACCACCGTGTAGTATTCTCAGTGGTTTCCTTGAAGAAAATTACTTTGGAAGCCATAGGGGAAACTCTCAGATGAAATTATTTTTAAAATACCCGCATGACATCTACATGTTTTGTTTTAATTCAGCATGAACGTGAATAAATAATATTTGCAAGCTCTGGGTACTCATTTACATTTTCTTTGAAAGGAAAAAAGATATGTGAATGTGTATATTAATCACAGAGGATAAAATATTTTTATTTTCTTTGTGCATAGATATATACAAAAATTTTGTATATATAAAATATTATTTAAATATTTTTAAATTTATCAGGTATTAAAATAGTTATTACTCACACCTTCCCATCTAACTTTATTATACTACTGCTGGTGTAAAATTTAGATTAAAACCTATGTATGTACAAGAAATATCCAGCAACTTTGGACCACCTCCCTAATATTCTCTAACACACATTCCAGTGAACCAGAGTTTATCTTGCTTCAATACATACAGTCCGTGACACAGATGATCACCTTGCAAAAATCAGAAGGGTCCAATGTGTAACACCAGTTGGACTTGTCTTCCATAGTGATTGTATTGGCATATGTATTTGCATCTGTCCTAAGTATCTGTACAGTGCTATGACTGTAACTTGGTAGCATTTTAAATCATCTTAGCATCTGCTTTTCACAAAACCCTGTAAATCCTCTATGGACACTTCAGGAGGTGAAAAACCCTCCAATGCATCTGTCTCCATGGGAGCCTGCCAGTGCAAACTAACTGTTGTTCTGGAAAAATGAGAATTAATGATTTGTTATGTCCCTTCAGAGTCTTTCTCTCAGCACAGACAGGGGGGAGTTTGGCACTACCAGGGATGTAAATCTTTAAATCTTTAGTAATTACACTATAGTATTTTTTTTAAGTTCTGAACATGATGTGACAACATAATATAGGAAGGAAAAAAATCAATTATTAAAAACAGCAGCGGCCTTTTTTTTTTTTTATATGGTACAAATAGCACAGACATGAGGTGCCTCATCCCATTTCTCCCATCCATTCTACATGCAGTCCACAGCTCACCTCTCCAGTTCCTTAACTTTGATCTAATGTACACTTTCATAGATTATTTGGTATAGCCCCAAAGCCTCCACTGTGTTCTGTGTGGCTCTCCTACTCCCCTTCCCCAGTCCTGTGCATGACAGCACAAGTCTTCTGTTTCTAGCTCCAAACACACCCCCAGTGCCTACTTCTCTTATGTTCAAAGCTGCCAGGTATGCTGCTCTCCATCTTCACTGCCACATCAATGATGGGGTATTTAAGGACCTCATAAGTTTCATTCATCACTGGCATACAACTTTGCTGGACTTGTGACTACTTCATCATTGACCTCATAGATTCCTTCCATGCCTGCATACCTACAACAGAGTAGGAAAAAACAGAGGACAGACTGACTCAATACAGTGATTCTAGTTAAACAATCACTTTATAGAATTATTTTCACCATGTTCCATCATTTCATGGTTGGCTAGGGATTTGTTTTTTGTCTTCACCATTTCTCACAGTAAGTTTATTCTAAACTCTCATTTTCCTGATGGCTTGAAACTTTCTACACCAGTTTATTCGTTGCAAGATGGTGATACTTGTTTTGGGCAACCATTGCCCTTTACCTTACAGAGTTAAAACCTTAACTTGAAGGTATTTGAACAGAACATTTATCTCCTCTCTCAATATTCACTTTTCTAAACTAAGTACGTGAATATTTTTGAGGATACATTTAGTCTCTTGCAGACATCCATGTTTCTGCTACCTGCTCTCTAATCCAACTGGAAGGAGTGTAACCAAGTCAGCACAGTTTTGGGTCCAAAGAAACAAGTTCTTCTATGCCTATGGTTACATAGATTCTAGATGTGCCAGGGCTAGCTCTGCAAGCTTGTGGTCTGCCTAAATGACAGGGAGGCAGAGCAAAAAGCATTGTAGTATAACCCTTTCTCCACTCACAGAAATTTCATTAACCGGATAATCTTAGTAGTCACCTTACAGTTCAAATCAAACTTCACCTTTCTTGAACACACCCCCACACTGTACACAGCCCTTAAGATGCAGTCTCACCTGTTTTTCCCCAATCTCTATCAGAGCTAATTAATCTCATACATTCTAGGCTGTATTTTCATTATTCCAACACACTTGCAATTTCTAGCCATCTGTGATTACCTGGGTCTTCCTCTACACATTTAATTTTCAACTGGTGAGCTCCTCAAATAAATTTTTTTTATTCCTTACATACATGTCTTTTGCTATTAAATTCCATCTCTTCTCTATTACGTTCTGGGTTCTGGGTTTTGGGTTTTTTATATTTTATGCCTTCTCTCCTTATATTATTAATACTCTTCTATGTATTAAGCAATTATCATTAGTCAAAACATTATATTAGAGTCAGTCCTAGGGTATTTCTTGAGTAACTTTGCCAGTAACTTTCTCCAGAATGACAGTACTGTTAATACAATATTATTCCTCCTTCAGCCATGTCATTACACACCTTAAATTCTTGTATGAATCTCCATCTTTTCTAGCTGAACTAGCAATTACCGATGTAGCACTGAATCTCCCAGTTCTATCCAACAAGTTAAAAACTAAAATGCTAAAGAAAAACACAATTATAAATAGCAATTAAAATGAGAACCAGGACTTGTAAATTCTGTATAAATATCTTATTATGTATTAAAGACAACTTGCATGGATAGATGCTCTATTAAAATAAATCACAGGCTTTCTGTTTTCATGAAAGTTTCAAATGCTTTAAAGAGCATTTTAGAATGTCTCTTCCCTCTTCTGCAGGGATGTATTACTTAGGGACTGATACCAAGAGGCAAATGTACTGCAACATAGCAATGGCTGGTGTTTCTAATGATGCTATGACAATGCAAAAGGAAGACACCATACAGAATCCAAATTGAATTCAAGGCCTGAGCTCTTTGGTCCCCAAGTCAACAAAAACAGGCAAAGTTATGGAGTCAAATACTCAATCCGCAGACTTTTAAACATACCTTTGCAAAACATCTCCTTTGGGATGTCAGCTGGTTCTGGAAAATACAACTCTCTTCATTATATTTAAGATGAAGACAATTGCAAATAACAATGGGAAAGAAAAAAAAAGTGAGTAATGTGAAGCCCTGGAAAACAGCATCATAAGGCAAGCTCATTCAAGGAAAAAACCCTCCACAGATTACCTTTTTTTCTTATAGTACATATATATGCTTAATACAGGATTAACACTTTAAAGTCATCACAGAAATATTTAATCTTCTCACAGATGAGATCAATTTTGTTTAGTGTTGTTGTTTTATACAAGACCCATATAGAGGAGATTTTTTTTTCTTTTGTCAAGATCTCGAAAAAGCACTAAGAAAAGTAATCACAATGCTACAACTATGTGACTGTAGTATAGTTAGCTGTGGGGAATGTCACGTACACCATTAAAATTATGGTGTATTATTTAACTTGTAACCTTTCTTTGACTTTTTATAGCTAGGTGAGCAAATAAAAATGTTGTTATTTTAATGAGTTGCGCAACTGTTTTCTAACTCTGCATGTGTCTGAAAAGCTTACAAATATCAGTACGTAAACTACCTCACAAACAACAGTCAGAGCCTGACATGTAAACAGTTAACTATACATAATTACATAGCTAATTTCATATTAGGATATGCAGGTTTGAGTGTTGTTGAAAGTATAACATGGTCCCAAGGTTTAAGGTTTCTTTCAAAAATGAGAACATAAGGTTAGTGCAGTGATACTAAAATTATCTAAAGACTAAAGTCTCATTCAAGAGAGACTTTTCTGTTAGTTGTCATAGCAAAAATAAAATAATTTAAAAACCCCTTCCACGTGTCCACTTTTGTATTAGACACTAGAGAGTAACAAAATCTCCAAATACTTCAGTAGTCAAATTTCCATCCTACAGAGGCAACTGTGCACCTGCCTATGGGTTCAGCATGATACAATGGGAAGGTTCCAGTTCTTACTGTTGAAGAACTATGAAGATAATTAATAGGAGTGTTTTAATTAAATGATCAAAATGTAACAATGTGCTGGAATTGTCTGGGATAGAGTTAATTTTCTTCAGTGTCTGGTATGGGGCTATGTTTTGAATTTGTGCTGGAAACAGTGTTGATAACTCAGGGATGCTCTAGTTACTGCTGAGCAGGGCTTACAGAGTCAAGGCCTTTTCTGCTTCTCACCCCACCCCACCATTGAGGAGGCTGGGGGTGCACAAGAAGCTGGGAGGGGACACAGCTGGGACAGCTGACCCCAGCTGACCAAAGGGATATCCCATACCATATGACGTCATGCTCAGCATATAAAGTTGGAGGAAGAAGGAGGAAGTGGGTGATGTTCAGAGTGATGGCATTTGTCTTCTCAGGTAACTGTTAGGTGTGATGAAGTCCTGCTCCTTGGAAACAGCTAAAGATCTGCCTGGTGATGGGAAGTAGTGAATGAATTCCTTGTTTTGCTTTGCTTGCATGAACAGCTTTTGCTTTACCTATTAAACTGTCTTTATCTCAACACCTGCGTTTTCTCACTTTTACTCTTCTCATTCTCTGCTCAATGCCACTGTGGGGAGACTGAGTGAGCGGCTGCGTGGTGCTTAGTTGCCAGCTGGGGTTAAACCATGACAGTCCTTTTTGGTGTCCGACATGGGGTTCAAAAGGTTCAAGATAATGACAGGTTTGTTTGGAATGGGCTAGATTGAATTTATAGCTGTTATCGCTGTTTGGCTATTAATTGCCAGGCTCCTTTGCTTACCATGGGGCTTGCTTGCCTTACTGTATATTAGAGTCTAGTGCTCCTTAGTGGCTGTTTTTTGTTTTTGCTGCTTGCTGTGCTGCGTATCGTCTGACTCTGCTGTGCCTGGGAACATTTTGATAACAGCAATGGTGATGTGCCGGGACTGGCAGATGGCCAGGGCATTGCTGCCGTTTCTGTGCTGCTGCACTGGACAGCGTGGAACTCCACTATGAACTTGAGTCGAAGGGACTGTGACCTGTGGATGAGTTCACGTGGGAGTAGGACACCCCGAAGTGTCTGTGGCTGTGAAGGAGTCCACACCAGAGCAGGCACATTTTGAGGCATCTGTGGCTGTGGTTACGTCTGCCGCAGCAAGTATATGTCTGAAGGTATTGAGGCCCAAGGATAAGTCCATGCTGGAGAAGGTACACCTCAAAGCATCTGTGGCTGTGGATAAGTCCATACTGCAGCGGGTACACCTTGAAGCATCAGTGGCTGTGCACGAAGTCATGCTGGAGCACCTCAAAACATGTGGCCATGGATAAGCCCACGACAGAGCAGGTACACCGTTGGAGGGACTGCAGCCATGGGTAAGGCCATGCTGGAGCAAGTATATCTCTGAAGGCATTGTGGCCCATGGAGGAGGCCATGCTGGAACAGGTGCACCTCAAAGCAACTGTGGCTGTGGATAAGTCTATGCTGCAGCAGGTATACCCCTGGAGAGACTGTAGCTCATAGATAAGGCTCCACTGGGAGCAAGTACTCCCCTAAGGGACTGTAATCTGTGGATAAGTCCAAGCCAGAGCAGAGGCAAGGGGAGGAGTTCGTTGCAATGTTAAACCCAATGGTCTGGTCCAAAGGGACCAGGTGTGGAGATTGTAATGGAAATGCCTTTAAATTATCGTAACCTGGCATTTCAGCTGCATGTTATAGGAAGTACTATAGCAGGAACCCATTGCTGTTAGTCAGAACAGGGGCAAGCGGAGAAGTTCATTGTTAAACCTTATAACCTGTCCCAAAGGGACCAGGGGTGGAGACAGTAATGGATATATCTTTAAATTGTTGTAGCCCATGATTTGAGTTGCATGTTACAGGAATTACTGTAGCAGGAACCACCTAAACCATCGGAGGACAAGTCTTACATGAAGCAGTGCCAGTGCAACAGTGACCTAACCTGAGCTGGCTTTGGTGCCCAGTAACTCCATGCAACACACCACCTCTCCTGTCCTGAGTGATCACCATAAGAAATGGAGTCCAAAGTCATGGACTAAATGAGTTCAATGGACATTTTATGGACATTTCTGGACAGTTTATGGACATTTTATGGACATTTTACAGGGGTGACCCATAGACGAAGGGAACAATATCTGTGTATCATATTGAAGTATGGGAAGGGTGGTGGTGGTTAATGATGTTGTAATGGATAGTGTGGTACCTGAGCATGACGTAAATGGTATGGAATAAGGGGTGGAGAATGTGCTGGTTTTGATGGGGATAGAGTTAATTTTCTTCACAGTAGCTGGTATGGGGCTATGTTTTGGATTTGTGCTGGAAACAGTGTTGATAACTCAGGGATGTTTTGGTTATTGCTGAGCAGGGCTTACACACAGTCAAGGCCCTTTCTGCTTCTCACCCCACCCCACCAGCGAGGAGGCTGGGGATACACAGGAAGTTGGGAGGGGACACCGTTGGGACAGCTGAGTCCAGCTGACCAAAGGGATATCCCATACCATATGACGTCATGCTCAGCATATAAAGTTGGGGGAAGAAGAAGGAAGCGGGGGACATTCATAGTTAGGGCTTTTGTCTTCCCAAGGAACAGTTACATGTGATGGAGCCCTGCTTTCCTGGAGATGGCTGAACACCTGCCTGCCAATGGGAAGCAGTGAATTAATTCCTTGTTTTGCTTTGCTTGTGTGTGTGGCTTTTGTTTTATTTATTAAACTGTCTTTATCTCAACCCATGAGTTTTTCTCACTTTTCCAATTCTCTCCCTCATCCTGCCATGGGGTGAGTGAGCAAGTGGCTGTGTGGTGCTTAGTTGCCAGCTGGGGTTAAACCACAACACCTTTCATGTGTCCACACTTTGTATTAGACACTAGAGAGTAACAAAATCTCCAAATACTTCAGTAGTCAAATTTCCATCCTACAGAAGGCAACTGTGCACCTGCCTATGGGTTCAGCATGATACAATGGGAAGGTTCCAGTTCTTACTGTTGAAGAACTGTGAAGACAGCTAATAGAGTTGTTTTAGTTAATGATAAAAATTTAATGACAACTTCATTTTTATTATTTACATTTGGTTTTGGTGTAATAGTAGCTAGAACAGTGAAAGTGGCTTGTGCTATTCCACTCAGCTTACGCTTTGGTGATGAAGACAACGGCTATGTTCATAACTGTACAATGTGACATTTAAATTTTTATTTTTAAGATTTTTAATTTTTTTTATTAGAAACATTTTATGGGGATTATATTTGGATAAATTTTTAATTGTTCTCTATTTCAAGTCTAAACAAAGTGACATAAATTGTATTTTTTTATCTTAACTTTTCATATTACTGTGTTAATTTTTTAATACAAGCAGAGTAGATGTTTTTATAGACGAGAAAAATTATCTCATAATTTCAACATTAGGTGGAAACTTTTAAAGCACACTGGGGGATAAGAAACAGAAAAGCACAAACTCATAAATTCAGCTAATTTTCACATTTTATATAGTAATCATCTTGCTCTCAAATAGACTCACTGAGTAGTTACCTTTATGACAAACCAGTGTAACAAAACCACTGAATGATAACATGTCTGAACGTAATTTTTGTTTCTTTCAATGCATGTGTTATTACTAAAAATCCTTCCAGGCAAAAGGAGATTCCCAGTGCAAGAGGAATTTTTTCAGTATATATTTTCGTATGTGTAAATATCTATTATAGGAGAGGTAATTTCTTTTATGTACTGCTAGAACTAAGGCAGAACACAAAACTTGATCATTTTGCCAAATACCTACAAACCAGAGAACAAGCATGATTAAACATCCGTAAGATGCAAGTCTGTTCCCATGAAAATCTCACAAGTATTTCCAAAACATTTGAGTCTCACTTTCTGTCAGAAAATCTCACATTGATGGAGCTTCCAGGAGTCAAAAGTCCATGGGTTTTGGCATGAACTGGCTTGGTTTTGGGAGAAACTTTGATCTCAAAATTCTGAAGCAACTGTGAAGATAAACAGGACAAGTATTAGAAAAGCTGCAAAATTACAGATGAAGATTAGACTTTGGAAAAGAGAACATAACAGACTGTCACAAGCAAAATTTCTGTGGCCAATTCTGTGGAGTTGAAGTGCTATGATTCCCACACAGGAAAGAAAAAATAGTTGTTACAGGGTGAAGATTATAGTTAAAAATCTTTCTCCTATGACTGAGGGAGGACTGAGCCAGTCCTTTCTGAAGAATTTCCATACAACTAGATTACACAGTCTGAGCTATCAAAGAAACTAAAGTCTTTTTCAAACCCTGTGAGCTTCCTCTCTATGTGTTTTTGATTTCAATTCCTTTAATATAAATCAATACGTGCTAATACAAAACAAAGTAATAAAATGGTCTGAGTCCTATCATACACATTTCTCTTCCTGGGCAAAAGGAAACAAACGAGAAAGCAACTGTGCAGTGCACCAAGTGAAACATCATAATTCAAGGAGTCAAGTATTAGAACCTCTTCTGAACAGAATCACTATAATTCAGTCACACAGGTTACCTATACATTAAACCTCTATTTCCATACACTTAATGAAACTGAGAGAATCAGTTGTAAACATAAATCACAGAAATCATGGGCTAAACCAAACTTCAAGAGATTTATCTCACCCATTTTTAAGCTGAACATAGAATACTTCAGCTGTCCTTAAACTTTCAAAAAGGAAATACCACAACATCCTCAACTTTTCCTACTACTAAATCTCAAACACTTTTTCCTATAAACTAAGCAATCTTCTCTCATCCTTCTCCCAGTAAGCATATACCTAACCACCTTTTCAGTGTTCAATGTTTGATCAAATTTTCATCTCATTCTTCTCTCTTTCAAACCTCTCATTCTTGACCTCTCATTCTGTCTTCCAAACTTCCTCCAATTTGACTATATTGTCCTTAAAATGCAGCGCACAAGTTCGGTTGCATAACAGTGTTTAGCTGAGGATTTCCCAGTGTTTGGTAAGACTGAGTAATTTAGCTCCTCTTTCTGACATACAATATGCTTGTTAATACACCCAAGAATTACACTGCCTTGTAAAACTTAGCATCATTATTATTGTTGACCGATTTTTTACTACATCCCTCCAGTTTGTTTCTACAGTACTAATTACCCAGCCAGTTGATCAGTAATTTGTATTTATGCATTTGATTTCTTCTCAAGAGCAGTAACTTGCAACTGGCCTTAGTGAACAATTTTGTTGATTCTGGAGCAGTTCTCCATTTTTTTGTAATTCTATACTGACATCCTCTGATTTTAACTTAATTCATGTCAGCTTGATATCCTATGCAAACTCGAAAAGTATTCTCTAATCCATCATTTACACTGTTAATGAAAATACCAAGCTAAATCAAATGCAGGACAGACTCTTAAAGAATTTTAATTAAACCTTTTCCGAGTTCAACAGCAAATATTTCACAGCTACTGCTTCCCGCTATTTCTTTTTTCAAACCAGTTGTGCATTTTATAGGTGCTTCATCTGGAACACAGTTTATTATTTAATTGTAGGAACAATGTATAGGACATGTAAAAATACTTCCTGAAGCCAGAATACATGGTTTATTTTATATCCACCACATTGGGTAAGTGATCAAGTCAAAGAAAGAAATCGGACTGATCTGACACAATTCCTTATTGATCAGCTCCATGCTTCATGTGTTTCTATTTTTAAATCACTTAAATATCATCTTGATGCTTGTAAATAGGTTGTGTGACATTTTATTGTAATTTCTTTCCAGAAAACAAAAGCAGGCTCTCTATTACTTCCTTGATCCTCCTTTTCAAAATGATGCAAGCATGTTTGTTTCATCCACTCTCCTGAGAGTTATCTCACTCTGAGTTCCAAAAGACAGATGCTAATTGTTCAGAGATTGCTCTAGGAGTTTACCTAAGGAAATTGTAAGGCAAATTCAATCATCAGCTTCGCTTTGAATACATATAATGCACCTAAATATTTTTATAGTTAAGTAACTATAAATAGTTTCCAAATCTTTGAGTTTTGATTGCACAATCTGATCTCAGTATTTGAGCTAAAATGTGTCTTGTAAATGACAAAAAATGCAGCAGCTGTTGGGAAAGCTTTCTTTAGGATATGAAGCAATGCAAAACAATATATACCAATGTGCTAACTACTTACATAACTGTAAATTATTTATATCTAAAATGAAAATAAAGTTAGAAGAAATAACAAGAAGGGACAGAAAACCACAGAACACAGAAAAATTCCATTTGTCATAACACTTTGTCAGTACAAGGATATGAAAACTATTTTACATCTTTAAGTACTGAATTCTTGGTAACTAAAGTACTGAAACTGAGCAGGTAGCCATTCTAATATACATTAAGAAAGACTTCCAATTTGCTTACAAAAACCATCTGTACTAAATCCATATATTTCTTTAACAATCTTACCTTTAGCTTTACCTCATTTTTACTATAAAACTTTCTTCTTCTGCAATGTAGTTTAACTAGTATGCTACATTTCAAGCATGATTATTTTCAGGTTTTTAAGCCTTTGCAGGATGAATATGCTAGACATCACTCCAAAACAAAGTTTCTGAGGATTGTAAGATATCCAGAAATGGTATATATAGAAAAGAATCACACCAATACATTTTTATTCTTGTAATGCTTTCACATAGTTCTAACCTGAATCAGTGCAAGATGAATTTCCAGCTCTGCAATTCTTTTTCCTATACAACTGCGAATGCCATAACCAAAGGGGATGGAACCAAAATTGTCTACTCTGTCCAAATTATCTTTTCTCAGCCAGCGCTCAGGTTGGAATTCATTTGCCATTGAGAAATTTTCTTCGCTGTATGAAGTAGTATAATGACAGAGTGCCAGCTGCGTCTGAGGAAATAAATCATATTTAGATTTAGCTAACTCAAATACAAATAGAATAATAAAGTATTTGTAATGACTGTAATTTCTGCAATATGATGTAATAATAAAAATTAAGCATCTATGAGTAATTCTAGAAGAAAAAAGGATACCTTGAAAATCAGATCCCTTTCTCAGCTGGTCAAATGAAATAATCTTCAAATTGTTTTAACTGTTGCTGGATGTATTAGACAAGATGCAGTGGGGAAGGACATGGGAACAAAAGTCATAAGTATTGGGAGTTGTCTCAAAAAGATAGTATGAAAGAAAGGGAGAAAGAGATACAAGACAATGGAAAAGGAAAAAACGGAGGATGGGAA